>NC_138891.1:6967523-7665416 GCF_965194825.1 Balaenoptera physalus | reverse complement strand
ACAATTTTCTCCATTATCCTGCTAATTAACAGAGAAAATTTTGCATAATTATAGATGAAAACAATCTCATTTATCTTAACAGAACTTTAGAACATAAATTCAAGGAGTTGTTTAGGCTGGAGGCCATTGTCTATATTGAGTATTTGCTCTCCTGGAAATAGCCAGCTAAACAGTATGGGGCTCTGCAAGCAGTGGGATGAGGATATTCTAGATTAAGGGAGAACATTGCAGAGATGGAAAGTTCTAGAAAGTTCTGAAAATGCTAAGATTGTGGTTATTAGAGCATTTAACATGCATTTAATGTGGCGACCAAATGACTTTTTTTCTTTCCTGAGATTCTTTTAGGACTGTTTTCTATCTTAAAAGTTACCAGAGAAATATTAGTTTGACTGAAATATATTGATTTTGAGCAGGCAGAGTTATCGTGCTAAAGAAAAGTAATTTTTAAAAACATTATCTATCTTTTGATTATTTAATTTCGTAACTTTATTTCAGACTATTCTATTCCATGTATGTATGTGTATGTGAGTCTGTGATTGTGTGTGATGTACAGTCGATCCTCATTACGTGCGGGAGTTATGTTCTCTAAAGTTGCCATGAATACTGAATTAGCAGATACTGAACAGTGTTCCTAGGGAAATACAGGGTGAGGTTCTACTAAGCCTCTGGTCACCACATTTTTGTCAAGTGATCAGTACATAATTTTGTTTTTCAAAACCTTATTTAATACGTAGTGTTGACTCATTAGCATTGAACTCATGACCGACAGCACGTTAACTCATGGCTGAACAAATTCATCTAACACATGTATTTCCTCTGTGAGACATGTCACAGCCCTCTCGGGCTTAGGGACACTAGCCAGCACTTCCAGCACTACACAGGGAGGGGAGTCATTTTAAACAGCAAAATCACCAACAGAGAGCACACACATGAGAAAAACGTGGCACTAACCAGACCATGAAAAGGACTCTTGTTTACAGTATGAGACCTTAAACAAGAAGACAGAGAATCACCCTGTCCTACCTCAGACAGGTGACTCTGTGCAGGTCTGTGAATGACCGTGAAAGCACAGGTATTGATTTTGTGGTTACAAATAACATTTTAATGAGTAAGAAATTCACAAATCAGGAATCCACAAGTAATGAAGATGGACTGTATAAGAATGCACCTGTGACATGTTTTGGTTAGTACAGGGTTGGAATTCTCTCTTGTTATGTTATGTCTTTTAATTTATGATACTGTTACCGAATGCAAGTGTGCCCAATGCACAGTGAGGCCAAACAAACATAAACATCGGAGTTTGGAGCAGAGAAAGGTTTATTGCAGGGACACGCAAGGAGATGGGTGGCTTATGCCCCCAAAACCCCAAACTCCCTGAAGGGTTTCAGTAAATCGCTTTTAAAGGCAAGGTGAGGGAGAGGCGTGGTTAGTTGTTGCAGACTTCTTGGTGTGGGAATCCTTTGTTCTTGCAGCTGTCCCTGTAAGTCAGGTCGTGATGTTTCCATAAACTTCCAACAAGACAAATGTTATTCTCTGTTCTTCAACTTTTCCCCTCTGTATGAGTGGACTCTTAAAGGTCAGAGCCCTGAGGAAAGGCTATCCTGTATATTTCAGGCTATAGGCAGCATTCTTTTACAAAAGGTGCAGAGCCAGCATGACTAAGCACAGGCAACAAAGCACAAGGGTTAAAGTAAAAGGAACAGATCTAAGATGGAGTCAGATTGGTTCTTCCCTGTTACAGTACTTGGTGGATAGCCAAGCCCGTTCTGTACCTCCATTTGTTATCAGTCGTAGGCAAATATCTCTAAGGGCAATATTTATCATCTTCTATATACATGTGTGTCACATACCTGAGTATTTAAGCGCAGGCATATTTAAGAACACGTGTATTACTTGTATATACGTACAGAGACAGAGCAAGTGAGAGAGTGAGAGTGAAAGAGAGAGACGGTGAGAGAGTCCTGACATATTGATGAACAGAAGAAAGTAATTTTTTGAAAGTAATGAATGTCCTAAGTATTCATGCATAAAAATTCTTTGAAGTACATAAAATTAATTTACCCTCTTCTGTTTATAGACAATTAAAATGAAAAGGCTTCGTAATTAATATAATCTTAATATTATTTTAAAAGGCAGTTAATGTGAAGCCATCCATTTTCTGACATAGTTAATTCAGTTTTTGCCACACGTGTAGCTACTGAATTGGTGCTTGGCTTTGCTTTTTTTTTTCCCTCCTTCTTAATATAAAAGTCAGTGGAATGTTTGCTTAGTATATTACCGACTCAATTCTTTGTTCATTTATCAAACTTAATTTATGCCTTCTAGTAACACTGAATAACACAGGAAAGTAAATATAGTAATCAGGTGGCCTTTTCTGGGAAATTCTGCATTCGATTGTTAATAAGATCTAGAATTGAGGCCTCTTGGAACTAAATTCTCTAGGTTTGTATTATATTTTGTACTTAGAGATTTTTCATTGCCATATTTTGGGATCACAGAAATACTTGTTCATTTTAATTTTTTGTCTGTTTAAAAAACTAATTGGGAATAGGGAATAAAAAATGGGTGCACTGTCCATCCCCTAATCTTTAGGCTCTAACTCAATGCCTCAAACATCAGTTCAACAAATACTAATGCAGATCACTGTGCTACATATTGTTGAGAGAGTGGCTGAAATCGAGGGATGAATCTTCCTTTCTCAGGACACTCTATAGGGAGGGAGAGGCAAGATTGGCATGACTAGAACACAGTGTAGAGTGGAAAGGTTATCCAAGAACTAGCAACAAGGACTATGAATTGATAAACGAGGCTGATGTTGAAGGAGAACAGAAAAGAGAGCATTTAGACTGGGATGTGTATTCCAAGTAGCATCTGTTAGGTAGGAAGAGAGAGTGTGGTTCTTCAGCAGATCTTGCTGAAGCAGGGCATTCTTGAAGGTAAATTGTGGTGTGGCAAATTTTTGCAAGGCTGCAGTGGTGATTGGGACATAATGATTCACGTCTGGAAAACCAGGTAATATGGTAGGACATTAATAAATAGGCAATAAAGAGCTATTGCAAAATATTGACCTAGTAAACTCAGAGCCTCAAATTCCCTCTAGCAATGGCATTTAGAAAGACTAGAAGAGATGAGATATTAGTGGCAAAGGAACCAGTTAGGAATTGTGTGAGTGGTATCAGGAGACCTGAAACAGAGAAGATTTGAACTAGGAACATGGAGATGAATGTGAGCGACATTGTTGAGAAAGAATATGTTTTTAATGTAGAAAATACTGTTCATTTGGCTGAAGAATTCTTTGCCCCAAACACTGAGTTTTTGTCGAGAATTTACTGCTAGAGGTTGTTGTTCAGGTTTTATATGGAGTGGGGAAATGTTTATTATTTATTTCTCTGCAGTTTTGCAAGTTGTACTTATCTGTGATATTAATCAGATATTGTATATGAATGATCCATTTTTGAGTAACAGGGACAAAATAAACTTGCACTTAACATATTTAGTAGTGAAGCTTCAGAAATATCCCTATTAAAATTTGGAGCGGACTTCCCTGGTGGTGCAGTGGTTAAGAATCCGCCTGCCAATATGGGGGACATAGGTTCCATCCCTGGTCTGGGAAGATCCCACATGCCGCGGAGCAACTAAGCCTGTGTGCCACGACTACTGAGCCCACATGCCACAATTACTGAAGCCCGCGTGCCTAGAGCCCGTGCTCCGACACAAGAGAAGCCACTGCAATGAAAAGCCCATGCACCGCAATGAAGAGTAGCCCCTGCTCCCCGCAGCTAGAGAAAGCCTGCATGCAGCAACGAAGACCCAACGCAGCCAAAAATAAATAAATAATTAAAAAAATAATTTGGAGCTAGTCAAGAATCCTGTTATCTCTTTTTTTAAATATTGTACCAGAAGTTCTAGCCAACGTAATATAATAATAAAAGGAGAAACAAGATACACAAATTAGAAAAGGTTAGAGATGATTGTCTATGTAGGAAGCCCTGGGGAATGTAAATACTGCGAGAACAAAGAACACACAAGATTATGTTGAAGAATAACAACAAAGTTTGGAGACCTGTTCTACCAGCTGGCAAGATTCATTATTTATTAAATTACAATAAGTGTATAACCAGGCAATGTGCAGGCGTAAAAAAAATGACCAGTGGAACAGAGTACAGAACCATGAAACAGATCTAGATATGTATAAAAACCTTACATAGGGAACTATACTCAATATTTTGTAATACCTATAAGGGAAAAGAATCTGAAAAAGACGATCTATCTATCTGTATATCTGAATCACTTTGCTCTACACTTGAAACTGGCACAACATTGGAAACTAACTATACTTCAATAAAAAATTATCAAACCCTAAAAAGAAAATAGGGCAGAGTTGACATTACAAATGAATTGGGAAAGGGTGAGCTAACCCTTAAATTCTAAGCGGACTAAAGACTTAGATAAATAAGTCACAAAACATGAAATATAGGAGGATATCTTTCTGATCATACGAAGGGAAGCATTTAAAAATACACAGAGACAACTGACAAAGGGTTAATCTCCAAAATATACAAGCAGTTCATGCAGCTCAATATCAAAAAAACAAACAGCCCAATCCAAAAATGGGGAGAAGATCTAAATAGACATTTGTCCAAAGAAGATGTACAGATTGCCAACAAACACATGAAAGGATGCTCAACAACACTAATCATTAGAGAAATGCAAATCAAAACTACAATGAGGTATCACCTCACACCGGTCAGAATGGCCATCATCAAAAAATCTATAAACAATAAATGCCGGAGAGGGTGTGGAGAAAAGGGAACCCTCTTGCACTGTTGGTGGGAATGTAAATTGATACAGCCGCTATGGGGAACAGTATGGAGGTTCCTCAAAAAACTAAAATTAGAACTACCATATGACCCAGCAATCCCACTACTGGGCATATACCCTGAGAAAACCATAATTCAAAAAGACACATGCACCCCAATGTTCATTGCAGCACTATTTGCAATAGCCAGGACATGGAAGCAACTTAAGTGTCCATCGACAGATGAATGGATAAAGAAGATGTGGCACATATATACAATGGAATATTACTCAGCCATAAAAAGAAATGAAATTGAGTCATTTGTAGTGAGGTGGACGGACCTAGAGTCTGTCATACAGAGTGAAGTAAGTCAGAAAGAGAAAAACAAATACCGTATGCTAACACATATATGTGGAATCTAAAAAAAAAAAAGTTCTGATGAACCTAAGGGCAGGACAGGAGTAAAGACTCAGACATAGAGAATGGACTTGAGGACACGGGGCGGGGGAAGGGTAAGCTGGGAAGAAGTGAGAGAGTGGCATGGACATATATACACTACCAAATGTAAAATAGATAGCTAGTGGGAAGCAGCTGCATAGCACAGGGAGATCAGCTCAGCGCTTTGTGACCACCTAGAGGGGTGGGATAGGGAGGGTGGTAGGGAGATGCAAGAGGGAGGGGATATGGGGATATATGTCTATGTATAGCTGAGTCACTTTGTTATACAGCAGAAACTAACACACCATTGTAAAGCAATTATACTCCAATAAAGATGTTAAAAAAAATACACAAAGAGCATGAACTATAAAAATTTTGACAAATGCAATTGAAGTAAAATTTTAAATTATTGAACAACAACAATGACAACATCTCCCATAAACATAGTTGAAATGCAGGCTACAGAGTAGAAGTAGATATTTGCCACATATGGGACTGACAAAAGATCACATACAGAATTTAGAAGAACTCCTTATATTCATCTAGAAAAGAAACGGGTCGAGACAAGTCAGAGAGGAGGGAACTCTTATGGTAAGTCAACAGAAGAAAGAAAAAGGGAAAGATGGCCCAACCTCACTAGTGACCAAGAAAATGCAAATTAAAATTTACATCTATATGGTTAGCATAAACTTTGAAAATATGTATATAACATGTATTGGCAAGAATTTGGAAAAGCAGGTTTTAAATATGCTTATATTACTGTGAGTTGAAATATATTACTATGAGTTAAAACAGGTTTTAAATATGCTTATATTACTATGAGTTCCCGTAGCTAGCTTTCTGGAAGAGCAATTTGACAAGTTATAGTACACTTGAACATGAGGCTGCTTTTTAACAGAGCTATGCCACTTTTCAAAATATGTTCTAGAAAATAACCCACTACTAGTGCATAAAGAGGTAGGTCCAGAATGCTTGTTGCATCATTATCTATAATGGTAAAATTTACTATAAATTGATACGGAAATTCTGGATGTAATCAGATAATGAACTAAACACCTATGAAGAGGAACCATTTGTAACATGGAAGAATCTCAAAAACACAGTCTTGAGGGGAAAAAAGGCAAGTGTGTCATTGCTCATATAAAGTTTAGAAATATATAAAAATATATTATTAACAGACATATCTATATGGTAATATCAATAGTATAATAATAGGCATGGGAATGATAAACACCAGCTTAGGGTAGTGAATACAGCTGGAGAAGAAGAGATGGAATTAGGATACTGAAGTGCTTCAACTGTATATCTAATATTTTTACCCAAGATAACTGAAAGCAAAAATGGAATATTTTGAAATTTAATAAAACTGGTTCAGGGATACAGGGACATGTCATTCTCTATAACATTCTAGACAGTAATGATATTTCATTGAAAAATGGTGTTAAATAAAGTCCACCTGTATTGTTGCTGATGCAGGACTTCTCAGAACCTTTATTAAACTAGGATGTACTAAGAGGCAAATGTAGTGTGCAGTGCTCCTCAAACACATTTGCCCAGGGAATGAATTTTGAAGGTATATATTGAGACACTAGATTATTGAAGGACAGGTAGGAGAAATGCAAATCTAGCGATGGACAATGCTGTGGAATTCTTTTTCAATGCAAGTCCATTAGGTCTGGACAAACATCTGCCTTGTGGTCAAACTATTTAACCAAAATGGGTGAGGCTTTGTTAAATATGGTTTAGTTTTGGGGGATTTAATGGAAAAGCTATTCAAACTTTTGCCATAAAATATCTGTAGAATTTAAAAGATTTCAATAGATAGTTTACAGTTTTATTGAGTCTAATTTCTATTCCATGAATTTTTTCTGAGTGTACAATTAAGTGATTTTTTTGTTTAATGTACAGAGTTTTGCTGCCATCACCAAGGTCTAGTTTTAGAGCATTTCTATCACCCCCAGGCAACAACTGATTTGCTTTCTGTCTCCATAAATTTGCCTTTTCTGGATATTTCATACAAATGAAACCATACAGTATGTAGTCATGTGAATCTGCCTTCTTTCACTTAACATAATGTTTTTGAGGTTCATCCATGTTTGTAGTATGTGTCAGTAATTTGTTCCTTTATATTGCTGAATGGACTACCGTCCATTGCCTGGATATACTACGTTTGGTTTATCCATTCACCAGTTGATGGTCATTTGAATTGTTTCTGGATTTTGGCTGTGAGTATTGATGCTATGAAATTCATGTACAAGTCTTTTGTAGACATGTGTTTTTATTTCTCTTGGGTAGATTCATAGGAGTGGAATTGTTGGGTCATTGAACATTTATGTTTTACTTCTTATACTGCCAAACTATTTTTAAAGTGTTTGCGTCACTGCACATTTTTACCAGTAATGTATGAGAGTTCCTGTTTCTCCACATCCTTGCCAAAACTTACTACTGTCTGTGTTTTGATTATAGCCATTAAGTGGCTGTGTTGTGGTGCCTCAGTGTGGTTTTAATGTGCATTTTCCTAATGACAAATGATACTGAATGCCTTTTCATGTACTTATTAGCTATTTGATGTCTTCTTTGGTGAAATGTCTATTCAAGTCTTTTGCCGTATTTTAAATTGGATTATTACTATAATTGAGTTATAAGAGGTATAGTCTGGATACAAGGCCTTTACCAGATATAAGATTTGCAAATTATTTTTCTGTATGAAAGAATTTAAAGTTGGGCTTTATTTTCATGTGTATCATATCTCTCCCATGATCTTAATTTGGACAGTAAAAGAGGATCATTATCAGTGTAGCTGATGCTTTAGGTAGTTAGAATTTTTGTGCTCCTATAATTTATTTGCCCTTTTTCTTTTTAACAGACGATTTAAATCTAATGAAAAACATTGATTCAGACTTATTAGAAGTCATGCATTCCTATTACCGGTGATTCTGTCAAAGTAATTATATTTACTCTCCACATTTATCCAAAAATATAACCATTATTCAAAACATTCTTTGAGGTTTTCTCATGGTTTGCATTCGGAGTGAGCGTGAACCCCCTGCACACAATGTACGTACACAAAGTCACACGCGCTCATTCTCTCTGCTTCAAACTCTAAGTACATATTTTGCCTATTGCAGATAGTAGTTGGGCAAACTCCAGTTGGCAAGATTAGCATCTCATGGAAAATGGGATTTAGTGAGACAATAATAAAAAGTACTCCTAAATATGCTTTAAAAAGCAACAGTAAGTAACAATTCTAGACGTTAAATGTGTCTAAAGGAACTAGATTCATCAACATGGAAATTTGCTGGGGCAGGTAACTGTCCTCCTGAATCACCTTTGCAGCCTATCTGGGAGACATTGCTGCATTGACACAACCCAGTTGGGTGCATTCTCTCACAGTGGTTTTATTTTTTGCAGACTGCTCCTCTTAAAAAAAGAAAAAAAAAAGAAAGCTTTGCAACTCACCCTTACTGGCTTGAAATGAATGTCCTTTCCACTTGAATATGCCTTTTGTTTCATTTTCAAAAGTCTCTCCAAAAGAAAACCTTGTATAAACACCTGGCATTTCACAAATTATTGTGTTGCTTAAGGGCACTTTTCCTGGGCCTTGTCTTTTATTCATATATTGAAAGGGCAGAGCATAAACAGATCACTTTTGTGTGCTCGCCCCTCACATGATGTAAGCGGTGGGGCAGGGAGAATAACACGTATTCTTTGATGTGTTCTTTTTATTCTGTTGAAGGATACATTTGAAAAAGGAAAATTCATAACTTGCGTACAGATATAAAATAAACATGTGTTAAAGATTTCATTTAACTTCTTCTCAAAAAGGGCAGTATGCAGATGTTGCAGTGTTCGAAGGAGAAGTCAAAGAATCTCAAACTGATATGGAACAAAGAGATGTTGAAATGAATTTACAAGAAGAGGTGAAACTGGCCTTTTCCGTGGTGGGGTGGGGAGGAGACGGGGGACAATGCATGGCATTTCACTGGAGAAATCCAGTACCTTTTTTTGCTTATTCCAAATTTCTGTACAGTCTTAAGCAGGGGTTGTCAATTTTTTCCTGTAATGTGCCAGATAGTAAATATCTTAGGTTGACAGGCCTATGGTCTCTCACTCTACTCTGCTGTTGTAACATGAAAGCAGCCATAGACAATATGTGACCAAAAGGGCATGATGATATTTGAATAAAACTTTATCTATGATCACAGGAATTTGCATTTCATATTATTTTCACGTGTCATGGAACATTATTCTTTCTTTAAAATTTTTTCCCCGATCCGATTGGAATTATGAGCCAAATTTGGATAACTTCTCATCAACAGGGAGTAACCCGAAAAACTCATAAGTAAAATTAACACAGCTTTTACAAAGTACGTGATTTATGGTAATAAATTACCATACAAGATAGCATAACTCTATCTATCTATCTTCTGTCTATAAATATAAATATATAATAGCAATAAGAGAACAACGATAAAACCTCACGCTGAAACAGCCAGAAAAATCATGATTGGCTGAGTAAAGATTACTAGACCTTGTCGTTGACTCAAGTTTTCTCACCCCAGTTTATTGCTCACTTTGGTCATAAGACTCCACTCCATGTGATCAGTTCAAAATTGCCTGAGTCCTGAAGTGATTCTCTTTCAGAATTTCCTTTACCAAACTCACATGGAGTTCCAAACATACAGTGGAACTGTAGACATGAGTATTTTCCTTTTATTAAATAATATTTTTTAAATTGCACATGTAAAACAATCAAAACAGTCCTTGTGAATAAACTTTTACCACTCGTTGGCTGAATCAACTGATGATTCCATGAATCAGGAGAAGCTATAAAATTACATTTTTATATATTTATGTTTCTATTGTCTATTACTGTGGTTTGCAACTACTAGGAATATAGTAGGGTCATCAGATATATTCTTGGGGGTCCGTGAGCTCTTAATAGGTTTTAAAATAGGTATTTTTATTTTTATGAATGATCTAATAAAATTATAAGCATATTTTCTATTATCTGGTTTCCCATTTTATGTCCAAGTACTGCTATACGGTTTTTGTTTCTATACTTAACGTTTATTTTTTTAGTGGGCTTTAGTCCAAGTTTCAAAGTGTAACGTTTACCATAACGTTGGACCTGATCTCGGGTGGCCTCGGCCTGCCGCGCCTTGAAGCAGGGTTTCGGTTCGCAGCCAGTGATTGAGGTCCGGTGGTGGCAGTGAGAGCACTGCAACCTAGCCACTAGACCAGTGGTCAGTGACAAGGCCCCGGCCCTATGGCTTTGCAGAAAAAGAATTCCCACGAAGACGGAAAGTAGTGAAACAAAGTGTTTATTAGGGAAAAAGAAGTACAGCACGTGTGGATAGACGCACGGGCGGGCTCAGAGAGAGAGCTATGCTCTCGTGGCAGTTTTGAATCACTTTTATGGGGCATTTCTTCCGTGTTTCCTTTGACCAGTCATTTTGATTTGCCTGGTTTAAAGTCCACATTTGGCGTATCTCAGGCTCTTCCCATGTGTGCGTGTGCATCTCTTAGGCAAGATAGATTCTACCGAAGAGGCCTATGGGTAGATTTGGCCACTTAGCATCTCTCCCCTTTGGACATCCAAGGAGCCTTTCTGTGCATGTGTAGTTGGGGAGGTCTCCTGACTTCGAGAATGAGGAATACGTGCTCTCTTTTCTTCTATCTGGGTAGGGCCCAGCCTCCTCTCTCAATTGTCCTGTTATTCTCATACTTGGACTGTCGGCTCACTGGGAATGAACTCAAACCGTTTGCCCTGAGGGCCCACCTATCTCCTGCCTCCGTCCAACTATGGTCTTTGGCTCCTTGTTGTGGGGTGTACAAATATATTCTAGAGCAGGGGTCAGCAATCTTTCTGTAAAGGGCCAGAGAGTAAATATTTTAGGTTTTAAGGTCTCCATCACAACTGTGCAACTTGGCATTTGTAGCATGAAAGCAGCTCTAGACAATATGTAAATTAATGAGTATGGCTGTGTTCTAATAAAACTTTATTTACAAAACCAGGTGATAGGTTGAATTTAGCACAAGGGCCTCAGTTTGCTAACTCCTATTCCATAGCATCTGATGATTCTAGAAAGTCTAAGAAAAATCTAATTATATACTACTTTAACAAAATTATTCTATAAATTAGGAATAATAAATTTAGGAAGTTATTATTTGTTTGACAACATGATCCGTCCTTTATAGAAGTACAGTTTAAAATTAGGTCATTATTAATGCTTTATGTTAAAGTAAAGAATTCTAGGTTTTTAAAATTTGTTTGTTTTCTATTAAAAGCTCATTCTTGAAGAAAACTGGCCTGCATTCCACAAGTTTTTTACATAAACTATGGGTAGTTTTTCTTTTTGACTCAGCCATAACCCATATATATATTTGAATAACCAAATAAATTGCTAAACATATCCCTTGATTATAGGACATACCTTTTCATGCTCATCTTGCAAGTGAAGGATTTTTAGATGTCAGCCAAATCAAAGCTGTTTGGATGAAGAAATTTCATAGTTAAAGTGAATTTGTGGGTCACACTTTGACAGACCAGAAAGAAAGTTTAAAAGCTCATCAGTTCCCCAAAAATCTATTTGCTCAATGGCTGATTTGCAGAATTTATCAAAATTATCATTTCTTTTTGAATATATCCAATAAATATTCAGTTGCTGAGTTGATTAATTTTTATGAATGCATTGGTTTTTACAAGTACTTTTTTTTTTTAAATAAATTTATTTATTTATTTATTTTTAGCTGTGTTGGGTCTTCGTTTCTGTGCGAGGGCTTTCTCTAGTTGCGGCGAGCGGTGGCCACTCTTCATTGCGGTGCGCAGGCCTCTCACTATCGCGGCCTCTCTTGTTGCGGAGCACAAGCTCCAGATGCACAGGCTCAGTGGTTGTGGCTCACGGGCCCAGTTGCTCCGTGGCATGTGAGATCTTCCCAGACCAGGGCTCGAACCCGTGTCCCCTGCATTGGCAGACAGATTCTCAACCACTGCGCCACCAGGGAAGCCCAGTACATTGTTTTTTATTTACTATTTTTGATGAATCTAACAAATGTTTCATATGGGAATTATTTAGCTTATGGTAATCTCTTTTAAATTCTTTTTAAAGTCACTTTTCCTTTTATGTCTTTTAAAGGATCTTTTAAATTTTCAAGTAGCATTGATTTAGCTTATTTAATCATTTATTAATTTATAAATTTTATAGCAATTCATATCATAGGACTGTATTAATAGCTTTTAAATATTTCTGTGAATTTTAGGTTATTGGATTTTTGTCTTCATAGCAGTATTTTTAAGAATTATTTGGTTGAAAGGTAATTTTTTAAAAGGTCATAAGATGACTCAGTTTTCTTATGCTTATACTTGTGAATATATTTAATATTCAGAAATTTGTAATTCATATTCAAATACAACCAAAATTAGAGTAAGATTTGATTTACAATGACCATAAACATGAATTTGCCTAAAAGATGTTCCAAAGCAAATAAATTGATTTAAAATGTTAACTATTTTGCTAGTAATTACAAAATAATGCTTGGTATGACATTTGGTGAAATAAACTTAAAGTCTGAAAGTATAAAAAAATGAAATTGCAAAGAATGTGAAAGAACTAAAAAAAAAAAAAAAAAAGCCGAAACCAATTTCATCACATGTGAAGTGCTGAAATTTTAAATTTTAATTGATGGAAATAAAAAATTAAGGCTGATGTATTCATAACAGCTTCAAAAAAAGAATATATAGTCATTGACTATAATTTTTGTTTATTAACATTCCTTAGAAGGGTTGATACATTTGGAAAATGTTGGTGATAATTAGTTGATTTTTGGCAAAATCGATCTTGAGCTAGCAGAGATGGCCTAGTTAAGGGAGAAAAAACACCTTTGCTTGCCTTGAGGTGAAAAATTAATTGAGAGCATTAGAATCAATATTTCTGTGAAGCGAAATGAACATATTAAAGCTGGTGTTCACAGGTTTTCCATTGATTCAAGAAACTAGTAAATGCTTTCTTCTATTTTTCACCTATAGAAGTTCTGAGAAAAAATTGAGTCACTCTCCTCCTTACTGTATCAATAGCTGTTTTTATTGGTAACAGATCTACTTCTAGTTGTCAGAGGAAACCCTAGGACCCTTGTCATATATGCTCATAGAATAGCCCTTCTCATGAGTATTCTGCAGGTGGTCTTTCTGTTACTAAGTCCAAGGTCATTCTGCTCACTGCACAACAGGCCCATAAATCAAGAGACAAGTTGTTGGGGCAAGGAATAGAGACTTTATTTGGAAAGCCAGCAGACCAAGACGGTGGTGGACTATTGTCCCAAAGAATCATCTTGCCCCACTTAGAATTCAGGCTTCTTTTATACTAAAAGAGGAAGGGGTGTGGTTGGTTGGTGCAAACTTCTTGGTGTCAGAATCCTTTGTTCTTGCAGCTGTCCTTGTAGGTCAGGTCATGATGCTCCTGTAAACCTCTAACAGGACAAATGTTATTCTCTGTTCTGCAACTTTTTATCTCTATGTGAATGGAAAGGTGTTATAGCTTTAAAGATCAGAGCTTTGAGAATGGGCTATCCTGTGTATTTCAGGCTCTAGGCAACATTCTTAACTTGTGGCAAAAGCAGTAGAATACAAAGATCAAAGTAAAAGAAGCAGATCCAATATGGAGTCAGATTTGTTCTTCCCTGTTACGTTTGTATGTCCTCATCATTAGATTCTAATTTCTTTTAGGTTCTGGCACTTCAGCCTAGTTAGATAGTTCCATGGTTCCATGGTTCCTTTATAGCAGTTAGAAGTTTACTCTCATTCATATTCATGTCTTTGTCTCTCTCACTCTCCCTCTCTCCCATCTTGCCAAGGGCAAAAGTTGAATGGATGCTTCGCTAAATGTCCCACTCTTGGCTAGCCTAGGCTGTTTGTCTTTAGTAGATCAAGGATTTTTTTTTTTTAAGGATTTTTTTTTAATCCCAGCAGAAGTGTTTGAAAAAGTGTAAACAACCCAGGTGAAATTAATTTGACCTTTGATGAGGTAAAAGGAATAAAATGTATAAAACTGGCTTCTCTGAAGGGATTTTTTTTTTTTTCCCCAGAGTAGCTCTGTGGGAGATAAGATGTGTCCAATTTATTTATAGCCAAAGAAATATAAACTGCATGGACACAAAGCCTTTAACATGGAAGAAAATAAGATGATGTTGCAGGTTAGCTAATTTCTTTTTTTTATAGACTTTTTTTAAAAACTAGATTTTATTTTATTTATTTATTCTTGGCTGCATTGGGTCTTTGTTGCTGCACGTGGGCTTTCTCTAGTTGTGGCTAGCAGGGGCTACTCTTCGTTGTGGTGCGTGGGCTTCTCATTGTGGTGGCTTCTCTTGTTGCGGAGCATGGGCTGTAGGCATGCAGGCTTCAGTAGTTGTGGCACGTGGGCTTCAGTAATGTGGCTCGTGGGCACTAGCGCAGGCTCAGTAGTTGTGGCACACAGGCTTAGTTGCTCCGCGGCATGTGGGATCTTCCTGGACCAGGGCTCGAACCGGTGTCCCCTGCATTGGCAGGCAGATTCTTAACCACTGCGCCACCAGGGAAGCCCCAGATTAGCTAATTTCTTAAAGTAACAAGTGGAAATGACAATGTGGCAATATGTAATAGACTTTAGAGTTTAGGACAGAGCACCCAAAAGAAATTCTGTCAACCTTTTCTTTCAAGCTTCCACTTAAAATCTCTCAAACCCAGCCTTATGGAGATGGGGTGGATTCTACAGATTTGCATGGCTTTATTTCAAGTATGTTGTGTGAGTTTTACTTTTATGAAAAAAGAGATATATACCATATATATAAAATAGTGTTTTATATAAAATAGTGTTTTGCTATTTATTAGTAAGTGGTTGCTGGTACTTTAATTGTCCATAATTTTGTAGAATTACTTTCATTAACCCTGTGGACTGTTTTGAGGAATTGCCATGATCATATCTTAAAACTTTCAAGGAAACTTTTATATTTGTAAAAGAATAGTAATAAACTGTCCATTGAAAAATATTTTAAAGTTACAAAATTAAAACACAAATACACAATGCAAATAGTACAAACAGAATAAAAAGTAGAGTCCTCCTTGACTCCTGACTTCTTACACACACACACACACACATGCCCTTGCCTGGTAACCATGTTCCCCATCTGCAAAGGTTTTCGTGTGCATTCTTACACACCTTTGTTACGCATTTGCATTCATATACATAATATAAATGGATTCATACTTTGATATTTTGCAATTTTTTCCCCACTTCACATACCTTGTAGATCTTTCTATGCTAATAATATATATTTACTTCATTTTTAATACTAGCAAAATATTCCATAACATGGATAATTTATATAATGAAAGTAACCATAGTTTATTCCACAGTATTATATTCCATAACATGGATAATTTATGTAATGAAAGTAGCCATAATTTATTCCGTAGTATTATATATACTGCATCATAATATATTTCATATAGTAGATACATAAGGCATCAAATTCTGCTTGTTTTTTGGATGTTTAGGTTGTTTCAATTTGAACTATTCAAAAATGCTGCAATAAAACTGGGTTTATATATTCTGTTATACTTGTGCACTTCTGTAAGATAGACTCCTAAAAGTGGAATTGCTGGGTCAAATCATATTCACCACTAATATTTTAATACCCTCTACAATTTTCCTGCTAGACTAATTATGTTCCCACTGAAATTGTGTGAGGATATCCATTTTCTCATAAGCTTACCACCAGTGTATTTTACCAGCCTCCTGAATGTTAGGAACAAAAAGTGATATATTGTTATGATTTTGATGTGCCTGATTAGTAATGAAGTTGAACCTCTTTCACATGTTATTTGTTCATTAGCATAATTGTCTTATCCTTTTATAGCTTTAACTAGTGGGCAGATTTAGCCTATTTATTTATTTAGTTTTTCTTCCAGTTTTATTGAAATATAATTGACATACAGCCCTGTGTAAGTTTAAGGTGCACAGCACAATGATTTGACTTACAGACATCAAGAAATGATTACCACATTAAGTTTAGTGAATGTCCATCATCTCATACAGATACAAAATCAAAGAGATAGAAAACAAATTTTCTTTTTCATGATGAGAACTCAGGATTTTCTGTCTAACAACTTTCATATATAACATACAGCAGTGTCAATTATATTTACTATGTAGTATATTACATCCCTAGTACTTACTTATTTGTACCTTTTGACCACCTTCATCCAATTCCTTGCCCCCCCCCCACCTCCCCCCCCACCTCTGGTAACCACAAATCTGGTCTCTTTTTCTATGAATTTGTTTGTTTGTTTGTTTTTGAAGTATAATTGACCTACAACACTGTGTTAGTTCCTATTACACAACATAGTGATTTGGTATTTCTATTCATGTAAAAATGATCGCCACAACAAGGCTAGTTACCATATGTCACCATACAAAGATATTACGGAGTTATTTACTGTATTCCACATGCTGCACATAGCAATCTCTCTATATATATGTGTGATTATTTTAAGTTGCTGATCTCTTAAGTTCAAACACATTTTAACAATCTTGCGTTTTTACTCCCCACACCCACATTTACTGTTTTTGACATTATATTTTACATCTTTTTGTTTTGTGTATCCCTTAACTATTTATTGTGGATATAGATGATTTTATTACTTTCATCTTTTAACCTTCCTACTAGCTTTATACCTGGTTGATTTACTTATTTAACTGTATATTTGCTTTTACCAATGAGATTTTTACTTTCATAATTTTCATGTTTCTAGTTGTGGCCTTTTCTTTTTTACTTAGAGAAGTCTCTTTAACATTTCTTTTAGAGCTGGTTTGGTGGTGCTGAACTCTTTTAGCTTTTCCTGGTCCGTAAAACTTTTGATCTCCCTATCAACTCTGAATGAAAGCCTTGTTGGGTAGAGTATTCTTGGTTGTAGGTTTCTCCCTTTCATCACTTTAATATACTGTGCCACTGCCTACTGGCCTGCAGAGTTTCTTTTGAAAAGTCAGCTGATAGCTTTATGGGAATTCCCTTGTACTTACCTTGTTGCTTTTCCCTTGCACTTTTAGTGTTCTCTCTTTATCTTTAAATTTTCCTATTTTAATTACAATGTGTCTCAGTGTGGAGCTCTTTGAGTTGATCCTGTTTGGGACCCTCTGTGCTTCCTGGACCTGGATGTCTGTTTCCTTTCCCAGGTGAAGGAAGTTTTCAACTATTACATCTTCAAATATGTTCTCTGCCCCTTTCTTTCTTCTCCATCTGGGACCCCTTTAATGTGAATGTTAGTGTACTTAATGTTGTCACAGAGGTCTCTTAAACTGGCCACTTCTTTTTCTTTTTTTCTGTTCAGCTTCAGTGATTTCCACTACTCTGTCTTCCAGCTTGCTGATCTGTTCCTCTGTATCACTTAGGCTACTGTTGGTTCTTTCTAGTGTATCTTTGATTTCAGTTATTGTATTTTTCATCTCTGTTTGGTTGTTCTTTATATTTTCTAACTCTTTGTTAAAAACTTCTAACTTGTCAGTCTGTTCATCTAATCTTCTTCCGAATTCTTTGCACATATTTATGATCATTACCTTGAACTCTTTATTGGGTAGATTACTTATCTCCACTTCACTTAGTTCTTCTTCTGGGATTTTGTCTTATTCCTTCATTTGGAACATATTCCTGTGTCGCCTCCTTTTGCCCAATTTGCGTTTCTTATTTCTATGTATCCGGTAGCTTGGTTACATTTCTCGACCTTGGAGAAGTGGCCTTATGCAGGAGACACCCTGTGTGTCTCGCAGTAGTGTACTCCCCTCTGGTCATCAGAGATATATGGTCTGGGGTTGCTCCCTATGTGGGCTGCATGGGTCCTTCTGTTGTAGCAGGCTGACTATTGTCAGTGGTCTGGTAGGCATGGCCTGTCCCCAGTCTGGCTGGTTGCCAGGCCCTGCTTGTGCAGAGGCTGCCAGCCACTGGTTGGTGGGGCTGAGTCAAAGGCTGTTAGCTGCAGGACCCTGGGGGTTCCTGGGTCTAGCGTTGACCTTAGTGGGTGGACCTGGCTTCTGGAGTGGGTGGTCGTGTGTTAGGGGTCCCGGATGTAGTATCGGCCTACTGGTGGGTGAGGCCAGTTCCTGACATGGCTGGCTGCTGGGTCTGGGGTGTCCCCAAACTGGTGTTGGCATGCTGGTGAGTTGGGCTGGATCCCAGGGCAGCCGGCTGAAGAATCCAAGGTGTCTTGGAGCTGGTACCAGACTACTGGTGGGTGGGACTGGGGCCCGGAGGTTCCCAGGGCTGGTGCCAGCCTGCTGGTGGGTGGCTTGGGTCCTGGAATGAGAGGCTGCGGGGCTGTGGTGGTCTTGGGCCTAGTGTCTGCCCACTGGTTGGCAGGGCCAAGGCCCAGGGTCTCAGGCTGCAGGGCTCTGGAGGTCCCAGAGTTGGTGTTTCTGGCTGAGGGGACAGGTCCTGGGCCCTCTGGTGGACAGGGCTGGGTCCTGGCGCAGCTGTGGACTCAGGGAGCCTTAAGGCAGCTGGCCTGAGGGCCTGGGGGTGGATCGGGCTGTGTCCCCACCCGGTTAGTTGCTTGGCCTGAGGCGTCCCGGTACTTGCGCTGACAGTCTGGTGGTTGGGGCCGGGTCCAGGTGCTAAGAAGCTGAAGGGAGGACTCTGGAATGACCCTTGTCAGCACCAGTGTCCACGTGGTAGAACAAGCTCCCCCAGATGGCTGTCACCAGAGTCTGTGTCCCCAGCGGGAGGTCCAGTTGCCTCCTGCCTCTCTGGGAGGCTAAGATCAGCAGGGGCGTCTGACCCAGGCTCCTTTCAATTTACTGCTTCTGCCCTGGGTCCCAGAGCATGTGAGATTTTGTGTGTGCCCTTTAAGAATGAACTTACCTATGAAACAGAAATAGAGTCACAGATGTAGAAAACAAACTTATGGTTACCAGGGGGTAAGGTGGGGCGAGGGATCAATTGGACCTGCTGTATAGCACGGGGAGCTCTACTCAATACTCTGTAATGGCCTATATGGGAAAAGAATCTAAAAAAGAGTGGCTATTTGTATATGTATAACTGACTCACTTTGCTGTACACCTGGAACTAACACAACATTGTAAATCAACTATACTCTAATTAAAAAGAAAAAAAAGATTGGAGTCTATTTCCCTCAGCCCTCTGGGTCTCCTGAAAGTAAGCCCTGCTGGCCTTCAAAGCCAAACATTCTGGGGGCTCGTCTTCCCAGTGCAGGACCCCCAAGCTGGGGACCCCGACATGGGGCTCAGACCCCTTGCTCCTTGGGGAAAACCTCTACAAAGGTAATCATCCTCCCATTTGTGGGCGGCCCACCCAGGGGTATGGGGCTTGCCTAGACTGCGACTCTGCCGTCATACCCATCTCATTGTGCTTCCTTCTTAATATCTTTAGTTGTAGAAGATCTCTTCTGCTGGATTCCGGTTTTTCTCATCAATAGTTGCTATGTAAATAGTTGTAATTGTGGTGTGTCCATGAGAGGAGGTGAGCTCAGGGTCTTCCTACTCTGCCATCTTGGCCTTAATGTAGCCTCTTTATTTTTACATGTTAATTTTATTTTATGGAGTTTTTCTGTGGTGTAGGTAAGTTTTTTTCTTTGGCTATTTCTTCTCCGTTACCTCTCTCTAAAAGTCCTATTGGAATAATGTTAGACTCTCTATAGCTAATCATTATGTCTTTTAACTTTTTTCTTACACTGTCCAACTGTTGTCCCCTGCATTCAGCAGGGAGGTCCCCAGGCTTAGTCTTCTGGGTCTCCAGTTTTTGTCAGGGTCCACTCTGCTATTTGTTTTAATTTTAATTTTGGTATTTATCCTTTTTTATAACATGTTATTTAGGTATGTTGTGTAATTTAAAGTTTTTTGCTTATTCTCACTATTCTCTTGGGTCTTAGTTCGGAGGGTGTTAGCTCTGCTCATTTTTAATCTTTCTTCTGTCTTTTGTTTAAGCAGTTTATTCAGATTTGTATTTGAGATAGTAGGCTATTGCCTCTTTTTCAAGTTACTGGTTTTCGTCGACACATCTCAGATTGTACAGTCTTGCTAGTTTCAGTGGCTTTCCATAGACTGGATGATTTTTTGTTTGTTTGGCCATAAATACATATACTAAAGGCAAGAATTTTGCCCCTGGTTATTGTTTAGAGGAGAAAATGGGCAGGGTATTGACCTGCAGCCAGCTTGAGTTTTCCTTGAATGTCCCAGGAAGTACTTTACTTAGGATTTTGTCTCCTATTTCTAGTACCTGTACCCACCGTTGGAGTCTCCCATGTCAGAGTTCCTCCTGTGATAGAATGTACTCATGGTTGTTTTTGGTTTTGTCCAGGTAGCAAAAAAATAAAAATAACAAATAGTTACCCACCTTAAGAGTCAACTACTCTCATTGGTGTTCCGACACGCTGTAATTTTTCTCTTGACTGCCTATGATCTAATTCTCCAAAGAACGCCATTGTCCCAGGGTTGTTTAAGGTCTTCTCTGGTTAAGATAATCATAACACAGCTGGATTTTGACATTAGTGTATTCCCATCTGCTTTATATCTTCCCGGAAGTTCATGATCTTCCCAAATTTCCAGTGTTCTTTTACATTTACTTTTATTTTTTTCATTTGTCCTTTTCAAAGGAATTTGAGGAGTGAACAGATGTGTTCATTCAGCTCTCTTCCATCTTAATTTGTGACGACCACATTTCTTTTATTATTGACATAAAATGTCTCTAGAGAAAAGATGCATTCATTTTGAGTAATTGATTATATTTTTCCAAGTTCTTTCTTTCCAGCTTTCTATGGAGTTGACTTGGACGTGTGGTTGAATTTGTGACCATTATATTTATTTTCACTCAGCCTGATTCCCATAAAAGAGATGACTACTTGTTTTCTTTTCAGTTTGAAATACTTGTAGCAGGTATATTTAGAAATGGTCTGCAAACTTGCTGGCATTTTCAACCAATCAAATATTACTACAAGCCTTATTCTTCACTTTTTTTTCTTTACTGTTTTAAGTGCAGGGTTGCCACCAATTGTTATAAAAGATTTAAGATTTCCGCATCACCTTTTAGAAAGATTCATTTATAGAGGCACTCAAACTCTCTCATTTTAAAGCTTTGGTCATGAGAGACGGAGTATTAATTTGAAAGCTGAGGCTGATCCTATGCAAGGATGATTTTCATTCCCTATTTGACTGAGAGTTTTAGATTCTCAAACATATGCCATTTTTAAAAATAGTAAAGAGAACATCTCCTAATTCCAATATTTAATAAGTCTCTTCCTTGCGAAACCTGTAATTTAGTGCTCAACACAAAGCACATGTGTGAGAATTGAATATTACTGTAATTTAGTGGAGTTTCTGCAAAGAGAAAAATAAGAACCATTCTTCTGTATCTCCATGGACACTAATCTTTCCTCGCTTCTGAGGCCTATCAGTCTCTCCCTCTCCTCCTTGTTTTTCTTTATCCCCTTCCTTCATATTTAATCAAACAAAAGTTCATTCAGTATCTCATAGGGACCAGGTACTTCGTATCCCAAGAGATACAAAGATGAATGAATAAGCCATGATTTTGACCTCATGTCTTCACCTTTGTGTGTGTGCAAATTTAAGTGAGATGGTAAGTACGAAAAGTGCTATAAACTGTAAAGTGCTATATAAGTATAAGGTGCCGTAGAAGTACAGGTGGATACAGAAGTTATTCAACTTAAATTTGGGGTAGAGATTTTAAAAGTTGTAAAATTAGCTCTAAATCTCTCCAGTTAATACTGAGTATTAAATTGGAGATAATTTTGCTGTTGCGAAAGAAATTTCAAAGAAAGAGCTGTTTCACTAAAGAAATTTTGCTTTAACTTTAGAGGGTCAAACATTTGGGGGAATTTATTAAGTAGTAACACTTCTTTCTTGTAACTTTGTGCGTGCGTGCGTGTGTGTGCGCAAAGATCAAATGAAACAGTAGGTGTGAAAGTGTTTTATAGACTGTGCAAGTGCTGTATAAATACGAGGAGAGGAGCTGTAACTGTGAAGGGAGGTGGTGTGAAGAGGGGAATTTGGGTAAAGTGCAGAGCCAGGCTTCCGTGGTCTTACCGGGACAGAAAAAGACAGGAGAGTAACTGTAAGCAAAATTATGACTCGCTACACAGTGTATTTGGAAGCACAGTAGAATGGACTCCATTTCCAAAAATACCTTCTTGTCTACAAGCTGCTATGGCATTTGAAATTCTGCTAGGGACAGTATTCTTGTTTGATGCTAATAGTAGTTAATAGCATGTGTTCAAAAGTAGTATTTTTATAATGCAGGGGTTCAACGTTTGAAAGCATTTCGCTGTATTTTTATCAGCTCGTGATAACATTTTGAGCTAGAGCTTAGTGATGGTATTTTTATCTTCATCATCTTTGTCCCTTTTTTATTCATGAGGGAGTAAGGATCAGCAGTTGAATGAAGTATTTACCCCATAACCAGTGTGTGACAGGCTTAACCCAGACCAGCTCACTTTTTTTTTCTTTTTTTTTCAGACCACTTCAGTTTTCTGTTCCTTCCATCCCGGGTTAAACCCTGGATGAAAGAAATATTTATCAAGCACCTATTACAGACTTAGAGAATTTCAAAGTCTGACAATCCAGTTTCTTCATAGGGCCCCAGCGTCGGTTGAAAAGACAAATCTTATGGGTTGGAAACAATTAGAGAAGATCACAGACAGTGTTTGATTTTAAGTACTAAATTGACTGGTAAGAGCTTTACCAATTTAAATAATGGAGAAATCAATTTAGGTTTAGGTCAGGAAATGCTTTGTTAAGAAGTGGAATTGTCCAATTATTTTAAACAGTTAGGTAAAAAATAGTAGAAGACCCTTTCAAGGTAGTATAGTATTATGAGGAAGACCATCACAACTGAAAGTGATAGTAGAGTCAAGTAATAAGGCATGATATGTTTTAGGGGAAAATACCAATAACTTCTATAATCAAACGTTTCCCTGAGCCTCACCAGCTATGGGAACACCTAAATCCTCTCTTGCCAGCTTGAGGCTCCTGGGGAGGTCCCCCCATGCCTTTTCCCTGCTGTCATCACCTACCCTGGGACCCACTTACGAGCTGCTGCCTGACCTCCTGCAGTTCCAAGACTGCGGTGTGTTCAGTCCTCCCCTGGTTGTGAAAGGCTTCCTTTCCCTGCCATATTCTGCCTTTTCAGAAGGGATCCAACAACAGAACTTCTTGGCTCTGGCATTACAGGCTTTCCCCCCTTGATTCCCACAGGGCTCTTCTTCAAGGCACATTCATGCTGACAAAGTAGATGCATCAGAGATGGGTTTATATCCCAACTATTCTCCATACCCGACAGAGAAACTCTCTTTGGACATTTGCTCTGTCATTTGACAGTGGAGCGTCTGCTACCCTCTTTGTATTGGCACATTTATCATATTGGTGTGATGCAGTGTTTTGCCGTGCACTACAAAAGTGAAAGGGAAAGATATTCCATCTACTTTCCCCAGGAGACAGGGCATAGCATGTAACCCAAGCTCAGCCAATCAGATGGTGCAGCCTGAGACCCTGATTCTGGAGCAAGTGATCCAGGAGAGAAGAGTCAGGAGCCATGGTAACTATAGCAAGGACCAGCATTGGTGCCAGTGGCTTCTAGCAGTGATCATATCTTTGCAGAAGCATCAGTCTTGTAATTAGACGTGCCTCCTTCTCGGTCCTCCAGCTCAGATCTTTCCTGAGCCCTGCTCTTTTTTCAGTTTGCATCTTTCTCTTGCCTTCTTGCAGATTCTGCCACACCTGATACCTTTCTATCGTATGTTAGAAAGATAGAAAGTTAGAGGATGTTCATTTTGCTTTTTTAAAAAATTAAGAGAGCTCAAGTTAGTTTATTAATTTTTTTTGCAACGAAGCACTCTGACTCAAAACAAAAGACCCTGTTGCAAGTCTGGCTTACTGCGCCATGCTCACATTTCTTTTCTTGTGCTAGATTCTCCCTTGGAGACCCCAAGTCTGCCCTTTGTTTAGCTGTCATCTTCCTCTACTGCCAGAGTGGTATGCTTGCAAATGCCTAAACCTCATGAAAGTCAGCTGTATTTCTTTTCTGAATCTTCCAGTTCTCATGTATATTGAGAAAATGATTAGATATTATTCAAGGGATGAGGAGAGGGAAAGAACCACCTCATTCCATGTTCTAGGAATTCTGAATTCCTGTTCTGGTCCAGTATCACTGATACTCTCATTTAATGCCCATACCAGTGTCATGAAATGGTTACAATGAAAGAGTTTGAAATGAAAAAAAAAAAAATTACTGAATTTCTTCAGTGGAAAACTAAGGCTTCTTTAGTGTTCTTATCCCTCCTGCTTATCTGATTATATTGAGGTCTCTATACCTTTAATTGTCTTTCAGCCATCTACAGCTCTGTACATTGTAGATAACTGATAGCAATGCAAATGATTCTTGTCTATAGATGTACAAATACATTTTTTTTTCTGGTGAGGTGAAATTGGCTTCATTTGCCCACTATGGAAGAAGCCAGTGTTTAGTCCGTTTGTAAATTTATTTCAGCATTTCTTACTGCCTAAGTCTATGGTTCTGTGGATACTCCTTTGAGCTAGTTTTAACATCCGACTGGTTGTCTCATTAATTAATAAGTTAAATATAATCTTGGACACCTGCACACTGTAAATTTGCATGAGAGATTTTATTTTATTTTTTTAATCTTTTATTTTTTTTAAGTTAATTTTTTTTTTGAGATATTTTATTTTTTAAAACAATGATCCTTTAACAATCTCGGTTTATCAACTAGGAAGTATTACAGTTTTGGGCCCTAGTGACTTGAACATAGCTAATGAATGGCAGGGGTAAAATTAAAGCCCAGATTTTCCAACTACAAATTCAACAATGTTTTTACGGGAAAGAAGTGATAAGTAAAAGAAGTATGCTATCTCTTCTGCCCAAACCTGTAAATTTAGTGTTTTCATGAGCTTCCTGCTTCCAGTATCTTTATCCTTGATTTTGCTTTACAAGCCACTGGCAGATTATTATTCTGAAACAATGTGTTATTCCTTTCTCTTTGACCATTTCTCTCAATGTCTTCTAGGGTCAATTAGAATATTTTGAACTCCATAATTGGAGTTGGAATTTGGAATGTAGTCCTCCTGCATCTTGCCCACATATCCTCCAGTATTTATCTTACAAACAACCTACCTTGTATCGACTTATCTGTGCTTTCTCTATTATGAGGCCCTCCCCTTTGATTTGCCCTAAATACAATAAATCCTAAAAAGTCCGTTCCAATCAAGTTTCAATCCTCCCATAAGTTTTTCCCAAACCATGGAGTCATTTTTCCCTTCTCTTAAGTTATAGCATGTGTCTGTTCAACCATTTGGTAGTCAATCTTGCAGTTGTTTGGGGGGCATGTAAGCATTTATGAATCATGTTTTTAGCGGCTGTATATGGTGCAGTAGGTAGGAATATAGGCTTTAGAGCCAGGCTGCCTAACTCCAAATTTCAGCTTTGCCACTTCTTCCCTCTACAACCTTAGAAAAGCCATATAACTTTCTCAATGGTTTCTTTTCTTCACTTCTAGGAAGATATTGAGAGTTCCTATCTAATTAGATTGTTGTGAAGATTACGTGAGTTAGTATATGTCAAGTGCTTGTAAATGTATTTGTTTCAAAATAAATGTTGTATAAAACTTTAACATTATTGTTGACATTATTTCTGTTTTACTCATTCTTGCCTTATTTCCCCAATGGAATTTTAAGTTATTTGAGGAAAGAAATAATTTTCTTAAGAAGTTTTGTATAGTGTGTGTCACAAATTTGATGCTTGGTATATGGGAAACTGTTGAAAGTTTTTGAAAGGGGTTTTATGTGTCAAAGGCAGTGTTTAGACACCATTTAGCAAGGTATTGGAAACATTATTGAATCAGCGGCTCATTCAGTAATTCCAAACAGGCAATAGTTTTTTATTCATTTCCAATTAACAAACATTTATTGAGTATTCACCATGTGCCAGACATAGAGATCAATCATAGAGATTCAGAGCGAACAAGTATCCATTCCAATGTTTAAGGCACTTAACATCCAGTATTGGAAAATTAATAAGTGCACGAACAGGGGCAGTATATTGCTGAGCTGTGTAATAGTATTACTGACCGGGGTTCTTGGCCTTCCCCAGTCAATAGAAATTTTTAAGAGGCCAGACAAGAAATTCAGGCAAGGCTTTATTGGGGCCCCTGCTGCAGTAAGGAGGAGCAAAAACAAGTAACAGATTCCCTTGCTTGCTACCCGAGTCAGGGAGGGTTGAGCTGGTTCCTTATATGGGGTGAGGGAAGGGGCGGGTCCAGGGGTCAGGCCAGAGGGCTGGCTGAGGTGGTCTGCCCACCCCTTTGGTGGTATTGTGTGCAAGGGGCATGTGCAGTACCCTGCTTTTGTTCCTGACACCCTGCTTTTACTCCCGGCTCTTCAGAAGTGGCAGTTGGGTTCTTTTGGTCTTTTTGTATCTTGTCCATAACTTGCCCCCACTGTGCTTGCATGCAGTTATTTTTAGTCCCTTATAGTTTCTTTGTATTCTGTTGGTCTAGGAAACATTTGTCCAGGTGCAAGCACTGCAGCAAAGGGTCCCAGGTCCCAGGTCCCAGCTTGTCTCAATAGAAGTATGTGTAAGCACAGGGTACAGTGGGAAACAAAGGCAGTGACAGAATCGGTTTCTTCAAGGAGGTGATTCTTAAGTCAACCCTAAATAGGGGGCATTGGAAGGTAAAGGTATGGGAGTGTTCTAGCAGGTAGAGCAAATTTGTGGAGGCCAGACCAACATGACAGCATAGAGAACTGCAGGAGGATAAGTCTTGACTATGGCACAAAACAAAGCTGGAGAAGTAACAGGGCTCTATCCTGCCATAAAAAAGACGTAGACCTTTTCCTGTGGCCAATAGAGAATATTTGGAGAGCTGAATTTCTATAATAAATGATCAATAAGATTTATAAACTACTGGGATTCTGAGTTATGCTTTGTTTTAATATTACGGAAATAAAGATATAGCATATGAGCACAGTTAATGTGATAGGGACCCCACAGCAAAAAGTGTCCCAAACAATAATAACAACTAGTGCCAATCTTCACTCCTCAATGATTTTTTTTAAAATTTTAAACATCTTTATTGGAGTATAATTGCTTTACAATAGTGTGTTAGTTTCTGCTTTTTAACAAAATGAATCAGTTATTCATATACGTATGTCCCCATATCTCTTCCCTCTTGCATCTCCCTCCCTCCCACCTTCCCTATCCCAACCCTCTACGTGGTCACAAAGCACCGAGCTAATCTCCCTGTGCTATGCAACTGCTTCCCACTAGCTATCTATTTTACATTTGGTAGTGTATATATGTCCATGCCACTCTCTCACTTTTTCCCAGCTTACCCTTCCCCCTCCCCATGTCCTCAAGTCCATTCTCTAGTAGGTCTGTGCCTTTATTCCCGTCTTGCCCCTAGGTTCTTCATGACCATTTTTTTTTTTTTTTTTTAGATTCCACATATATGTGTTAGCATACGGTATTTGTTTTTCTCTTGCTGACTTACTTCACTCTGTATGACAGACTCTAGGTCCATCCACAACACTACAAATAACTCAGTTTCATTCTTTTTTATGACTGAGTAATATTCCATTGTATATATGTGCCACATCTTCTTTATCCATTCATCTGTCGATGGACACTTCGGTTGCTTTCATGTCCTGGCTATTGTAAATAGTCCTGCAATGAACATTTTGGTACATGACTCTTTTTGAATTATGGTTTTCTCAGGGTATATGCCCAGGAGTGGGATTGCTGGGTCGTATGGTAGTTCTATTTTTAGTTTTTTAAGGAACCTCCATACTGTTCTCCATAGTGCCTGTATCAATTTACATTCCCACCAACAGTGCAAGAGGATTCCCTTTTCTCCACACCCTCTCCAGCATTTATTGTTTGTAGATTTTTTGATGATGGCCATTCTGACCGGTGTGAGATGATATCTCGTTGTAGTTTTGATTTGCATTTCTCTAATGATTAATGATGTTGAGCATTCTTTCATGTGTTTGTTGCCAGTCTGTATATCTTCTTTGGAGAAATGTCTATTTAGATCTTCTGCCCATTTGTGCATTGGGTTGTCTGTTTTTTTGATATTGAGCTGCATGAGCTGCTTGTAAATTTTGAAGATTCATCCTTTGTCAGTTGCGTCATTTGCAAATATTTTATCCCATTCTGAGGGTTGTCTTTTCGTCTTGTTTATGGTTTCCTTCTTTTTGAATAAATTTATTTATTTATTTATTTATTTTTGGCTGTGTTGGGTCTTCGTTTCTGTGCAAGGGCTTTCTCTAGTTGCGGCAAGTGGGGGCCACTCTTCATCGCGGTGCATGGGCCTCTCACTATCGCGGTCTCTCCTGTTGCGGAGCACAGACTCCAGACGGGCAGGCTCAGTAGTTGTGGCTCACGGGCCCAGTTGCTCCACGGCATGTGGCATCTTCCCAGACCAGGGCTCAAACCCGTGTCCCCTGCATTGGCAGGCGGATTCTCAACCACTGCACCACCAGGGAAGCCCTATGGTTTCCTTTGCTGTGCAAAAGCTTTTAAGTTTCATTAGGTCCCATTTTTTTATTTTTGTTTTTTTTTCCATTTCTCTAGGAGGTGGGTCAAAAAGGATCTTGCTGTGATTTATGTCATAGAGTGTACTGCCTATGTTTTTCTCTAAGAGTTTGATAGTGTCTGGCCTTACATTTAGTGCTTTAATCCATTTTGAGTTTATTTTTGTGTATGGTGTTAGGGAGTGTTCTAATTTCATTCTTTTCCATGTAGCTGTCCAGTTTTCCCAGCACCACTTATTGAAGAGGCTGTCTTTTCTCCACTGTATATTCTTGCCTCCTTTATCAAAGATAAGGTGACCATCTGTGCATGGGTTTATCTCTGGGCTTTCTATCCTGTTCCATTGATCTATATTTCTGTTTTTGTGCCAGTACCATACTGTCTTGATTACTGTAGCTTTGTAGTATAGTCTGAAGTCAGGGAGTCTGATTCCTCCAGCTCCATTTTTCTTTCTCAAGATTGCTTTCGCTGTACGGGGTCTTTTGTGTTTCCATACAAATTGTGAAATATTTTGTTCTAGTTCTGTGAAAAATGTCAGTGGTAGTTTGATAGGGATGGCATTGAATCTGTAGATTGCTTTGGGTAGTAGAGTCATTTTCACAGTGATGATTCTTCCAATCCAAGAACATGGTATATCTCTCCATCTATTTGTATCATCTTTAATTTCTTTCATCAGTGTCTTATAATTTTCTGCATACAGGTCTTTTGTCTCCTTAGGTAGGTTTATTCCTAGGTATTTTATTCTTTTTGTTGCAATGGTAAATGGGAGTGTTTTCTTAATTTCACTTTCAGATTTTTCATCATTAGTGTATAGGAATGCAAAAGATTTCTGTGCATTAATTTTGTATCCTGCTACTTTACCAAATTCATTGATTAGTTCTAGGAGTTTTCTGGTAGCATCTTTAGGATTCTCTGTGTATAGTATCATGTCATCTGCAAACAGTGGCAGCTTTACTTCCTTTCTGATTTGGATTCCTTTTATTTCTTTTTCTTCTCTGATTGCTGTGGCTAACACTTCCAAAACTGTGTTGAATAATAGTGGTGAGAGTGGGCAACCTTGTCTTCTTCCTGATCTTAGTGGAAATGGTTTCAGTTTTTCACCATTGAGGACGATGTTGGCTGTGGGTTTGTCATATATGGCCTTTATTATGTTGAGGTAAGTTCCCTCTATGCCTACTTTCTGGAGGGTTTATATCATAAATGTGTGTTGAATTTTGTTGAAAGATTTTTCTGCATCTATTGAGATGATCATATGGTTTTTCTCCTTCAGTTTGTTAATATGGTGTATCACATTGATTGATTTGCATATATTGAAGAATACTTGCATTCCTGGAATAAACCCCACTTGATCATGGTGTATGATCCTTTTAATGTGCTGATGGATTCTGTTTGCTAGTACTTTGTTGAGGATTTTTGCATCTATGTTCATCAGTGATATTGGCGTGTAGTTTTCTTTCTTGTGACATCTTTGTCTGGTTTTAGTATCACAGTGATGGTGGCCTCGTAGAATGAGTTGGGGAGTGTTCCTCCCTCTCCTATATTTTGGAAAAGTTTGAGAAGGATAGGTGTTAGCTGTTCTCTAAATGTTTGATAGAATTCGCCTGTGAAGCCATCTGGTCCTGGGCTTTTGTTTGTTGGAAGATTTTTAAACACAGTTTCAGTTTCAGTGCTTATGATTGGTCTGTTCATATTTTCTGTTTCTTCCTGGTTCAGTCTCGGAAGGTTGAGCATTTCTAAGAATTTGTCCATTTCTTCCAGGTTGTCCTTTTTATTGGCATATAGTTGCTTGTAGTAATCTCTCATGATCCTTTGTATTTCTACAGTGTCAGTTGTTACTTCGCCTTTTTCATTTTTAATTCTATTGATTTGAGTCTTCTCCCTTTTTTTCTTGATAAGTGTGGCTAATGGTTTATCAATTTTGTTTATCTTCTGAAAGAACCAGTTTTTAGTTATATTGATCTTTGCTATCGTTTCCTTCATTTCTTTTTTATGCTTTTCTGATCTGATATTTATGATTTCTTTCCTTCTGCTAACTATGGGGGTTTTTTTGTTCTTCTTTCTCTAATTGCTTTAGGTGTAAGGTTAGTTTGTTTATTTCAGATGTTTCTTGTTTCTTAAGGTAGGATTGTATTGCTATAAACTTCCCTGTTAGAACTGCTTTTGCTGCATCCCATAGGTTTTGGGTCATCGTGTCTCCATTGTCATTTGTTTCTAGGTATTTTTTGATTTCCTCTTTGATTTCTTCAGTGATCTCTTGGTTATTAAGTAGTGTATTGTTTAGCCTCCATGTGTTTGTATATTTTACAGATTTGTTCCTGTAATTGATATCTAGTCTCATAGCATTGTGGTCGGAAAAGATACTTGATATGATTTCAATTTTCTTAAATTTACCAAGGCTTGATCTGTGACCCAAGATATGATCTATCCTGGAGAATGTTCCATGAACACTTGAGAAGAATGTGTATTCTGTTGTTTTTGGATGGAATGTCCTATAAATATCAGTTAAGTCCATCTTGTTTAATGTGTCATTTAAAGCTTGTGTTTCCGTATTTATTTTCATTTTGGATGATCTGTCCATTGGTGAAAGTGGGGTGTTAAAGTCCCCTACTATGATTGTGTTACTGTCAATTTCCCCTTTATGGCTGTTAGTATTTGCCTTATGTATTGAGGTGTACTTTGTTGGGTACATAAATATTTACAATTGTTATATCTTCTTCTTGGATTGATCCCTTGATCATTATGTAGTATCCTTCTTTGTCTCATGTAATAGTCTTTATTTTAATGTCTATATTGCCTGATATGAGAATTGCTACTCCAGCTTTCTTTTGATTTCCATTTGCATGGAATATCTTTTTACATCCTGTCACTTTCAGTCTGTATGTGTCCCTAGGTCTGAAGTGGGTCTCTTGTAGACAGCATATATATAGGTCTTGTTTTTGTATCCATTCAGCCAGTCTACGTCTTTTGGTTGGAGCATTTAATCCATTTATATTTAAGGTAATTATCGATATGTATGCTCCTATTACCATTTTCATAATTGTTTTGGGTTTGTTATTGTAGGTCTTTTCCTTCTCTTGTGTTTCCTGCCTAGAGAAGTTCCTTTAGCATTTGTTGAAAAGGCAGTTTGGTTGTGCTGTATTCTCTTAGCTTTTGCTGGTCTGTAAAGATTTTAATTTCTCTGTCAAATCTGAATGAGATCCTTGCTGGGTAGAGTAATCTTGGTTGTAGGGTTTTCTCCTTCATCACTATAAATATGTCCTGCCCCTCCCTTCTGGCTTGGATAGTTTCTGCTGAAAGATCAGCTGTTAACCTTATGGGGTTCCCTTGTGTGTTATTTGTTGTTTTTCCCTTGCTGCTTTTAATAGTTTTTCTTTGTTTTTAATTTTTGATAGTTTGATTAATATGTGTCTTGGCATGTTTCTCCTTGGATATATCCTTTATGGGACTCTCTGTGCTTCCTGGACTTTATTAACTATTTCCTTTCCCATATTAGGGAAGTTTTCAACCATAATCTCTTCAAATATTTTCTCAGTCCCTTTCTTTTTCTCTTCTTCTTCTGTGACCCCTGTAATTCGAATGTTGGTGTGTTTAATGTTGTCCCGGAGGTCTCTGTGACTGTCCTCAATTCTTTTCACTCTTTTTTGTTTATTCTGCTCTGCAGTAGTTATTTCCACTATTTTATCTTCCAGGTCACTTATCCGTTCTTTTGCCTCAGTTATTGTGCTGTTGATCCCTTGTAGAGAATTTTTAATTTCATTTATTGTGTTTTTCATCACTGTTTGTTTGCTTTAGTTCTTCTAGGTCCTTGTTAAACGTTTTTTGTATTTTTTCTGTTATGTTTCTAAGATTTTGTATCATCTTTACTATCATTATTCTGAATTCTTTTTCAGGTAGACTGCCTATTTCCTCTTCATTTGTTAGGTTTGGTGGGTTTTTGCCTTGCTCTTTCATCTGCTGTGTGTTTCTCTGTCTTCTCATTTTGCTTAACTTACGGTGTTTGGAGTCTCCTTTTCACAGGCTGCAGGCTCCTAGTTCCCGTCGTTTTTGGTGTCTGCACCCAGTGGGTATGGTTGTTTCAGTGGGTTGTGTAGGCTTCCTGGTGGTGGGGACTAGTGCCCGTGTTCTGGTGGATGAGGCTGGATCTTGTCTTTCTGGTGGGCGGGTGCACGTCTGGTGGTGTGTTTTTGGGTGTCTGTGGCCTTATTATGATTTTAGGCAACCTCTCTGCTAATGGATGGGGTTGTGTTCCTGTCTTGGTAGTTTTTTGGCATAGGGTGTCCAGCACTGGAGCTTGCTGCTCGTTGAGTGGAGCTGGGTCTTGGCATTGAGATGAAGGTCTCTGGGAGATTTTCGCCATTTGATATTACATGGAGCTGGGAGGTCTCTTGTGGACCAATGTCCTGAACTTGTCTCTCCCACCTCAGAGGCACAGCCCTTACTCCTGGCTGGAGCACCAACAGCCTGTCATCCACACGGCTCAGAATAAGAGGGAGAAAGAAACAAAGAAAGAAAGAAGTAGATAAAATAAAATAAAGTAAAACAAAATAAAATAAAGTTATTAAAGTAAAAGAAAATTATTAAAACAATTGTTTTAAATAATAAAAAAAAGAAAGAAAGAAGAGGGCAACCAAACCAAAAACCAAATCCATCAATGATAACAAGTGCTAAAAACTATACTAAAGAAAAAAAAAGAAAAACGGACAGACTAAACCCTAGGACAAATTGTAAAAGCACAGCTATACAGACAAAATCACACACAGAAGCATACACATACACACTCAGAAAAAGAGAAAGTAGGGGAAAAAAATATATATCATTGCTCCCAAAGTCCACCTCCTCAATTTGGGATGATTCATTGTCTATTCCGGTATTCCACAGATGCGGGTACATCAAGTTGATTGTGGAGATTTAATCTGCTGCTCCTTAGGCTGCTGGGAGAAATTTCCCTTTCTCTTCTGTGTTCGCATGGCTCCCGGGGTTCAGCTTTGGATTTGGACCCACCTCTGCGTGTAGGTCGCCTGAGGGCATCTGTTACCCGCTCAGACAGGACGGGGTTAATGGAGCAGGTGATTCAGGGGCTCTGGCTCACTCAGGCTGGGGGGAGGGAGGGGTACAGAGTGTGGGGCGAGCCTGCGGCCGCAGAGCCCAACATGATGTTGCAACAGCCTGAGGCGCACCGTGTGTTCTCCCATGGAAGTTGTCCCTGGATCAAGGGACCCTGGCAGTGGGGGGCTGCACAGGCTCCCGGGAGGGGAGGTGCAGTGACCTTTGCTTGCACACAGGCTTCTTGGTGGCGGCAGCAGCAGCCTTAGCATCTCATGCCCGTCTCTGGGGTCCTCGCTGATCGCCGCGGCTCGCGCCCGTCTCTGGAGCTCCTTTAAGCGGTGCTCTTAATCCCCTCTCCTCGCGCACCAGGAAACAAAGAGGCAAGAAAAAGTCTCTTGCCTCTTCGGCAGCTCCAGACATTTTCCTGGAATCCCTCCCGGCTAGCTGTGGCTCAATAGCCCCCTTCAGGTTGTGTTCACGCAGCCAACCCCAGTCCTCTCCCTGGGATCCGACCTCCGAAGCCCGAGACTCAGCTCTCAGCCCCCGCCCACCCTGGCGGGTGAGCAGACAAGCCTCTCAGGCAGGTGAGTGCTGGCCGGCACCCATCCTCTGTGCGGGAATCTCTCCACTTTGCCCTCTGCACCCCTGTGGCTGTGCTCTCCTCCGTGGCTCCGAAGCTTCCCCCCTCTGCCACCCGCAGTCTCCGCCCGCGAAGGGGCTTCCTAGTGTGTGGAAACCTTTCCTACTTCACGGCTCCCTCCCACTGGTGCAGGTCCCGTCCCTATTCTTTTGTCTCTGCTTTTACTTTTTTCTTTTGCCCTACCCAGGTTCATGGGGAGTTTTTTGCCTTTTGGGAGGTCTGAGGTCTTCTGCCAGCGTTCAGTAGGTGTTCTGTAGGAGTTGTTCCACATGTAGATGTATTTCTGATGTATTTGTGGGGAGGAAGGTGATCTCCACGTCTTACTCTTCCGCCATCTTGAAGCTCCTCTCTGAATGATGTTTTCATTTTATTCTTAACAGGGAAATACACTGTGTTTGTTTTTTAGGGTATCTCTTAGAATGTAGAATTCCATTAAGGATGCCATAGATTTTGAGATGAATTAGCTGTCTCTTTAAGAATAGGGGTCTGCAGAAATGAGACATATTTCAGAAAATATGGAAGGAAGAGAACTGGGATGAGCAGGGTCCCAAGCAAGGCCACTGCTTGGAAGAGCCTAAAGTTGTTACCAAGTCCAAGCTTGTACTGCTCGCCCCACAACAGGCCAGTAAATTGAGAAACGAGTTTTTGGGGCAAGGAAGAGCGACTTTATTCAGAAAGCCAGCAGACCAAGAAGGTGGTGGACTATTGTCCCAAAGAACCATCTTGCCTGAGTTAGAATTTAGACTTCTTTTATAGTAAAAGGGTATAACATGGTGTGGCTGGTTGTTGCAAACTTATTGGTGTGGGAATCTGTTCTTGCACCTGTCCATATAGGTCAGGTCACAGTGTTCTTGTAAACCTCCAACAAGACAATTGTTATTTTCTGTTCTGCATCTTTTTATCTCTATATGAATGGAAAAGTGTTGTATCTTTAATGGTCAGAGCCTTGAGAATGAGTTATTATGTATATTTCAGGCTATAGGCAACATTCTTAACTTGTAGCAAAAACAATAGAATACAGAGGTTAAAGTAAAAGGAATAGATCCAATATGGAGTCAGATTTGTTCTCCCCTATTGCAAAGTCACCAGAACCTCAAAGCAATGGCTGGTGGCAGGTGATCAGGTGATGAAGAGTGGCTGGCAGAACAATATCTGCCTATTATCGGCCTCATGTTTATGGCAGAAAATTATAAAATAAGAAATGCTGTAGGAAGGGATAGCTTAACATTTTGAAAGCCGTTTTCACTCTCTTCTCAAATATTTAATTTCTACCATGCTGCATGGTCTTGCATTCATTGTCTTGTGTTGCCCTACTAATGTATTAAGTCTGATAGTTATTCATCGCTAATCAGGTTGAAATAAATCACGTTATGTGTTAAGCTGAGCTAAATTCTACCCTCTCTTATTTATCTGACAGGGTGGTTTTAGAACAGTAGGTTCCACAAATGTCAGTGCACAAACAATCCTTCATTATAGAAGCAATTCACTAATATTACATAAGTCATGATGAGAAACAAAGGACACCACGTCCTAAGAGGCAGACTTTTGAAACATCTAACAAAAGTCCCTCCCTCAAATTTGTAAATATGTATTCTCAGCTTGCAATATTAAAAGTTCTTGTAGCTGCTGGATAAAAATCGTTATTCATGCAATTCATGCAGCAGAAGTGTGCTTAAGTCATTCGTTTCTGGGAATAATTCATGTATATATATGTATATATATATATATATATATATATATATATATAATGTATTTATAGTCTTACATGAAATTTAAAAACTATGTAATAAAGACATATATATATTTTTGAATCGCCCAGCAGTGGATACTGAAAGTTTCTAATTATAGAGGACTGTCTCATTCTCATAAACAAGGCTGTGTTCAGTAAAATATGCAAATCACTGAGTCTTATTGACAAATGACAGATGTGGTGATAAGGCAAAGTAGTGTGTGATATAATATTACTGTTTTGATTTAAAAAGTGAGTAGTCCTGTCAGTTCTGATCAGCTTGGTTTTATTCAGCTAATTTCATGATCTAGAGCCACAGTTAATAATAAAGGAGTTCATAGTAGGATCTCCTTTAAAACTGTTTTGCTATAAACTCTCATACGATATGAATACCTTAGTACATATTTTTATTGTGAAACTGAAGTATATAATATCTTGTTCAATGAATTACTAGGGTTTGTTATTTTTTTAAAAAACTAATTAATCAATTTATTTCTTACATCATTCCAGTAACTAGTATGAGACCTCTTTCAGACATACAAATAACGAATTAAAAATAAAATCAGTTTACCAGACTCACAGACATAGAGAACAGACTTGTGGTTGCCAAGGGGGAGGGGGGGAAGGAGAGGGATGGACTGGGAGTTTGGGGTTAGTAGATGCAAACTATTACATTTAGAACAGATAAACAACAAGGTCCTGCTCTATAGCACAGGGAACTATATCCAATCTCCTGGGGTAAACCATAATAAAAAAGAATATTAAAAAAAGAATGTCTATATGTGTATAATTGAGTCACTTTGCTGTACAGCAGAAATTAGCACAACATTGTAAATCAATTATACTTCAGTAAAAAAAAAAAAGTAAAATAAAATCAGTTTCCACATTAAAATAAAAACAAAACAAAAAATGGGTGAGGAAATGAATGAAGAAATAAATAAAAGTAGAAAAAACCCCCAAGGATCGGCTTGACATAAAAGACGATTTTGAGAAGTTGCTAAATGTGCTTCAAAAATATATCCAGATCAAATAGTAAGCACAAATAACATGTAGATTTTTATTTTTAGATATTTATTTTTAAAGATGATTCAGGAATAATTAATAATAATCTATTAAATGAATAACGTTTACTAAAATTTTATATTCTGAAAAAAATTGCATGTTTTTAGAATTTAGTGAAAATCTAAACAGTATGGCACTCAAGGAAAGTTGCAAAGCTTCTATTACAGACAGTTGGGATTCCCATTTCTTTTCCTTTCTGGAAGAATGATTTACTGTCAGGGTATAATCGGTGTTATACTTAGCTAATGATCATTTTCAATTTTACTTGAGGTTTTTAAATGTTTGAAGTAATGTCAGTTCAGCTTCATCTTTATCAACTAATTTTTGTTACAGGTTTGATTTACCCCTGCAGTATGTACTAATGTTAGTCTATAGTAACAGTAGTTTGGCCTATAAATTAAAAACAAAAAAACAAAAAATAAACAAAAAACTTTGAGGCATGAAGTTCCCCAAACCATTAACTTGTACCGTGAAATTTCATTGGTGAAATTTTACCCCTAAAGCTGTGCTATTTAATTAACTTTGTACCCTTAGGTTAGGAATAACAAATGACTGGGATATTTTCAAGTATGTAAGTGAAAATATAATTAACAATTATTCTCTTAAAATGTCTTTTAGATACGCATATGCTGCTAACAATATTTTTATCACAATGTGTTTATTTTATTCCTCTCCAATTCTTTGTTTCCATCTAATTAGTTTTAAACATTTAAAATTCAACAAATATTGTTTAAGGGCCAATTATGTGCCATTGTGTTATTTAATCTCATATTCTCTCCCCTGAAGATATTAGCATGTTTTTTTTACAGATAAGAAAACTGGTTTAGCAATGTTAAAGGATTTTAGTAAGTGACAGAGGGGAGGTAATTGAATATAAACTTTTCTAACATCTTTTAATACAACACCCGACCAGCTGCTACAATTAGCACCGTTCCCCTTGGTTTGTCCTTAGTGGATGCCTTATTCAAATTCCAGTTTTTATGTCAACACTCCTGGGCCACACATCTTGATTCAGCAGTCTATTGGGGCCTTGAAGAGAGCTATCCATACTAATACTATCCATTGAGTCCTCAGTACAAGACAGAATAAGTACAGGATATCTGAACTCTCCCACATCGAAACACAAGTTTTCTCTTCACTAGGCTCCATTCTATTTTCCCTTTAGATGCTTCACATATATTGTTATTTGGGGAATAACAAGTTGATTGTAAATACACAAGGCCATTGGATGTTAATTTATGTTTCCCAGAAAACAATTCATTAAAATTCCTTTCTGTTCTAAAAACAAAATAAAACAAACTGGGAGGTCAACCCATTGGGTTTGATGGATGGATTCATCAGTAATTTTAAAGATAAAAAGTGACAATATCAATTTCATTAACATATCTCCTGCACCAAATTAGTGAGTTAGGATAACTGGTTAAAAAAAATATATCTTTCCTGAGTTAGATCTGGAAGTGCAAACAGGCTTCATGAGAAGGGTGACCGTGTCCTGGTTTTGCCTGGGGCAGTCCCTGCTTATGCATGTTGTCCTGCCATTCATCCTGGTTTAACATCTATCCAGGTTTTTTTTAAGGACATGCTTTTATTATTTATTTTATGAAAATGAGCTGGCTTGAGTTTGACAGATTTTTGCTTTGCTTGCCGCTTCTGCCATAATCAGTTCTATTAGTTTGTGAGACCCAGGTGCAAAGAAGAGATTTCTCATTTTAACTTGTGCTTAAATGTTGAAAGACAATGACCAGCCCACCTCTCTATTCCTAACCCTTTCCAGCTTCAACTTCTCTTCAAAGACTGCCTGCATTGTCCTTGCTGATAAAACAAAAAGCTTTCAGACCTCAAGGACTAGGCACAGCTACCTCCTTCTGTGCCAGACTCACAAAGCTGCCGGGACACCAGTGATTGGGGTTAGAAGGAAATGGGGGAAATTTTGCTTGTGGTTTAGGAAATGTGTACAGAAAATAGAGGATGAGCAATCTTATTCCATAGAGAGTAGTCTATAGTATTTTTATCATTTATTGTATGGTTTAAGTGTACAACTATATACATGGTTTAGAAAACATTTTTATTTTGGAATTAACTCCTTTGACAGCAATAACAGAGAAAAAAATGAAATGAATGTTTAATGAGATGTTAGGTACCGAATTTATACTTCTTTTAAAAAGTTGATGATAAACATGTAACTTGCACAAAAAGTTTGTTGATATTTCCAATCCATTATGGAGACTATGGACGTGTCACTAACCATGTGACCACCAGAAGATGCATATTTGCTGAAAAAGCACCAGAGTCCACTTCAAATTCTGTTTGCATTTGGTTCAAAATTAGTTACAAATTTAAAGTCAAAGTATTCAAAGAATGGAGTGGCAAAAATACTCATATTTTGAATATGCAACAAACTGTAATTATTGCAGTTAATGCTTGCAAACCGGAACATATTGAATTGGATCCTCACGAAAGGAGAAACTGAACAAATTAAATAACAAGAGCCCAACTGGTATAAAAGACTTAATTTTGGACTTTTGTAATTGCATTTTACATTTTCCCATAACTCAAGAAACATCTTGAGTTATGGGAAAAATGTTTTCTTGGTACTCCTCTTTGATTGAATATATTTATATATTTTGAAGTATTTAAATTTTTCTATACATTCAGAAGAATCATAATAGAGATGACTTGTCTTTTTTTGAATTTTTGAATTTTATTTTGTTTATTTTTTTATACAGCAGGTTCTTATTCATTATCCATTTTATACATATTAGTGTATATATGTCACTTGTTGATGTATCACATAAAGATGTCTGGCAAAGACATATTTTATACAAATGAAGGCACAAACCCCCCCAATATCTATAAGAATATTTTCAAGTTTCAATTTAAAAATATTAATATTGAGATTATACTTTATGTAGCATGATTTGCTTTTTGCTTACCAGGTACCTTAGCACTTATAGAGAGAATAAATTTTCACTTAAAAATTTTATGGTGTACCTAATTATTAGAGAAATGCAAATCAAAACTACAGTTAGGTACCACCTCGCATTGGTCAGAATGGCCATGATTAAAAAGTCTACAAATAACAAATGCTGGAGAGGGTGTGGAGAAAAGGGAACCCTCTTGCACTGTTAGTGGGAATGTAAGTTGGTGCAACCACTACTGAAAACAGTATGGAGGTTCCTCAGAAAACTAAAAATAGAATTACCATGTGAACCAGCAATCCCACTCCTAGGTATATACCTGGACAAAACTATAATTCAAAAAGATACATGCACCCCTATGTTCATAGCAGCACTATTCACAATAGCCAAGATATGGAAACAACCAAAGTGCCATTGACAGATGAATGGATAAAGAAGATGTGGTATATATATCCAATGGGATACTACTCAGCCATAAAAAAAGAATGAAATAATGCCATTTGCAGCAACATGGATGGACCTAGAGATTGTCATACTGAGTGAAGTAAGTCAGAAGGAGAAAGACAAATACCATATGGTGTCACTTATATGTGGAATCTAAAATATGGCACAAATGAACCTATCTACGAAACAGAAACAGACTCACAGACACAGAGAACAGACTTGTGGTTGCCACAGGGGGAGGGAGGAAAGGAGAGGGATGGACTGGGAATTTGGGGTTGGTAGATGCAAATTATTACATTTAGAATGGATTAATAACAAAGACCTACTGTAGAGCACAGGGAACTGTATCCAATCTCCTGGGATAAACCATAATGGAAAAGAATATTAAAAAAATAATGTGTATATATGTAAAACTGAGTCACTTTGCTGTGCAGCAGAGATTGGCAAAACACTGTAAATCAACTATACTTCAATTAAAAAAAATTTTATGGTGTACCCAAAAAAAAGAGCCAATTGAAATGTCTATGATTTCTTATGTATTATTCATAAAATGTGTCTTTGAAGAAGTTTGCAGGTAACTTTACCAAAAAAAAAAAAAAGAAATAATAGGACCATACTGAAAAAAATGCATTTTCCAAATAATAATATGGATAAGAACCTGTTTAAAGTCCCTAAATATGTGCATAAATAATTTTTCTGCTTATGTTTTAAACTTATTTCTGTAAAATTTTATAGAACTTTACAAGCCTTTTTTTAAAAAAAGTTCCTAACAACTTCAGTGTATATTTTTTACAGTCAGAGACAGTCTCTGATAAAATCAGTACAACTATCAGAATGTGGAAATGAAGAAGTATTTTGGTGGTGTTTACTACACAACAAATGTGCTATTTTTATTTTTTAGAAAATTTTATTTTGAAAATATTTATTGAATAGAACTTTTTATTGGTTCACCAACATATTAAAACCAAATAGCCTGTAGTTAAATATTTTTAAAATTATATAATTTAGTTATTTTTATTGCTCCCATTGACTGTTAAATATACTCTGATTTGTATGATAAATTATATGGTCTCCCTGCTCATGTTTAGAGGATATATGGAAATTAACCAAATAAAAGAAGGTAAGAGAGGGCATTCCAGGAACTTGATTCTTCTGTGGACTGAGGCTGTTACTCTCTGCCTCTGTCTCTCCTCTTTGTCATAATCATTTGTCTTGGAAACAATTCCACCAGCTACCATGGCTGTGGAGCTCATCCCTCTCTAATAATGGGACAGTTTTAGAGGGCAGATGCCCTCACAGCTGGCTACTACCAGTTGACTTGAGATTGCAAATTGATAGTTTTAAACTAAGGCACCCTATTCCACAAAGAAAGAAAGAGTTCTAAAGGGGATTAAAAAAAAAAAAAAACCCACTATCATCACGCAAGTGGTTGTCAGGTTTTCTTTCCTTTTACAATAAGTATTTTGGGCAAAATAAATTTTAAAAGTATTTAATCAAAACATTTTAAATTGGTTGAGAGAACAAATTGGTATTGGGAAGGAAAATCATACCCAACTGTCAACGAGGAATTGGAAGAGTTCTTCACTTCAGGCACTATGAATGAAATCAAGATGTGTTATGAACTTCAAAAATAATGAACTATTCGTTCAAATACTCCCAAGTCTTTGCACTTGGTCATCCTAAGGCTTGTCAAAATGGAGGACAAATATATATACAAGTAGACCAAGTAATGAGATACAATAAGTGTTTCCTAGCCCTATTAATAAGTAGGTGATCATAAAGAGATCAAGAGAATATAGTGTCTAAACTATCCATCCACCTACCCACACACCACTCGGTTATTCATATATTCAACTAATAGTTAATGAGTGCATATTTTTTGACATATTCCTTGGCAAAGAATACAAAGACCTGACCCTGATCTTAAGATGCTTAATGCAGGGATTCAAATCAATAGATATATTTCAGTGTGGCTAGGAGATTTCTGCTTATGTACTACTACTTTGGGGCAAGGTGCGTTATTTTCTGAGAACTTAGAAAAATATCTTAAAGAGTTACACTTTATGCTAGTAAAATGCTCATCCTTGGGTAAATGCAGTCTCCACTTAACTCTTCTACTTCATTTAAACAAATTTTTTAAAATGAATTATATTTTTTTAACTTTTTATTTTATATTGGAGTATAGTTGATTAACAATGTTGTGATAGTTTCAGGTGTACAGCAAAGTGATTCAGTTCTACATATACATGTATCTATTCTTTTTCAAATTCTTTTCCCATTTTAATTGTTACAGAATATTGAGCAGAGTTCCCTGTGCTAAACAGTAGGCCCTTGTTGGTTATCCATTTTAAATATAGCAGTGTGTACATGCCAATCCCAAACTCTAAACAAATTTTTATTGATTACTTATGAGCCAGGCACAGGAGTACAGAGAAACCTGATAAAACACCAACCTTGTACATGAACAAAGAGGGCATAGTAATAATAATAATTTGAAAACCACCCCACTGATGCTCTGGGAGGACAGAGAAGGGGCATCTAACCTGACCCTGGTCTGAGAGTTAGGGAGATGGGGAAGAGTGTCAGGAAAGACCTCTGGGAAAAGTCTTAAAGAATGAATGAAAATTAACCACATAAGAGAAGGGAGGGAGGGGCATTCCTGGATGTGGGGAAAGAATGAGCAGAGGCACAAAGGTGATAAAATGTATGGTGGAGAATTGTAAGCAAACTGATGCTGCAAAAGCATAAACAGGAAGTCATCATGGGCAGGAGATAAGCTGGAGCTGACGGCTGGGATCTGCCCTGCAGGGACTTTAATGGGTTTTCAAGAAGCTTGAGTCTTGAGACATCCTTGAAATGATTTTAAGTTGGGGGGATAATGTCAAGGTCAGTTTTTAATCTAGATCAGGTTTCTCAACCTCAGCACTATTAACATTTGAGCCAGGGAGTTATTTGTTAGGTGGTAGGGGAGACGTCTTGTGTGTTATAGGATGTTGAGCAACATCTCTGGTCTATACCCTCCAGATACCTGTAACATTACCCCTCTGTGACGATCAAAAATGTCTTCAAATATTGCCAATGTTCCCTGGGGGCTAAAATCACCCTCAGTTTTAGATGAATCACCCAGAGGGTGTGTTACTAAACTCAGGTCCAGTTGCTCACCATTCAAAAATCAATACCCGAGAGAGGCAAATGTTGGTAGAGAGGAAAGTTGCTTTTAATCAGAATGCTGGCAATCTGGGGAGATGGTCGATTCAGTATCCCGCAAAAACCATCTCCCAAGATTCTGCTCAGCCATGAAAATTTTGTAAAGCAAAAGGGAAGTAATCTCAGTTACTCACTGAGATTGGGAGTCATCGCCATTCCCCACTGAGTACAGGCTTGTTGATGTCCTGTGATCTTTCTTTAGATGCTGTCTTGTTCTCGCAATTTGTTTGTGAGATTACTGAAGGGGAAGCTAGGGAAGAGATCTGGTCATCTGTTAATTACTTTTCTTCATTTCTATTTTCATCTACGGAAAGAACCAACAGGTTAGACAAGGTATTGTGTGATCAAAAGATTGGAAAGGTGTGGTTGGGCCAGAGATGAGTAGAGCATGGGGGTGCCTGGTTTGAGGTTAGTGACAAGACAAAGCGGCCTCCTTCAAAGAGCTCTTTCCTGCCAAAAACTGCTTACAGGTGAATTTCAGGGTGAAAGACAAGTGGTAAAATCAGAATTGAATATGGAGGTGGAGATTAGAGTGAGAAACCAGACAGAAAATAAATGGCAGATAATTTGGGAGACAATTGGATGGAAAACACAGTAAGAAAGAGAAATGGGGGAGGAGAGTGCTGAGAAGTCTTGGGTGTGGTTTTTGAGATGCGGATTCAAGATGCCTGAGTTACATCCAGGCTGATGGGTCTGGCAGACAGATGAATATACAAACCTGAAACTCCATGAAGAAGTTTGGTCTTGCAGGGAGCATTTGAGTGTCAGCTAAAGTGAGGATGGAGGTGTATAGGGATGTAAACAAAGAGGCCAACAATTGAAGCTTTGGGAACATAAAGAAATGGAGGAGTCGACAACAGGAGAGAAAACAATCAAAGACAAGGAATGGTCAGGGGTGAGAGGTGAGCTAGGAAGATGTGGTATCACATCTGCCAAAGAAACCTTTCAAGAAGAAAGCTGTTTTGTAATGCTGCTGCAGAAAGGTATATTCAAATAAGAAGTGAGAAGTATTCCTGGACATTTTAAATGATCTTTGGCTACAGTATTATATCCAAATACTCATATCTAAGAAAGTAGAGATTATTAATGCTTCTCCCTTAATTACTTTATGGCAATATGTTAAAATAATCTGTTGATGTCTATGAAGTATTTTGAGACTCTCAGAAATAGGCTTGCAGGGATGGATTTTTTTTGTCCCTTTTCCTACCAATATGCACAAATAGACAGCTGAATTATGCCAGTGGCAAAATAAGTCCAATGTGTAAATGGACTCGTTTAATTTGTGAATGACAATTTGTATGCCCTGATATATGCCAAGTTGTGTCTACAAGGCTATGAACAGCTGTCTCATGTACCTAATGGCTTTTCTCATCAAAAATGTAAAAAAGTACATATAATACTCATCACCATCATGATGTGTTCTGGATACCAAAGATGGGGGAAGGTTGTCTTGCATGAGATTTTAATGTAATTGATACGGATGTCAAAATTATTTTTTTCTACAGGTAGTTCAGGATATTCAGTGTATTTAATATCAATTGGCAATTCGACTAAGATTTTTTTAAGATAAGAAAATAGTTACAGGTGAATTTAATAAAATTCTAGCTTGTATAGCATTTGCCTGTTTATCTGCTTTTTCTGCAAATTGAGAGAATTAAATGCTAAATGCTACAGATATTAATTTCTCAAGATTCAATCGCAGTTTAAGAAAATTAGTCATTTATTCCTCTTGTCAATGCAGCAAGAAAGGAACAGTGCAAAAGTTGACCAGCTTGAAAAGTTCTACATTACATTTTTACTCATAAGGGAATATTTTATTTTTTGTATTTACTGTCAGAGAGTTCACAGTTAATATTTCAGATGTCATTATTTTTATTCCTATTGTGCATTCTCAGTATAAAATAAAATATTGTGAATATTTTATTAAATAAATTAAAACTTAATTTAAACTTTTTGAACTAAAAAAATTGTTGGGTGCTACCAAAGAATAAATTCACTCTCTCTTTGTAGTTAAATTAACACCCTAACTGTCTCTGGACATACGTTTTCAAGGACTTGAAAGATTGAAAAAAGTGATGTGTGATTCTCAATCAAGCTGATCTGACTTACATGCTTGTCTGCATTGATACACTATTGAGTACAACAAATCATAAATAAGTAGAAATTGTAATCCTTATTTTCAGAAGTTTGCAAGAACCACATAGAAATCAATAAGAGAACAATTCAGTGCTGGACACTTTAGAGCTGCACACATATGTAGAAGGTGTTTAAGGGTTGGAGAGATCCGTGGGCTCCAGGAAAGTCAAAGGAGGCTTCGTAGGGAAGGTGATCTTCTTTCTGTTTTACTTGGTGTTGATCCTAGTCGCAAAGAGAAATTTGTTTTTCCCAATTGGTACTAGAATCTTTTTTTTATGAGTGGGAGATGGGAGAAAGGGAATTGAATTTGCCACTTGGAGGAACTTAGGGTTAAAGCAAGGGAAGAAGAAATATCAGATCTTCAACCTTTTTGGACCTTAGGGGTGTTTTTCCATACTTATTCAGGAACTAGAACCACAGGTCTGCTTTGGGCAAAGCAATTTTTTTACTCAGTCCTTTGAGACTTGCAATAGTAGGGAAATGGCTCCTTAAAGAAAGGGCTTAAACACACACACACACACACACACACACACACACACACACACACACATTTATTTCTTTATTTAAAAATAAAATATATGTTCCTTGTACATATATTTATACTTTTACAACTCCTTACCTTATGTATTTTGTCAATAACTTTTTCTTTGGTATTTAAAGCAGTATGCCTTTTTACTTAAAAGATTCATTGTGATTGCCATCACAAGCAAACCAATATCTTCCGTGTTTCGAAGTTCATTTACAAATGAAAGTAAATCACTAAAATGTGCTTTTTTCATTTAGGAGGAATAATTTGTATGTCTTGGGCACAATGTCCTTATACTTCCTGAGGTCAAGGAAGTATATTCATCTAGAAAGTAAAGCTGATATATTTAAGAAAAGACTTCAACCATTTGAAAACAGAGTGGGTTCCTGCAAGCAAAGCTAATTTAACCTTTGGCAGTTTAGAAAGTTATTAAACACTTACCCAGAGATTGGCTATTCCAATGAAAAACATTCAAACCAGTCATGTGGACTGTCTCAAATTCTCCAAGAGGTTGACAGAAGTAAGCAAACGATTGTGTCTTCACGTCTGCTGTCAGTACAAAGCATAGCTCCGTCTACTGGATTCCAAACAAAAAGCAGCTTTGCTTAGGGACATGCATTGTCAGTGGTTGCATGAGACCTGAGGGAAGTAAGTGCTGCCTGTTCACTCCAAGTGTCAAGGAGAGATGTCACAGATGGAGTGACATGCTTGCTAAGGACCTGCAGAACCACTAGTGGAAGAGCTGCAGGTATCCCATGAGTTATCATCTGTGTCACTACACTCCTGTTTCTCACTATTACTACAGCCTGGGCTGAAATGGAGGGAAGGCTTCAGGCTTTGAGCTCTGCTCAGAGCTTTGGGGGAAAGCACTTTCCCCTTGGGGGGAAGCACTGCTTAGGCCAAGGCTAGAGATTTGGCTCAGGAGACCTGCATTCCAGACCTCCCTTTGCCAAAAGTGACTGAGTGATCTGGGACATTTTACATTCCTTTCTGGTCTTCTATTGTTCTGTCTGTACAGTATGGAGCTTGAACTAGGTAATCTCTGAGATCTCCTCCTGTTCTAACAAAAGTCCCTTTTAGAATTTATCTTTTATTTTTCAGAAAACCTCTTACATTCTGTGAGTGAAGAGATTTGCCATCAGCTTTTAAAATGGAAAGAAAGGGGCAAGGAATGGCCTGGGCACTAGGCTCTCAATTATGATTCCTTTCTCCTTCTACTTGCTTTCTTTTCCCGTGATCTTATTTTCTCTAAAGTGACATTACCCAAATGCATAAAATGAAATTATATCCTCGCAGACCGTACACCTAGCTCTGTGATGATTCATGTCTTGATTATTACACAGGGCTTAGTAGAAAGTAATGCAATTATCCTTCCAATTTCATGTGAAGTCTAAGAGGAGAGAGGATTCATTTGAATACTTTACCCTCTTTTGTGTAATACAGTGCTTTCCATATTGCTTTCTTCAAGCTTCTCTTTCTACTCCTGAAATTCCACTGCGGTGGGTTCTGACACGTTGAGAAATGGCTGCTTTAATGTTGCAGCAGGTTGAGTTTCATGTACCTATTGGTAAAAAAAAGTGATAAGAAAAACACATGTCCAAAGAGGGGTGATTCACGTTTCCCAGGGAGTCAAACGAGAGATGCAAATAAAGGACCTTGGCAAGACTCTGGCAGTAGATTCATTGGACGGCAGCGCCTGGCTGGATGGAGCCCTGTTCCTGCTGGACCCCAAAAACATGGTGACTTTCTTGTTAGTGCTGACAGCTTCCTCTTTCACAGCCATATGCAACCAAAATCATCTCAGGAAGACGTTTCCCTACTACCCAATATTCAAATATTTTTATTTCAAAAATACCTAGTTAATGTCAGTATTCTTAGTCTTCATCTAGATTATCTCCATTCTCCAATACGGCCGTAGTACTTGATGCTTCCATTGACCACACTTTTCTACATACTTTGTCCCATGCCTACCATTTTCAAGGTGTGTTGGAGCGAGATACCGTGGGTGGCAAAGACAGATTCTGCATTCACAATGACTTATACTGGGGAGGGTGTAAGAAAACATATACAGTAATTTAAAAAGCAAGAGCAAATTGCCAGTATAACAGTCATAGAACAGAGGTCATGAGGAAGTGTGTGATGTATTTCCAAATGGGTTTTCTGAACCCCAAGTACTTTGATGTAAAGGCCGAGAGCTTACCTCTGACAGGGGAGACTCCATGGAGGAGGTGGTGCTCGAGGGAGCAATGAAAGTCACAAAGGATTGTGACAAGCAGAGAAAAGCAGGCTGGTGTGAACCAAGACGGTGGTTCTCAAAGGCTCTGTACCCCTGCTGAGATGCACAATATACAGATGTAACATTAAGTAGTATTGAACCACACGGTGAGAAAGTTTTCTCTTCCCAGTTGTCTTTCAGTACTTTTATTTAGGAAAAGAAGGCTTCAGTTTGATGTGAACACATCTTTAACCCCTGTGTCCATACTTGCTAGTTAACCATTCCCTCCCCTCCCATTCTTTAACACATAGCCAGTAGGGCCCCAGACTCAAAGACGATGGCAGACAACACTACCTGTAATTCAATTAAATGGGTTTCAGATTGCATCTACTTTTTAGTTCTCTTCATCTTATGGAAAGTCATGTTGGATTTCCACTTAAAATTATGATATAAAATATTTTAATCAAATAAATGTATTTAAGGGAGAACTTAGATAAGTTAAGGAAAAGTAGAGGCAAGTAATAACACAAGTGTTAGATAGGGCAGAATTTGTTTGGGTGATATATGAATGAATGTAGGAGAACGTGAGTTTTAATATAAGTTATACTTGGCTTGGTAAGTAGCTCCATGTGATAACAAGGACAGTCCTGATGGAAAGTAGCTAGAATAAGACGAGAAAGAGAGGTTGCGAGCAGGTCAAGGTCAGGGAATACGGGACTCATGAACTTTATTCATGTTGTATCTTCTTTGGGATTCCAAGACCACTTGCTTTACCCACATGTTAATAACTAGGGTTTATTAATTCCTTCTCAGATGCCAGGTATGGTATTATCTTCCATATAATTATCACATTTTTCATCACAACTACCCTAACAGGAAGGTATTAGCCTGAGTTTAGGAGTGAAGAATCTTACTGAAGGCCCACAGCTAGTAGTTAATAGAATTGGGTTTGGAACCCAGACCTATTTGATTCCAAAGCTCCTATTCTTCCTTGTGCCCAGAAACCCTATTCATCTCCCAGCCCCAATGTGAACACTGGCTTTTTATGTCTAAGTCCACCTTTCCAACACACAGTCGATCTCCTCTTTGGATTTCCTGCATCCATTACTATATTTCTGGGTAGTAATTTTTTTCTCCCCTTCACTAGAAGTGTTTCTCTGGCCATCTACGAACTAGATTGTAAGGGCCCAGAAGGCCTGTTCCCATGTCCCAAGGCATCCAGCACTGTACTTTTTTTCATGGTCAAGGCTCATATTGTTTGAATTGAGCTAAATTTTCTTGCTCTGACATGGCTTGTCACAGAAATACAGCTGTATCAACTCTGAGTGTAAGTGTGAACAGGTGCTCTGGCAAAGATAACTCAGGACCTACCTGGGAAGGCTTTGCTTTGTCAGATTCCAAGAATCTAATTAATTAATTTTGAGCAAATCAGCAACTCTTTGGATTTCTTAAATCACTTCGGATTTTTTTATAGCTGGGTTGTGTAACAATTGAGTTAAATAGCACAAAAAAGGATACCCGGTAATTATAGACTTTTAGATGTCAGGAGAGAATTTTAAAGAATATCTTATCCAGCTCCTTTATTTTGTCAGTGAGGAAGCTGAAGGCTTAAGCGAGTTTCACGAATCGCTTAAGGCCACAGAGCATGTTAAGGGTAGGCCTTTAACTAAAGATCTCTCTGGATTCCTAGTCAATTATCTGGCTTTGAGCTTGGAGGTCACTTACCCCTTCTTCCCATCCAATAGAGGAACCCCTACAGTATCTCTGACTGCTGTCAACTGGGGCTCCTTGTGAGCATGGACCAGGACCCCATTTTCTTTGGAAGCAATCCATTCTATTTAAAATTAAATAGCATCTTTTCCTCTGTTGTACCCAATAGAACCTTTCAATCCTGTCTGTTGCTCTAAACAGCAGAGTTTTCTAGAACTCCCTTTTAAACCTGTCCTCATTTCCATCCACATGCACTCCTGTGATCCTATCAGTTCCAGGGTTTTAAATATATAAACTGAGGACTTTTACCTTTGCATCTCTAGACCAACTCTCTCCTCTGAACTCGAGACCCATATACAGCCAATTACTGGATGTCTTCTTTTGGATGTCTAGTAGGCATCCCAGATTTAATACCCAAAACCCAAATCTTGATTGTACCTTCCCACCAAAAAGCTCCTCCCACCCCCTAATCTTCATGTCATTAAACGAGACTCTATTTTTTCAGTTGCTTTGGCCAGTAACCTGAAGTCATCCTGGTGTTTCCCATTCTCTTTCATTGTCTATCTAAACCATCAGCTACACTATTGGCTCTATTTTAAAATAACACAACATTGTTATCAACTATGCTCCAATATAAAATAAAGATTTTTAAAAAAATAAAATAAAAAGGAAAGAATCTGAAAAAGAATATATATATACACACACACACACACACACACACACACACACATATATTCAGATATGTATATATATATCTGAATCACTTTGCTGTGCACCGGAAACTAATACAACATTGTAAATCAGCTCTACTTCAATTTAAAAGAATGATGTCTTTTGATAAACAGAAGTTTGTTTCTTACCACTGTTAAATATATCAAACTTTTCTTTAAAAAAAAATTAAAAAATAAAAATTTCTTCCAGAATCCAACAAATTCTTACCAACTCCACTGCTCCCATTGTAGTTCAGGCTATCATGCTTCTTGCACAGACGACTAACCCCTGCCCTTCTGTGTTCCTCAACAGTCTCTTCTCCTTACAGTGGCTGGAACATAAATCAAAACCTCCTCCATGGTCTGCAAGCACCTCACCGTGATGTGAAAGCCCCTGCTTTCTTTTTGACTTTATCTCCTACTCCTCCCCCTCCCACTTGGTCTTTTCTAGGTACCCTACCTCCCTCCTGTCCCTCCAACATGGCCCCGGAAAACTCTCACCTCCAGCCCTGTGACTTGCGGTTCCCTCTAATTAAAACCATCTTCCCTCAAGAAAGTATACGTTATTGAAAAGTTTCACTGTCAGTATTAGATTGGTTACCTAGTTATCCTTTGTAGGTGGCTGAGGTAGCATTTAATTCAGGATCAAGGTTCTGATAATTATAAAACGGTGGTGATTTTAAGGTTATAATGATGATCTGTGACCTATTTCTAAAGTTTTGTGGTTTTTAGAACATTTTGAAACTGTTTCTCTTAATACACTCCATTCTGAATTATCTGTGCTTATAGGAGTCTGATAATGGATTGATATCTGAATTCCATAGGAAACCTGAAAATTGACTCAAGGCAAGACCACATCTTTACCAATGCTATGAAAAGGTAGCATACAGTGACTGTCTTGTCAGTACTTTTTCTGGGGATACAAATGAGGTTTAAAATTCTGAGAAGGTAGGTGTCACTAAGCATGGGGGATAATTTGAATAAGGAAAAAATCAACTAAATTATTTTAGAAACAAAGATAAGCATTTTCTAGACGACTGTATAAACTTTTCTGATTATTCAATATTAAAAATATGTCTTCAATTAATTATAAAAATAAACCAAACTTTTACACAGAAAAAAAAAAACAGTCTTCCTTCTGACATGCCCACACTCACTCACATCTGATTCCTTTTATCAGAAAATCTTTTGCTGATCACCCCCTCTCCCATATATTATCCCAACACTCTGATTTATTTGTCTTCATAGCATTTATCACTATCTGACAGACTCTGCATTTACCTGTTTGTTTTTTCATCCTTTGCATATCCCACAAAGGCATGAGCTCAATGAGAGCTGGGATTTTATTTTATTTTTGTGGTTTCCTGCAGTGTCCTCAGCCTGCGGCATGGTGTCTGCAAAATGTAGGTGCCACCAATAAATATTTGTTAAATGAATTTCTCCTTTAACTTTGTCATTGAGCCGGGTCTTATACTTGTACCATGTTGATTCTGGAATCTCTGTGCAGGCATTTGCCTTTATTCCTAGAAATATCATCATTTTAGTGTGGGCCATGAGGCAAAGTTGGCAAAATCTTTTTGAGTCTGGATTTTTGCCATCCTAAGTTGATTTATGATGATTGTTAATATTAGCCACAGTTACTATTTATTGAACACTTGCGTAGCCATCCCCCTGCCAGGTGTTTTACAATATTATTTCCCTTAATCCTTACAATGGCCCTATGGGAAATGCTACTGTTGTCCTCATTTTGCTCACGAGGAAATTGAAGCCTGGAGAGTTAAGTGACTTGCTCACACAGCCAGGGAATGGCAGAGCAGAGCCACACTTCAAGGCCACATGTCCCGGATTCAGATACACTGTCGTAATGAAGAGCATGGCCTCCGGAAGCAGACAGATCTGGGCTAGCATTTACTCACATAGCTGTGTGATTTCTATTGAGTCATTTTTCTCCCTTGACATTCCCCATCCCATAAATGAGAGTAACAGTAATACCAACTTCATAGGGTTGTTATGATGATTTGATGACTCTGGTCCCATGCTTAGTACAGTCCTGGCACAGAGTAAAACTCAATAAGCGTTGTCATCATGGCAATATAATTAATAGGACTAAAAAAAATTAACGAATAATTATTTTGCTCCTATTGGGCAACGCACGTCCTCTTAATGTTCTTTTTATCCCGCATCTATCTATATTACTTCTCCCTTCCATCTATGTATCTGTAAATTTGATAATGGCATCTTACTATAAACTACTGATTAAAAGTGGTGAAGGATGTATAGGTGAGGATAAACCTTTAGACAGCCAGGGATGCCCTCTAGAAACCCTGTGAGCTTTGTTTAACAGCGAGAAGGTACTGGTTAGTATGGCACCTTCTAGGAGCATGACTTAGTTTTACCAGTCTGTTCTGTTCATCTGCTAAAAGGCGAGCACAGCTTTACTTTCCGTCCCAGGGGATCCTACCGGGACTAAATGACTCGGTAGGAAATCCAAGAAGAATCTCATATCTACTGCTTTGGACAGACTGGTCTCTAGTTAGCCCTCTTCTTAGACGTGCTGGAGGTAGCCTGGATGCTTGGCACTTTTAAAAACAGTGGAGAGGAGCAACCCACCATTTCTTTCCATAGTTTGTCATCACACGGTAATGACAATATCAGTGGCAATTGATACCCTTCGTTGAGTACTTATCCTATGTCATGCACTGGAAAAAAATCTCTTATCTGCACAACAATATACTAGATATTACTCCTATTTTCTAGAGGAGAAAACTGTGCAGAGTGGGTTTTGGTTGGTGCCCCATCCAGATCCCTTTTACTTTGCTAGGTCAGTCATCAATTTGCTGCCTCATGGCTCTGAGCGAGCTGTTTGACACGTGCTCCGGGAAAACGGACTTCCAGTAGAGGGCGCCAGGGGGCTCTGCGGGAGGAAGGTGCTCTCCTGCCCGTGCAGAGTGGTCCTGGAGGAGGGAGGTTTGAGCGCCAGGGCGGCTGCTGAAGCCTGCCCGCCACGCACTGAGCCCCAGACACTGTCGCTGTGCAAACCCGCAACCTTAGTCTCACCGTAACCTTCCCACAGCTGTCTTCACCCTGAAACCAGAGCCCCTACGTGACTCCCCTCCTCCCGCCAGCCCCCAGATTTCCCGCACCCTCACCCACAGCATCAGTTGCTCATCTGGCCCCTCTTGCACCTCACACTCCTGAGAGTGGAGGCCACTTGCTTGCCCGGCAGCCCAGCCCATGTCCATCGTGGCCAAACCAGCATCCTTCTGTGCTCTCTGGTGAACTGAACCCCACTGTCTTCAAGTTTATCTTCCTTCGCTTATCTACCTCAGCTCCAGGGTACTACACAGGTACTCTTTCATCACAGTGAGTAATTATCTATGTTGTGCTTATATCCTGTATGATTTCCATATCCGGCTTGGATCCAGACTGCTGTCGGCCCATCCCACGGCTGCTCCAAGCATTGGCTGCTGAACTTACAGAGGCTCCCTCCTCAAATAATTGCCCTCAGCGACGGGAGCTGCCTTGCCCAGGAGGTTAGCGCCCTCCCTAATCCTCCCCTCCACCTGTGAGCCAGAGGCAGTGACTAACCCACGAAAGCCAGCTCCTGTGACCTCAGGCAAGGACAACTCTACAGTACGGTTCACCCTCCAGAGGCCCCTGTGGATCAGGTTGAGGGGAAGCTTCACCAGAAACCTGGTCCTTTCTTAGCTCTCTCTCCCATTCTCAGTCCTCCTCCTCCTCTCATTCTCTTATAGGCTTTACTTGAGAGTCAGCCCTCAATAAATTAGATATGTCCTAATCCTTGTCTCAAGCTCTGCATTGAGACAAGCTGACCTCAAATATGTACCCAGGCCACAGAGCTAGAAGATAATGAAGCTGGTGATTGTACTAGGTCTATCTGACTCCAAATCCTGTGTCTTTTTTTTTAATTGAAGTATAGTTGATTCACAATGTTGTGTTAGTTTAAGGTGTACAGCAAAATGATTCAGTTTTTTCAGATTCTTTTCCACTGTAGGTTATTACAAAATACTGAATATAGTTCCCTGTTCTATACAGTAGGACCTTGTTGTTTATCTATTTTATATATAGTAGTGTGTTTCTGCTTAACCTCAAACTCCTAATTTATCCCTCCCCCAACCTTTCCCTTTTGGTAACCATAAGTTTGTTTCTATGTCTGTGAGTCCGTTTCTGTTTTGTAAATAAGTTCATTTGTATCATTTTAAAAGATTCCACATGTAAGTGATATCATATGGTATTTGTCTTTCTCTGTCTGACTTACATCACTTAGTATGATCATCTCGAGGTCCATGAATCCTGTTCTCTTCGCCACCACTTTCTTATGGTTGAGGGCATCTCTCACTTCCAGCATGTTCTCTGTAACATAATGTGTCTTCTATACTGAGCATTTAGGTCTTGACGATGGCCTGTCATTGGTCCCGGGTGAAGTTTGTCATTACTGGTTCAATATCCAAGGCCTGTGCCCACTGTCACTGGAGGCCCACAAGCCCATGATCTGTTCCATGGAGGCTCACACACCCTTTGCTCTTACCGCCTCCTGCCATATCTCTTCCTCCTTTCTCTTCCCCAAAGAGTGTGGGCCAGCATCCAGGTTGGAGCTCTACCACCCCAGTTCCCTGAAGTGAGTCTGCTTGTTTAGCTAAATCACACTCCTCTTCTCCGGGCATGTTTATTTGGGGTAGGCTAGTTCTCCACGCCCTGGGAATTGTGCACTGGCATTCACTGAGGTTCAGAAACGAAGTTGACAACTTGACACTTGCATGCCTTTTAGGGAAATCATGGTTATTACTGGGGGCCGTGGCAGCAGGTTTATTTATAACTCCTGACACTGCACACTGGCATGAAGTGGGATGCTAGTGGAAGGCAGTTGGACGGCTACAGGGACCCAGGAGAACTAGGAGGACCTAGATTTCCAGGTAAGGTTGTATGTGTCAATCTTGAAAGGTAATTAGGCCAACACGGTGTGAAAGCAGCTTGTTTCAGCCCATTTTGTTTTCAGGTGCTCTAACGCAGAGTGATAGATTCAGCAGACAATTCAACATGTCTTGGATTTAATTGTCTCTTTTCCGTGATCCCACCATGTATTTTGGGTTTGTGGTTTGTCGTTTGACTACCATATACCGATTCTGTCGGGGGTTTCTCAGCCTAGTCAATGCTCCCTGGTTGACCCTAAGTGACTCCTGTTTTTCCATTTGATAGCAATTACTTGACAGTTACACAAATTCTTCTCTCCCTGCCTCAGAAAACAAACTAATAAATAAGGGATGGGCGTTCTTATTGGTAGCTCTCCTTTCTTCAGAGAGGCTGTGTATCCCCCTTCAGAAGGTGGTTCCATGCCAGCTTTTCCGCCTTTCCTTTGTGGCTGGATGGAGTATAGCTGTCACTAATTCAGTCACATTTTTAGTTGTCCCACCGTTAGATGAAATTATGAGCCATCCCTAGCGAGTGTCAGCAACTGCAAATAGCAATGCCGCCTTTGAAGGCAGCAGAATCCAACTGGGAATTGAGAAATTAATAGAAATTTAGAATAATGGGCATGCTTGCAATGAACCATTTTTGGGTTCAGAAACCTAGTTCCTCTGGTAATTTGAATGAGCAGTTTTGCTAATAAAATTTGTCCCTGTTGAATGAACCTGCTGGATCTACCCATCACTCACAGAACAACTTGAATTATCACTTTCCCATCAAATTTTGCCCTTTCCTTTAGCTGGCTGGCTCTTTGAGCCAGTTTTCTCCATTGTAGGCAGGGAATGAGGGAGAAAAAAATAGAAAGAGATTGTAGCACCAGCTGAGGCGGGCTGGCTTCCGTCTACATGGGTGATGAAGCTTGTTTACTTTATGCAGGTAACTTTGGATGAAATTCAAGTGGTGCTGCATTGAGTTGAAAGGGCAGATATTCGTAATAGAAATTCCCAATGATGGTCCATATTTACCAGCAGTCTTGATGAATTTGCAGATCCATGATCCCCGCCCCTCTCACCACAGGGGGTTTTTAACTTCAGGAAAATGAGTAATTGCCACTGACAGCCTCAAAATTTTTAACAATCATCATAATTCCCCAGACCAGTAAAGTGTGTTAGTTTACCTGCCACCTTCATGGACGTGCCCTTGTGTAGAACCTCTTTTTCCCCAGTGGAATAGAAATGCTTGTCCGTCCAGGAAGTACAAAGCCCCAGACACAACAGGAACCCCTTTTGTGTTCTCTGCAGTTTCCCCAGCAGTCAGAGCGCTGTTCTCAAGGAAACCGTTATCTCAGCAGGATTGATTTTTCCGCTTGGCCCCGGGGATGGCAGCAGCGGGCAGCAGGCCAGGTGTGGGGAGCCCGGGAAGGGGAGGAGGAGCCAAAGTTGCAGGGCAGGGTGAGCAGAGGCTGAAGGAAGGCTTTGGGGTGAGCAAGGCAGTGCGGTAAAGAGCTCCAACTCTGCTTTTTCACCACGCATAGCTGTGTGAGGGTAGAGAAGACACTTAACATCTCTGAGGTCGGATCTTCAGGTTTAAATAGAGAGTGACAGCAGGCCACACCTCCTGAGGTTGCCGTGAGGACTGGGTGAGGGATTCCTGTGGTCCCAGCACTGTCGCCTGAAAAGGCTAATCATTTGGCTTGTGTACACTTATCATCACTGCTAATTCATGTTGGGGGAACTCATCTGCTTTTGTTGCAAAGTGTTCTATTTCAGTTTGTTTAGATAATGTGGCTTGAGAAATTTCACCTTCCGTTTCTACAGTTTATAAAAATCTGTCAAGTCCAAACTTTTTTTTTTTTTTTAAAGGTGTAGGCTTATTTATTTATTTATTTTTGGTTGTGTTGGGTCTTGGTTTCTGTGCGAGGGCTTTCTCTAGTTGCGGCAAGCGGGGGCCACTCTTCATCGCAGTGCACGGGCCTCTCACTGTCGCGGCCTCTCTTGTTGCGGAGCACAGGCTCCAGACGCGCAGGTTCAGTAGTTGTGGCTCACGGGCCTAGTTGCTCCGCGGCATGTGGGATCTTCCCAGATCAGGGCTCGAACCCATGTCCCCTGCATTGGCAGGCAGATTCTCAACCACTGCGCCACCGGGGAAGCCCCAAACTTTTAAAGTAGGTGAGGATTTTGTGAGCAGGTGAGTGCACACGCGTAGCCAGGAGTCGTTGTGATTGATACACACATTGTTTTCTGGAGGCAAATATTTTAAAACCTTGAAAAGTTTCTGTTTACTATATGAAGACTTTTCTTTTCTAGCCCTTTTTGTTTTTTGGTTTGTTCACCAAAATCTTCTTCCGGGAAAAATACATACTTGTTTGTTTATGGATTTAACAGATTCCCATATAATTTTTACTGAGTGCCAGGCATGTTCTAGGTTCAGTACGAATATTAACTCGGTGAATCCTTATTACAATACTCTGAAGTCGGTTCTGTTGTCATCCCTGTTTTACGGTTACGTACACCGAAGCCCAAGGCCATTCAAGTTCACGCAAGTCCGAGATCCTTAGGTAGCGAGCTGCCCAGCTAGGATTCTAATTTAGGCTGATTGGCTTCAGCGTCAATGCTTTCAGGGAGCAGGTTGGGCCAGTCTGGTCTGTTAGGGCTATGGGGACTTCTGAATGGCAGGAGCTGGGAGTGTTTAAGTTGCTCTGTGTGTCTGTCAGGATGGGATTTCTGGGTTGACATTCAGTCACCTTATGTATTCAGCTTAGGGCTGTGGCTTTAACCAGGAATCTCCCCTTTGTATGAGGCCGTACAGATGGGGAGTTAGGGAAGCAGAGTTGCTGCAAAGTGAGGTTAAGGACTCCCTTTTAAGAATCTGTGCCACGTGTATTAGGAGCCACTGGAGTTGAGTGAATTAGCTGTTTTCTGAATGAATCTCTAAACTAGATTCTGAGACCCTTGGCGTTTCTGATTCACCTTCAAGAGCCCTGTTTAGTGATTCATAATAGTTTTACTCAGCACAAATAGAAGACCTACACACCGAAACCAGGATTTTACCATTTATCTTCTTTTTTTTCCTCTGATAAATAAATGTCAAATTTAGAAAAAAAAAAGTCAAATTCCACTAACCATGGGGAAGCCCATGGACTTAAAAGATTTTTTTATGCTTCGCTGGCTCACGTATGCCGTGGAGGAAGTTGATGGACCTGTTTGCCCTCCTTCTTCAGTGACTGTCCCCGATCCACCCACAGTGAGCTGCTTGTGCCGTACCGTCTGACTATATTTTTAGATAGAAGAGTACCATGGGCTTTCCCCGCTGCACATTCTCCTGGTTTTCCTTTTACGTCACTAGTGGCTCCTTCTCAGCTCCTCTTCTCTGAGACCTCATCAAACTGCAGTGCTCTGGAACTCAGCCTTTGGGCAGATCATTTCACTCCTCTGCTCAAGATGCTATAATGACTTCACCTCCAGTGTCCTTGCATTAAGACCTTTTATCATCTGCCCCTTCACTCTCGCTCTGGCCTAATTGCCTATTATTTTGCTAGAGCTTCCAGAACCCAGTACCACAAGCTGAGTGGCTTAAACCACAGGCATGTATTGTGTCACAGTTTTGGAGGCTAGAAGTTTGAGATCAAGGTGTCAGCAGGACTGTGTTCCCTTTGAAGTCATCAGGGAAGGATCTGTTCCAGTCCTGTCTCCTAGACCCTGTTGGGACCTTGACATGTGCCAGCATCACGCCAGTCTTCACCTGGCAGCCTCACTGTGTGCATGTCTGTCTGTGTGTCCAAATTTCTCCTTTTTTTTATAAGGACACCAGTCCTAGTGGGTGAGGGGCCCATCGTACTCCAGTATGACCTCATCCATTTTTTTTTTTTTTTAATAAATTTATTTATTTGGCTGTGTTGGGTCTTCGTTTCTGTGCACGGGCTTTCTCTAGTTGCGGCGAGCGGGGGCCACTCTTCATTGCGGTGCGTGGGCCTCTCACTATCGCGGCCTCTCTTGTTGCGGAGCACAGGCTCCAGACGCGCAGGCTCAGTAGTTGTGGCTCACGGGCCCAGTTGCTCCACGGCATGTGGGGTCTTCCCAGACCAGGGCTTGAACCCGTGTCCCCTGCATTGGCAGGCAGATTCTCAACCACTGCGCCACCAGGGAAGCCCCCAACCTCATCTTAGTTACATCCGCAGTGGCTCTGGTTCCCAGAAAGGCCACATTATGAAGTACTGGGAGTTAGTTAGGACTTCAGCATATGCATTTTGGTGAGACACAATTCAAGCCACAGCACTACTGTGCTCTCCCTTGCCCCCTGTGAGGCATCACGCTGCCCTTGTTGCTGTCCTGTGAATACTTGGGTGTGTCTCTGCCCTAAGGCCTTTGCACTGTCTGTTCCCTCTGCCTGGAACATCATTGCACCCCAACTGTCCACAGGGCTCACGAACTGCCCCCTTCTCAAGTCTGTCTTCAAATATACTTTTCTCAGTAATGCCTCCCTCCCCTGATCATACCCTTTAAAATCATATCATCTCCCCTCTTCCCCACCCTGCCCCCCAATCTCCCTGATTTATTGTTTTTCTGCAGTACTCACCACCTTCTAACATACTTGGTAATTTGCTTATTTACTAGTTTTGTTGTTTGTCCTCCCCCAACGCTGACACTGGAATGTAAGCCCAACGAGGGGCTCTTTGTCTGTTTCCTTCTCTGATTTGTTCCATACACCTAGAACAGCAGTACTTGGAGCATAACAGCAGCTGGAAAAAATGTGTATAGCTTTCTCATTTTTCTTTATCAGTTGGTTTAGTCATAGAGGTGCATGCCTTTCATACATTGGAGTAAGGCAGGTGGGAGGAGGGCATAACATATCTTAAACTATTTTCTTGAACACCATGACATAGCTTTCCTCTAGTGCCCTACACCTGGGACCTTTAGCCAGATGTCACGTTCATGATGATTGCAATTCCTGGGGGCGGCAGCGCGCGGGTGGAGGGACCTTGCCGTCCCTCCCTGCCTGGAGCTCAGAGAACTTTCCACATACAAGATGAAACCGGATCCCTTCTGCTGAGACACTGAGAGGCCTCATTTGACTTGTTTCCACCGTCATTTAGCTATTGGAGGAGCCATCACCAAGGCTCATGGAAGAAACCAATGGTCAGCCTGAGAACTCAGGCGTCCTGACTTGCTGTGATTTTCCTCCTAGCATAAAAAGGTAGAAAGCTCCAAAGGTGACCACAAAGTGCTCTGGGAGACCCTCCTCTGGCTTCACTAGAGTGGATGAGGTTTCAAAGGCCCACAGATGTCACATCCAGTTTTCTTAATAATCAAGGCCTCTCTCTCATGGACCCCTGGTAGCCTGTGTCAGGAGCGATTCCCAGCAGGACCATGGAGCTAGGCAACTCCCCGTGCATTTCTTGGTCTTAAAATCCATCACTTTATATTAAAATTTTCTATTTGTTCTCATCCTTTGCCCTCATAAATATTGTGTATTTTTATGAGCCTCTGTCCTCATAGAATGTGGAGTTTAATGAGGGCAAGGGTGTCTTACGCATTGCTGGTTTTCATTGTGGTGCCAGCATAGATGCTGGCACATACAGGATGCCCGAGAGCTGTTTCTTAAGCCCCAGCTGAAGTCCAGCCTCCGAGCTGCATCAGCACCCAGCTTCCTGGCTTAGCACGGTGGGCAGGGACCACGCCTGGACCATTTTGGTTTAGTTTCTTCCTGGAACTCATGAATGGCCTTCAAAAGTAAAGGCTGACATATCACATTAAGCAGTGCTTTAGCCAGGAGGAAGATTGGTGGTCTGTAGGAAAGTGTGGAAGGGTGTTTCTGACATCACGAGGCCCAGGAGGTGAACTGTCTCAACAAGGTACCCAAAACGGATGAGACTTCAAAGGGAAGGCCTGGCTACACAGAGGCCATTGATTTTTCTTCAGCCACACTCATTCCTGGCTGGCAACATTATCCACGACTGACCATAAGACAGCAGGGGTATCAGGAAGTTGACACTGACCGAGGCCACACACCAGATCCCTCAGTCCACAGGTGATAAACCCTGTCATATGTTTCCTGCACAATGTCTCCTCTGCACATCTGCCCTGTTGGTGCTGCCCCCATGAATCCATCTGAAAGGAAGTAGTGCCTCTTTTTTTAAATAAATTTAGTTATTTTATTTATTTATTTTTGGCTGTGTTGGGTCTTCGTTTCTGTGCGAGAGCTTTCTCTAGTCGTGACGAGCGGGGACCACTCTTCATCGCGGTGCGCGGGCCTCTCACTGTCGCGGCCTCTCTTGTTGCGGAGCACAGGCTCCAGACGCGCAGGCTCAGTAATTGTGGCTCACGGGCCCAGTTGTTCCGCGGCATGTGGGATCTTCCCAGACCAGGGCTCGAACCCGCGTCCCCTGCATTGGCAGGCGGACTCCCAACCACTGCGCCACCAGGGAAGCCCTACAGTTTGTCATTTTTGTGATGATTCTCAGCCTAAATGAATCTTCATCTTTACTCCTAATGTATTTATATTTTTTCTTACAAAATTCCTCTTGGTTTTAAAAAGCTTTAGGACTTCCAAAACCTGGATCATCCCTGCCTCCGTCTTCTCCATTCTCTTTGTTACATCTTGACAAGTCTTCTGGGGTCTAATGCATAAAATTCTCAAATAAAGTTTAATCTCATTTTTCAGCTAATATTAGTAATGTCTACACGGACTGCAACTTCTAAAAAATATGTAGATATTAAATAATTAGTACTTACCAAGTCTCTAAGTATTAAAAGAAAAACTAACGCTAGCATCCCGTTATTATAGGACAGATGTAGCCAGGCAACTTGAGTAGATCTTCATAGCCTCAGTGCTTCAGTGAATTCCTCAGAGTTCTTATCTGTCTGCCTTCCAAATGAGGCTATGTTCATCTACATAGAAAATTACGTTTCTACATGAGAAAATGGTTTTTTCTAATTATATTAGAAATGATATGAAATGATATGATAGCACTCATAAAAGTGCTAACAAAAGATCAAGATGAAAAAAAAATTAATTACATGGGACTGAGTGAACTGATGAGGATGAGTATAATTTTTGTGACTTTCTGTCTGAATTAAAAAAAAAAAAATCCCACAACGACTCAGAGGCAAAGAATATACAAATCAATTTTCACTGCAAAGTAAAGGAACTGTTACAGTGGAGGATTACTGGACTGAATGTCAATATTATGACATAGTATGAGTGTGTTTCGTGTTTGGTAATTGCAATCATTGTTGCTTTTGTTGTGGTCATCCATGTACAATGATTGGTGTCAGTCTGTCTCTTGTAAAAATAAAATACAGTGTGTGTGTGTGGGAAAAAAAAAGAAATGATATGAAATGATATAAAATGATATTTTAGAAATGGGTTTTTCTAATTATTTTCAGATATGAGAGAATTGCTAAATGCCATTTTTGCAGAATGCCTTTATTCTATAATAATAGATGCTTAAATAAAAATAAGTGTTTTATATAGCCAAAATATATTCTAGTTTCCTGGGAAAAAAAGATGGTGGTGAAATATTTCATCACTTCCACTTGAACTAGAATTGACTAATTAGAATTAGTGTGTGTTTGTGTATGCAGGGTAATTTTTTTGGCATTTCCAGTCATCAACATAACTGCGGTAAAGGTTTCAGAGAACATCCGTAATGCCTTGTAAAAAGCCCCTATGATGCGACAAACAATACCAGCTCTCCCTTTAAATAAACTGCATTCCAAGAAAAATAGATATACTAAGCTTTGATAACAGTAAGTGTATCAGAAGAACTTTCCAGCTCAGGTATAAGATAGTTGTAGAGCCTTTGAAACCTTTGAAACTTCTGCTTTGACCACAGATAAATCTGCAGTGAGATCACTAGCATCCAATTTGTTCCAGCTCACTTTTTAGGATGAAGCCCATCTGGGAAATGAAAAAAGACCTGCATTTGCTGTCCTGAGATTTCCCAAGTGACTCCCCATACAAGTGTCGACCTGGACCAAATCCCTGAACTTCTTTGGGTCTCAGTTTCCTCATTTTATGATACAAAGGTTTGGGGCCACATCTCCAATTCTGTTTCCGGTTCTGGCACAAATAGTCCATGGTCTTTATCTCTATCTGCATCTTAAATGGGTCAGATCCATAAGGGAGAAGAAGAGTTATTAGCACTCTGTGTTTCATAGATGTTGGGGGAGATGAAGACACCCCTGGAGCCCTCAAGATTACACTGAGTAATTGCTTGACACTCGGGTGAGAGTTAACGAAGGGGACATTCCAAACATAGGACATTAAAAACCGTCATCCATTATTCAGCAGTTCTGTGCTAAGATTAAATTTGCATGTGGTCAAAACTTCCTACCACTATCCCCTATGAAGTAAGTCTACTGCACACTGTTTTTTACTAACACAGTCAGATTTTCCCCAGCATTTAACAGGTAACTGACTCTTGAATTGAGCCTCGGATGAAATAGTTGCCTTATGTTTGGGGCCACAAGATATTTTTTTAAAAAGCTTATCTTACTTCTTACATATACATGTATCTATTCTTTTTCAAGTTCTTTTCCCATTTAGGTTATTACAGAATACTGAGCAGAGTTCCCTGTGCTATATAGTAGGTCCTTGTCAGTTATCCATTTTAAATATAGCTGTGTGTACATGTCAATGCCAAACTCCCAATCTGTCCCTCCCCGCCAGCCCTTCCAAAAGCTTATCTTGACACCATTCCAACTGAATGGTCAAGTTACCTTTTTCCTCTCTTTTAAATTGTTTGCTTATTTGTTTACTTTCTCTACATTCATGCTGAGTTTGTATATTTTGTAAGTTAAACGTGCTTCTTTGGGATTGGATGCCATTGTATTACTTTTCATTTGAGGTCTCAAAGTTGACTGCTAAGGGCAAATGTTTGTGTCAGCCTTTCAGTACTAACTCACATTGCTATGGTGAACCACTTTATAACTGGTCATCTGTGCCTCCTTACTTGACCATTTAGGACTGTGAAACCTCAAACTTCAAGCCCAATTCCTCGAAAGCTCACCATTTACTTGCCATTTTCTTCTATTTGTTTGGGAAATTTAAAAAAAAAAAAGTCTGCCTTTTTAAAGGCTGTACTGCTATTTCACTTTCTAGTTTCATATCAAATATTTTAATCTTTAATATCTTTCTGAGCTAAAAAGGTATGCAGAGTTAGGGATGGGGAAGATGTAAAGGAAATTCTCTGAAATCACATAAATCGTATTTGGTGATGCACAGAGGACGTAACAAAGGCAGATGAAGACCTACAGTGACAATCAGCAACCGGCATCCAGGAACAGAGTATTTTACTCGTCCCTCAGAATAGATGGAGACCAGAAATTAGACGTTTATGCCCAAGAAAGGTAGGATTTCATCCAGCACTTATCCCAGATTGTCAAGGTGCTGACTGAGGAGGACACTGGGCACCCAGAGACAGGAGATGTTATTGCCCGACTCAAGGAGGTCCTGGAGTACTATGCCATCCGAGGCAAGTACCATCGGGGTTTGACGGTGCTGGTAGCATTCTGGGAGCTGTCGGAGCCCAGGAAGCAAGATGCTGATAGTCTCCGGTGGGCCATGGCTGAGGGCTGGTGCGTGGAACTGTTCCAAGCCTTCTTCCTGGTGTCAGACGACCTCATGGATGCATTCTTCGCCCGACGGGGGGCAGATCTGCTGGTATCAGAAGCCAGGCATAGGTTTGGCTGCCATTCATGATGGTTTCCTCCTGGAAGCATATATCTACCGCCTGCTGAAGCTCTGCTGCTGGGAGCAGCCCTATTACCTGAACCTGATCGAGCTCTTCCCACAGAGTCCTTATCAGACTGAGATCGGACAGACCCTGGACCTCATCACAGCAACCCCCCGCCAGGGCAGTGTGGATCTTGGCAGATTCACTGAAAAGAGGTACAGATCTATTGTCAAATACAAGACAGCTTTCTACTCCTTCTCTCTTCCTATAGCTGCTGCCATGTGTGTGGTGGGCATTGATGGGGAGAAGGAGCATGTCAATGCCAAGAAGATCCTGCTGGAGATGGGAGAGTTCTTTCGGATTTAGGATGATTACCTTGATCTCTTTGGGGACCCCAGTGTGATGGGCAAGGTCGGCACTGACATCCAGGACAACAGGTGCAGCTGGCTGGTGGTTCATTGTTTGCAACGGGCCTCTCCGGAACAGTGCCAGGTCCTGCAGGAGCGCCGTGGGCAGAAGGAGGCCGAGAAGGTGGCCCCGGGTGAAGGCGCCAGACGAGGAGATGAATCTGCTGGCTGTGTTCACACAGTACAAGGAGGACAGTTACAGCTACCTTACGGGTCTCATGGAGCAGTTTGCTGTGCCCCTGTCCCCAGCCACCATCCTGGGGCCGGCACACAAGATCTACGAGCAGAAAAAGTCACCTAGAGACCTGAGGGTGGGGAGGGGAGGCTCTCAAACAATTATTGTCTAACCTGTAAAAGAAAAGAAAGACCTACAGTGATACGTCTTCTATTGATTTGTGCTTCTCTGTAGGAGAAGGTGTAACAGTCTTAAAAGACAGAGCCAAGATTTCTGTTAAGACTAATAGGCATGGAGTGGTTATTCTCTTGGTAGTTTCAAAGTAAAGCTTTTTTACATGGGAAATAGAGTAGTCTAACTCAAACAGGAGATCAGTTTTTCTTCGACATTGAATAAAGGCAAATTCTGACACATTTCAATGGTGAGTACATTATACGTTCCACCTTAGAAAATATTTAACCTTATTCCAGCCATTAGGAGTTTTAATCACTTGACAATGTAATTCATTAAAAGTTGCTTTGCAGTCTGTGGCTAATTAGTCTGGTAACATTTATTTTGTTTACCTGAACCTTGCTTGCTTTGAAAATAGTGAATCCTGGCTAGTCTGTGTTTAAAGATAAATAAACCATTTATAATGATCTGAAATGTCATTTAATTCTCACTCCTTTTCAAAGACATTCATTCCAACAAGGGTGAGAGAAACTGAGTTTTCTTAAGGCTCATTTGGTTTTGATTTTTAACAAAATATATCACTGATTAAAGTAAAACCAGACCTTTTGTTGTTTTACCAAGACTAGACTCACCACTCACTCTCAGGGATATATTTTGGGCAAAGTGTTGCTGGTTACTGCACAAACCCTGCATAAGGTCCAGCCCCTGACCTCGAGGGGCTTATAGCTTATAGTGATGACGGATATATAGAAATGTAACCCAGAGGTGGCTTTGGAAAATGATAGAATGGAGTAAAAGACGGTTCAGCTGAAGTTGAGGGAAGAAAAACAGAAGAGTGAGAGAAAAAGAGGATCCGAATGGGATATTGACGTGGTTTCAGGAATAGACCAAGATAAGGATGAAGACAAAGGCTGTAGTCAGAATATGGAGAATTTAATGCTAACATACGTGTTTGGACTTTATTCTTAGCTCTTGAAATCAAATGCTAATGTGAAAGAAGATTTGAGGAGATAAAAGGGAGTTACAGAATGTTAGAGCAGGAAGGGTCTATAAAAATCCAATCCATTGTTTTACAGATAAGGAAACTGAGACACAGAGAGGTTAAGTGACTTACCAGAGCTCCCATAGTATATCAATAGCATAGTGGGGCCATAGACTTGTCTGCTGGCTCCCAGCCTAGACATCTTTTTATCCCATCACGCTATAGTAGGCTATTCAAGGGCAAAGTCTTCATAGGTACTGCTTCTTGAACATGTAGTAGATTGGCCTAGTTGTCATTGTTTTTGACATCTGTTTTCCTCCTAAGGGCTTCTAAGAATGATAGCTTTCTTCCTGATTCCTGATTGTGGTGTGTATATTCACTATATGTAATAACTTGCCCTTCATGTGTAAGATTCTGCTTCCAAAGTCATTGGCTTGCTGCGTGGCTTTTGGAAGGTGGTGTGTTTTATTGATGTGGACTTGAAAGTTCCTTGTAATCATTATCCTCTAGCATAGGCATTCCCATCTAGTCTGGAAGTCCTTTTGTTTCTTGGGCTCCCACATTCATAGGTGACAGATTCAGACAGTATTTATGTCCATGACATGGAACTAAAGTTAGCACAAAATTGTATGTCTACGTTTAAGATACTTATGTTATTTTCTCCCATAAAGTATTTGTGCTATTGTTGTAGGTTGGGTGTATGTACACGCCAGTGATTTAAAGTGAGGCATATTGGGCTTCCCTGGTGGCACAGTGGTTGAGAGTCTGCCTGCCAATGCAGGGGACACGGGTTCGAGCCCTGGTCTGGGAAAATCCCACATGTCGCAGAGCAGCTAGGCCCGTGAGCCACGACTACTGAGCCTGCGCGTCTGGAGCCTGTGCTCCGCAACAAGAGAGGCCGCGACAGTGAGAGGCCCGCGCACCGCGATGAAGAGTGGACCCCGCTCGCTGGAACTGGAGAAAGCCCTCGCACAGAAACAAAGACCCGTAAAAATAAAATACAGTGTGTGTGTGTGAAAAAAAAAAAAAAAAAAAAAAAAGAAACAAAGACCCAACACACCCAAAAGTAAATAAATAAATAAATTTAAAGTGAGGCGTATTGTTTGTATATTCACAGATGTTTATTATGAATTCAGTGCCTATGAAAAGTGATACTTTGAGTAAACCACATTGTCAGGAATGGCAAATATATACTTTGAAATAACCCTTTTGATTTGAAATTCTTCTTGACCGTGTAAAGCTTCCTCCAGTCTCAGATATTCCAATAGTGTAAATACTACATACTATCTTGTAAAGGCATAACTTGAAAAATGCTTACAGCCTTCATATTGGGCATACGGATTGTACTGAGCAGTGCTTCAACTACCAGCAGTGTTGGCTGGATGGCTTTGGGAAAGGCAGCACCTACTGTATTTATTTTATAAAATGTCTGCATATATTTGGTATAATTATATATTTGTGTGTGTGTGTGTGTGTGTGTGTGTTTTGATCAGTAGTAGTTGGAATACCCAGAGACTTTTTGCCTTAGTTGTTACAAGGGCGTGCTTGGTATTTTGTGGAGACCAAGACCCTCAAAAGAAGATATAGTTTGTATAATCCTTGTCTTGATAAGGCCTTGGCACCAAGAAACCGAGTTACGTTTGGGAGACGTCATGCTTTATTTAGCTTTAAGGTTTTTGCTCCAACATCTCACACACACACACACACACACACACACACACACACACACACACACACACGACAGTTCACTCTGCAGGAAAGGCAGCTGTTAACTTGCTAATGCTCAGGCCTTCCAGGCTGTGCTCAGCAAAGCTCTTAGCAGGTGCCATTCACGTGAGACTACAAGACAGGGGTCTGAATAGCGCCCCCTGCGTTTTTCATTGCTCTGCAAACGCATTACTCATCTTAAAATGTTCCCTAAAGATTTTCAATAACAGGAAACACCACCAGCACGCATGCGATCTGCAGTTTATGTACAGTCTGAACATCCACAGTGTCCCATTTTCTCATCCCTGAACTTCCACTAGACCACAAGACTTCAGGTGTGTTTTCACAGCTGTGCTTCCAACTCTTCGCCTGGATGCTTCACTGGGCTCCTTTTGCCTGGATTAGATCCAGTGACTCCTTCAAATCACCAGCTGGAATTTGTTGCTTACTTTCAGGCATAATATGGGAAGTATCATCATTCCCCTTCGGAGCCAACATCACCCTTTGGGTGCCGCAATCTGGTTTTCCTGCTAATCTCAAAAACCAGACAGAACATCTCCCTCCCTCTGTGTTTCTTCCTTAGCCTCTCTTGTCCTTGATTCTTCCTTTTACTCATTTCTTCCCAACCCAGGCAAAGCTTCTATTCTCTGTAGTATTAGTGATCTGTACCCCCAAACGGGCCAGTGTTTTATTCTCTTCTGATATCACAGTGAAGTGGAGGGGATGGAGAGTAGGATGGTAATGCATGATACTTTTCCTTATTGAGAACTTTGGCTCCTAGAAGTGATCTGTTGTCCAGATTAGGAACCACGTATACATGAGAACTCAAGAATTCCCAACAATAACCATGGGCTGTGTTTGAATATGAGTGCTTTGTTTTCACTACAGAGCTTGACAGGAGATACACACAGAGGCAGACACATGTTATAAGTGGTACAGACATAGAAAGTATATCAACTACCTACACCCTATGGAGATTAGGAAAAAGAGTTTAGCATAAAATAACAGTAACCAAAACTTTTTAAACATCTTGTTTATGCCAGAGACTCAGTAAAACGTTCAGTATGTAGTCTGAGAACCAGGTTCTCGCATCAATCCTGAAGTGCAGGTAACTTGCAGCCTCCTTGTGACACCTTAGTGAGCTGAAACACAGTTAACAATTAGCCGTCAGGATTTGGGTGCAAGTCTGTCAGGATTCAAGGATCTTGTGTTTCCAGGGTACATGATGCCTATGAAAATAAAGATGCTTGAATGGGAGGGGAGCTGCCATGTGGGGCAGCCCCCCATGCATAATGCTATGCACTTTCATGCATTCCTCTTTCAGACCCCCTAAAAGTCACATGAATGCAGTTATCCTTCCAACTTAGACCCTTGAGTGGAGGGAGGAGACTAATTTGCTCAGGATGACACAGCCACAAAGGGAAAAGCCAGAATTTGAGTTCAAACAGTGTGACTCTGGTGCAGGGGTCTGGAAACTGGCCCGCAGGCCTGTCTGGCTCACCTTCTGTTTTTGAACAACAGGTGAGTTAGAGAATAGTGGTTGCATTTTTAAATGGTTCAAAAGAATGAAAAGAATACTTCATGGCAATACTTGTTTATATATTTTCTATGACTTCTTCCGTGCTATGACAGAGTTGAGTGTTAGTGAGACTAGATGACCCTCAAAGCCTGAAATACTTAGACTCAGGCCTTTTACAGAAGAAGTTTGTTGATCCCTACTCTAAAATCTACATTCTTAACCTTTAGGCTATACTTTTTCTACTTGATCATGTTAGGCTCATATGGAGTACGATTAGAATTTCTAGATTATTTTGCACCATGTGAGAGTTTAAAAAAAACAAAAAAACATCTGGGACCCTTTGTAGGAGAGTGGTACAGATGTGAAATTTTTAAAGCAGCTTGAAGAAACCATGAAATAGATTCTATATTGTATTTAGGAAAATAGGATAAATGTTTTCCTCACACCATTGCTAGCTCTGTGACTCATTAGAAAAAATTTGTCCCCATTGACAAATAAAATGGAGATTTATTCATGTTTTACATCACCAATATATTTAGCTCATTTGTATTCATTTGTATTCATCATGTTATTTTCCAAAATAGATAAAAAGTAAAACATTAGCTGGAAAGTTATAAATAAAGCCCCATACTTACTGCTTTGGCTAATAAGGCCTATGAGAAAGGATAAAGGAACTAGCCTACCAATGAAAAAGACTGATATTCAAAATACCTACTGTGTGTTATCCACTTTTATGGGCAATAACTGATTTTATTCCTACACCATTTCATGGTTAAGGGCACTAAGGCTTAGAGGTAAAGTAACTGCTGTATGTCATGCAGCTAGTAAGTGACAAAGCCAAACCAGATCTTTCAACTCCAAATTTGGTGTCTTCTTATAAAAGAAATTCCATGGCACTTATCATTTCAAGTTGTAAACTAGTCTAGAATTACCTCATCTAGTGGGGCAATCGATTCTCTTTCTAAATGTTGGTCTTTGTTTGATTCTGTTACTCCTGTCTGTTATTAGTTGTTCAAAAGTAGGAAAGAAGTTGAAGTAAATAATATTGCCATTAATTTGTACTTAACACACATAAAAAATAGTTGAAAATGTTGATGCAAAAGAATGTGTTTTAATAACTTGAGAGTTTCAGTGAATTTTATTCCCAGTTTTTTATAGAAATCGGAGAACTTCCTTGATTTCCATGTATATGACTAATTTTCACTTATGATTGGTGATTATCACAATTTTATATTTGCAAAGGCTAAAAACAGAAGATTAATGAAGTCTAAATAAACAGTGGACTATTTCACGTTACTTAGAACCAGGTAGCACAGATATCAGACTTGATAATGAGAGAAGACGGATCAGCTACATGGTTTTAGATGGTTTTTATAAAAGGTGACAGCAAAATGCATAATATGTCATTGGTTACAGATACCAAAAATTGTACCTTCTTTTGCTTTAAAAAATGTTTTAATTTTGAAATAGATATAATCAGATAAAACCAATGATCATCTCTGAGTCTTTATGTAATATAAACATCTATTCACTTATGCCTAAGAATAAAGAGATTATTTCCCCTAAAAAAATTTCAGACTTTGATGAACTCAAGGTCAATATGAATATGTACTAGTGTGTACTTGTGTTTATATCTTTTAAAAGGCTCATCTCCTGTGGACATGTAATTTGGCACAGTGCTTTTGTTCTTTGGAAAGCAATTTTGCAATAATGTGCCAGGAGTTTTAGAAATGTTCTTAACCTTTGAACCCAAACTTTTAACTTCTAGAAATTTGCCTTAGGACACATGTGAAAGATGTCCATTACTGTGTTAGTTAAGGAGTGAAAATTTTTAAATAATCTGAACACACAAGTGTAAGAAAATGTTTAACAAACTAAAACATATCCAAAGCATGAACTAGTTTGCAGTCAGTAACATGATGCTCAAAATATATATTTACTACCATGGGGAAAACTTGTACTAACTGAAAATGAGGGACCCTATTTTTTTATTGATTATATTTCAATATAAAATATGCACATGTACTTTTATGATGACACTGATCGAAATGTATTGCATTTTTCTTTCTGTTTATACATGTTCCCCATTAGATGATACATAATTTGAGGGCAGGGATTGTGTTTTATTCAGTATATTTCTCTTATACATAATGCTTGGGAAGCTGTAGACGATCTACAACTTCTTTTGAATGAATAAGAAAGATGACAGAAAATGATCTGGTTGTCTTTATATAAATTATCTTTTTTACATATTACATTTTATTTAGTACTTTATTATGTGTATGATCAGAACAGATCATTTTAAAAGTAATAGTACATTTATATATTAGAAAAGAAAGATGACATCTTTTCTCCAGAACTTCTGGTAGCGTAGATTATTGTGAAATGGTTCTTTGTAATTTGGCTCTAGTTTAAATAACCCTCTCTTAATGGACCAACCTACAAGAGCAGATCTATTGCTTGGCTTCCTTTCTACCCCAGGGTATTCTTTTATAGAATGAAAGTAACCAACAATACAATGCTGAATCATTATTAGCTCTAATTTGGGAGATTGTGCCTTAAGATAATGAGTGTTTGGGGTCTGATTCTGTGAAGGCTACTTACTCTAGGCTTTTGTTTCATCAAAGGATCTCATCTTCATTCGCAAACATTCCTTTTCTCCCAGAATCATCTTCCACGGTGCCCTTGCCAGGTAAATACAACTTTGCCCAAGATATTAAATCAATACATGAAATTAATTGCAATGAGTTGAGACCTGACACCCATAGTGAATACACAATACTTAGATCAAGTCAGAGGTCACTATGCTGAATTGCTTTTAAAATCTTTGAATTATGCATTTGAGATGTTTGGTGCTGTATCTCAGTTGGAAATTGTTTTTAGCAAGAGAATCGTTGGGAAGAATTAGTGCTACAAAATTTTTTGTTTTGTTTTTTAAAGAAAAATACATGGTCAAACGGGAGCCTCTCGCATGATCAGCAAACAAAACACACCCCACAGATTTATTAACTTCAATCAATAGATTGCAAATGTCCTAATGTAACTGGAATATGTCATCTCTGTTTGGTTGCCAAGAAGATAATCTGACTCTTGGTTTTATTTCCCCAACCATATACTTCACTCAGACTCTAGAACTGAAAATCTCTTAACAATTTCAGCAGAGGGATTTTTGATATAGAAAGATTTGAGCTATAAGGAAACCAAATGTCCCATCTAACAGAGAAGAATTACCATCTGCACATGCTATGAAGGCCTACCTCACCATTGACCTCACAGTTCATCTTATGTTTCAATTTCCAGGCTTGCATAGAATTTAGAGATGATCTACAATAGCCTCTGAGGCGCTTTTGTGAAAATTAGAAAAAGGAACACATGTTGGGCAGATCAGTTTGAAAAAGGGACCTCCTGGGGGTTACTAAGTAACATCTTAGGGCATAAGCCTGGTCACCAGCCCCCTACCAGCCCTTTGGTTGTTATCCTTTGTGAAGTGTGCAAATGCACAACTCTGAATGGCAGCCCTGGGTAAAGGGTGAGTGTGAGGGTTGTATTAAATATTTGAGAGATATGATATGAAAGGAACACATCCAAATCTCAATTGGCACGGGTCATACGTGTTTAGGAACCTACAGGTCTCCTAGAATTAGTTTTTGACTATTTCAGAAAATACCAGTCCTGCTCATTCCAAATCCAGAAAGCACGAGTAACAGCCTATTTTGATGTATTGCCAGTGTTTCACCTACAAAATGGCAGTTTTCCATTGTTCAACCTAGATAGTTCATCCTATTAGCAGCACCGGGCCATTTTCTGATGTTCTCATTACAAATGCTATTTATCTCCTTACACCTCATGCATTGATCTTCTTTTTCCATGTAAAAACCAAACTGGAATCATAAGTGGCTGTCATCTCTGCCTGGCTCTGTTAACTCTTGATAGTACTGAAAACAGTTTTGATTTAATATTATCATTACCGTCAGCACCCTGAGTGGGTGCCAATTTCAGGAGACCATAGTAAGTGAAGGACTTTTTGTAGGTGGACAGTTTGTAGCAGAAGAGTCACCAGCAGCATTTGCTAATTATGCCTAGTAAAAATTGTGGGATTCATTGCTGGGTAAATATTTTACAAAATACATATACTGTTTTTGTAGGTCCTCATGTTCAGTTATAATTTAGCTCTTTGAATGAAATAAATGAATTCTTGCTTCCTAATAGAACGATTATTCCAAAGACATACAGATGGCCAACAAGCATATGAAAAGATGCTCAATATCTCTAATTATTAGAGAAATGCAAATCAAAACTACAATGAGGTATCACCTCACATCAGTCAGAATGGCCATCATCAAAAAGTCTACAAATAATAAATGCTGGAGAGGGTGTGGAAAAAAAGGGAACCCTCCTATACTTGTTGGTGGGAAAGTAAATTGGTGCAGCCACTGTGGAGAACAGCATGGAGATTCCTTAAAAAACTAAAAATAGAGTTATGATATCATCCAGGGGTCACACTTCAAAGCATATATCCAGAGAAAACTCTAATTCGAAAAGATATATGCACCCCAATGTTCATAGCAGCACTATTTACAATAGCCAAGACACGGAAGCAACCTAAATGTCCATCAACAGATGAATGGATAAAGAAGATGTGGTATATATACACAATGGAATATTAGTCATAAAAAAGAATGAAATAATGCCTTTTGTAGCAACATGGATGGACCTAGAGATTATCATATTAAGTGAAGTCAGACAAATACTATATGATATCACTTATATGTGGAATCTAAAAAAAAGATACAAATGAACTTATTTACAAAACAGAAATAGACTCACAGACATAGGAGACAAACTTATCGTTACTGAAGCTGATAGAGGTGGGGGTAGGATAAATTAGGAGTTTGGGATTAACGGATACACACTACTACATATAAAGTAGGTAAACAACAAGGACATTCCATATAGCACAGGGAGCTAGATTCAATATCTTGTAATAATCTATAATGAAAAAGAGGCCAAAAAAGAATATATATATATATAGTGTGTGTGTGTGTGTGTATAATGTATGTATGTATATGTAACTGAATCAATTTGTTGTACCCCTGAAACTAATACAACACTGTAAACAAATTATACTTCAATTTAAAAAAAGATAAAAAAGAAAGGTTATTGAATTTACTATTAAAAATGTAAGATAAGAGAGGGAGGAAGGTTCAAGATGGCAGGATAGGAAGATCCTGAATGCACCTCCTCTGAAGGATAAAACAAATCTACAACGACATATGGGATAACTCTCTTGAAAAGGGACCTGAAAACAGAGCCTCCACAACAAAAGAAGACAGCATCAAGACAGGTAGGAGAGGCAGAGACAAGGTCTCACCAAGGAAAAAAACCACACCCAGCTGTGGCGATCCACATCGAGAGGGATCTCAAAAGTATGGATCTTTGACCTGAGGAGTGAGGAACTCAAGCTCCACTTCAGGCACCCCAACTCCTAGATTTTGCACAGAAGAGATGAGCCTGCAAAACAACTGGCTTTGAAAATCCAGCAAAAGTATAGAACTGCAGGGAATGGAAAGCTTAGTCTTAAAAATCTTGAGCACAGACACACTTGATCCAAAAACCAGTGCAAAAACACCAGACTGAAAAGCACAAGGACGTAAGTGAAGGGAACCCACTTAACTAATTTTGAAGCATTTGCTGGAGAGGCAGGAACCAGGTGGGAACCTCGCCAGGGACTGAGACACTGGTGGAAACAAGTTTTGTTATCTTAGGCTGCCTTGCTAATGCCAGCACTGGCAAGCAGTGTTTTAGAATTCTCCCTCTTATCAGTTAGTGCTAGTGGGTATGCCCTGCTGACAGCCCTGCTTACCCTTGTGCCTTTGCCAGGACTCACAGCTGGTTGAGCAGTGTTCCCACAGCAGCTGTGACTGGGCCCACAGTGTGTCTGGAGGCCAGCCCTGCCCAGCATTATGCTGCAGCAGTAGTCCTGGCCCCACCACTATAGGAAGACACACAGAGCACACATAGGGGACCCCTAGAGTGCCTGGTTCTGGTGGCCAGATGGGATTACATTTCTAAGTCCCACTTATGTCCTAAATAAGGCCAATCCTTCAAGAATGGTAGAGATAGCTGATTTACCTAATAAGTAGAAAAAACACAGAGACTTAGGCAAAATAAGGAGAGAGAGGAATATGTTTCAATTGAAAAAACAAGACAAAACTTCAGAAAAAAGAACTAAACGAAATAGAGATAAGCGATCTATCTGATAAAGAGTCAATGGTAATAAAGATGTTCACTGAGCCTGGGAGAAGAGTGTATGAACACAGTGGGAAGTTCAACAAAGAGACAGAAAATATAAGAAAGTACCAAATAGAAGTTATAATTGTCCTAAAAAATGCACTCAAAGTGTTCAAATACAGACTGGATGAGGTAAAGAATGATTCAGTGAGCTGGAAGACAAAACATTGGAACTCACCCAGACAGCAGAAAAGTGAAAAAAGAATTAAATAAAAGTAAGGATACCTTATGGGACCTTTTGGACAACATCAAGCAGAATAGCATTCACATTATAGGGGCCCCAGAAAGAGGAGAGAGAGAAAGGACCAGAAAAAAATTGAATAAACAATGGCTGTAAAATTCCCTAATTTGCAGAAGGAAACAGACATCCAGGTCCAGGAAGCCCAGACGTTTCAAATAAGATGAATGAACCCAAAGACACACACACCAAGACACATTATAATTAAAACTGTAGAAGTTAAAGAGAGACTCCTAAAAGCAGCAAGAGAAAAATAACTTGTTATATACAAGGAAAATCTTATAAAGCTATCCACAGGTATTTCGGCAGAAACTTTATAGGGTAGAAGAGAGTGACATGACATATTCAGAGTGCTGCAAGCAAAAACATTCCAACCTAGAATTCTCTACCCAGCAAGGTTATCATTCAGAATTGGAGGAGAGATAAAGAATTTTTCAGACAAGCAAAACTAGAGAAGTTCATTACCACTAAAATGGCCTTACAAGAAATGCTAAAGGGACTTCTAAGGGCACTAATTAGTAACAACAACAAAAAAAACCCATGAAAGTAAAAATCTCATTGGTAAAGGTAAATGTATAGTAAAGGTAGTGATTAATCACTTATAGAGCTGGTATGAAGTTTAAAAGATGAACGTAGTAAAAATAACTACAACTACAGTAATTAGTTAAGGGATACACAAAATACAAAGATGTACAATGTGACATCAAAACACAGACCACTGGGGGGAGGTGTAGTAAAAATTTTGAGTTTTAGAATGTGCCCAAACTTGCTGTCAACTTAAAAATAGACTGTTACATATATAGTCTGTTATACGTGAACATGATGGTAACCACAAAGCAAAAGCCTGTAGTAGATACACAAAAGATAATGAGAAAGGAGCATAACCATAACACTAAGGGAAACCACCAAAGCACAAGGAAAGAGAACAAGATAAGAAGAAAGGAACAGAGAAGAACTACAAAAACAGCTAGAAAACAATTAACTCTATGCCTTTATGCAAATGGACTAAATGTAAATGGACTAAATTCACTAATGGAAAGACATAGAGGGGCTGAATGGATTTTTTTAAAAAGGCATATGTATATGCTGCCTAAAAGAGATTTACTTCAAAAAAACAAAGACTGAAAGTGAAGGGATGGGAAAAGATATTCCATGCAAAAAGAAATGAAAAGAAAGCTAGAGTAGCTATACTCACAGCAGACAATATAGACCTTAAAACACAGACTGCACTGAAAGAAAAAGAGGGTCATTACATAGTGATAAAGGGGTCAAATTAGCCAAAAGATATAACAATTATAAATGTATATGCACCCAACTAAGGAGCAGTAAGACATACATGGCAAACATTAACAGGCTTAATGGAGAAACTGAAAGCAATACAATAATAGTAGGGGATTTTAACAGCCCACTTACATCAATGGATAGATCACCCAGACAGAAAATCAATAAGGAAACATTGTCTTCAAATGATGTTAGACCAGATGATCTTAATAGATATGTATAGAACATTCCATCCAAAAGCAGAAGAATACATATTCTGCTCCAGTGCACATGGGACATTCTCCAGGATTGATCACATGTTAGGTCACAAAACAAGTCTCAATAAATTCAAGAAGATTGAAGTTATATCAAACACCTTCTCTGACCACAATTGAATAAAACTAAAAATCAATCACAAGAAAAAAAAAAAAAACAGAAAAATATGGAGATTAAACAACTGAACAACCAATGGGTCATCTAAGAAATCAAAAGAGATATCAAAAAAAATACCTACAGACAAATGACAACAGAAATATGATGTATCAAATATCTATGGGATTTTTGTAATCCTTAGCAGTAAAAGTGGATCTCAGAGAAATTCAGACCAATACAGGCCAACCTCAAGAAACAAGAGAAATCCTAAATAAACAACCTAACTTTACAACTTCAGGGACTAGAAAAAGACAAACAACCAAAGCACAATATTATAAGAAAGGAAATAATAAGGATCAGAGTGGAAATAAATGAAATAGAGACAAAAAAAAATAGAAAAGGTCAATGAAACTAAGAGCTGGATCTTTGAAAAAATAAACAAAATTGACAAACCTTTAGATAGACTAACCAAGAAACAAGAAGAGAGGACATAGAAGTAAAAAAGATGTTACAACTGATACCACAAAAATACAAAGGATTATGAGATTATTATGAACAATTATCAACCAACAAATTGAACAACTTAGAAGAAAAGGATAATCCTAGAAACATACAATCATCCAAGACTGGATCATGAAGAAATAGAAAAAACAAATAGATGAATTACTAGTAAGGAGATTGAATCATTAATCAAAAATTTCCCAAAGAGCAAAAGTCCATTACCAGAGGACTTCACTGGATAATTCTACAAATCATTCAAAGAAGATTTAATACCTATTCTTCTCAAATTTTTCAAAAAAATTGAAGAGAAGGCAAATCTTCCAAACATATTTTATGAAGCCCTGAATCAGAAAACAGACAAGGACACTTCAAAAAAAAAAAAAATTATGTGAAAATAATATTGATGATTTAGATGCAAAAATCTTAAACAAAATATTAGCAAACAATACATTAAAATAATCATACACCAAGATCAGGTGGGTTTTATTCCAGAGATGCAAGAATGGTTCAATATGTGATAATCTGGAATATGATACACCACATTTATAAAACAAAGGATAAAAATCATATGATCACCTCAGTTGATGCAGAAAAAGCATTTAACAAATTTAACATCCACTTATAATAAAAACTTTCAACAAAGTGGGTATTGAGGCAATTTACCTCAACATAATAAAGGCCATATATGACAAACCTACAGCTAACACTTCACCAACAATGAAAAGGTGAAAGCTGTTCCTCTATGATCAAGAACAAGGCAAGGATGCTCACTCTAGCCACTTTTATTCAACATAGCTTTGAAGTCCTAGCCACAGCAATTAGGCAAGTAAAAATAAAGGCAAGAAAAAATAAAAGGAATCCAACTTGGAAAAGAAGTAAAACTCTCACTATTTGCAGATGACATGACACTTATATAGAAAATCCTCAAGACTCCACCAAAAACCTGTTAGAACTAATAAACAAATTCAGTAAAGTCATTGGATACAAAATTTATAGAAATCTGTGGTGTTTCTATATACTAATAACCATCAGAAAGAGAAATTAGGAAAACAATCTCATTTGCAGTGGCATCAAAAAGACTAAAACACCTAGGAATAAATTTAACCAAGGTGGTGAAAGACCTGTATACTGAAAACTATAAGATGCTGATTAAAGAAATTTAAGAAGATACAAATAAGTGGAAAGATATTCCATGTTCATGGATTGGAAGAACTCATATTTTTATTCATTTTATTCACTCATATTTTTATTCATTTTATTTTTTCATACTACCCAAAACAATCTGCAGAGTCAATGCATTTCCTATCAAAATTCCAACAGTGTATTTCACAGAAATAGAACAAGTAATTCAAAAATTTGTATGGACCTACAAAGATCTCAAGTAACCAAAAATCTTGAGAAGGAAGAACAAAGCTAGAGGTATCACACTCCTGATTTCAAACTATACTACAAAGCTATAATAATCAAAACAGTATGGTAACTGACACAAAAACAGACACACAGATCAATGAGATAGAATAGAGAGTTCAGAAATAAACCCACAGATATTTGGACAATTAAGTTTTTGGTAAAGGAATAAAGAACAAACAATGGAGAAAGGATTGTCTCTTTAATAAATGGTGTTGGGAAAACTGGACAGCTATGTGCAAAAGAATGAAACTAGACCACTATATTAAATCATACAACAAAATTAATTCAAAATGGATTAAAGCCTTGAATGTAAGACCTGAAACCATAAAATTCCTAGAAGAAAACAAAAATGGTAACCTCTTTGACATCAGTTTTAGTGATGTTTTCATGGATATGACTCCAAAGGCAAGGGAAACAAAAGCAAAAGTAAACAAATGGGATTACGTCAAAATAAAAAGCACTTGCACAGGGAAGGAAACCATCAACAAAATGAAAAGGCAGCCTACTGAATGGAAGGAGATATTTGCAAATAATATTCTGATAAAGGTCTAATATCCAAAATATATTTAAAAAAAAAAAAAAACCTCACACAACTCAACAACAAAAACACAACCCAAATGGGCAGAGAATCTGAATAGGTATTTTTGCAAAGAAGACAGACAGATGGCCAATATAGATGAAAAAATGTTCAATGTCACTAATTATTAGGGAAATGCAAATGAAAACCATAGTGAGATATCACCTTACACATGTTAGAGTGACTGTTATTGAAAAAACATGTAATAACAGATGCTGGATGTGGGGAAAAGGGAACTCTCATACACTGTTTGTGAGGCTGTATTTTGGTGCTGCCACTATGGAAAACAATATGGAGTATCCTCAAAAAATTAAGAATAGAACTACCATATGACCCAGATATTTCACTTCTGGGTATTTATCTGAAGTACATGAAAACACTAATTTACAAATATATAGGCACTCTTATGTTCATTGTAGCATTATTTACAATAGCCAAGATATGGAAACAGCCTAAGGGCCCATCGATGGATGAATGGATAAAGAAGATGAGGTATATATACACACTGGAACACTATTCAGCCGTAAAAAGAATGAAATCTTGCCATTTGTGACAACATGGATGGACTTTGAAGATATGATGCTATGTGAAATAAATGATATGGAGACAAACACTGTATGATTTCACTCCTATGTGGACTTCAAAAAAAAAAGGAAACAATCAAATGAAGTAAAACTAAACAAACAGAGGTACAGAGATCAGACTAGTGGTTGCCAGAAGATAAGGAGATTGAGAAAAATGGGTGAAGGGGGTCAACTCTATGGTGATGGATGGTAACTAGACTTGTGGTGGTGATCAGTTTTTAGTGTATGTAGATGTTGAATTATAGTTCTGAAACATATATATAAGATAACTGAACTTTCAGAAACTTTGGCACTCATGCTTATGTGCTTTGCTTCTTTGTTTACTGTAAGAAAAGAAAGGAAGGGAGGGAAGAATGAAGGAAGGAAGGGAAGGAGGGAGGGAGGGAGGAAGGAAGGAAGAAAATTAGTTAAATATCCATCCTTAGAGGAATAGATAAACTGTGATATATGCCTACAGTAGAGTAGTTAAAATGAAACAATTAAATAAAATATAGATTTATCAATGTGAATAGGTCTCAAAAACAAAATTTACTGGGAGTTGGGGAACAGACTTCACAATGATCCATCAGGAATGATACAGTTTTTTGTAAATTTTAGAAACACATAAAACTTTTCTGTATGCTCTTTAAATACACACACAAAAAGCATGATGGAAATGTAAAAACAAAGATGAGTTGGATACATGTCCACTCCAGAATTATGTGTGTTTCTGGGGTAAGATGAGAGGGACTAACATTGAGGAAGGCAAGTCAACTGCATCTCTAACATTGTAAAATGAAAAATTAATCTGGAAAGATTTTAATATTTATTAATTCTGGAGGATATGTACCTAGGTGTTGTTCACATTACTCTCTTTAATTTTTACATTTGAATATTTAATAATAAAAACCATATAACCACTATCATCTATGTAAGTCTGTTGTAACACAGTCCCACACTTCCCAGTATAAAAACATGAGCATCTTTTAATAGTATAAGAATGGCTCCATAGATTCTCCAGAGGGATTTTGACTTCCATAGCTCTCCCATGTGGAATACTGAGGCTGTAGGGGCTTCATAGAAATAGCTGGTCTCTCTCTCGGAATCATTCGAGAAGTCTTCCTTTGGGTGAGGTTAGGTCTGTGCAACTCTTTGGCTAACAACAGCAAGAAAGGTGTGGATAGACATACTTGTTAAATCACATACTATCTACTCTTTTCTTCTCTCACCCTTTTACTCACTCCGTCTCCAACCTGTTAATATTTTTATGATGCATTTCTCTAGAGCCTTTTGCTGGGGAGGCAGGAGAACAGGAAAATGCTGTTATGTGTGGTGCATGTTTGCATCTGTTGAAGGTGGGGTAAGAGGGAACTGGTTAAAATCTGGTACGTAAGAGAGACAGAAAAACTAAGACTGGAGAAAACTAATCTGTAATTCTTCTAGTGATTTGGAAAAAACGCTCCTGAGGTTTCTCCTTTACTTTCCTACTACACTTCACTGTGATACCAAAAGAGTGGGTTTTTCTGCACATCAAGCAAATCAGCCACACCAGCTGGGTGTCCTACGATTTAACATCAGATCCCAGAGGTTGAGGGCTCAGGCCACAAGACTGCCCCTGCTTCCCTGCTTCAGATGCCAATCCCAAGTCCTGGTTGTCACCTCCTCTTCTGACTCGCCATAAATAAGAGATTCTTAACAACTTCCTCCTTGGGCTCAATTAATTTGCTAGAGCAGGTCATAGAGCTCAGGAAAATATTTGACATCCTAGATTATCCGTTTAGTGTAAAAGATATAACTCAGGAACAGCCTTATGGAAGAGATGCAGGGGGCACAGAGCCTCCATGCCCCCCTGGTGAGCCATTCTCCCAGCACCTCTACAGGTCACCAACCCCAAATCACTTCCAATCCAGTCCTTTTAGGTTTTTATGGAGGCATCATAATGTAGGCATGATTGATTAAATCATTCGCAATGGGTGATTGGTTCAACCTCCAGCTCCTCTCCCTTCCCTGGAGGTGGGGTAGGGGCTGAAAGTCCCAACCTTCTAAACACATGGTTGGCTCCACCAGCAACCAGCCCCCATCCTTAGGGGCTTTCTGAAAGTCACCTCATTAACAAACTCAGGTGAGACTGAAAGGGGCTTGTTATGAATAACAAGGCACTCCTCTCACCTTTATCACTATTTGACTTTGGAGCTATTTGAGAACAAATATTTTAGCAAAAGATTATCCCATTGCTCTTATTGATTCGGAAATTACAAGAGTTTTAGGAGCTCTGTTCCAGGAAGACCAAATATATATTTGTTATTGTAAATCACAATATCACATACAGAATTAGGTAAAACTGTTACACTCTAACCATTGTATAGGCCCATTTCTCAGAATCCAACAAACGAAGATATGGTATAACATTGAGATGAGGCAATTCATAAAATTTTTCACCCAAACTGTAGGCTTATAATGGCATGGTCTCTATTAATAGGTGTTCACATAGAACATGACTAAACAGAGATATCTAAGACAAGACAAGAAAAAAAATATAAAGGAGTAAGTTTGAAATATAGAAATTATTCATACTTTTTTGTAATATAATAAACCTCAATATCCTTTATGCTATACATATATCATGCTAACAATATTTTATTACAATTGATTAAAAAAATCAGTTGGATTAAAAGCCAGTTGAACTTGACTTTATTATTCTCCTTTGACTAACTGTAATTCCTTTGGAAGTCAATTATTTATATTTCATTATTTTTATCTGTACTATAGAATGGTATGAGATTATAGGCTATAGATTCATCTTTCATGGTCAAGTTGAATAATGCATGTTAATGAAACAAAGAGCTGTATAGGCTTTTTTCATTTGTGTCTATAATTATTATTTGTAAATCTTCTGGAAATCCCATTTGATGGGAGGTCATAAGTCCAGTGGACATGACCCAATACCAGGGCTCATGGCTTGGTGAGCTGAGGGCAAGCTGGATTTAAGTCCCTACACAGCCCTCAGTCAGATAAACTTGTTCAGGACAAGTTTGAATTTCATGTGGCAACCCTGATTCTTCTCTCCGAAAGTCATGATGGCTTATAAAACCCTGCCCTTGACATTAGCACAAGAACCCACACTCAAATATTAGAGGGCAACCATAGCAGACACATTTATTATATAGCAGTGCATTTCTTGATTTCAATGATTTACATGAATTTATGCAGAAGCAAATATCAGTAAATAATTAGGGTCATATAAATGCAGGCAGTGAAGATCCTGTACTTTACAGACAGAGCTTAGTGGAAATGCAAACAGTGACACTGAGAAATCTGTGTAATGAGTACATCAGCTCTGATATATCAAAGTGCATGGGCCAGTGTGGAACCCAGAACAGGATCAAGATGTAATGTACATCCAGGGCCTGTGTGTGTGTGTGTGTGTGTGTGTGTGTGTGTGTGTGTGTGTGTGTGTCTTTTGTTTCAAAACTATTTAAATCCAAATAATATCTCTATTGCTTAGGAAAAATGTGATTAAAGAGTCCATTTTGAGACTATTGGTTAAGCGATTAGTACATACATATAATAATTTATATATACATATATATCATAAAATTTTATGATGAGAAATTTAGCATTTGTGTTTGAATACTTTATTTCTATATTTAAAAGTTAAGATCTCCAGAATTCAGGGCTTGGTTGGAGGAAACCCCTCAACAAAGCCTGGCAAGATTATTTCTTAGATTTTTGTTATTGGTCTTAGAAGTCGTCTAGGCCAAGCTTTTGCTGCTCACTGTGGTCCCCTTTCTATAGTATTTGTGTCAGTCAATCATCTCAGTGTGAGTACTCTGGGTAATAGGAAACTCACTGTATTTGAGGTAGCCTGTGATCTTTTGGGCCGCCTTAGCTATTAGATACAATCATATTCATGCAGAGATGAAATCTTTTTTCTTATAATGTCTGTCCATGGACCTTGCTTCTGCTTCCTGGACAAACCTAGAACAAGATTGCTCTCTCATCTCTGTGGTAATGCTGTGAATGTATGAAATGGTATAATTTTCTCATCTCTAGACTGAGAAACTAATGACAGGAAAATCATAAAACAAACTGAAAAAGGAAGGAAAAAAACAGGAAATAGAGATTTATCCAAGTCTTTGTTTTTGCAGACACTTGCACCCCTTTCTGAGAATTTCTTATTTGTATAGAATAAAAACTCTCCTTTTGTGATTATATAACCACATGCTGAGCAAATGTGTCTTGCTTTCCCACTGTGGATGAATAACACAGAGGAAGAAGAGCCTTTATAAGGGCAGAGGAACCAATTACCTAACCTCCCTCTCTCTAAAATTGTAGTTAATATAAAAACAGAGCAAAAAATAGCATTTAGGATGATGCTAGTTCATAGCATACATTTATATCATGAGATAAACATCTTAGGTTTTTCCTTCAATGGACTTTTGTTGGAAATTATAGAATTTGGTACAAGTATTTAAGGTCATTTGGTATCAATAAGTGCCTAAGCAGTAGATGGGAAGAGGGTATCATAGTCTTTTTTCATTCCAGAAGATGTATTCCAAAATACTAACTTTAATTTTTACTAACAGCAAAAACTTTTTTAAGGAGCAGACCTAGAAAGTTCCCCCCCAAAACACATATAACTCTCAGAATGGAGGGTTAGAGAAGTTACTTTTGATACAATAATAATTATATCTCCATTCAAATTATGGTTATAAAAACAGGAATAAATGGGGAAATATTCATGATAATGTATGTTTCAGTTAGGAATACTTTTAGCTTCAAATACCAGAAAATGCAAATATCAGTGGTTTGAACAAATTGGACTTTTTCTTACCTGATAAAAGGTCTTCATATAGGCTTTTGCTGGACTAAATTCTCCAACCAAAAGACATAGAGTGCCTGAATGAATTAAAAAAAAAAAAACAACCCATCTACATGCTGCCTACAAGAGACTCACTTTAGATATAAGGACACACACAGACTGAAGGTGAAGGGATGGAAAAGATGTTTCACACAAATGGAAGTCAAAAGGAAGCTGGGGTAACTTTACTTAGACAAAATAGACTTAAAAACAAAGGAAATAACAAATATCAGAGCACAAATAAAAGAAATAGAGACTAAAAAGATAATAGAGAAGATTGTTAAAACTAAGAGCTGGATATTTGAAAAGGCAAACTAAATTGGCATGTCTTTAGCTAGACTTACCAAAAAAAAGAGAGAGAGAGAGAGGACTTAAATAAACAATATCAGAAATGAAAGAGGAGATGTTACATCTGATACCACAGAAGTACAAAGAAGCGTAAGAGACTGCTATAAACAATTATATGCCAACAAATTGGACAACCTAGAAGAAATTGATAAATTCCTAGAAACATACAGTCTACCAAGACTGAATCATTATGAAATAAAAGGTCTCAACAGAATGGTGACTAGTAAGCAGTTGAATCAGTAATCAAAAACCTCTCAAAAAAACAAAATCAAGGATGAGAAGCCTTCACTGATGAATTCTACCAAACATTCAAAGAAGAATAATACCAGTCCTTCTCAAAGTCTTTCAAAAAACAGAAGAGGAGGGAACTCCTCCAAACTTATTTTATAAGGCCATCATCACCTTGATACCAAAACCAGAGAAGGATGCCACAAGCAGAGGAAATTACAGGCCAATATTCTTGATGCATTTACATATAGAAGTCCTCGACAAAATATTAGCAAACCGAATTCAACAATACATTAAAATTATCATACACCATCATCAAGTGGGTATTATTTCAGGGATGCAAGGATGGCTCAACATCCTCAAATCAGTCAATGTGGTACACTACATTAACAAAAGGAAGAATAAAAATCATGATATCTCAATGAATGCAGAAAAAGCATTTGGCAAAATCCAACAACAATTTATGATAAAAACTCTCAACAAAGTGGGTATAGAGGGAACATACCTCAACATAATAAAGGCCATATATGACAAACCCTCAGCTAACATTACTCTCAATAGTGAATGGCTAAAAGCTTTTCCTCTAAGATCAAGAACAAGACAAGGAGGCCCACTCTGGCCACTTTTACTCAACATAATATTGGAAGTCCTCGTCAGGGCAATTAGGCAAGAAAAAGAAATAAAAGGCATCCAAATTGGAAAAGAAGAAGTAAAAGTGTCACTATATGTGGATGACATGATATTATATATAGAAAACCCTAAACACTCCATCAAAAAACCTGTTAGAATAAATGAATTCAGTAAAGTTGCAGGATACAAATTTAATTCACAAATATTTTGAGTTTCTGTACATTAATAACAAACTATCAGAAAGAGAAGTTAAGAAAACAATCCCATTTTCAGTTGCATCAAAAAGAATAAAATACCTATGTATAAATTTAACCTGGAGGTGAAAGACAAATTTAATGCCATCCATATAAAAATTCCAGTAGTATTTTTTACAGAAATAAGAAAATTAATCTTAAAATTTGTATGGAACCACATAAGACCCCAAATAGCCAAAGCAAACTACCAAAATACCAAGGGCATTTTTCACAGAACTAGAACAAATAATGTTAAAATTTGTATGGAAACACAAAAGACCCTGAATAGACAAAACAAAATTTAGAAAGAAGAACAGAGCTGGAGTAATCATACTCCCTGACTCCAGACTATACTACAAAGCCACAGTAATCAAAACGGTATGATAGTTGCACAAAAGCAGATGCATGGATCAGTGGAACAGAATAGAGAGCCCAGAAATAAGCCCATGCACTTATGGTCAGTTAATCCACCCACAACAAAGGAGGCAAGAATACACAATGGAGAAAAGACAGTCTCTTCAATAAGTGGTGCTGGGAAAACTAGACAGCCATGTAAAAGAATGAAATTAGAACATTCTTTAACTCCGTACACAAAAATAAACTCAAAATAGATTAAAGGCCTAAATGTAAGACCAGAAACTATAAAACTCCTAGAGGAAAACGTAGGCAGAACACTCTGACATAAATCGAGCAATATTTTTTTGGATTTGTCTCCTAAAGCAAAGGAAATAAAAGCAAAAATAAACAAAAGGGACCTAATTAAACTCAAAGACTTTTTGCACATCAAAGGAAACCATCAAGAAAACAAAAGGGCAGTATATTGAATGGGAGAAAATATTTGCAGATGATATGACCGATAGGGGATTAATATCCAAAATATGGGAACAGTTCAAACAGCTCAACATCAAAAAACAAATAACCTGATTTAAAAATGGGCATAAGTACTGAATAGACGTTTTTCGAAAGAAGAAAAGCAGATGACCAACAGGCACATGAAAAGATGCTCAACATTGCTAATCATTAGGGAAATGCAAATCAAAACCACAGTGAGATACCATTCGACCCAGCAATTCCACTCCTGGGTATACACCCCCCAAAAAACAAAAACATTAATTTGAAAAGACACACGCACCCCAATATTCACAGCAGCATTATTTACAATTGCAAACATATGGAAGCAACCTAAGTGTTCATCAACAGAGGAATGGATAAAGAAGATGTGGTCACTTTATACAATGCAATACTACTCAGCCATAAAAAAAATGAAATTTTGCCATTTGCAGCAACATGGATGTACTTGGAGGGTGTTATGCTAAGTGAAATAAGTCAGAGAAAGTATAACATCACCTGTGTATGGAATCTGAAAAATACAACAAACTAGTGAATATAACAAAAAAGTAGACTCACAGATATAGAGAATAAACTAGTGGTTACCTGTGGGGAGAAGGAAAGGGAGAGGGGAATATAGAGGTAAATACTGGCATTAATTCTGTTATTTAAAGATGTCATAAAAATTCTAAGCTTTTTCCACCCTTCAGTTCTGCCACACTCAGGCATGCCACCTCAAGGTCACAGAATGACTGCCACAGCTCTAGACACCACAATTAAATTCCAAGACAGGAATGAGTAGGAAGAGAAGGTAAAAGGGCACAATGGCTTGGATGATGAGAGCATTTCTTTTCTCATATCTCTCTTTTAATGAAAATTAAAATATCTTCCTGAATACCTGCAAGCTGACTTATCCAAATATCTAATTGAACAGATCTTATTAACCTGGCCAGGTAATAACAAGTGAAAAAAGAAATCAGTTTCACAATTATATGATTACTTATGGCTAGTTAAAAAGTTTAAGAAACTAGTTTAAAATTATGACCAGTAGCTGAGAAAGGTAGAATCGTGGGGAACACGTTTATTTTTTCTCTGGTTCCCTAAGGCTTTGTAATATGGCTACATTAGTTTGATAATGAAAGCATGCACTTCTAGTGAAAATAAGTTCATTTGAACACAAAGTAATTAGACTTGCCTGAAAGACTCATTGATTTATCTAAAACCTTCTCTTACTTCCCACCCCACATATCTGTACTTTTGCAAAGCAGGGAAAAGGGTGGGGAAGCCCTGCTAAGAACTTTATGGTCATTCTTTTAATTACAGAGTGTGCAATGTCACAGCCCACATCTTGTCCAGTGTCTTCTGACTCAGAACATGATTATATTGATTTACTTAAAAATCCATCCTGCAAATCATATTTATTTTTTTAATAAATTTATTTATTTTATTTATTTTTATTTTTGGCTGTGTTGGGTCTTCGTTTCTGCGCACGAGCTTTTCTCTAGTTGCGGCGAGCAGGGGTTACTCTTCGTTGCGGTGCAGGGGCTTCTCATTGCGGTGGCTTCTCTTGTTGTGGAGCATGGGCTCTAGGTGCGCAGGCTTCAGTAGTTGTGGCACTCGGGCTCAGTAGTTGTGGCGCATGGGCTTATTTGCTCCGCGGCATGTGGAATCTTCCCGGACCAGGGCTTGAACCCATGTCCCCTGCATTGGCAGGCGGATTCTCAACCACTGCACCACCAGGGAAGCCCTGCAAATCATATTTAAAACATAGAATATACTTAGTAGTGAGCTGGAAATGTTGTGATTCGTTTTGTCTGGTTTTGTGACCTGCTTCTTGTTGCTTCTACCTTACTGGCCCCTCCCAGTCTCATTTGATGGCTTCTCCTGATTTTCCAGCCTCTAAATGTGAAAGTCTCCTGACTCAGTACTCAGACCTCATCTTTGCTCTAGTTATACTCCCTAAATTATCTAATTCCCGTTAAGTCCACATTTATACCTTCAGCACAGATATTGTATTCAAACTTTAGACTCATTTATTCAACTACCTACTTGACATGTCTTCTTGGATGCTATTTATGCTTCTTAAACATTGTACAAATACCAAACTCTTGAAATCCCTCAAATCTGCAGGGTTATTTGTTTTTTCATCTCATAAAATGCACCTCTACTTGTCTAGTTTCTAACACAAAAGAACTGGCATCATTCTTTGATTCTTTTTTTCTCTCCTGCTGCAGTTGAATTCATTGGCATACTCGTTCAGCCTCTCCTTCTAAAGATGCCTCCGATCTGACCGTTTCCCATGACCGCCATTGCTCCCACCCAGAGAAGGCAGGTGACTTGGGCACAGTCACACAGCTTATTGAGAGAGCCAGAACCCAATTCTAAGATATCTCGTATATAGACCAGTGTTCATCCAAAGTAAAAAATGTCCACAGATATGTTTTATTTCATATTTATACCTCCTCATGACTTAGGTGTGAAAGGTGTTCAACCTAAAATCTAATCATCAACAGAAATGAGTTTTTTCATGTAAAGGCAGTTTTCTGTGTTGCAGGTTAGGTGGCTGCTATGGTGTCTGGTCAACATAACTCAGATGTACCGATAGCATTCACTCAGGAAAGTGTGTGTGTGTGTGTGTGTGTGTGTGTGTGTGTGATAGAGACAAGATTTAATAAAAAAAAAAATACACACCCACATAAGTGCTTGATGATGGAATATCCAAGGATAGACCATTTCCTTATAGAGCTTAGCATCTATTTGTAGTTTTGTGTATAGTGGGCTTGGGTTTGAATGGCTAAGAAATCATAAATAAACAAACTAACATGTTGAAGCATCATTAAAAATTGTAATACTCAGTCTTAAGGGAAAAAGCAGACTATAATGAGAGAAAATAATGTGGGGTGACTTATTTAAGATGACATAGTCAGGGAATGACTCTCTGAAAAGTGGACATTTGGTCTGAGACCTGAAAGATGAAACACAGGGGGAAGAAACTGCATGGGCACAAGCCTTGGGAGAGAGCTGGGAAGGACATTCTCAAATGTTAGATAACAGGTAAGGAGTAAGTGAAATCCTAGATAAGGTGTTATGGGCCATAATAGAGATGTTTGAGGTTCATTCCAGTTGCCATGGAAAGCCTTTAAAAAATTTAAAACAGGAGAATGATGTTTTTCTTTGCAAAGATTATTGAAGGTAATAAGACCAAAGCAGGGGTTAAATCCACATGTGGGGAAGGTTAGCACCCTTCACCATCACAGCATTGGTGTCACTGGTTTGTGAAAGAGTGAGGTCCCCATCAGTAGGTACTTGTGCCACCACAAGACAGAATATTGCAGAGAGGGCCTATGGGATTATAGATTGGGCATTAGGTTATATATGGACCTTTATAATCATCCCCAAACTTTGAGCTCCTGTAGTACTATTAACTGAGCTAATTATTAAAAGTCTCTTTAGGAATGATAGAAAAATCATAAAATCAAAGAGGTTATTATTTAGAACAGAATTCTCCCAAACCTTATATATTAAATATATACTCACCTACAAAGTGGATATCCCCTTCCCAAGATGAGGCTGACGTATCTAATGTGAACCTTGCATTAGGGCAGATGGTCTCAATTGTTTTGGAAATATATATCATCTAGTGGTGTTGTTTAAAATGAAGATCCAGGGCTCCCATCCCTTGGAGATTCTAATTTAATAGATCTGAAGTGAGGCCTGAGAAATTGCAACCTTAATAAGCATCCTAGCAGATCCCAATAGGCGAGGTGGACCAGGGCTGCACTTCAGGAAACAGTGGACTTGGTGACGTCCCTCTGTAGATCCTAGCTCTCCTTCACCTCTTGTCATCCACCGAGATCAGGAGTATTGTAGCTCTGAGGATATTTTAACTTGCATTGTCACGTTACTCAACCTTTATGAGCCAAACCCCCTTCACCTGTAATCACAGCATAAGATGCTTTTGTGAGGGCCAGAAATGCAAAATGCGGACCTGAGAGCCTGGCATATCATAGCTGTTTAATAAACAGCACCTACTGTCTGCCTTATTTCTGTCTAATTTATTTAGCCGCCTCTTTCCTAGTTATCTCAGTTTACTAACGCCGAGTCAGCATTGACCTGTGCTGGTTTGCTTCTCCATTATTGTCATCTTCCTCTTGCCTCCACCTCGCCCACAAATTCCCAGAGACCTGCAGCTATCACCTTAATTCAAGTTTCGCACTCTCTCTGCATCATTATAAAGGCACTAGAATAAAAATGCTAATATTACAGCTGTGGAATACCTGTAACTATCAAATTCATTTACTCTTGTGTTTCCTGCTACCTAAATTAATTCGCTCTTGTAGAACCCCTCATCTTTCCTGTTTAACGTGAGTCCTGGGAAGCAGAGAAGACTATGCAGTGGCTAGATAAGGTTCTGGAAAATGCTACCAAATGATGAGAAACATGTACGTTGCATTAGCTTCCACAGAATATAAACAAAGTTTGAAGGGAGAGAGAAAAGTCAGTCCACTCTGGGGCACTGGGCACACTAATTTGTATCTGTTGTCTTCAAAAATTCAAATTGGAAAGCCCTTGAAGTGTAAAAAAATAATAATAAAATGACTAAAATATGGCTGAATGAATCCCCTTTTTTCAAATCTTCATGTATGTTTGCAGTAAAGATCCTGTTCTAGTTTGTTTGAAATGAAAAGGAAATATTCTTTGAATTAAATGCCATTGCAAGCAAACTCTAGGTTGTGCTGGAGGATGATCAAGGGACAAGTTAAATGAAATATTTGGGGAATCTGAAAAGACACAGAATACGGCTGGTTTCATTTGCTGGGTTCCATTTAATCTGTCTTTCAATAGGTCCAATAAGATGCCCAAAGAAATAACTGTGTCTTTCTGAACAAAAATATTGTCACGTCTTATTTTGTCTTTAAATAAACTCCTAAGAAAAGTTTTACAAGGGTGTACAATTGAAACCACAATTAGCTACCTATTTGGTAATTTGTTTATTTAAGAGAATAAATAAAATGAGACTTGTGCCAGAAAATCCAGGTCCCCTGATTGCCAAGGCGTTAAGCCCTCCCTGTCAGTTTCTGCCTAACTTCCTCTCTCCCTGACCCCTCCTCTGGATTGGGAGAGCTGGGATTTTTGTATCATCCAGGGAGAAAGTATAGTGAACACTGCGCTTTCTCCTCCTCTGTTTGCAAAAGCTGCAAAAAAGCTTGACCTTCCCAGGCAGCTCACTTACGGTTCATATTTGATTTGAGGGAGGAGAGGTAGAGAGGGACAGGAATCATGAATATGAAAATGTAGGAATAATAGACATTATTATTTAATAGACGTTATGAGGCAGGGGTATTTACATCATGCCTGTTTCTTTTCTCTGGGCACTGTTGGGAACAGGTTAGCCTACCTTCTTCACTAGGGTAGTGGCTAAAAGACAGTATGCTGGATTAGAAAACTACAAAGTAGCCCTGAAGAGTCCCTAAGGATTCCCAAATGCTGAATTCATGTACACATGGTAGTTTTCTTTACTGAGTGAAAGCGCCTCATAATTTCATTTTATGTTTTGGAGAAAGGGCTTTGTTTGGCATTATTTAACTTTGTTTCTTTCTTTCTTTTTTTTTTTGCTTAATAGGTTTCCTAATAGAAAATAAAATTTTCTATTTCTGCTTACTGAAGACTTTGGTGATTTTGCTAATACCAAATTATGATAAAGAGTATACTAAACTTGCTTTGAATTTATTCGTCTTAATGAGCTTTTATCTTTGTTTATTGGAAATTTTAAAATTTGTTGATCTAGATTCTTTCTACTTCATCAAGATTACTATTTGTCTTTAATCAAGTTATTTTTATTAAGCCATTCAAATGCATGGTTAAATACATTTTAAGATGTTTCCGAATAGGTATTCATGCATATGCTACAAAATTCAAACACTAAAAAGGGAATATGATGAAAATCAGTCTCCTTTCCTTTTTTGTTCTCAGCCACGCAGGTGCCCTCCCTCATTCGTTTACTGTGACTAGGTTCTTCTAGATCTTTCCAGTGATATTCTAAAGGAGCTTCTCAGACTTTATAATGTGCATATGAATCTTGTTAAAATACAGATTCTTATTCAGGGGGTCTGTGCTGAGGCTTGAGATTCTCCATTTCTAAGAAGTTCCCAGTGAGGCTGCTAGCTTCACTGGCGAGGTGGTGAAGTGCATTAGTTTATATTTGTCTCTGTGTTTACTTGTTTATTGGCCTTAAGAGAGCAAGATGTTCTCATACATATACACAACTTTCTGCTTTCTACTATGACTTCAGCCCTAGGGTTCCAGCTTTGAGCTTTGCTTTGTTACAAAGTTTTCTTCTAGTCTTTGCCCGAAGTGATCATTTATGCAGTATGTTAGAAATCAAACCATAAATGATGAACGTTAGCAATACAACCATTTGAAGCATGCTACTAGGTGATGTGTAAATTGTAATGACTAGGAGAATCCCTCTTTGCAAATTTTCCATCTGCTTCTTAAAGTCAGGTTAGAAAAGTCCCCAATTCCAAGCAGCCTCTAAATTTTAGCAGAGAGCACACTGAGAACTTTAGCTTGCAGCCAGTACCATTAATCTAATACAGATGCCATCATACTTGGAAATGATACAATTAAGCTCCCCGAAAGCAATATAAAGTGCAATGATCATTTAAATATTTTAAAGTCGTAAGCATTCATATTCTCTGTACCTGGATAAAGTAGTCTCGAGAGATGACGGTGATCGATATCACAAGGGGTACAGATGTTGTCTTTGTTGGACCTGTATGTAAATGTAATTCAGACAGCTTGGGAGCAACCCATAAAAGAAAATTAAAATTTCGTGCTTGTTTCTTCCCCTCTACAAGAAAATGAAGGCCTATAAGATTCAAGTTTGCCCATCTGTGTGGTCTGCAGAGTCTGTTCATATGAGTACTTGCTAACGCAGCACAAGATTTGGTTTTAAAAGAGAACCTGTATCAGGTTGCACTGTATCAGAGGCACTTTTCAGAAATAAAGATTTGGACCGTCAAAGTCTCAGTTTCTGTGTCTTTGGCAGAAAGAGCCAAGGGGTACAGGTTTCTCTTTGATGTCCAGTTAGTATCTCTCAGTGTGTCTTTTGGTGTGACTGGCTCGGGGTCTCCATATGGAGGGCTCTTAGACTGGGTGCTGAGCTGGTTGTCTTAAAGGACCGAGGTTGAGGGGGAAGAGTGATTTGGATCTGTCCAATCTCTTGAGCATACACCATTCTACCACCAGTCGTGATTCTCAAACTTAGGTAATGTAGACGTGTACTAAACAGAATGCAGAGTCATAGAAAACAAACAGCATATCCTCCTGAATTTTCAATTGAATTAAAAATATGGCAGGTCCATATTAAAACATAATAAAAAAACACTCAAACAAGCATAAATACACAACACAGTAGAATGCAAAATTCTGATGGATTTTTAAGTTAACCTGAGATTTCAAACCGATATCTATCGAGCTTAGATCAGTGCCTCTAGGCTCCTTGGAATGCACATTTTGTGGCTTCGGCCACTAAATACACTTCTACCTAGTAGAAGGGTATTTCAATGGGGAAATTTTAGGAATACTGTGATATACATTGAAAGGGCATGAAGAGGTCAGAATCCAGATCGTTCGAATCGCAACTACATTTCTTTGTCTCCTGAGGGACTCTGGAGTGGGCCTATGCAAAATATTTTGGAGCCAAGAAAGTTGTTGTCATGTTTTTGAAATATTGACTTTCTGGAGGAAATGAGGACGTGACCTAGAGGTTGTTGAGAGATCCAGACTGGCTTAGGAGATGTCATCAATGAACTTCTAATAAATGATCTCTGTAGAGAAAAATCTGTGCCTTTGAGGTCTTTGTAGACTGAAGGGGTAAAAATATTTTTCTAGAATTAACCCATTTCTGCTGGAAGTAAGAGAACAAGTCACTTCTTTACAGAAAGTATGCATGACGTAATAAACATTGTTTGTCACGTAGACTGGATTTCAATCCCTCCCTTCAAACCTTAGACTGGACACTAAAGTTCTCCAGGTCTTAGTGTTCTCATCTGAAAAATGGGCTGAGGATGAAAGGAGTTAGTAGTGGATCAGTGTTTGCGTTCTCCTCTTTTTTTTCCTTCTATATTTTTCCTTTCCAACTCCCATTCCCTGTGTGCCTGGGAGTCGACAATGAATAGTACATCTCCATTTGAATGGGAAAGTGGTACCCTACAGTCGGGACTCAGAGCAAGTGACCTGGGTCTCCACCAACCCTGAGATTCCCTCTGATGATCCATGAAAGCTTTTGGCTAAGGAGACATTTAGATAATTATTCCACTACTCAAAATGTAAACACATTTACATCTTACTGTTTACCAGCACTTCAAACTAAATTTACACTAAAGGATGACCTAGAAACAAGGAAGAAAAAGCTGTGTGGCATTTAGATGTATATCACATATGCATAATTGATTCTTTAAAAGGTTAAATACCCTTGACATATGTATGGTTAGTGATATACCCATGATGGGTTCATAATCATTATGGCAGTGGCTTTGTTTTACATAATTCTAAAGTAAATGTCACATTTCTTCTTTGGAGATTCCAGGACTGGTATTCAGAAAAGCATATGTTTCTAAGTAGATAGCTGGGAAAAGAAGCTACTCTTTTCCACACAGAAGGACCATTCATGTAGCTAGTACACTAAGCTTTATGAGAAGCCGACTGCCACTAAATTCTCTCGAATTGAAATGCAATTACATATCGAAGGCAGGACAAGTGCTACCTATAAACAGAAAAGCTCAAATACATGCCTTTTTTTTTTTTTTTTGCTTTGTTTTTGCAGGGTATTTGCAGGAAGAATTAAGTACCCCAAACACACTATAATCCTTAATTGAAATGCACAGATCAGGCAATTTGGTGAATCCTTTAGCGGCTTTTTTCAGAAGCTTATTGTAGCTCTGAGGGACTGGTCTTTTCTTATGTCCATAAACAATTATAAAGATGCTAAGGAAATTAATAAAAGAAGCAAGTCACTAAAAAGTATGTAGAATGAAATACCATAATATATGCCGTAAGAATCAGAAAAAATAGGCAACATGAGGATACATATGTTAAGTGGTAAAAACTATGTAAATGGGAATGATTATTATGAAAATTCAAGTTATGGTTCTCTTCTTTGGGGAAGGAGGGAAATACAATTTGTATGGTTCTCACAGGGGTTTTCACTAGATGAATGCTCCATGTGTGTTCACTGTTGTTTTTAAATACTGTTATTAAATCTTTTTTCAGGTGTGTTATATTTTCTAATTTTTGAAAATGGAAAAGGAAAAATAACAAAACACAGTGAAGAGAAAGCACAAATTAAGCGGGTAAAAAAAAAAGACAATGTAATATGGTAATCATAATAAAAGTAAATATATCAGTCTCAGGTTGGTGGATGTATCTTCATGTTGTACTTTTAAAAAATTTAAATGCATGCTATGTGCAAGACACAGCTATAAAGTACAAGTCCCTGCAAGGGTCAAAAGTAGAAAGACAGATAAAAACTAACAAAAGAAAACTATTGTGGCTATTTAAACGATGGGAAACTGGACTTTAGGACAAAATGTAATGTTATTTATTTTCTCTGTCTCTAATTCCTGTTTCTCCATTCATACTCTAAGCCTGCTCCATTCAGGCATCTGCTCCAACCCTCCAGGTCTTTTGATAATTATCTCCACCCATTTTTGTCTTATTCCTAGCTAGTCATTTTAAAAGCCCTGGATCTTCAATTTCTCAACTCTAGGAGTAGTTATCTGTGTACCACTGATTTGGTACTTACAATATGCTGTATTTTAATGTTATAGATATTCATGCATTTCTTTAATTATGTTGTAACATCCTAAAGCTAGAGATTATACTTTATTCATCTTTTAACACCCCCCTGTCACCTCACTCTAGGAACTGCCATATGGTAGAACCATGTCACATGGCATATAGTAAAAAGTCAATAAACATGTCAGCAGTTGACTGAAAAATGGCTTCTGAAAACACATTAAAAGCTCTTTCAGGACATTTGAGTACTTTGCCAATGTTCTGCATTTGCGTTTTCCAAGCTAGCTCTCAGCCTAAATTTTAGAATGGAAGGAGGAAGAGAAACTAATGGTAAGAGAGTTACCCAGAACTGTGCAGAGTTGGTGAGACCAAGACCAATAGGAGGGTGCCCCCCTCTGGACCTAGCTGGGAACTCCCATAGGTTCAAGGCTGTTCTTTAAGGTCAGGGACTGCATCTAATACACTTTTCTGCCTCTCTCTGCACCTGGAACAAAGTCCATCACATCGTACACCATCAATAGATGCTTCTGCAAAGTGTGAGAGAATTAAATATTAGTCTTGGATAATTTAATTCACTCCCATGGCCTCAAAACAATGTGCCACTGAAGGCTTCCCAGTATGGATTTTAAGCTCTGACTGTTCTGCAGAGGGAGAGGGTGACTGGGCAAGTAGATGCGTCAGCCCGGCCCAGGCAGGATGCAGATGTTAGCACTTGGATTTTTACTCTGGGCTTGGGAGGTGATTGGAGCAAAGCTGAGTAGAGTGGGTTTGGTTCTGCCAGCTGATGGGGGGTCTATGGAAACATGCAACAGATGTTTAAAAAGAGATGGGAAAGCCCATGGAACAGATCGTCAGTGCTTGTCCTGCTGACCACCAAGAAGTAGCTGGAATTCCTCTTTTCTCATGGCATACAAGATATGATGTCTGCTGCAAACCTCTTTTAAAATCCTAGTTTTTTAATAAGTAATACATAAAGCATATGATGTAAAATTCAAAGGATATGGTAAGAATATGGCAAAAATAAGTATTCCTATCACCTCTGCCCATAATTGCTCTCTCTAAAGACATCTGCAGTTACCAGTTAACCCACTTGGTTTTAGGTATACATAAACACTTCCTGTTTGGGGATACATGTACATGTCTGTATGGGTTTATGTATTTTCTGACAAATAGTTCATCTAATAACCTACTGCACCGAATCATGATTTTTTTCATTTAACAATTTATGCCACAGTTCTTTCCATTTTTCTTTTTCTTTTTATTATCTTTAAAATCCCAGCCTCTAATATTGTCTGATACACTGACACTGTTCAACTTTAGTTTCGTGAACGAATGAATGAGTGATCTCATAATAGTCTCTAATTCATTCTGAACCTGAAAGTCACCCACCAATGCATTTTATACATGTCTTGTCTTACCCCCCATCTCTAATATGCATCTTTTTGCCTGTAAACACCCCTCTAAGTTAATCTCAAAAAATTTGAACCTCCCTTGAATATGGCCTTTCAGGCTCTCCTCCAGAAGTCATCTCTAAGCACTTAACAACTGTGTCCTGTTTTTTATTGCCCTACATTCTTATTTGTTAATATAGTAGCCGTAAGATGTGAATAATACTCTTAATAATAATTTTTATTGAGTACTTATTTGTGTCAGACATTGTACTAAGCATTTCTCATGAATCTCTACAACACATCTATGAAGTAAGGAACAGTATCACCCTCTCTGTACACCTGTCAGTGCCCTCCCAGGATCTCCTTGACTCAGCCTTAAGTTGCTGTGCAGACCATTTCCTTATATACAGTGGCTCCCAGCATCGTGCTGCCCAAGTGACCTCCGGAGAATGTGTTCAGCCCAAGTAGGCAGGCCAAAGTGCTAACATATTGACAACCCCAAAGCGATCCTAACCAATGAGGTATAGACACTCATGGAGGTGGATAAATGCCCTAGCTTTCTCTCCTCTTTGGGAAAAGTTTGAGCTGTGTTCTGCCCAGTCATTTCTTCTGTGGGTCCCTGTGTGATTGAGCCTCAGTTGCTCATATCCGTAAACCCCTTTCTGCCTCACCCTTTATTACCTTTCCTCCCTGCCCACTTCCTTACTTCCTAGAATCACCTGCCAAATAAACTGCTTACAGTCAAATCCTTGCCTCAGGGTCTGCTTTTAGGGAAATCAAACCTAGGGAAACTGAGGTTTAGAATATGTGAGTAATTTGTTCAAGGTCATCTGTACATCAAGTGGCAGATTCAAGCTATGAACCAGAAGCCACACTCAGAAGCACCATCCCTTACTCTTAGGTAGATGGTAAGTGCCTCAAAGCAGACCAAGGAATGCTCTGTTCCCTCCATGGTGTGTTTCAAAATGCAAACCAAAGTCGGAGCTTAATACATACTTCTGCTGGGCAATGCCGTTCTACGTTTTGGGGTGTCTCTTTTCCACCCCAGCACATCAGGACTTGCATTTTAGGTAATGTTGGCTAAACATATGTGCTTGTGATTTGTTACTGAAAGTGCGATTTACAAAGAATTTCTCATGCTTGTTTACTTGCTGTCTTCTCCTTGTTGGTCTACAGATAGCAACTTCATCCTCGCCAACGCCCAGGTGGCTAAGGGTTTCCCCATAGTCTACTGTTCGGATGGCTTCTGTGAGCTTGCTGGATTTGCCCGAACAGAAGTCATGCAGAAGAGTTGCAGCTGCAAATTCTTATTCGGGGTTGAAACCAACGAGCAACTGATGCTTCAGATAGAAAAGTCCTTGGAGGAAAAAACAGAATTCAAAGGAGAAATTATGTTCTACAAGAAGAACGGTGAGTTGGCTTTTTCTGATGGGTACTCCTTGGACAGTTGTGAAAGGTCACCCACCTTCTTTCAACTCCCATTGGCGTAATTGCTCCATAACTCCCACTAAGGCTTAATGGTATTTCACATAAATACAGTCTATTATTGAAGTTCCACAAATAACTTGGACAATAGCCTTGTTTTAGCCATTAACAGCATAAACTACCTGAAAATTTAGCATTAGAATTACAATTATTCAATGTCAATATAGTAACTGAGGTAATATATGTTAAAATAAAGTGTATTATGTTGTGGTCATGCTTAAGATATATATCAGATATGATGGTTGTTAATATATTAACAGATAATCTTCTCTTCAGAGATAGTTTTCCATCTTTAAGAACCACATCTCAGCCTCAGTCATTAGGGACAGAGATCCGAGTGTTTGACAGCAGAAAAAGAAGTTAATTTAAAGGACATGGGCATAGGCATTTTCTCTTCCAGTTTCCTATCCACAGAGCCTTTCTCACTATTCTTAAATTCTAGAGACACAATAAGAGACACACAGTGTCTCAGGGTGGGAGTACATTTTCCTGGACTCAACACTGCCACTGGGGAAATACTGTTTTCTTGTGGCTATGGTTTTGTGACTCTCTTCTAAATGAAAAAGTATCTAGGGATGGGTATAGTTTCCACAGTGCTTGGTTCCTACATGGGAATAGATATCATTATCCTGTAAGCCGTGGTAGAGGGGGTGAATCCAAGAGGCATTATATTGGAGAAATGCTCAGTCAAAAATGAGAACAAACCATCATTTTCCAGTTTCTAGAATTCTATCTCTTTTTTTAACAGTTTTCCTTTGAGTAACATAGCCCCCTGAGTTTTATTTAGCTGGGCACATGGCCGCCTAGCTAAAGAATATATTCCCCAGCCTTCTTTGCAGTTAGCTAGGGCATGTGTCTAAGTTCTGGCCAATGATATATAAGAGTGAATGATTTATGCAACTTCTGGGTGAAATCCCTAAAAAACGAAATTGTTTGCCCTCTAATTTCTCTTCTTCTCCTTTCCCATGGTGTTGTGGACTGAATTACATCCCTTCAAATTTCATATATCAAAGCCCTAACCCCCAGTGTAACTGTGTGTAGGGAGGGCCTTTTAAGGTTAAATGAGGTCATAAGGATGGAGCCTTAATCCAATATGACTGGTGTCCTTATATGAAGAGGAAGAGACATCAGGGATATGTGTACATAGAGGAAAGGTCATGTGAAGACACAGCAAGAAGGTAGCTGTCTATGAGCCAAGGAGAGAGGCCTCACCTGGATCTTGGACATCCAGCCTCTAGAACTGTGAGAAAATAAATTCCTGTTGTTTAAGCCACCCAGTTTGTGGTATTTTGTTATGACAACCCTAGTAAACTCATACATATGAGTCAGAATGTTATGGCAAGGCTGGAAAGTCAGCTTCAACCATTTGTCAAGGTCGACACCATAGAGGAATACAGAGCAACAATAAGTAAGGAGCCTGGGTGTGGTTTTAGGTCCACCTTTCCCATCCTAGACAAAGACACATCCAATTCTATCTTGTTTGAATCACTCTATTTCTAGGTCTTTTTGTTACAACATTTAAATTGTACTCTAATTCAAGGTTTCACAGCCTTGGCACTATTAACATCTTGGGCCAATAATTCTTTGTTGTGGGGGCTGTCCTGTGCATTGTGGACAATTAGCAGCCTCTCTGGCCTCTTCAATACTTAGTACTGGGGTCATTTTTAGGAGGAGATATCGGAGCCTGAACATGGGAACTTCATCCTCTTTTAAAAGTTATTTGTCCTTGGAGGACAGTCCTTGATCATGTGAATTCTGGATGCATGGTAGTCAAGAAGTATTGGCAAACACCCCTCTGGGAGGAACAGGATATCCAATTCTTTGGCACCAGGAACACAGTTCAGACCATTGTGTCCTTCCCAGTGTCAATAGATAAGGCCTACATTGCAAATGCGGTAAAATAAAAGGATTCTAGCTCTACCTAATTTTACCACAATCACTGAAAAGGGGGCCTGAGATAAAAGAAAATGGAGTTGGTCACTGAGAATGCAAACTGGTAGGGAGTGATAAAACCGCCATCTGGTGAACAAAGGGAAATGGAGAGGCTTTGTCTGAAATACCTGCTGACTGCAGACTTGTCCTTCTTAAGATAGGTGCCTTGTACAGGTCTCTCCAAATCCATTTGTGTTTCTTCCTTTTTAAGCCTTCTCACAATATCCAAATGTGGCACCTCTGAGAAAGGTTTAGGCCAAGGAGGAGAATTTAGGTGGCAAGGCGAAAGGGTGGAGACTTTGGAGGTCAGATAAGTAGAAATATAAAGCACAGGGTGGGAGTGAACCCCCAAAAGAGTTTCCCAAGCCTAGTTTCTTATAAAGATGCCTACAACCTTGGACCCCTTTGGATGGAAATCATTAAAGGCACCAAGAAAGAATAAGGTGTTTAAAAATTAGGTAATAAATAAGAAGACAACTAGCTTCACAGATAAGCATAATACTCAAACTTTTCTTTGGCTAAAATACAGAGAGTAATATTTTATATTTTTATGTGCAGGAGTTAACATTTCTTATTTCTTGTCCTCCCTTTAAATTGCCCAGATTCTACCTATACATCAGAAATAGACCATTAAGATGTCTTTTCAAAAAGCAGTCCCCTCTACTTCTGCTGATATACAAAAGACATTAACCATGGCTATTCTAGACAAACAAATGTATGGGTACCCGAACCATGGGTAACAATTTTATAAATTTGGTGTTTATCCTCATTGTTTTGTTTTTTTTTAATATCAGCAAGACTTATATGTGCGTGGTTCCCTCCTTTTTTACACACAGCATACTTTGCACACTGTTCTATATTTGCAGAGCAATATCTTTTACAACTGTGTATACCTTGTAGAACAACATATGCTGGATGACAATCTCTCATTCTTTTGTACAGTATTGCATCGTACGGATCCATCATAGTATTACATAGTATTACATCAGGTGGATTCATTATAGTATTACATAGTATTACATGATTACATCATACGGATCCATCATAGTATTACATAGTATTACATCAGATGGATCCATCCTAGTCACTTACAGTATTACATCAGGTGGATTCATTATAGTATTACATAGTATTACATGATTACATCATACGGATCCATCATAGTATTACATAGTATTACATCAGATGGATCCATCCTAGTCACTTACAGTATTACATCAGGTGGATTCATTATAGTATTACATAGTATTACATGATATTACATCATACGGATCCATCATAGTATTACATAGTATTACATCAGGTGGATCCATCCTAGTCACTTACAGTATTACATCAGGTGGATTCATTATAGTATTACATAGTATTACATGATATTACATCATACGGATCCATCATAGTATTACATAGTATTACATCAGGTGGATCCATCCTAGTCACTTACAGTATTACATCAGGTGGATTCATTATAGTATTACATAGTATTACATGATATTACATCATACAGATCCATCATAGTATTACATAGTATTACATCAGGTGGATCCATCCTAGTCACTTACAGTATTACATCAGGTGGATTCATTATAGTATTACATAGTATTACATGATTACATCATATGGATCCATCCTAGTCAATTACAGTATTACATCATACGGATCCATCATAGTATTACATAGTATTACATCAGGTGGATCCATCCTAGTCACTTACAGTATTACATCAGGTGGATTCATTATAGTATTACATAGTAGTACATGATTACATCATATGGATCCATCCTAGTCAATTACAGTATTGCATCATATGGATCCATCATAGTATTACATAGTATTACATCAGGTGGATCCATCCTAGTCACTTACAGTATTACATCAGGTGGATTCATTATAGTATTACATAGTATTACATGATATTACATCATACGGATCCATCATAGTATTACATAGTATTACATCAGGTGGATCCATCCTAGTCACTTACAGTATTACATCAGGTGGATTCATTATAGTATTACATAGTATTACATGATATTACATCATATGGATCCATCCTAGTCAATTACAGTATTACATCATGTGGATCCATTATAGTATTACATAGTCAGTTAAATAAACTTCTACTGGTGGACACTTGTGTTCCCTCTAAAATGTGATCACTCATTTGCATAGTATTACATCGTGTGATTCAGTTCAACGACTCCCCTACTAATGGACATTTGTGTTCCCTCTAGAATGTTACCTGTTTTCTTTGCTCTTTCTGTCTGTCTGTCTCTCTCTTTTAAGTACTACTGTTGTTATTTAGAAAGTTTTGTGTTTTTTTCTAAAAGTTATCTTTTATGTGATATGTTTATATTGTATAGTCTCACTTTTTAAAGATTTTTGTCTTCATTTTCTATCATAAGCAATCTTATAGTTAACCAGGAACCACTTCTCCCTCCTTTCTCTCCCCACAAGCTAATTTAAAGTAATGTCCTTTTAGTACCAGTTAATATCTATAAGACAATCAACATGCATGGTCTGCTTTCCTTATTATCGATCTATGTTCCTCTCTCACCTCTTTCATAGTTATATTTACATTGTCAGCTCAAATAGCAATTGCATGTATTTTGTCACTCTCATCCTCCTTTATTTAATCTTGTTGCTACAGTGAAATAATGATCACCTTATATTCTGTCCTAAAGCTTCTCCAATCATTTCTTGGTTGTCAGAGCTTGTTCTCTGGGTCATCTTAGGAAGAGCTCATGGAAACTGTTTCCCTGAGCCCCTGCATTTTAATAACAGTATGACTGTGACCTTTGTACTTGTAGATCAATTCGGGTGAAAATTAAACTTTTGGTTTATATTTTCTTCACTTTACTATCTCAATTATGTTATTCTTTTGTGTACTGGCATAGAGTATTATTTTACCCTAAAAGTGCTGCTAATTAAGTGAGTTGGTGTTTTGTCCTGGATGTTCAATTAATTTATTTTATTTTATTATTTTATTTCATTTTTTCATTTTATTATAATCTAATCGTTTTACTGGAATATATCTTGGCATAGGCCAAGGTCAGCAAACTCTTTCTGTAAAGGGCCAGAGAGTAAATATTATACATTCTGCAGGCCATACAGCCTGTGTTGCAAGTACCCATTTATGTCATCATAGTGTGAAAACAACCCAAGAAAATATGTAAATGAATGGGTGTTACTGTCTTCCAATAAATATTTTGTTTGCAAAAACAGGAGGTGGGCTAGATTTGACCTACAGGCCAGTTTACTGATACCTGGTTTAGAATTTTTTGGATCAGATTTTTCCTCTGATATGCGATGTGCCCTGTAGTATTTATGTTTAAGACCCTTTTACTTGGGGAAATTTTTCTGGAATTTTAATTATCATTTATCTGTTTTCTCACTTTGATTTTCCTCTTTATTTTTTTTCTTTTTTTTTTTCAAATTTTATTTATTTATTTTATTTATGGCTGTGTTGGGTCTTCATTTCTGTGCGAGGGCTCTCTCCAGTTGCGGCAAGTGGGGGCCACTCCTCATCGCGGTGCGCGGGCCTCTCACCATCGCGGCCTCCCTTGTTGCGGAGCACAGGCTCCAGACGTGCAGGCTCAGTAATTGTGGCTCACGGGCCCAGCCGCTCCGCAGCATGTGGGATCTTCCCAGACCAGGACTCGAACCCGTGTCCCCTGCACCGGCAGGCAGACTCTCAACCACTGCGCCACCAGGGAAGCCCTGATTTTCCTCTTTACGGTCACTTATTACATGTGTGTTGGATCTTCTTTTGTTTGCCCTCTGTACCTATCATTTTCTTCCTCTTTTTCATTTATTTTATTTTTTTTGTTTTCAGTTTTTCGCCTTGTACAATTTATTTCCTTTCCTTTCCTTTTGTGGTATCTATTCACAGTTGTATTTCTTCTCTTTAAGTCTTCAGTTCTTTATCTTTCATTTATATTCTCTCCTGAGCTCAGTTAGGTCATATTATTTATATCGCTCTTTTGACTTGTATCTTAGTTCAGACTGCCATTGCAAACTATAGACTGGGTGGCTTAAACAACAGAAATTAATTTTCTTACATTCCTGAAAGCTAGAAGCCCCAAACCAAGGTGTTGGAATGGTTGGTTTCTTTTTAGGCCTCTCCCCTTGTCTTACAGATGGCTGTCTTTTCTATGTGTCTTCATATGGTCTTCCCTTTGTGTGTCTTTGTCCTAATCTCATCTTCTTATGACACCAGTCATATTAGATTAGGGCCCACCCAAATGACTTCTTTTTAAGTAATTACATCTTTAAAGACCCCCATCTCCAAATACAGTCACATTCTGAGGTAATGGGGATTGGGACTTCAACATATGAATTTTTGAGGGCATACAGTTCATCCCATAACTCCTAGTCATATTATTTCTGAGCTTTTCTAAATCAATGTAGGTTATGTATGTAGTTATTTCAAAGTTTGTCAATTTTCTTAATTACTTTTTACTTATTTTGAAATATTTGGGTTTTGTGTGCTTATGAAATATTTTGGATGTGTCTTTACTTTCTGTACCTGTATTCAGATAATTTTTCTCTTTATCCTCTCTTTCATCCTTTTCTATTGTCATGTTTGAATTTTTTTTCTCAACTTTAAGAATATTGAAAATAGAGGTGTGCTAGGAAAACTTTCCTAAACCTATGGCTCCTTTTGCCATTCCCAAAAATTTTTCTTTTTTCTTTTTTTTAATGCTTTCCCCATATAGCTACAATTTTTGCTTCTTTCTGAGTTAGGTCTCCTCTCCTAATGAGGACCTGTTTCACACTAGTATTAGAAATGTTTCCTTTCTTTACCCTGATTTTCCTGCTCTGACCAAGTAGGGCTCTGGTTTGAGCAGTTTCTCCTCAGTATAGTTCTATACCTCAGTGAGTTCTATACGTCCAGCAAAGAATTTCTGCTGGGTTTTCTGAGAACATTGGAGGCTCAGGCAACCCCAACGCCATCCTACCTTTCTGTAGCCCATTCTCACTCACCTTCAAATTGGAGACTGGGAAGCTCTGTGTTAGTTTTAATCATTTTCAGATATGTGTGTGGAATCCTCTACTTCCAGAGGATTTCTTCTTTGGGGAGTAAACACTTGTTGACAAATTATGAGGTCCCAAGCTCTAGGGCTATTAAAAGCCTTCTTTCCGACATTCTTTTTTTTTTTTTTTTTTTTAATAAAGCTGCTGCTCCTGCAAGGGTCTAGCTTCTTAGTTGGTATTGCTCATCATTCTGTATTCTCAGGTTTATGAGGACACACTGTCATAGAGTTTGGTTGATAATATATTTTTTGGATTTCTGATTTTGCTATCTTAGTTACTTTAATTTCGTGAAAGGATTGGGGATATTTCAAAACCAAAGTCGTCATGGCCACTGCTGTATTTTAAATAATCCCTTTAGACAAGGAAGGTATAATTGCTTTGGGTATATAAGCCCAATTTTTTATCATCTCCTTCTCCTTTCTTTCTGTCTAAATTTTCATTTGCATGGTTGGGCTGTGAGGATCTTATACTAACTCATGGCATAGTGTAGAATGGGTCCCCCTAACTCCTTGTGTGTTCACTGCTTCATGCCTGACCCATCTGTCTGATGCTCCCCTTGTTAGCATTTGCAGCTGCATTCTGTGTCTGGTGATGCACCCTACATGACTTCACCTCTGCTTAGCTCTTGAAACCACCATAGATCTCTCTTCATTTTTGCCTCTCTTTCATCATGCCACTGATCAAGGCATTCATTATTGTTCTCTATCCTCTGTATTGCTAGCCGTGGGAGGATAATGGATATCTTAGGTGAGCATTCCCATCCTTCACACATGGAAGCAAAGGGAGACTCTGAGTATACTCGAGCATCCTTTATGCTATCACATTTCCTCAAAAGCGGGCAGCCGCCTTCATGCTGATAAAGAGGTAGTCTGGCAAGCAGTTTCTCTCAGGTGTCCCAAAGAGAAGGTAAAATGTCTCTTCTGCCTTCGATATTTCCAAAAAACTATCAAAACACTACTGGGTGTAAGACAGGGTACAAGGATCTATTGTACAACATGGGGAATACAGCCAGTATTTTATAATAACTGTAAATGGAAAGTAACCTTTAAAATGTATTAAAAAACATAAAATTTTAAAAAGAAAGAAATAAAAATAAAATAATTGATAAGAAAAACACACACACAGCTTTTCCCTGCTTCAAAGCTGTGAAACCTTATAGAGAGGAGATTATTTCTGGCCTCCCCTACTTTCTCACAATCCCTCAAGCTGAGAATGGACAAGCTGGGATGTCATGTCATATTTGTCTTCTTCCTAACTCTGGCTTCTTGGCTAAATGTTAGCGGTAGAAAATTGTATCGTCTCGGTGTCATGGAAGACCATCATGGTTGAATCTACAAACCCCAACCTTAATACGTTTATCTTAGCATATCTTCTCTGCAGAAAGCTTATCTTTCAAGCCTATTTTTATATTAAATAGATTCAACAAGAAGAGAAATGCTGCAAGAGAACAAAGATTTAAGAAGAAAATTAAAATGATATAGTTAATTTTGCAAAAATATTATCCTGATAAATTAGTTTGCTAGGGCTATCATAACAAAGTACCACAAAATGAGTGGCTTAAACAACAGAAGTTTATTGTATCACTATTCTGAAGTCTCAAAGTCGGATGTCAAGGGATCAGTTGGGTTGGTTTCTTCTGAGGGCTGACAGGAGGAGTTTGTTCCATCCCTCGCCCCTAGCTTCTGGTGATTTTCTGGCACTCTTCAGCATTCTTTACCTTGTAGAAGCATCACCCTGATCTCTGCTTTCATCTTCACATACTATTCTCCCTGCATGTGTGTCTGTGTCCAAATTTCCCCATTTTATAAGGACACCAGTCATATTGGTTTAGTGCCCACCCTAATGACCTCATCTTAGCTTACCTCTGTAAAGACTCTGTCTCCAAATAAGGTTACATTCTGAGGTATTGTGGGTTAGGACTCTAACTTACTCTTTTGGGGGAACAAAATTAAACCCATAACACCTGGTTACATTTACGTTAAACAGATTAGAATTTAAGTCACTTCCCCAAGATCATAAATAAAGAAACCAGGATATATAAAAATCCTCTGACTCTAAGGTCCTTGCTCTTAAACCACTAGTTGTCTGTGGGAGTGGGAATGGTACCACCTCCTAGGAGCATTCTGCCAATCTCCGGGGGTGTTTGACTCAAAATTGGGGGTTCTTTTGCCATTTAATGGGCAGGAGTCAGGGATGTTAGATATACTGTAATGTATGGGGTGGTCTTGCAATTGAAGAATTGTCCACTGCTTGGCTTGACTTTCTTTCTTCCATTCTTTTCTTTTTTCTCTTCTTTTCTTCTTTCTCTTTCTTTTCTTTTCTTTTTCCTTCCTTCCTTCCTTCCTCCCTTCCTTTCTCTTTCTTTCTTTCTTTCTTTCTTTCTTTCTTTCTTTCTTTCTTTCTTTCTTTCTTTCTTTCTTTCTTTCTTTCTTTCTTTCTTCTTTCCTCCTTCCTTCCTTCCTTTTCTCTATCTCTCTTTCTTCCTGAGCTTTATTGAGGTATAACTGATATACAACATTTAATGTGTATATTTTGATGAGTTTGGACATACGCATACAGCCATGATACCATCACCACAATCAAGGTACTAAGCATATCCATCACCTCTAAAAATTTCCTGTGTTCTTTTGTGTTTGTTTGTTTGCTTGTTTGTTTTTTGTGGTAAGAACACTTAACATGAGATCTATCCTCTTAACATTATGCTAAGTGAAATAAGCCAGTTACAGAAGGACAAATACTGCATGATTCCCCTTATATTAGGTACCTCAAATGGTCAAATTCATAGATGCAGAGAATAGAATGGCAGTTGCCAGGGGTTGAGAGGAGCAGAACATGTAAAATTGTTGCTTAATAGATATAAAGTTTCAGTTATGCAAGATGGGTAAGTTGTAGAGGTCTCTACAGCATAGTACCTGCAGCTAACAGTACGGTGTTGTGCACTGCATGACTTTCTAATGCCCCACCAGGCTTTCCAGGAAGTAAAACACTGGTTTCTAATGACCTGAACTTGGAACTTAACACACAGTGTTTTTTTGGAAGACTTTAATTTCCTACTTAATTTCCAAGAATAAAACTATAGTGTAATGAGAGAAGATTGAACTTTATCTCATTTAGAACTTCACTATTTAAGAAAATCTTGTCACTGTCTCCCAATACTTGTCACAGATGCACACATCTGCCCAGGTTCTGCACTTGGAGCTGTTGCATTTACAGTGATTCTGTATATTGGCCCATTATCCAGCTGCTTGATAACATCTTCTGTTGTCATCCATCATACCTGAGCATTTCATGTTGAGATGCATATTATTTTACCAGAGACAACCTCACTTTTATTTCTGTTATATTACTGTTAATAATATAGAATGTCTGAAAACTTTTCTGAAAATAATGTGCATTATAGGCAGGCAAGTTTTATTATTTAGATTTTTCAGTTCTAAATAGAAAAGAGGGAAATACAAGAGTTTGTTACAGAAGGGAATCTTGAGTCTGATAGGGTGGTGGAAAAGTCTCTTAACTCACAGACTCAATCATTCCCATGTCACTTTCAAGATTTGTCATTTATGTCCATGTACCTACTGAACTATTGCTTGCTTAACGTTTTTCTTTAAGTTGACTCTTTTATTCTTACTCTAATTGCAAGCAAAGAAAACTAAATCACCACTCTCAATAGAAAACAGGGATCAGTAGCTCAAACAGAAGGTAACCATAAATAAATATACAATGAAAATACCGTTATTAAACTTTTAACATTAATAAAAAGTATACATGATATCTAAGTAATAATAAATCTAATTGATTATATTTTGCCAAGCAGCACATGTTATTTTATTTAATTTTTCTATTTAACACTTCAAAATAAATACGAATTATCTCACATTTACAGATGAAGAAAGTGTGAGGCAGAGAAATGATGTGAACAGAGCCCTATGCGCTCACCTTGGAATTGCCCCAGCAGTTCTCCTTTGTTCATTTTCTTTACTCACTGATACACTTCACATTTCTTCTTTTAATTTTCTCATGACATGGTAAAATGTCTAGAAATGTTAATGCCAAGGAGAGGGGAGTCCAAGACAGTGGCATAGGAAGATCCTAACCTCACCTCCTTCCATGGACACACCAAATCTATAGCTACATCTGGATCATTTCCCTTTGAAAAAGATCTGAAACCTAATTTAAAAATTAAAACAATGCATGAGCTCATGCATTTGAAGTCCTTTGAAGAGTAAATGTCAGCGACATAATGTTAAATAAGTAAAAAACTCTTCCTTCACGTGCATGTGGAATTTCACTCTGTTCCCCAAACAGGCCTCATATTGTCTTGCCTCTGGAAATTTTCACGTGGGGTTGTTCCCTTCAGGAAGCAACTTAAATGTCCTTTCTCTGGAATTTTCTTCCAGACAGCCAGGCTAAACACCTGACCCCCTTCTCCCTGTTCCAGCGGGACCTCACACAAACCTTTGTCGAATTGTTTTGCAGTTCTTTATGTGTGTGTGTCCTCAAATAGATAATTGGAGCGGTTGGTCCTATTCATGCTTTTATTTCCCTCAGTGCCTATCTCATGAGAAATGGTTAATAAACATGTGTTAAAGGAAAAAAAAAAAAAGATCTGAAACCTACATGAACTACTTCTTCACAACAAAGGTTAAAAGGACCACATCGAGATGGGTAGGAAAGGCAGAGACACGGTCTTAGCAAAATCCCCACCCCCGACATGGTGACTCACAATAGGGGGGGATCTCACCAATCCAGCGCTTCTTCTGGAGAAACGAGGGGTTGGTGCCCCACATCAGATACCCCAACCCCTGGGAGCTACATCAGAGAGGTGAACCCCCAAAATACCTGGCTAAGAAAACCAACAGGTGGTGTCCAAGGGACCCAAAGTGCTATAAGAAACTGAGATTTCCTTTTTAAAGGGCTCACATACAATCTCACACACCCCAAGACCCAGTGAACAAACAGCAGTTTGAAAAGCATCTAGACTATATGTGAAGGGGACTCATTTGCTAACCTAAAAGCCTCTGCTGAAGGGACGGGCGGCAGTTGAAACTCTTCCTGGAGACAGAGGTGCTGGCAGGTGCCGTTATTACACTCTCCACCTGCCCCAAGGGCACACTTCTTGCCACTATTCCAGGCACAGTCCTGCCGCCTTGCTGAAGCCAGAGAATGTGGGTAGTTGCAGCACCGTGCTTCCTGGATGGGGCTGGTGAGCATGAATGGTCGGGGCATTCTCTCACTCCCAGCCTGAAGCCAGCACACACGCATAAACAAGGCGTTCTCCTGCTGCATTGCTAAAACTCACAGATGTATGCAGTCCAGACATTTTCCCAGGGCCTTTCTGAAGCTGGTGACTGTGCCCCACTCCCTGTGCTCTCCAGCTGCCTTGCTAAAGCCAGCACGTGCACACAATCCACACGGGGGACACCCCTTGATCCCCTGGCCCTGGTGGCCAAGGGAGCTGAAAGTACTGAGCTCCACAGGACTGTAACAATTGGAAAGACAGTTATTGGTAGGCCACGACCCCCAGGGAACTGCACAGACAGCAAACTGAAACACAACCCACCTTTCTGTGAAAAACGCTTGTTTACTTGTCCTGGAGCTTGAGTCTGAGGGACGGGCTTCAGGTTTCCGCCACATCTAGGGTCCAAGGAGGTGCTCCCAGGGAGTGTAAGTGGGGAGACACCATCCCTTCACACTCTTTCAGCCTCACTAAAGCTTGATAAGACCTTACAGCAAGGAGCTTATATACTCATCTGTAGCCCCTGATTTGTGTAACCATCACCCATGGGACACCTCCAGATCTGCTCTGGAGGCCAGTAGGGATTACAGTAGTGGCCTCACAAGTCTGTATATATTTGCATACTGTAAGAGCTGCTGCCTGAGGGTCTGTCTTCCAGTCAACCAAAAACTAGGCGCTAAATGAGATTCCTCCCTTTGGGACACTGACATGTCTCAGCATAATCTCAACAAAGGAGACATATCAAGAATAAGTCAGGTGATTTAGACAATCCCAGAGCTTTGAAAGACAACCAAGAGCTAAGGCAAGTTTGAATAAGTTCATCTTCTGCACAAGGCCACTCCTTCAAGACTGGGATATGTAACTGATCTGCCTAATGCATAGAAATAGGAACAGAGTGTCAGGCAGAATGAAGAAACAGAGAAGTATGTTTCAAACAAAAGAACAAGGCAAAACCTCAGAAAAAGACTTTAATGGTATGAAGATGAGTAATCTACCTGATAAAGAATTCAAAACAAGGATCAAAAAGATGCTCACAAACTCAGAAGAATGGCTGAACTCAACAGAGAGATAGAAAATATAAGAAGCACCAACAGACGTCACAGAACTGAAGAATACAATAACTGAACTGAAAAATACACAAGAGGTTCAATAGCAGACTAGATGATGCAGAAGAATGGATCAGCAAGCTAAAAGACAAAATAATGGAACTCACCCATACAGAGCAGCAAAAGGAAAAACACACATGAAAAAAAAAAAGAAGATAAGACACCTATGGGACAACATCCAGTAGAATAACATTCACATTATGGTGGTCCCAGAGAAGAGAGAGAGAAAAGAAAAACTATTTGGGGAAATAACAGCTGAAAACCTCCCTAACCTAGGAAAGGAAACAAACATCCAGGTCCAGGAAGCCAAGTCCCATAAAAGATGAACCCAAAGAGATCCACACCAAAACACACTATAAGTAAAATGTCAAACATTACAGATAAAGAGAAAACCTTAAGCAGCAAGAAAAAAACAAATTGTTACATCTAAGGAAACCCCATAAGACTATCAAGAGACATAGGATTCATATGGTCTAATGTGTTCTTTAAGGCCAATGCTTCCTTATCGATTTTCTTCTGAATGGTCTGTACATAGATGTAAGTGGGGCTGTTAAAGTCCCCTACTATTATTTTATTGCTGTCTGTCCATTTCTCTCTTTAGGTCTCTTAATATTTGCTTTACATATTTTGGTGCTCCTATGTAGGATGTATTTATATTTATAAATGCTATATCTTCATGCTGGATTCACCTCTTTATCATTATGTAGTACCCTTCTTTGTCTTTTATGACAGTCTTTGCTTTAGTCTTTTTTGTCTTTTATGAGTATAGCTACACAAGCTTTCTCTTTGTTTCCATTTCTATGGAATACCTTTTCCCATACCTTCACTTTCAATCTATATGTTGCCTTATTTCTGAAGTGAGTCTCTAGTGGGCAGCATATATTCTTAGTTCCATTACACCCAGTTATTCAGTGTGACTCTGCAGAAGATTTTTAGAATATTTGATTATGCTCTTTAGGCATTTTAGGATTGCAGCTCTATATAGGAGAAAAGGCAAAGCTTGGGGTTGTAGAACATCAGATTAAAGTTGACATTTTAAATGTATAACATATGTGACTTGACCATTTGACTGTTAGGAAATGGGCTTGTAGCATTGCATATAGAATGGTTTCATGTAGGATCCAAATTGCAGAGCAAGGTGTGCTGTGCCCAGCCATGTAATAAACAAGTAACAGGAAAATGCTTTGTAATGGAAAGTGCAGTGTCTAAATGAGTGTCTTCTGTGAATATGGGGGTTCCCAACATGGGCATCATTTGTAGTAGCTTTAGATTTTCACCACATCTAGAGAACAATGAGCAAGTCAGCCAGCCAAGAATCTATTTCAACAGAGCTAAGGAAACCAGGCTTGAGATTACAGAAAATAAATGAAACTTTATCTTAGGCTTGAGTGAGCCCTGGGGAGGAAGGAAGATAATTTTGAGCAAAAAAAAATCATTTCCCCACATAACCCTGGACTCAGATGACTCCAGGCCCAGAGAGAGGTGATACAAGGGCAAGGGCAATATTTTCCTAAGGATCTCCTCAGGCTCCTGAGGCTGTCAGAGCCGCAGCCCCACGGACATGAGCTTTGCATGGGATTGTTACTGACCAGGGCTCTTGGCCTCCTCAATCAATAGGAATTGATGAGGCCAGACAAGAAATTCAGGCAAGGCTTTACTGGGGCCCCCGCTTCAGCAGGAGGGAGCGAGAACAAGCAACAGGTTCCCTTGCTCGCTTACCCGGGATGGGGGTGGGGGTGTGAGCTGGTTCCTTACATGGGGGTGAGGGTAGGGGTGTGTCCCAGGGTTGGTCCAGAGGGGTGGCTTAGGTGGTCTGCCCACCCCTTAGGTGGTGTTGTGTGCAGGGGGCATGCGCAGTACCCTGCTTTTGCTCCCGGCTCTTCAGAAGTGGCAGTTGGGTTTTTGGTCTTTTTGTATCTTGTTGTCCATTATTTGCCCCAACTGCGCATGTACGCAGTTATTTTTAGTCCCTTATAGTTTCTTTGTATTTTGTTGCTCGAAGAGACGTTTGTCCAGGTGCAAGCACTGCAGCAAAGGGTCCCAGGTCCCAGGTCCCAGCCTGTCTCAGGGTGGTGCCTTTGGCACAAATGAGGGCATCCAATCCAAGTGAGCCTGGAGGACAACGCGGAACGCAGAGTGCTGCATGCTTGGAAGCCAAGAAGACTAGCCTGTGGGGACATTTACTCTGGATTCTAGAAGTATCTGTGAAGAGCCCATTTGGGGACTCGGTTTCCTGAAGAGCTGGTGAGGATGGGACCTTGGAAACTTTCTTCTGGGAAATGGGTGCAACCATATTCTTGCTTACAGGCTGGTAGAGTCAAGGAAGTTCATTTAGTGTTCCAGCTATCTACAGCTGTGGAAGAGCTACCTTAGAACTTAGTGGCTTAACATAGAAACTCTTATGCCTTACAATATTGTAGGTCAGGAATCCAAGCTGGGCTTGGCTGAGTGATTCATCTTCCGTGTGGAGTTAGCAGAGGTTGGTTGTGAGGTGGGGTTCAGATGGGAGATGCACTGCTTTGCAGGATCTCAGATGGCTTCACTCAGGTCTGACATCTTGAAAGTCTGGGATCATTTGGGACAGTGGACTGAGGTGTCTGCCATAGCTTCCTTAACCCCAGGGGCCCTGGGTAGTCTAGGCTTCCATGAAGCAGGCAGAAGTTGTGAGACCTTTCGTGACCTATTTTAGGAGATCATCTAGCATAACCTCTTCCATCCCATATCGGTACTGTGGATGGAGCAGACACAAGTCCACCCAGATTTGTGACGGGGGCACCTAGACCCCAACCCTTGATAGGAAGTGTGCCCAAAATGTTTTTATTTTTTTAATTTATTTTAAAAACTTTATTGGAGCACAGTTGATTTACGATGTTGTGTTAGAACAGTATGGAGGTTCCTTAAAACACTAAAAATAGAACTACCATAGGATCCAGAAATCCCACTCCTGCACGTATATGTGGAGAAAACCATAATTCGAAAACATACGTGCACCCCAATGTTCACTGCAGCCATGTTTTTAAAATGCCACATCTAGATTTGTAGAAACACTTTTGGTGTGTGTTATGTGTCTAGTAAGAGGACATTTAACTCTGAAATGCAGAATTTTAAAAACACTTGCAAAATTTGCAGTTTTCATAATGTCTGAAGGGCCAGCAAGTACCCTACCGTGCTCCCAACAACTAAGTTATTAGAGAACCATGGGTCGGGTTCTTCTTGCTACTCTCAGCCGCTTTCGCCAGCCTGCTTCCTCTGGGACCTTACTTGAGACTTTGCCTGCTCTGAAATGGAAAGCATTTTATGATGCATTTATGATGATTCTCTAGTGAATCTGTTCAGTCTCGATAGAAGATTAGTGTTCTATATTTTCCTCCCGTGTCTTTTGCATTCAAAAGGTGAAGCTCAGAAGTGCAAATACAGTTAAGGACTTCAAAGAAATAGTGGCCAAAGGGGAAGGGCTCAGAAAGAACTTGGCTGGGGCTGGCATGTGCCACTTGACTGAAAAGCCTGCCTTGCAATTTATCTTTTTTCTTGCCTGGGTTCAGGCTTTGTACCTATAAACGTAGGCAGCTTTCCTGGTCTGCTTCGCATATATCTGAACAAGCTACTCCGAGAGAAAGCCTGTTCTTCTTCTACACCCATGGTTAAGGTTGCATTGTGTAATCAATGAGGAGTTTTACGTGAGACCGTTTATTGAAGGGGCCTGTGCTCACCCCGGCTCTCCAGCCAGGATGGTCAGAACAAAGCGAGGCAGACGTCTAGCTAGGGCCTCATTTCATTCATCAGGAAGTGCTTAGCTGGGCCTGTCCTTCCACAACTGAGCGGTCACTGATACTCCCCAGCTAGCTAGATTCCTGCGGACCTTCACTTCCTGGAGGTCAGCCTTCCTGACTTAACACAGACAACGTCATCAAATAATAACCGCTCCCATGTGCTGAGTGTTCACTGTGGGCCAAGCTCTGTGCTCTGCTCTTTTCCTGCGTTGTTTCTCCCATTATTTCTCCCATCAACCCTTGGAGGCAGATCTTAGTAATACCCCCATCTCACAGTTAAAGAAACTGACTCACGGAGAAGTTAGGGAGAGGGTCATAATCCAGGTGCTGGCAGTGACCCCTGTGCTCTTCAACACTAAGTCAGGCCGCCAGGCATGGCCACCCCAGCTCCCCACCCAGGGTGGCCTGGCACTCTCTCACCTGCTCTGGCCTCTGAGTGGGGATGGCTGGACTTCCCAGGTGCTGCTATAGGCACTTCTCAAGGGATAACTGGCAGACTGGGAAGGCTGGAATCCATTAAGTTGGTGGGGGGATAAATTAAGAGTTTGGGATTAATTTATACACATTACTATATATAAAATAGATAACCGACAAGGACGTACTGTATAGCACAGGGAACTCTACTCAATATCCTGTAATAATCTATAAGGGGAAACAATCTGAAAAAGGATATATATATATATACATATATATATGTATATATATATATGTATAACTGAATCATTTTGCTGCACACCTGAAACTAACACAACATTGTAAACAAACTATACTTCAAAAGAAGAAACAAAAAAACTTAAAAAAAAAAAAAAGAATCCATTAAGTTACTCATTTTTGGACCTGTGGTTCTTCGTTATTCCCATCTTTAGGAGCCAGAAATGAAATATAACCACAAGCAATGCTTGAGACTCTTTGGAGTTAAACACGTTGCCTTTGAAATAAGAGAAGCTCATTATTTGAAAGGTTATCTCTCTTTCTGGGGTGGGAAGAAATGATACTGAACTTGCAGGAAGCCATGGTAAAGGTCTTCCCACTACATTTCCTGTGCCCGGGCCAAGGACTAGCTCTGAATAGGTAGTATAAAGAGATCAAAAACTTGGGGTGGAATCTTAGCTCTCTCCACTCACTAAGTGTGTACTGTAGTTCAGCGACCTTGCTTGTCTGAGCATCAGCTTGATCTTCTCTGAAGTAGAGCTAGCAATGCCACCCTCAGGGATGTCTGATGAAGGACCAAATGAGATAACCATGGTTCAGCGTGCATTGTCAGGACAGGCTACATAATTTGCAGTTGCAAAGTGAAAACGCAGACCCCTTTGTTAGAAAAAACTTACTAAAAATTTCAAGATGACGACAGCAGGTCTTGAAACCAAAGCCTGGGGGCCCTTCTGAGTGTAGGGCCTGTGGACTACACAAGTTGCATGCCTGGGAGGCTGGTTCTGAATATTATAGCCATTTAACAAGTACCCCTTCCTCCCCTGACATGTTCTCCCAACAAGAAGAACCCATCTCTCAGAATGCCAGACCCTCAGAACTTCCCAGTTAGATGCCTGAGTCCAATGCCTGCCCCTGGGGAGAGCCTGAGCCCTGCCCTGTGGGCTGGTTTCCAGCCTCCCACACCCTTCCAGAAAGCCATGGACATCTCACCACCTAAAAAGAAATCCTATAACGATTTTATGATGTCTTTGCCAAGAGGCTCTGTCTCTTTCAAGTTGTGTATGAATTACAAAATTAACAACAAAAATTGCACCATTCTAGACATGCTAAAAGTATACTTCCAACATGAATAATAATAAAATATTGACTGGTTACAAGTATAAAAAAATAGAGCTGTGCTCTATTTCTTAGTGACACCCACCAAATGTACACAATAACTGTTACCAGCAATTCAGACCTCCAGGGCTCCCACCTGGACCCTTTTGCCCTGATATAGACAGCCATCCCTCCTGCCACTGCCCTTGTTCAGATTCTCATGATTCTGTGCCTGGGTTGCAGCAATTCCACTTCATTGGTACTAGTCGCCCAATCTCCAGTGGTGCCCTCTCAAATCCTTTCTTCTCACTGCTTCCAAAGTCATCTTCCTACAGTGCAAACCTGATCATACTACTATCCTATGACCAAGGCTTCAGTTGTTCCTCATAGCGTCTCAGGATAAATGCAAATTCTTTAGGCTGCGTATAAAGCCACTGATGAGCTCTCTCTGGTCTGTAGTCTATCTCTTCAAACTCATCCTTCCCCTTTTCCACCCTCCCCCTCCCTCACTCATCATTCCCATACAGCACCCCCCTACCTCCCAACTCCCGCTTCAGCCTGATTCATTATTTAATGCTTTTCTTTTTTTAAAAACATGTTCCACGTTCTAAATTGCCTTGTGCCTTTGAACTTGATGTTCTCCCTGCCAGGATTGGTACTCCACCACCTCCCCCACTCACATTAAGCTAATAAATTCATCGAGACTTAGTTCAAGCCTGTCTCACCTGTGAGACCCTCACCAGCTGTGACCTTCTGATCCCTCTGTCATGCTTCCATTCTTTAGAGTAGGTCCCATCCTGCAATGAACTGAATGTTTTATTTCCTCTCAAATTCACATGTTGAAACCCTAATTCCATTTTGGTGGTATTTGGAGAGGTCTTTGCGAGGTAATAGGTCATGAGGGTGGAGCCCTCATGAATGGGATTAGCGCCCTTATAGGAAAAGGCCAGAGAGCTCGCCCATTCTCTTTCCACCGTGTGAAGACACAATGAGAATTTGGCAGTCTGCAACCCAGAAGAGGGTCCTCACCAGAACCCAATGGTGTCGGTACCCTGAGCTCAAACATCCAGCCCACCCAGCCTCCATAGCTTTAAGAAAAAAAAAAATTCTGTTGTTTATAAGCCACCCCGTCTTTGTACAGTGCTTTGTTATAGCAGCCAGAACTGACTGAGACACACCCTGTGTTATAAGTTTCTCTTTACACATCTGTCTCCCCCATGAGATTATGCACAGTTGAGAGTGGCCCTTCTTTCTGATTCCATATTAATCCTGGTATCTACATGCCTAGAACAGTCCTTGATACTTAAGAAATGCTTAATAGATACTTGCTAACTGAATGAAAATATTTCTCTTGCTGTTTCAGATGAATCCCTGTACTTCTCCCATATAGGAATAACCCTGAGACACTGTATGAGTCTGTCTCCCGTGAGCTCATTTTGCCCTTTTGTTTCTAACTCATAGTTCCCTCTTCTTCCAAGTTTCCTCAGGCCTCTGACCCCATCCTTCCCTTTTCTTTCTGTTTCTAGACAGAAATTGATTCCATTGCTAGGATATTTTTTTTTCTTTTTAAATAAATAGCTTGCACAGATAGAGGAAGTGGCATTCTGGAGTTTTCTGCCAGGTTACTAAATCAACATATGTTTGCCCAGGAAGTGACCAGGTTGTCCTTAATTCAGGGTTTCAGGACTGGGGTCTGGAGGTTTATTCATCCACATCCCTCTGCTCTTAAGTCTTTTCTATCACAGCTGCCTTTCAGAGGCTAGGCCAATGCAGGCACAAAGGAGGTAAACAAATAAGGAAGCCAAGAGAGGTGAGTGCCCCCCCAGAGAATGCTGGCAAGAAAAGGCAAGAGGGATGGGTTCATATGTACCATCTTTTTAGATTCCACATATAAGTGATATCATATGATATTTGCCTTTCTCTGTCTGACTTGCTTCACTCAGTATGACAAAGTCTAGGTCACAGAAGTAGAAAACAAACTTATGGTTACCAGGGGGGAAAAGGAGAGGGGAGGGATAAATTGGGAGATTGGAATTGACACATAACACACTACTATATATAAAACAGGTAACTAATAAAGACCTACTGTATAGCACAGGGAACTCTATTCAGTAGTCTGTAATGACCTCTATGGGAATAGAACCTAAAAAAGAATGGATATATGTACATGTATAACTGATTCTCTTTGCTATACAGCAGAAACTAGCACACCATTGTAAATCAACTATACTCCAATACAAATTTTAAAAAAGGAAAGAAAAGGCAAGGGGAGAGCAGCTGGAGAGGCGGCCACTGAGAATTTAGACAAAGCCAGCAACTTGCACATAACTCAGGAATCCTTGTGCTTGGTGTTGGAGATAATGGGACCCGCCTCCCCCCGCCACCCCGAATGTGAAAGGGAGAAGTATTTTTGCTCTACCTAGAAGCTCTGGCATGGAAGTCCCTCTCAAAGCTGAAAGAGTTTTCTAAGAAGCAATCCAGTTGTTGGCCTTTAGCAACTTGGCAGGATGTTCAAGTGAATTCACATTTTCAGATGCATATTTGAGAACAGATATGTAGTAAAAATTTTCTTATTATAGAAAGCACTTTTTACCATTTCCAACATGGTTGGCTGGAAAAGTTATAAGCTTCCTGTGTGAAGACTTGAGTTCGGGTCCTGATTCAGTCATTGACATTCTGTATGTGACCTTGGCAAAGTCGTTTCACCCTTCAATACTTTATCTTGTCTGTAAGAGGCGAACAGAGATAATACTTATATCTTAAAGCTATCAAGGGGTTCTGATAAAGGAAATAAGTGATAGAAAATATGAAGAACCACATAAATGCTGGCTGTAATAATGAGTCTAGATTTGTATCTGTCAGGCAAAAAAAGCTCTCATCACTTATAATCTATGTGATTTGGGGCAATGAACTTCAACTTCCTGAGCCTCAGTTTTCTCATCTGTAAGATGGCAATAATAAATAGCATCTACTTCATAGGCTTGAATGAAATGTTGCTTGTAAAGTGCTGTGCACAGTGCCTGGCACATGAGTGCTTAGTAAATGTTAGTGATCACTCTTGCTACCAGCAATGTTATTATTGTAAAATTGGAATGCATCTTCTAATGATGAACTTTATTCTTTTAACACAAACTTTAGAGCACCTGCCATATTCAGGCCAGGCACTCTGCTTTGCATGTGGGAGAGTGCAAGAGAAAGAAGACATAGTCTGTGATTTCCTGTACCTTACAGTCTACTGAGAAAGAAAGACACATCAGATAATCACACAACCTGTTAAGTAATTTGCAGGAAAATTACCAGCTGCTATGGGAGGGAGTGACAGAGGGATCCGACCAAATCTGGGATACGAGGAAGTCTTCATCAAGGAAGTGATGTCTGAGTTGAATTTTGAAGGATAAGTAGAAATTGACTGCATGGAGAACAGAATGAAAGGATTCTAGGCAAATAGAGCTGCGTGTGCAAAGGTCTTGGGAGAGACAGCGTCATCTGAGAAAAGGAGAGAAGACCCGCGTCACTGGAGAACCAGGTGTCACATGGGGTGGGGAGGGAGACAGGAGTCAGATTGCTGTCAGACTCACGCCATTGCTAGTTAACTAACGGCGGTCAAAGTGTTCTAAGGGAAGTCACATGACTATTGCATTTTTTCAAAGATTATTTTTGCTGCCATGCAAGGCAGGTAACGCACATATGCGGTGATGGTCCGTCACCCACGTGCTGCTCAGAGTGTGATGTGAAGCCCAGTAGTATTGGCATCACCTGGAGCTGTGAGAAATGCAAATTATCAGGCCCCGCCCAGACCTACTGAATCAGATCTGGAGGTGGGCCCAGCAGCCTGTGCTTTCAGGAGCCCTCCAGGGCATTCTGCTGCACATTAAAGTTTGAGAAACCCTGGCTTAGTCTAGGATGTGGCCAATAAAGAAGTGAGAGTGAATGGATTTAGAATCAATTTCACCAGTTTAGCTACTAGAAGGATTGGGTGATCTCTTTGGTTTGGGGGATGAGAAAGAAGGTAGTGTCAGGAATGTCTCTAAAATGTGCATTTGCTGTAGAAGTCACCGTACCTGCTCTTTTGTGCTTTGTTGGGTGTATATTTAAGATGAGAGAGGAGGAAAGTCTGGGGTGTGAATTTGGGGTTTTCTGTCTTTGTTTTTTTTTTAATATTTACTAATCCACAGAGCACTGGTGAGAAGGATCCAAGAAGCCTCATTATTAAAAATGACATCAAGTGAAAGAAAAGATCTTATGTCTGGAACATCTCTATTGATGGGCAGTAAAACAAGGTGTAACTGGAGAGCTGATTTCATCTATGATAAGGAGAGCTATTTTTCCTGAAGTCTTGACTTCCTCAGAATTCTTCAATTTTGAGTCCACTAAATTATCTTTTGAAACGTTATGTTCCACTATTAAACAAAAAAGAAAAGCACTCTGTTTCAGAAATACAGTAGGAGTCAAACAGCAAAAGAAATCTTGTTAACAATGCTACTAAGGAAAGATACTATTGAATGGGAAAACATTAAATTCAGAATGTGTTTGGAGGTTAAAAAAATCCCCTTCTGCCTAAGGTTGTTTTATTTTATTTTATTTTTTTAAATAAATTTATTTATTTATTTATTTTTGGCTGTGTTGGGTCTTAGTTTCTGTGCAAGGGCTTTCTCCAGTTGTGGCGAGCGGGGGCCACTCTTCATCGCGGTGCGCGGACCTCTCATTATCGCGGCCTCTCTTGTTGCGGAGCACAGGCTCCAGACGCGCAGGCTCAGTAATTGTGGCTCACGGGCCTAGCCGCTCCACGGCATGTGGGATCCTCCCAGACCTGGGCACGAACCCGTGTCCCCTGCATTGGCAGGCGGATTCCCAACCACTGCACCACCAGGGAAGCCCAAGGTTGTTTTATTGTATAGAATATATATAATGATTTGGAAAACTACCTGTCTTTCTCTGTGCATAAAAGAGACTGCCAGAGAAGAAACTTCTCACATTTTTTAGCTTCTTTCTCACATTTTTTAGCTTGCTTTGGCCTGATTTTGTATAGACTCTTTGACCACAATCTCCATTTCACTCCTTCAGCCTCCTGATTTGCATGTATTTTGCTTTATGATGCAGCTCAGAAAGCCCCAAAGTAGCTTCTATTGATGGAACTGGAAGAAAAGCCTTGTCAGAGATCCTTCTGGCTCATTGACAGTTAAGCCTATTTTTCAGGTGAAGAATAACTAAGTATATTCTCATTACCAAAAAAGAAAGGAAATAACTACCCTCTGTAAAAGACAGTTGTCTGGATAATCTTCTTTTAGCATGTACCGCTATGGCATTCATAATCTGGGTTCTACCTAAACAAAGACTCTACCTGGTTCTTACACTAACAAATAGTACTTCTTAAATACTGTCACAGGATAGAGTCTGTTCAAAACTTCCAAAGAATCAAGAGCTGACTACTCATATACAGTAATCTGTAGGTTTCTACATAGGGAGTTGGCAAAATAGGGACTGTGGGCCATAACTGGGGGGAAGCCTGATTTACAAAGGACATTTTATTGGAAAACAATCATGCTCATATTTTATGTGTTGCTTATTACTGTTTTAGCACTACAATAGCAGAGTTGAGTAGTTGAGACAGAGGCTATATGAATGGCAAAGCCAAAAATATTTCCCATCTAGCCTGCTGACCTCTGAAGATGGATGTACCAAATCTGTTAGGCTGACCATCAAATTGAAGCCCTCATGGTTTAGGAGAATTCTGAATTGTCATGTTTTAATTACAGCTATAGGCTCAAAATGTACTTTTCTTGTTATTGGAAGAAAATGCCTATAATCATATGGAAGCTAATAAGAAAATGTTACGCACAGATTTGTTTTTCATAAGATGTCTGTCTTGGGGCAGGTTTGTCAGTACTAAGAGCTCCCCTGAGCTTGGTGGATCCAGTGATGCTTGTCTAGGCACCGGGGTTTGGCCTCCAGTTCTGGTGAAGTATCAACTGTATTTTAGGGAAGAAACAGGAAGTTGAGGAAGCGCCTAACTGTTTTGCCTCACATGCCTGCCAAGTTGTGACTCAGGGCAATCTGGCGCAGTGTTCGTGAATCTTCACTAAGAGTCGAGTTTGCACAATGGAGGAAATACTCAGTATGTTTGTTGTCTTCATGTTCTTGGAAAGTGCTAAATTGACACCTAAAACTGCAATCGTATATTTATACACTGGAGAATTGTCAGGAGATCCTTAACCATCTCTTTTCAATTCCTATTTCCTTGTTTCCAAATTCTCATTGCAAAATTTCTGCTTTCTCCCACAGGACATATTTTCCATCCTTTTTACCTTATTTGCCCAAGCTTTTAAACACAGCTTCTAATTCTGTACCTAACTGCTTAAAAAGAACTTGATTAATGCGGAGTTTGTTACATGTCCTGGCTTATTTTATCAATAACATCTATAAGTACAAGTTTTCCTTTTAAGATAGCAAAACTAGATTATTTACTCATGTGATAATTATTTCTTTGGTATTTTTTGTTTTTTTAATGTTTGGAGAAATGCCCTGTGTTTCAGCACAAAGCCCACAAAACTGAGAATCATATGACTTGAGGTCTAATCCCTCCCATTTCAACAATTAACATTCATCGTTTTGCACTCTTTACTGAACCACTCTGAACTCAAGATCTTCATCTCTACAGTAAAAAGTTCCTTGTCATCATCTTTAAAGATCTTTTCTAACTCCAGCAATCTGAAAAGACTTTGTATGTTACAACTTAATACTCAATTAGATGTTTAAGGAAGTGCTGAATAATTATCCGATTTCCTTAATTTAAAAAGAAAATTATGAAATGTTTCATACATACACAAAATACATAGATTTTTATAACAAATGCCCACCCTATACCCACCTAGCTTTAACAAATATTAATACTGAGCCAGAGTTATGCCTGATTTTTTTAATGGTTAAAGAATTAAAGCATTACACATTCAGGTAAATTCCTTACTTTATATGATTAGTCAAAAAGTATAAAATACTTTTGCATGTATTGACCTCTTCAAAGCTCTTAGCCATGAGAAGTAGACATATATCCAGTATGCAGATGTGGTACAAACAGGTGTCAAAATTGTATCTGAGGATACCCAGCAAATAAATGAAGAATTCAGGACTCGACCATATGCAATGTCATCTAATCCCTGGATTTTGACTGTCCTTTTCTAAATATATCATTTTTGTAATTAGGGTTCTTTGTAAGCAATATAAATGGATTCTGGTTATCTGAAGCAAAAATATTAATTTATTGAAAACATATGTTGTAACTTATGGAACCAAAGAAAGGGATGAGCAACCAGTCTTTGAAAAAGGCAAGAAGCAGTAGTGTTCATGAGGCCTAGGTAGCAGGAATAACTGGCAAGTTTTTTCTGGTCTTCATGGTTGACTGACTCTGCTTCCTTCATTTTTGATCTTGGATCCCTCTGGTCAAGATTTAAATTACCAGAAGAGAAAGAATGATTGGTTAGCATGGATGACTTGCCTGTCCTTCCAGTGAGGGCTTGTCTGAGCACCAGGTTGGGTAGTTCTACCAAGGCTGCACACAGAGAGGAGTTTTCATCTCCAGTGGAACATGGAGGTGCAGTGACACGAGGAAGGGGCAAGGATGCTAGTCTGCCAAACATATGAGAGATCTACTATACTAATTGTAGCAACCATGAGAATGTGCGTCTCGTGTCTCTGATTACGGGAGAGTATGGCTGATGACCCCAGCTACTGTCCTCTGAAACACATCATTGTGTTGGCACAGGCCAGACTTTCCAGGGGCTGCCACCAGCCAGTGACGGAGTGAAGCAGGGCTGCTAAGACAGGTCTGGTCCTAGGAGATGCGGCGATACTCTGATGATTGGCTTGGCTAGATGACTCCTTGATGGCCTTGGCGAACTTTCCTTAGAACTGCACTGAGGTCTAAGACACTGTCATCCAGTTTTTCTTCCTTTCTTTCTCCTTTGCTTGACCTCAGATCTGCATCGTGATCTACTCATCATTTGCTTCTAAGAGGACCAGCAATAACACACAAATCATTTATTAATATCCAAAAGCAATATTAAGTAGCACGTAAGAATGTCATGCTACAGCCCTACACTGCCGTTTCCTACATTCTATATGCCTTTACCCTGTTCTACTTTTTCTTTCTGCTGTAGCATTTAAAACCCTCTAATAAACTATACAGTTATTTATAATTTATTGTTTCTCTCTCCGAAGTAGAATGTAACTTCTCTCAGGGCATAGGACAGAGATCTGTTCTGTTTTGTTCACTGATGTGTATCCAAACACTTAAAACATTTCCCAGCCATAGCAAGCACTCAGTAAAAATTTGTTGAATGAATGAATAACTTTATGTCCATTTGCTTGCAATGTAATCTCCAAATATTTTCTTTTGGGTCCTGAACTAAGTAGTTCCACAGTCCCAGACCCCCTTAAACGTGCTGTGTTTATGTCGGCATTATGCTTTTTGGTGCCGACAATTGTTCCCGTTGCCCTACAAAGACCATAGATTTCTCCCACTAAAGCCTTGTGCAATTAGAGAAGGTTCACTTGATCTTCCAATTCTCATTTAAACCAAGTTCTTTTTCACTGAACAACTGCCAAGTTTGAAGAAATTTTAAATTGCTTTGCTTAAAGTCAAGTATCAAGGGAGTGAGTTTGTTTCAGCGCCTTGTTCTCAGAAAGAAGTGGCTTACAAGTAGCAATCATGGAGCCAAGCCTGTCGGATCAGACATTTGTCTGCTCACTAACAGTGGTTCAGCACATCTGTCCTTCTTTCCTCTAGAGCATCACTGAAGAGAGAGCCACGGCTCAGCGTTGATTTGGGCTCAGTTCTCTTTGTTATTTCCAGTCTTAGAAGAGATGAGCACAGGGGATGTTGCTATGCATCCTACCTAGAGCTACTATGGCACAGAGATCACCATTCTAGGAAAGAGGCAGAAACATCCTGGGAGGAGGGGTCAAGCAAAGGTTTTGTGAGTAAGGTCAGAATATGGTGCTACATGCATTAATGACTTTGGTAACTATGCCTAAAATCTGTGATAATGAAGCTTTTATGACTGCATCCTCGTTGACTCAAGGAGGGGATTAAAAGTGGCACCAGTGGTGGTTTTCAGATCCCATTGTCTCATTGGCTACTGAAGCAAATTTAAGAATTAGAGCCATGTGTACCTAAATGAGAGATATATTCCAATCTAGAACTAAAGTAGCTGAATCTGGTTTCAAATAGAGGTTCTACTCTTCTTCGGGGGTTGAGAGGGAAATTTGTTGATTATCCAAAGGCTTTATTTCACTTTTATGTCTTATGACATTTTAAAGAGTATGTATCCTGATGTGCTATAGCATGGATAGAAAGATTAAATGAAAATGAAATCCAGTTTCTAAAACATTGTTCACAGAATACGATCATTCCCAGAAGATTATAGTAAGGCAACATTGGAAATCAAACTCAGATTTGTGTTTAAATCCTGCTCTTTTTTTTTTTTTTTTTTAATTAATTTATTTATTTTTGGCTGTGTTGGGTCTTCGTTTCTGTGCGAGGGCTGTGGCAAGTGGGGGCCACTCTTCATCGCGGTGTGCGGGCCTCTCACTGTGGCGGCCTCTCCCGTTGCGGAGCACAGGCTCCAGACGTGCAGGCTCGGTAGTTGTGGCTCACGGGCTTAGTTGCTCTGCGGCATCTGGGATCCTCCCAGACCAGGGCTCGAACCCGTGTCCCCTGCATTGGCAGGCAGATTCTCAACCACTGCGCCACCAGGGAAGCCCCTAAATCCTGCTCTTTGACACTCATTAGCTGTGTGACCCTGAAGAAAATACTACACATCTCAATTTCCACATTTGTAAAATGTGCTTCAGTTTCTGATAATGTTGGTCAAGGTGATCAATGAGAAGTTTAGATGGAATACATACAAAGCTTGTGACTCAGTGTCTAGCATATAATGGAAGCTTAATAAATGACAGCTATCCCTAGGTCCTTGCTGTGTGCATTACATTGTCAGGAATCCCTTATCTGTTTCTCATTGGACCATTCGCAGTTATCTGGGCTCTTCCTCTAAACCTATCCCAGATGAATTTGTGGCTACCCATATGTGAAAAATTCTTTCAGTTATAGGTAAGAATTCTCTAAGTTTATCATCAAAATCTGTTTGGTTTTCTTAAAGCAAGTAATAACTCTATTGGTCAAAACTCCAGTAAATGATTTGTTGAGCAAGCATGTTGGAATTATTGACTAAAGCACATCTTGGAGATATTTTTTGGATCTCAAGTTCCCAAGCTCTTCTCGTTCCAAATTATTAGAGATTTCTAAGAGATGCCAATACATACTCCTGGGAGAGGAATAAAGTACTTTCATTTAAGGAGAAAGGAAACTTGGAACAAAATGGAAAGAGGAAGAAAAAAAAAAACTGGGCACATTCAATTCAGCTAAGCATCAGTTGATTTGTATCTATGCCTCCTTTCTTCCTTTCCTTTTCCTTTTCTTTCTTTCCCTCTTTTTTTTTAGTTACCCTAACTTAACATGGAACTTTTCTTAGAGTTTGCAATGGAATATCTGTGAGAATTTAAATCATGGAGAATACACACAAAGTGATCTCCCTAGAAATATGACCACATCACTCTTATCACCCAGTCCTGGACTCCTTTCATTTCTTATTCCAAATCTCTAGAGTTGCCAGAATCCCACTAAAAATTCCGTCATGCTTATTCTAGCAAAACTGAAAACAGGGATATGAGAAAAGGAAAAAAGAAGAAACTGTAATCCTACAATCCACCACTATGAATATTTTGTGTGTATTCTCCCACTCTATTTTTTTTCTATAAAGAAACAAATTTAAAGCACATTGTTTTCTGAGAGCCTCATTTTTCATCAAACGTTGAAACGAGAGGTGTCCTTAGCCACTGCCCGCTCAGGGAGGTCTCCAGCTGGCTCACTTCATGTCCCACCAACCCGACTCTACCCTCCACTGCTGCACAAGATGTTGGGGCCTCAGTGCATTAGGATCCTGGGGCATTTGGAGGAGGGTGTCCACCCAAGGCAAATTCACTGGGAACTGAGCACAGATCTGAAACACGTATAGACTGCACTATAGATGGATGGTCCTTGGAAGAAGTGTTCCTTGCAGATAAAGTGAAGCCGTTACCTACTATTTCACCAAAGAATCCTTGCTTTCATCACTTAAAACAGTACAAACACCAGGAAGTGCTGGGGAGGCTGCGGTAGGGCTTATCTCCCACGCAGCTCTGGGTGCTTTCTGGGACTTCCCCCTCCTTTTTAATCTGATCCTTATTTTCGATCACCTCTTCACACGACCCATCCCGTTCCTATTTACCTTTCTAGTTCCATGAAAATAGACTTTCCATATTGATAAAGAGTCTGGAATGCTATGCTAAATTTTAAGCAAGCTGTGATAAGCCATTGGGTATTTTTAATCAGGACACTCTATTTACACAGATTCTTGGAAGCAGCATGGGGAGAAAAGTAAAGGTAGGGAGAACACCTTTGAAGAGTGGGTGAAAGAACAAGGCAGAAACAACTGTGATAAGGAGGAGGGGCAGCTACAGCTCTGCGCAGACTCGCTTGAGATGCTCATCAATGCCCTGCGCTTTCTGCTACAGATACGAGGGTCCCGTCATACAGCCGCCATTAGCAGTGCCTTGTTTACACACCTGCAGCCCTTTGGCCACACCCTTCCCAATATTATATCCCCTGGACTAATTTCTAAAAATTGTCGAACCTGTTATCACACCATTGAGTACGTAGCACTGAGACAACGGTTGTAGAGAACAAGACCCATCAGATTTACTGTGAAATATGAGGAGCGCCTGAAAATGTTTAGGTCACGCGATACTGATGCTGTTAACACTCAAGATATTATATTATTGTAGCCATAATTTCAAAAACTAAAGGTCACACATATTTACCATTAAAAATCCAATCAAAATCCTGCTTGATACGAGGGACATGCTAAGGGTCCCCATCCCACTTTCTGCTGTTGTGTTAAATTGGGAAACACAACCTGTGTCCCATCATGGCAACACAGCCAGTCACTAAAGAGAAGGGAACGACTCACAACTCAATATTCTTTATATCTCTACCTCCTTGTATTAAGTTATTAAACCATGAACTCATACTAGAAACTTTTTCATTAGTGTTCGCTTATTGCAAAATATAATCTTTTAGGGGTATATGGAAAGCATATGTCTTCTTTCCATTGTAAATATTAGCAAGTCAAATTCTCTTGCACCCTTGTTTCCCAATGAAGGAAAAGAAAGTACCAAAAATGGAGACGTGGGACATTCCACCAGGTTTAAACTCTGCGTAATTATTTACGCGATTCCAAAAATACAGTTTACCATATAGGGTATAAACCCTGTATTCGCCCATGAATTGTATTTATCCATGGAAATTAAAGGTGTTACTAGCTTAAATCTTGGCAGAGACTCATCTGTTTTAGCATTCACCAACCCACACGGTAACTATGGCTGCTATATACAGAAGGAGTTAACATTGACACACACGTTCTGCCCTCTAACCCTGCTTTTAAGAATCCTTCCCGTCTCTGGATTGGAGGCTGAGGGGTTTTCTCCCTCCCTCCTTAAGGCTAAGAGAGATTTATTGCACCAGGCCTGGGGCGCTGTTGACTGAAAGACATTGCATGGTCATGACTGTACCCATGGGTAAGAGAGGAAGCAGCAGACCCTGGGTCATTGCTTTGAGTTATTACAGTCGTGCAAGGTTGAAGGTTTTGTCAGAGAGCCAGGGTGGAGAGGTTGAGGACAGCAGGGAAGGGAAGGCTAAGAGAGCAAAGTTAAGTGTGAAGGGTGTTGCTTTGAGCCTGATTGGTAGGTTTTAGCATCGATCCTCTTTTTCTGGAAGAAGAAGCAAGTGGCTTATGCTTTGCTTTCTAACTTTAGAGGTACCCAAAGCCATATTTGTAAGGAAGTTGGTGTGGATAAATATGAAGGAGCAGTTGAAGGAAGAAAGGAAGAGGGATAAAAGGAGGGACGGAGAAAGAAAGGAAGTAAAAGAGGAAGGAAAGGAGGAAGGAAGGAAGAAAGGGAGGGAGGAAGGAAGGAAGGAAAGGAGGAAGGAAGGAGGAGAGAGTGAGAGGGAGGAAGGAAGGAAGGAAAGGAAGAAGGAAGGAAGAAAAGGAGGAAGGAAGGAAAGGAGAAAGGAAGGAAGGAAAGAAAGAGGAAGGAAGAGAGGGAGGGAGGAAGGAAGGAAGGGAGGGAGGAAAAAAATAGGCCTATATGTCTCTTATGCTGTTTCCCTGATTCACTTTTTTGTCATGTATGTAATGGGGACGTTGACATTAGCTTAGCTCATGACAACTCATTACAAAATTTGAATTTAGAAGGACCCATATTAATGAAGTTTCTAATGAATTTATAAAATGTCAAAGATCACATCTCATTATAACTTGAAAGACAAATTTCAAAGTGATTTTTCAACTCTTCCAGAGCATGCTATGACATGACGCCCGTGCATCATGGCTGATTAGAGAATATTGTCATGTTGGCAGCTGTTTCCTTGGCTTTCACCTCATTTTGTGCTTTTGCTTTTCTTTAAAATACACTGGCACGTCTGTGAGGAGACTCTGTGGAGACAATAATGATGCTTGTCTGAGTGCAGAGATCGAATGATTTTCAGGAAAATTAATAGTCTCTGTTCTGATTTGGGTGATGTTCCGGCAAGGAAGTTGACAGAGCGATGTTTTAAAGTGTGAACCAAAATATTAGATTCATGCCATTCTCCAAGTCCCCACGATTACTGTCTCTAGGGTGTGATTGATAGCTTGGCCTGATGGTTCATTTTGTTCCTACCATAGCTACAGCATTAGGGAAGAAGGCTCCCAAGTTGAAATGGTAATCATAGGCAAAAGTTGGAAGTAAGAGCCATTCTGCGATGAGTGGGAGAGCGGTGCTTGGCCAGGGATATGGCTCATTTATGAGGTTTCTTCATTAATCATAGACAATAATGTTGACTTAACCATTTCATGTTTCTTGGGGTTACTATATCTACCCTGCACAGGAGGATGTGAGAACATTACAGTCGAAGGAATCTCGTTGCAGAAATGTTAACTGACTTCCCATGGCGACGTGGCTGGTTGATGTTGGAGCCCTGGTGATAAGCCATAGGTTCTAGGTTTTCTGGAGCCTGGTGATGGGGTATTGAGGTGGGATTGTTGTGGCATAGATATTTGGGAAGATGAATGAAAGGAAACCACGTGTCTGAGTCAAAAGAACAAGAAGGAAATCATGTTTAGTGAAACAATTAGATGGAGTAACATTTTCAAGGCATACTTTATAAGTAGCAGCACATTACACATACATTTATTACATGTGTACTTAACCACACATTTTCAACAAAAGTACCCCAGCAGCTATAGTAAAATACGATTTTTATGTCAGATGGGCGCTAAATACAAATCAGCTGCTCGTCTGGTGCTCAACTGAAGAAAAATGAGAGATTCCAAGGCTGGGTGGATATATCGCTGTGTTGGAAAGTGTGAGATCTAACACAGTATATACAAAACAAGTTAAAACATCAAAGATATTTCTGACTCTGTGTTATTTTTGTCGTATACCCAGCTTTGAAATCAATTCCCAAATAAGATGGAAATTCAGATTTTTTCCCATCAAAGGAAAAGTGTAGGAAAATTATGTGTGGCTAGATCAACAGTTTAGTTTTTAAGCAATAACTTTTTCATCAACTTCAAATTGGAATGCTTTTCAGTAGAAAATCTAGTACTGGAATTTTAATATATTTTTTAATGTGTATTTTGAAATATACAAAAACTTTTCAAAATATAAGCCTTAGGTTTGAACTTGAGTCTGTTAATGATATTTCTCATGGTTCTTTTGCTCAAAGAATAGAATTGAACTTGAGTATCACTTTTAAAATTAATTTTTATTGGAGTATAGTTGATTTACAATGTTGTGTTAGTTTCTGCTGTACAGCAAAGTGATTCAGTTTTACATGTACATATATCCACTTTTTTTAGATTCTTTTCCCATATAAGTCATTACAGAGCATTGAGTAGAGTTCCCTGTGCTATACAGTAGGTCCTTATTAGTTATTTATTTTATGTATAGTAGTGTGTATATGTCAATCTCAATCTCCCGATTTATCTCTCTCCCCCTTTACACCTTGGTAACCATAAGTTTGTTTTCTACATCTGTGGCTCCTTCTGTTTTGTAAATAAGTTCATTTGTACCATTTTTTTTAGATTCCCCATATCAGTGATATCATATGATATTTGTCTTTCTCTGTCTGGCTTACTTCACTCAGTATGACAATCTCTAGGTCCATCAATGTCACTGCAAATGGCATTATTTCATTCTTTTTTATGAGACTGAGTATCACTTTTAAGAATATGTTCTTGAAATAAAACATATACCCTGAAAAATACACACGAGTACAGAGTTTGATGACTTTCAAAACCTGAATACTACTATGCAATCAACATAAAGGTCATGAAAGATATGGACCAGCATCGCAGAACACCCTGACCCATGTCCCCTCCTAATCACAATCTCCCAAAGGTAACCACTAACCTGACCTCTTAAGCCCTAGATTTGTTTTGCCTGTGTTTGTACTTCATTTAAATGGATTCTACTCCTCTGTGTCTGGCTATTTTTTTTTTTTTTTAAATAATGTTAACTTCTTTTTTTTTACCTTTTTTTAAAAAAGGAATTCCTTTATTTTTATTATTTATTTATTTATTTATTTATTTTTGGCTGTGTTGGGTCTTCGTTTCTGTGCAAGGGCTTTCTCTAGTTGTGGCAAGCGGGGGCCACTCTTCATCGCGGTGCGCGGGCCTCTCACTGTCGCGGCCTCTCTTGTTGCGGAGCACAGGCTCCAGACGCGCAGGCTCAGTAATTGTGGCTCACGGGCCCAGTTGCTCCGCGGCATGTGGGATCTTCCCACACCAGGGCTCGAACCCGTGTCCCCTGCATTGGCAGGCAGATTCTCAACCACTGCGCCACCAGGGAAGCCCTGTCTGGCTATTTTTGCTCAACATTATGTTAGTGACATTCATCCATTCCCCTGTGGATTATTATATATCACTCGTTCGCATTACCATATAATGTATTGTGATAATATATCTTGATACTGCCAAACAGTTTTTAAAGTATATGTACTAACTGGCTAGGAGTCAGTAATGTAGGAGGGTTCAAATGACTTTGCATCATCCTTCCCAAAACTTGGTATTTTCCATCTTTTTTTCTTTTAGCCATTCTGGTGCACAAGCATTGATTTTTAAATTGACTAAATAAACCTCTAGCAAACTCATATCAAACAAAGGTCTTTATTTAGGAACCAGTGTGTGCTTCGGGCCGGGAAGGGGCAAAGGTTCATCAAGTGGAATGCTTCAACATCAATACATTCAAAGAAGAAATACAAATTTGAATGACATAAGCGGAAAGGTCTCAGCACAGACTAGTGGTTTTGTTTAAAATACTCCCTTATTTTCAGAGAAAGCACTTCATTTGGGAATGAAGAGATATGCATTAGAGGCTAGACATTTATGGAATCTGAAAACTGACATTTTTAAGATTTTGGGGGAGACTCGTGGGATAGGAGAAAACAGTAAGGACTTTATTAACTATACCACAAATGATGTGATTTTCATAGAAAAAACACAAGGCAGTGGTTGATTTGTATTTTTATTACCGTTGCAGGGTCTCCATTTTGGTGCCTATTGGACATTGTCCCTATAAAGAATGAGAAAGGAGATGTGGTCCTTTTTCTGGCCTCATTCAAAGATATAACAGATACAAAAGTGAAGATTACTCCAGAAGATAAAAAAGAAGGTTTGTACTGTTTTCAGAAAACATTGACAGATGGAGTAACATTTTGAAATTGTTTATTCAAAAACTCTGGTAGGAAAAAAATATGTTTTTAATAACAGCAACAGATAAATATTCATAACTCTTAGCAGTCAGTATTTGGTGCCTATCCCCAAATCACAGAGACTCACATGAATTTGCATTTTCCTCTTTGTAATAAAAACTCACTTGATAGGAGCCAGAAGTTTATTCTCCTGTTCGAGGAGGATGAGGATGGGAAAACAATTTATCAGAATACACAGATTCACACCACCTTGTTTTATCAGGGAAAAATATACATTGATAGCAATAAGTGAAGTTAAAATGATGTGATTAAAAATACTGCTCTCAGTTTCATCTAATGTGCAGTGGTTCAGAACTTAGAAGTGCAACATTTCATTTTATATCCAAAATCCAGAACTCAAGTTTAGTGCTTGTTAGAGTGGAACGTTGCAAATGCATATCTGTATTTTGCAATAATAATTTGTTTTAAGACAAAGACAAGCTCTTCAATGATCTTTAAAGTATTCTAAGACTTTATATTGCTTACTTTATAGCTTCTGTCTATAGTTTCTGAGGAAATACCCTGCATTCATGTAAGCAGACAAAAAGTAACACTGAAGAAAATGCCCATATTATTTCATTTAAACAAAAGTAGGATTAGATATTTTGGCGACCAGAGAAAAGGCAATTGTCATTGTAGGGATTTCCTGTATATTAAGTTCTTTATGAGAATCAGCTCTTTGATGTTTCAACAACTATGTCTTTTTAAAAATGTGTGTGAGTGTTTTAAATACATTATGTCTTTTGAAATGACAACACAAATTGAGAACTATTTGGTGCCCCGCCCCCACCCCCCAACTTCTATCATTTGGAATGTTTGCAAATGCAGGACTGTTTTCTTGTGTATTTGCATAACTAAGCACTGTGGCATATTTTACATACAGGAGGGGCGAGCAGTCTTATACTTAAAGTTACTTGGATATTAGAGCACGTGTAATACCTGTCCAATGGGAGAAAAATGTGGAAATCGGTGTGCGTGGTTTTTGGTTTTGTTTTTACTATTTTCCTTGCTGTTATAGGAAAACAAAAGGTAAGTATGAACTGTATTTACTCAGAACACTTCTTATACCAAATGTAGGTTTTTTCCATACCAACAACCAGTTCTGCAACTCTCTGGACTCCAGCTGGGTGTCCTATAATTTAATTCAGGTCTGACACTAAGTACTTGGATTTAGTGTCAGAGTGCACAGGTATAAGGGCCCACCCTAACTGCAGATGCCGGTCACAAGTGCGGGGTGCCTGGGGCCCACACACTTCTCCAGCTTGGCTACAATGTTGGGAATTTCACAACCCTCCCCATCCTTTTCAGATATGATAATTTGCTACAACAGCTCACTGAATGCAGAGGAACACTTCTGTTATTGTAAAGGCTCTAACTCTGGAACAGCCATAGAGAAGAGATGCCTAGGGCAGGTGTAGGGAAGAGGGCCTGGGGCTGCTGTGGTTTCCCTGGGCGTGCCACCCTCCCAGCACCTGGATGTGTTCATCAGCTCTCCTGCTCAGGTGTTTAGTAGGAGTTTTCATGGAGGCTTCATTACATAGGCAAGATTGATTACATCACTGGCCATTAGTGATCAACTCATTCTTTAGTCCTGCTCCCCTCCCCAGAAGGTCAGGGAGTGGGGCTAAAAGTTCTGGCCCTCTAATCTTGCCCTGGTCTTTCTGGCAATGTGTTGTCCTGCTGAAGTAATCTAGGGTACCATCCCCTTCCCCACCATCAAATATTTATTAGCACATAAAAGACACTCATCCCTCCAGAGATTCCAAGGGTTATAGGGTTGTGTGCCAGCAACAGGGACAAAGACCAAGTACATTTTTTATTATGCCACCATAAGGATTATTTGAATAACATTATTATTTATGTGTTAAATATATATGTGTATATATTATGTACACTCATATGCATAGATAGATACATAAAACTATCTTTAGAAAGAAATATGGCTTTTTTTTTTGGCTTCAAAGTGGGCAGTTTAATCAACCTGACTTGCTTTGAACATGAAGATATAACTAATGGTTTTATATAATTTAGGTCATCATCTTTGTCTTGTGTTTCTGGTGTCTGTAGATAGGGGTGAAATCCCCCTTTTGGAAGACTGCAATGGATAAAAGGAGTAAAAATATACTTATTCATTTGGGGTTTGAAAGAACTCAGTACAAACACTCCTTTTCCCCACCCAAGTTCTGAGCCAACTGAGAAAGAAACAAGAGTAAGGCAGATGGGAGACCAACACATCACCTTTATTTCTGAAGAAACCGATAACAGAGAATGTGGCATATTATCAACAGCAAGTGGACTTCCTCCGAGTGAGCCCAGATTTAGGCAAAGTTACCTCCCAATGGGAGCTATACTGGGGCAGAGACAGAGCTCCCTCTGGTATAACTTAAAGCTTGGAGGACCGGAGCAGAACAGGTGCTTCCCAAAGGCAGCTGCTCCCTAAAGAGAGGAAAGAGCAAGGGCCACGCCATATATGCCAAGCTCAATCATATTAAATTCCTCCTCTTCCCCTGGGAAAGATTGAATAAAGGAGCAGTACAGAGGCCAGGTGTGTTACACTAGCAGAGCTGCTTTCCCAGGAAAGCTTGCACCTGCCTTTTGGGGGTAGAGGGCACGCATTTGAATACCCTATGGAACCAGTAACAATTCTTCTAATCCAAGGTTCCATCATAAAAAAGAGTTTTACATTTCTATTTAAATAAATATATTAAACTATGCTTAATAATAGTCCCATTTTTTTTACAGAATATGTAAAATATGAAGACTGTCTCTTGCAAGGTTTAAAGAAGAAAAACAAAAAACACTTTTAACATTAATTGTATAAGGCAGAATATGTTTTAGAAATTTTGAAATATTTGATAGTAAGTCTCTAAATCTTTTTATAGCTTTATGACTTTGTTCCTCAAATGATTATTATTTCATATGAAATTAAGTGTTATTTCTAATATATATTGAACACTCAAGAATATTTTCTTTTCTGTTGCTAAGTTATAAATGTCCCACAAAACTATGTAGTATTTTAATAGAGGCAAAGTAACTATTGTAAGCCAGCATAGTTATAAAATGATCATAAAATACATATATATATTTCTGTCTTTTTTTTAACTTGCTCTTAATAGGGTAAAAATACCTTAAAATTCGCCAATTGATGGCATGTCTTGCAGGAAAGGCACACCTTAGCGTATGATATTTTTAGAACTTCAAGATGTGTTTGAAAACTCTTAAAATGTCTCTGTGTAATTGGAGCAGTATTGTATCTCTGCACTAGAAAACTCGAGGTGAGCATGTAGCCTGATGTGACCCGATATCAGATGTCATACGAATGCATCTCTGAAGATCATCTGAGTTGTAGAAATACGGTTTGTGTTAATTAAATTAATTCCCTACCAAGGCTCATATGATGGACTTCGCTTAAGAGATATAAATTGTACTTCTTTTTTTAAAAAAATGCTTTAATCAGTAACGTCTACATTGTTCTGGGGTTTATTTGAAAGGAGGAAAAACATATTTTATAGAAAAAACTAGCAAGGTATGGGATACAGTGGACAGCATTGATGGAAGATTGGCATAAAATGCAAAGTACTGTTTGGACACTCAGTTTTCAGCTGCTGATCTGGGATGTTTTTGTGTGTGTGTGTGCGTGTGTGCGTGATTGAGAGAGAGAGAGACTTAAGCAGAAATCTGGTGATTTTAAGCACCTTTTAAATTCCTTCCTTTTTTTTTTTTTTAAGATTGATTGATTGATTGATTGCTATGTTGGGTCTTCGTTTCTGTGCTAGGGCTTTCTCTAGTTGCGGCAAGCGGGGGCCACTCTTCATCACGGTACGCGGGCCTCTCACTATCGTGGCCTCTCTTGTTGCGGAGTACAGGCTCCAGACGCGCAGGCTCAGTAATTGTGGCTCACGGGCCCAGTTGCTCCGCGGCATGTGGGATCTTCCGAGACTAGGGATCGAACCCGTGTCCCCTGCATTGGCAGGCAGATTCTCAACCACTGCGCCACCAGGGAAGCCTCCTTCCATTTTTTGACACATATTTCATTTCCATTCTAAAAAAAGTGTGTAGACCAATAACTTCTATATGTGTGTCTAGCATTACTGAGTTAATTTAACATGAGACCCTATTTACCTCTTTCCCTATAGAAATATCAGTAAGAAATATATTAATTTAATTGTGGATTAATAATGAATTAAGCAACTCAATCAATATTCATTGAGCACCCATTCTGCCTTCCGTATTGAATGATTGTTTGGAGATGTCAAAATGGGTACAGTGTGCTTTGTTTGGATCATCTAAACCTTAGCTTAAACCCCGGTTCCACACGTTTTGGCTGTTAGGCCTCAGACAAGCTGCCTTACCCTTTCGGAGACTAAGTTTCTTCACCTATAAAAAGGGGTAATCATACACGTCTACACTTACTTTAGGTATATAAGAGATAATATCTGCAAATCACGTGTCACAGAGCATACAGAACACACCCAAGAAGAAAAGAGTTGTGGCCATTGTTATATTCTACATGTTTTATAAAAATAGCTAGCTGTTATTGAGTCTGCTTCATACTGATGATTACTTAATTTGCTTCTCGTTATAACCCTATGAAATAGGAATTATTCCTATTCCTATTTACCAATGAATTTTAAGTAACTTGAGAAAGTCAACATAGTGAAAAATGGTAGGACTAGGGTTTACGCTTGTACAGACTCCAGAGTGTACATTCCTTCTATTGGTGTTTTTTTTTCTCCAAAGAGCTCATGATCTTATAAAGGAAATGGATCCAGTATTTGCAGTATACTATGTTCAGTGACAGTAGAGTGGCAGAAATGGTAAATTCTTCCCAGACAAGGTAAAAAGATAGCGTGGGGCCAGCAAGAATTGGAGCAGAGTCAAGGAGAACTTCACAGGGAAAATAATATTGAAGCAAAACTTGAAAGATGTGAGGAGTTTGATAAACTGAAAGGAAGGGATGTTAATTTCAGGAGATGAAATAACAAATAGCTGACCTTTGTTCAGAAGTAGTTTCTAAAAGTCAGGGTGTTGAATTTCAACTCTAGATAGGCAGGCATGGCTTAAAACGTAAAGATTTTATTATGTCTTTCTAAGGAGCTTAGATGGTGTGAGGATAGAGTTCAGAGTTATGACCGGTAGACCTTGACAGTAGAGATGAGGGAAAGGAAAGAGTTGATGAATCCCAAGTTTCTGGTTTGGGGACTGTTCTGGACTCACTGAAGCCCTAACCCCCAGGACCTCAGAATGTGACTGTATTTTGATATAGAGCCTTTGAAGAGGTAATTAAGGTAAAATGAGACCATTAGGGTAGAACTTAATCCAATCCAACTGGTGTCCTTAGAAGGAGGAGGTTTGGTCACAGAGAGACCGATACCAGGGCGCTCGTGCACAGAGGAAAGCCCACATGAAGAGAAGCGAGAGGGCAGAACTTCCTCTTTTAATTAAACAGATCTGCGCTTAGCTCAGGTAAGCAGGTTTTAAGTTCCAATTACTTAAGAATCAGCTTATGATGCTCCTCACAATTCACTTTCTAGCTACATACCATACCACCTTCTAAACCTTCTTGAAGTCTCTGGACAAGCCAAGCTGGTCTGTTCACGCTCAGCTAGTAAAACTCACACTTGCTTTCTCTCCATACCCTGGTCCTCAAATTTCCCCTCACCTGGAACATCTTTGTCACCCCTGTTTACCATGAAAATCCCACATCTTTTCTTTATAGTCATCTTACCTGAACCACCTTAGGTCATAGTGAGGGTCCTTCCCTTAGACTGATCTGTGCGTCGCTGCTGACCTAACACTTCTGACTTGTTTTTCCCACACCAGTGAGGGCCTTAAACTTGGCATCCTGCTTCAGCTGCCTTTCACTTTCCTACAGTACTTTACACGTAACAGACACTGAGTACAAACTTGTTGATTAATTAATGTTACGAAAGGACCTTTACCTATGTGACAGCACAGCTTCTTTTAAAAGTTTATTTTCCTCAGTTGCATGTGTCTCAATTTTCTAAACTTTTTTCACATGCTAATTTGGTTTTCTGCTCAAAGCAGTTGAGTAGAATAATATGTGCCTTGTTTATTTCTTGTAGGGTGTCCCAGATTTGGCTTGAAATGACGGTTGACACTGGGTTATTCATGATGTGCCAACAACATTATCAGTTGCCTCAAAACTGGGGGATTTTGATGACCATTTCTAAAAAATGACACTTCAAATTTGCCTTGAGAATTTAGGGGTTGATGTGTGAAGGTTTCCACGTTATCTTCAGTGATAATACAGATCCGGAGTCAAATGCAATGGCGTTTCTTGGTAGTCTAGCTTTTGGCGAGCAGAGCAGGTTGGCATGATTAAGGACACTGGCAAAGGCTTAAATTGCTCCTGTCTTTTCCTGTTGCTAAGTGGCTTCGGAAGAAATAATAATAATGAATAGCTGCACTCAACAATTAGATATGAATTGCATTTAACTACAAGAACCAGAAAACCTAACTAACGTGAGCTTAACTAAATAAGGGCTTATTTTTCTCGTATCTCGAAGAGTCTGGAGCTTAGAAGCCCATAGTTGGAACAGCAAAGCAGCAAGACTGGGGGTCCTGGGGCTCTTTTTGTCTTTCTGCTCTGCTGTCCTATTGTGCTGTTTGCCATCCTCATACTTGTCACCTCGTGGTAGTATGATGCCTGCTGCAGAGTGCCTTTCATTTACTGATTCTTTGCTCTAAGCCAGACAGATTGCACAAGGATCCCACAACGTGGAGCAATGAGACTTAGAGAGAGTACGGGAGGTGCCCAAGACCTCAGTGCTGTGAAAAGCTGGAGACAGGATGGAAGCCCAGGCCTCTCTGGTCTCAGAGCTCTGATTCTCCCGTTATGCCCTGGGGCATCCTGTGAGACAGATGAGAGATTAGAAATGAGGTAGACACAAGGGTGGGCTTGTCTCAATTCCTCCCCAAAGTCCCACACACGATTGTCAGTTCTTTTTACCATACTCAATTTTTTTGTATTAAAAGAAATTATTTTAACTGAAGTATAGTTTATTTACAATGTTGTGTTAGTTTCAGGTGTACAGCTAAGTGAATCAGTTATATGTATATGCATATATATACATATATATGTGTATATCTATTCTTTTCCACATTCTTTTCCATTATAATTATTAAAAGATATTGAATATACTTCCCTGTGCTATGTAGTAGGTCCTTGATGTTTATCTATTTTATATATAGTAGTGCATGTATGTTAATCCCAAACTCCTAATTTATCCCTCCCCGCTTTCCCCTTAGGTAACCATGAATTTGTTTTCTATGTCTGTGAATCCATTTCTGTTTTGTAAATACATTCATTTGTATCATTTTTTAGATTCCACGTATAAATGATATTCTATGATATTTGTCTTTCTCTGTTTGACTTACTTCACTTAGTATGATAATCTCTAGGTCCATCCATCTTGCTGCAAATGGCATTATTTCATTCTTTTTTATGGCTGAGTAGTATTTCATTGTATCTATGTACCACATCTTCTTTATCCATTCATCTGTTGATGGACATTTAGGTTGCTCCCTTGTCTTGGCTATTGTGAATAGTGCTGCTGTGAACATTGGGGTGCGTGTATCTTGTCAAATTAGAGTTTTAATCTTTTCCAGATATATGCCCAAGAGTTTTACCATTCTCATTTCTTATTCCAAGTCCTTACTATCCCAAGTGTATGAGGACCTGACACATTAGCATCACCTGAGAGCTCATTAAAAATGCAGAATCTCAGGCCCCACATCAGACCTCTGAATCAGAATCTGCATTCTGACAAGATCCTGTGCCATTCACTGGCACATCCAAGTTTGAGAAGCTTCATGCCATACACATTCCTTAGAAAGGTTCTCCTGACCATCCAGTCTGAAGGGCCCATCTCCAGCCACTCTATCCCATCACCTTGTTCACTGTAGGCATAGCTTGTATGGCTATATGAAACACCTTTTTCAAAAGTTAGTTTATATTGTAATTGTTCTCCACTCCATTAAAATGTAAGCTTCATCTGGAAACAGGCTTTGCTTCTCTTGTTCAAGATCGTATCCCCAGCCCAGAGTGTCTGACACTTAGTAAGTGCTCAATAAACGTTTGATTGATGGGTGGATGAATAAATGAATGCATAAATGAAGTCCAATTTAGGAGACTCTTCACAGATAGAAAAAAACATAGCATTCTTGCATTTCCAAAATAATTGTATCATAATTATCAAAGCTGCACATTCTGATGAATATATTTAGTTTAGGTCAAAGACCATGGGATGTGTATTTATCAAAGCCTGCTCCAAGCCTCTCAAAACGGGTTCTTACTCCTAGTGTGGAGTGGCCCTTTCACTTCAAATAGAATCTCTGCCACTGATGAATTTTGTGTTCTTGTTGACTCTTCTGTTTGTCCTCCAGTTTCTGAGAATCTCAATTTGGTCACATTTTTGAAGATAGTGGAAGTCACTTCTTAAAAATACATATAAAAATGTTCTCTGTAAAAACAGACATTAAGCCACTGATCAGATATTAAGTCTAAGATGATTTTGACGTATTTTGAATATTTTAATTTTCAGTGGGGAGCATAGTAATAATGTTCCTTTCCCCTGCTGAAATATCCTGCCTGATTTTTTTTCTTTGCATAATGAAGAAACACAGGCCCAAATCTTAATAAAGAGCAGTTGTCTGATGAAAGAACTGTTGTAAAAATTGATACTTTTTCTGAGGAGATAGATTTCTGCCTTCAGGAGATCTAGACCAACTTTTTGTCAAATATGTGATGAAACTGGGAATGAAGAGCTCAGGTCGATCCTCAAAGTGATTGAAGAATTTTAATCACATACATATTACCTATATTTTTTAAAGCTGTGGGTTGTTTTTTACATATTCGCCAATATTATTCTCTCCTAGAATCTTCTAAAGGCAAATAGTATAAGGCAGAGTTCATAAACTAAGTTGCCTTTGGACACCATGGGATAACGTGATGAATGAAATGCTGTGATAGACCATGGTGGGAACCTAGGCATAACACACATGGTATGCTTCACTACGTCATTCTATTTTAAAGAAAAATTTTAAATATTCTGCAGCCAATTGAAATATACCTGTGGACTGAATTTGTTCTATTGGTCAGTAGTTTATGCCCCTTGGATGAAATTATCAAACGAATTTCTTATCAGTCATATTTTTATAAAAGGTATTTCTAGTTTTATAACTTTGGGGATGGAGACATATTTTTCAACCCTTTTTTGGTGAATTTAACATTTAAAAATGTTTTCAGGTTGAAAAGCCAATTAATTGAAACACCAGACAAATATGTATTAAGAGGATTCGTAAGTTCAGGTAGAGAGTTTAAAAAGCTGTATAAGTTGACTTCCTGGTTGGGTATACATTCTTAGTGAGGTCTCCATGTCTGGCAGAATTCACTAGACATTGGTATTAGGGAATGTTCCCAATTCCAGGATTATAGCTATCATGCTGCTGTTAGGAATGATGGTAGCATCACTTGGGAGAGGCTGGAAACCGTGGACCAAAAGGTTTGCAGGTACCTGAGTCTCAGCCTTCAGCATCTTGTGGAGAGACATACTTGGGACTGTGGATTTATGCTTCAGGGGATGGTAGGGGAGTGCTTTCCCTTTTTGCTTTTCTTTTTATATTGATTAGTGTGTTAATGGCTTTGCCAGTGTGAGAAAGACTATTTGGTGCAGAGAGCTTAGGTGCCAGCTACTTAGAGAAGTGCTGAGAAACTCTGGGTGCCCTGAAGAGGAGAGATTGAGTGCCAGTTTCAAGGGAGTTTGAGTTCAGTTTCTGTCCCTCACATCAGTGAAAATGAGCTTACCATCCCATCTAGCTTGTTTTTATGCAGGAAGACTTTTCAGGAACCACCATCAAGCAGTCCTGTTTATCTTTACAGTGGGTCTCCCCCAAATTCCATGAGGCTTTTAAAGTATTTATTTGACACACTATTTGGGGAATGATTTGACTCCTAGACAGCACAGAAGTTTCACTGGATAAATGTCTCCTGAAATGTTTGGATAATTGCTTCAGTCTCTTAAAATTATATGGTAACCAGTTTAATTTGATCTACTTTAAAAATACATCTTTCAGTTCCTGAGGAAAATGTATACACACATAATTTGGCAACTCCTCCTCAACGTGGAGAATGAAATTTTTGCCTGTGTATTGGCATTTCATAGCAGACATTCATATTAAAGGTGTTTATGCAAGATGAGATGAATATCTATTAACTAGAAAGCTGCTAAAATGACATTATATTGAGGAGAAACTCTGGAGGGTGTAAATGGTGCTTAGGAGCACATTGGATTGTGCCCTTTTTTCCATATGTTCCTTTCCCCTTCTCAACTATGAGCTCTGTGAAGGCAGAGGCCATGTCTGATTCACTTTTGAGCCCCAGAATGAAAGCTAGGGTGTAACACATGGAAGACGGAACTGATTGGCATTGAGAGGTGCAGAGTCTTGTGGCTACTTGGAATCTGTCTAGAATGATTTTTTTTTTCTTCAAAACTTGAGGAGAAGAACACAGAAAGAGTTTTTGAGCTGAGGAATGCCAGTGATAATCTGAGATTTAGGGGTGTGTGGTGATTGTTAGGGTATGAGAGATCATAAGGGATGGGATGAAGTAAAGTGACAAAAAGCATAGAGATGGTGAAAGTATTGAAAATAGCAACTTCTACTAACTGTAAATAAAGAAAATTAGTGATTCTTTTATAAAAATTAGAAATGGGATATACAAAGTATATAGACACAAAATATATTATTCATTAATACAACCTTAGTGCAAAAATGGGTAAATAAGCCTCTTCAAGGAAATATGAAAGCAAGCATGGTATAGTACAGGATGATATAGACACGGAGAGGGTTGATCTCTCAAGAAAGTGGTTTACAATAATGTGATCACTAAGAAAGGTACTCAGGAGTGTCAAAAAGAAGCTGAGATACCCAGGATAGAAGGGAAGAATAAGGCAGAACCCTGAGTCACATTGGAGCATAGTATTAAGAAGTAGCCATCAGAATGGCTAAGAGTCATAATTTTGTTTGATTTTTCAAGTACATGATCTCTGACCTGTTTAGGGTGCCTTAGGTATGAGCTGAAAGAAGTAATTAAGTGATGGACCCAAAATGCGACTCCAGCTATATTTCATCTTGCAATAGAATTTCAGTGAAACCTAAAGGATAGATTGATGAGATTCAAATGAACAAATTATTTAATAACTTATTTACATACATTGCAACAGAAGTGCAGAAAATCAAGCCATACCATTGGGTGATGACTTCCTGAGTTGATAGTCTAGCTTTGTGTTGAAAGGAGGGATTGATTAGCTAAATTAAAGTTACAGTAAAAATTATCTGAATAGAACTTCAGATTCTATTATCAGTTCTGTTATCTGAATAGAACTTCAGATAAGCCCCAAACCTTGATCTATTGAGGGTAGGGTGCCCTGGAAAGTTGGCTTTTAATTCTCTAGTCTAACTGCAAAAATCTTAGGAATATGGTGGTTACCAGTGAATAGGAAGGGACTAGAGGGTATCTAAAAATTCATACATAACCAAAAAACAGGAAAATGGTGAAGGCAGGTTCCCAAAGGCCTGACGATATCCTCTCTTTAGACAGATGGTCTCATTGGCAGCAGTGGGACGATATGAGAACTTGAAAGCCAAGAGTACTTATCAAACTGCATGCATGCTGCTGGCTGGCCATTTCATGCTGTGTAGCCATGTCTAGATTTATAGATGACAGCTTTATCCATTAACTACATTAAAGGATTGCATGTCTTTTGCTGGTGTCTGGTGGTGTCTTTCCATAGTGACTATTGCACTTGTGCAATCACGCATCATCGTTAGAGTCAAAAGATATACTATTAATTTGTGAGGAAAATAAATAATAGTGGTGAAAAAAAACTCGAATGAATCTCATAATCTAGACAAGCATGGCAAATAAGAGTTACTATATGACCAAATGTCATGTGATTGGTAATAGCTACCTAGAATTTTATGTTGAAAAGCTTTTTAAGGTGGCATCTTGTCACCTCAAAAGGGCAACTATAATCAATTATCGACCTCTTCCAAGGTCACAGTGAATCGAATAGAAGGTAATAGTCACAAGCAAGCCAGGTATTTGCCATACATGCTGTTGAAGAAAGCATTAGCATTTCTATAACAAGTAGAAAATTGGAGACCTCAACCCTCTCTTGTAGGGTTAAATCACTGATACGAAATAGTCTTTCATATATTTTTGAAATGAAAATAATTCATCCATTGTGGTTTGCTGTTGAGTTCTCAAGAACCTATTGTTATAAAGAAATCAATTATAAGATTAAGAAGCATATAATGAGCTAGAGGTGCAGAGGAGAGATCCTAATACAGAATATCTAAAAATGCTGCATAAAATTAAAAAATTTATAATATGGCTGTGCTAGTGGTAAAGTAAGGGAGAACATTAGATTTGAGGAACAAAAAGGAAGTATGAATAAGAGGAGTACGTTGGAGTAGGTGAGGGAAGAAAGACAAAGCCTAGGTCCTCAACAGAGCAGGAGATCAGATTGAAGTCATCAGCACGAGTCTGGGACAATGAAAGACATTGACAGTGTCACCTGGAACAGGGGCTGAGAGGTCCCAAAGAAGAAGACTTGCTTATTTAACTTTGGTTCCAGGAAGAACATGAAAAAAGAAAAAGACTGGTTTTCGTAAGCATTCCTAATCTGAACCTTACCTTCATTTAGGTTTGGGGTCTGAATTCACAATATCTGTTGGATATCGAGTAATTCTAGCTGAAAATTTTATTTAAAGTGATTCTGATCATTGACGCTGATTCTGATCAGTGTCTGATTCCCCAGACGCATTGGAAAATAAAATGCAAAACTTTTCTTATTGGGCATTTTTAATTGAAGTTCTACAAGAATCCTCAGAGATATAACGTTCCAAGGAACATGAGTATACGATAAAAATCATGCATGCTGTGAGGTAAGGTACCACAAGCAAGAATCATCAGAAAAAAAGGCAATTACAAAATTGAATCTTCGAGGACAAGAAGATATTGAAGATACTGGAATTATTAAAAATATAAGTCTACTTAATTTATTTAGAGAAAATTTAAAACAAGTTTAAAAAAATGATGGAGGGACAAAGACAATTAAAATTAACCAGATAGATTTGAAAAAAAAAAAAACCTGTCAACTGAAAAACCAAGCACAACGTGAGAGTTGTGATTTAAGTTTTATCTGGGGCAAAATGAGGACTATAGCCTGGGAGACAGCGTCTCAGATAGCTCTGGAAACTGCTCCAGAGAGGTGGGGAGAAGGTAGTGTTATACATGATGTTAGTGAAGGGGGCACGTGCACTGGAGCACACATGATGGCAGAGACTGGCTGCCAGTCACGAGGAACAGGTGTCACTGTTAATGATTTCAGTGCTTTTCTAGATACGAGGAGATGCGAGAATTGGGCTCATAATGTCTTCTCCTGAAAATATCTGACTATCTAACGGCTTGATCTGCCAGTTTTTCTCAGAGCACAGAGGACCTCCTTCCTGATCTCCACCCTGAACGCCTTTCAGGGTGTGTTGAAGGTCCGTGGCTGCAGTGGCTAGTGACCTCATCCTTGTAGAGGCAGATGGCAAGTGCCACCTTTTTTTGTTGGCAGAACCAAAGAGAACTTCTATAAATGAGAAAGAGGATAATTAGAAATAAAGACTCAATGAACAGGATAAACAGCAGACTGTTCATAGAATTAGAAGGAATTAGTGAATTAGAAAAGTAAATCCATGCAATGTATTACAGACACATACGAAAAAATGTTCAAGAGAAATAGTGGTTAAAGAAAAACAATCCAAAATATATGGAATTTTAGAAGAAGAGAATAGAACGGTAGAGAATAAACTGTTGAGGATTTTTCAGAATTTATAAAATTCAATACTCAGATTCAGAAAGCCCAACACTTCTGAAAGTTCGGTATAAATGTAAGCAAACCAAGACTCGGAAATGTGAAACTAAAGAACACTACATACAAAGAGAATGTCTTAAAATCAGGCTTATGGAAATGACTTTATCTGCAAATGAAAGCCCATTTGACTGACAGCTCCGCTCTCAAAGGCAACAATAAAAGCTGGAAGACAGTGGAATACTATCTTCAAAATGTTGATAAGAGTCGGTGACAACTAGAATGTTTTATCCACTGGAACTCTTGAAAAAAATAGAGATAAGATACAGAAACTTCATTCAAAAATGTAGATCATTCACTAACCAAAACTTCACTATTAGAAACTTCAATATGAAAAATGAAAAAGGGGATATGACAACAACTGCAGGAGTGATTAAGGAGACAATATAATAAAAACCTTAGGCCAATGATTTTGAAAAATTAGGTGAAATGGAAAATTTGTTAAATTTTTTTTAATTGACTCAGGAAGAGAAATAAAACTTGAATTATCTATAATCATTAAACATACTGAATCAGTTTTAAAATTTTTCCCCAAAATATTAAGCCCAAATAATTTTATGCATGAGTATTCCCACACATTTAATAAACCCAATCTTAAACAAATTCTTTCAGAGAATAGAAAAGTAATATAATCTTGACGTTAAAACCAGACAAGGACAGCTTGAGAAGTGTGTGAAAAAAATGACAAACTAATATCACCATAAATATAGAAGCAAAAATTCTGAACAAAAAGTGTAAGCAAACTGAATCCAGCAATGAAAAAAGCAACAATGTTTCCTGAGCAAATTGAATTTATCACAGCAAAAAAAGGTTCAACATTAGAATGCCTATTAGTAAAATCTGCCATATTCGCTGGTTAAAGGAGAAAATATGACCATCTCAGTAGGCTCAGGAATTCCACAGCAGTACACATTAAACATGTTTTGATAGAGCGCAAGGTAAAAATACAAATAAGGGAATCTTCTACTTTTTGATTAAGGGTATGATCTTTACGCCCCCTACCCCACACCAAAAAAACCATGGCCAATATAATAGACAATTGAAACACTCGAAGTATTTCTTCTAGAAAATTGTTGCCAATTTTGTTTAATACACTAGCAGCACTAGTCAGTGCCCTAAGAAGAGAAAAAGAAGTAAAAGTTGTAAAGATTGGAATGAGAATAAAATTATCATTATTTTTGAATTATATAACTGCCTACATAGAAAGTCCACATGAATATACAGAGAAATAACTGATATTTGACTTTGCAAAATTGACAATTACAAGACAAATATCCAAAGCCAACTGCATTTCTATACATGAGCAACAAATTATAAATAAATGCAACTTCCAAAACATTTGATGTGTAATAGTAAACAAAAAGTACCTAGCAAAAAGGTGCATGAACTTTAGGAAGAAAATGTTGCCGTTATTGAAAGCCATTAAAGAATATCTAAATAAGTGGGGTGCCAGAAAATAATCATGGATGAATGGATAGAAAGTTTTAATATCACAACAATGTAAGTTAAGCCATAATTGATATATAATTCCAATGATATATGAATTCCAATGAAAATCCTGAATCTCAACATTTGTTTGTTTGTGTTTTTTTTGCTTTCTTTTTTCATTTTGATTTTGTTTATTTGTTCTTTTGTGGAATCCACCAAGGTGATTTTTTTTAACTTTTTATTTTACATTGGAGTATAGCCAATTAACAATGTTGTGATAGTTTCAGGTGCACAGCAAAGCGACTCAGCCATACATACACATGTATCCATTCTCCCCCAGACTCTCCTCTCATCCAGGCTGCCACGACATTGAGATTTTAAATTTGTGTGAAATTTTAAAAACTGCAAAAATAGCTGACAATCCTGACAAAGATAAACCAAATAGGAAAAGTTGTGGTACCTCGTATCAGTTTTTATACTAAACTTATAGCAGTAGATAAAATGTTGCAGACAAATCAGTTTTTAAAAATGCACCAGTGGAACAGAATGGAGGGCCAGGAATCATGTATATACACCTGTGAAAACCTGATATCTGACAGAGCTTGCATTGTACACAAATGCAGAAAGGGTGGACTATTTTATCAAATGGTGCTGGAAATATTGAACCTGTATATTTAAATAAAAATGTATTTGGACCCCCACCTCACATCATAGTCACAAATCAATTCAAAGAGAATTCAATGCTTTATTTTGTTAAAAAAGAAATATAGGTAAATAGCTTACTGACTTTGGTATAGTGAAGGTTTTCTTAAACAGGATACCAAAAATGTGACTTATATTCGACTTCATTAAACTCAGAACTCATTCATTAAAAGACAGTCCAATAAGAGCAAAAAGATGAATGACCACAGAATTGACAGATGTCAGTGGGAGCATCATATGGTGGACCTACCGGATACAGAAACCACCTGGGTAAGCAAAACAAGGGTCATTCATCTAAAAGATAGAGAATGGGGACTTCCCTGATGGTCCAGTGGTTAAGACTCCCTGTTTCAACTGCAGCGGACACAGGTTTGATTCCTGGTTGGGGAACTAAGATCCTGCATGCTGCCCGGCCAAATAAATAAATAAAAGATTGAGAAGGACATTAGATCACTCAGGATACTCAGCAGAGAACTCACATTATTATCCAGCGACAGAAGAGGGTGGGAGGCTCCAGAAATGCTGCAAAAGGGTCTCTACCAGTGGACACAATTGCGGATTAAAATTGCAGAGTTAGTGATGGATACACCAATGTTCTTGAAGCTCAGCTGTGCCTCTCCAAGCCAGTCCTACACACATGAGACAAGAGCGCTTCCACGTGTAAACCGGTCTGGATGTGTGAGGAAGACCACCTCATCTAAGGAAATACAAGTCTCGTCCCTCATGTAATACAATATACAGTGTGACTCAGACGGCTGTGGAGTAGATCACACTCAGGCTGCACGCAGTTCTCTGTTACTGCTCTTTGCTCCCCTAGGCTAACACAGCCCTAGTCAAAGTATAATACTTCCCTGAATTTAGAATGGCCAGACAAAAACAAAGGCCAGTTACTCAGACATCTCTGGAAGGCAGAGATGGACAATTGGTGGACAATGCAAACTCATAGTCATAGGCAAGCTCTGGGCCCAGCCTACAAAAGTCTGGAAAAGATATTTGCAACACAAAATAATTGGCTGTCAATTTGTATCAAGAATACGTAAGGAATTCCTCCAAGTAAATAACAAAATACAAACAACTCAATATAAAAAAAATTACAATAGACAAAATAAGTCTAAGGAAATGAAACCTGAATTGGCCATAAACATATCAAGAGACTCAACCTACTTAGTAATCAGGAAAGTTCAAATTAAAAACAAAGAATTTCATACCCACCATATTGGAAAAAATGAGCATAGGACATACCTGGCTGTTACACTTATTAAGACCCTCAAAAGACCACTCTAATGATGTTAAGTAAACAAACTTTTTTAAAGTAGGGAGAATTCATTCAGTTTATTACCTTAGATAAGTCTAGCATGTTACCAGTGGTTGAAATTTGTAGGTAAAATTTGACATTATCATAGTAAAGCAAGAAAGGCATTTAGTCATTCCAGCTGGATGGCTATGGCTTGATTTTAGCAGCTGGTGTGCTCATCCAAATTTCCCTTTCTGTTTTTTCATTTAGCAAGGAAATATAATTTTCATTTTAAAATTAGAGATTATTAGCTTCACATTTAAAAATAAGCTTTGCAAAGAATTAAATGAAGCAAAAAATAGCTTGCTTTTTACAGAAGAATGACACCTAGTAAATGTATAAGGAATGATAGAGTTAGAAAATCACAATTCTGTAACCCCCAATTAAAAAATGATTTTGATAAATAAATTTAAAAATAAGCTTTAATGTGAATATGTATGTCAAAGTATAGTTTTCTAATGTTTCCCCAAAAGTAGTAAAAAAGTCATGAATGTTGCTGGAAGTACACAAAGTGATTTTAGATGATACATAAAAAACTTTTTGAAGAAAACTATTACTATTTTAACATGTACGTTAAAAAACATATAATCAATGCATGGGTGTTATTTAAGTGATCTAAATAAAAATAAATGAGTTGTTTGGAAGTAAATTTTAAAAAATATATGTGACCTTAAATGTTTTTTGGAATAAAAATGATATCTAACACTTACTGGGTGCTTATCATAAGTCAGGTATTTTTCTAAAGGCTTTCCATATATTCATTAATTTAATCATTTCAACAACCCTCTGGTAAAAGCAGTATTATCATCAATGCTTTCAAAAGTTAAGTAACGCACCCAAGTTCACAAAACTACTTAGTGGCAAGGTCAGGACTCAAATACAAGCTTTGTTTCACTTGAGTTTGACCTATAATCTTTACATTTCCTCTACATCACAGTAAAAAAGGAATATATCCACAATATCATATTTAATTAAAAATACAAATAGTGTCGGTTTGTATCCATTGGAAAAAAATATTACCTGGTCATTTATGAAAAATTATGTGAAAAATTAGGAAAATATAGGAAATATAGGCAATAGGAAATAAGGAAATACATCTTTCCTAGGTTCATTATGCAAGGAAGACCACCTTCACACATTCATTGATCTGGTTCCATCCATCCCTTTTTCTCTGTAAATATCAGTTTTTAAATCAATAAATTTATCCTATAATAATCCTGACTTCTAGAAAATTCTTATGTAAAACTTAACTCCTTGTTGAAGTTAAAGACCATTTTATCATGCTTGGATCCTGTAAGAGGGAAGAAAACTAACATTGAAAGTCCTACTAACAATAAAGTACTTTACCCACCAATTATCCCTTTAAATTTTCCCAGAAAAAAGCACTTAAAATGTGAAAACGAATTAGTATTGCTTTATATGCTTTAGGGCCATTAGAAAGCCATCTAATTCTTCTCTTCTGAATAAACTGTGTGTTCTTCTGCTTCTCACTTAGATTCTCCCTATTTCCAGCCCTTTAATCATATTTGCCATTTTCCTCTAAGCCTTCTTGAAGTTCATCCTACTCCTTTCGCATCTAGAACAGTACATACTACTGCATATTATATCTCATTGTACTGAGTTTAATGAAAAGATAGCTTTTAAGTGCCTACCTTTTATGTATCCTACCCCATCAGTATGGCTGTTAAAAATAATTATGACTGTCGTTCAATTCGTAAACCACCATGATCCTCGAGCTAATGTCTATTTTTCAATCTATACTCAGTCATTTATATCATCTTGTAATTGCAAAACCCGTAATAACTCCTTCCATACTGAACCTCAATGCGATAGTTTACCATCACTTACTTCCCCAAGAATATATCAAATTTCAAGACATACAATCTCTACTTTATTCACTCTCCTTTCCTGGATTAGGGCAACCAGAAAACTTTAATGATGAATATTTCTATTTACTATACAATGTGGCTTGCAAATAAAAATGTCAGAATTTCTAGATGCAGAGTGAAGTCCACATCAAGAAACTGGCAGATTAAATGCATACATTTCCAAAACATCACTAAAACGACTGGGAAGAGATTTTTTTTTTTTTAAGACATAAGCCCACAAGTCAAAGATAACAGGAAAGATAACAGTAACGAAATTGATGCGTGAGCTGACTTAATGGATCTGAGAAACCTAAATCCTAACCAGCAGTGGAAAAAGCTAAGAAGCAAAGCAATTGCCACTGTAAGACCTTCCAAAAGCTTAAGAATAGGTACCCCTGAAAGTGACAATGATGGTAAAGCTAAACACAGAAAGATAATTTGAAAATATTTTTAAGAAGCAGCTAGATCCAGATTTCCTCTCTGAATATATGCAACCAGACAACTGCTCTCCCAGAAGCAAGTGTCAGTGAGGTCAACACCTGTGTAAGAAAGAAAGCAAGAAAGATTGAGCAGAAGCCTTTCGGTCCTTAATAGTCACCAAAAGGCCTTCCGGCTGGGTTGACTCTTCTGAATTGTCCTGAGTTGGGTGAGGGGCATGGGCACTCACACTGACCAATCACTGTAGGCAAGCTGTCTCCACAGATCCATGGTCATGGGCAAGGTGACCCTCTTCAACCAAGGGCATGCCCAACAGCTGGGGAAATATATCCTTTGGTTGTGAAGGGGAATGTGAAGGGCACAGCACACCTCCCTTCCCTTACAGGAAACTTGAGACGTGCAAGGTGAAATAGAGGGTCTCTAGATTGAAGGAAACCAGACACATTTCCAGATACAGGTGTAGTACTGAAAAAGGAAGAAACAAATGTTTACAACCCAAATACTGCAACCTCCTCCCTCTTCCTCAACTTGGCTCCTGGAATGCTAGCATCCAAATCTATACCCTCTTGATAAGGCTTGGGAAGGTCTTTTCAAAATAATCTGGACAGCAGGAGGAAAGTTCTGAATACACTGCTATTAGGACTTGCCCATGGAAATTCATATCACCCTAAAATACAGAGCACATTTGGCATACGCTACTCATGTACTTAGGCCTTCTATTCAGATTTATCATGTTTCACTCTTAAATATGAGCTGACATTAAAATCTTCCCAGACATCTACTAAAAGCTTCTAATATAGAAGTTTATAAACCAATATAAACAAAGAGAAGAAACGACCTTGAGTAAGAAGAAGCTCTTCAGGAATAACTACTGTTCACATTTAATATCTCTAGAGAGATAAGAATAGATATTAAATCTGTGAAATTAATATAGGATGCTGGGGAAAAAAGAAAACAAACATTCAAACTACCAAAAAAATCACTTTGGAAAATAAAAAATAATGATGCAGTTTTTTTTAAATATCAGTAGAGAATTTGGAAGATTAAGTGGAGGGATCTTCCAGAAAGTTAAGCAAACTGACAAAGGTGTAGTAAAATAGAAAAAAAATATATATATATATATATATATATATATATATAAGAAAATTAAAGGACCATCTACGACTGCACTGTCTTAGAATTTTCTGTGATGATGGAAATATTCTATATTTTCACTGTCTAATATAGTATCCACTAACTGTATGTGGCTATTGAACACTTGAAAGGTGGCTAGTGGGACTGAGGAACTGAATTTTTAAAATCTATTTAATTTCAATTAATTTAAATGCAGATGTGAGAAGCCACATGTGTCTAATAGCTGCTGTATTGAACAGCATAGATCCAGGAGGTTAAGCAACTAGATCAAAAAGAGTACCCCCACCAAAAAAAAAGGGGAGAAAATGAAATTAGTTGGAAGGGGAGGAATCCATCAATCAACTAATACAAGTTCCTAGAACTGAAGGACATGAATTTCCAGACAGTGAAACTTTTTTTTTTTTGGTTTCCAGAAAGGAAAAAAAAGGTAATATACAAGAGATCAGAAACCAGAATGACTTTAGACTTCTCAAGAGGAACACTGGAAGCTGGAAAACAATAGAGCAATACCTTACAAACTGGAACCCTTGTACACAGTTGATGGGATGCAAAATGGTGCAAACTCTATGGAAACAGTATGGAGGGTCCTCAAAAAATTAAAAATAGAGCTGCCATATGATCCAGCATTTCCATTTCTGGGTATTTATCCAAAAGAATTGAAATCAGCATCTCTAAGAGATATTAGCACTCCCATGTTCACTACACAATATTCATAATAGCCAAGATGTAGAAACAGCTTAAATGTCCATTGACAGATGAATGTATAAAAAATGTGGTATATACATACAATGGAATATTATTAAGTCTTAAAATAGAAGGAAGTCCTGCAATGTGTGACAACATGGATGAAACTTGAAGTATTACGCTAGGTGAAGTAAGACAGTCACAGAAGGACAAATACTACATAGTTCCACTTATATGAGGTATCTAAGGGATCTATTCCATGCTCCTGGAAGCAAAGAATAGAACTGTGGTCACCAGGGACAAGGGGAGCGGGAAATTGGGAGTTGCTAATCAACAGGTATAAAATTTCAGTTATGCAAGATGACTAAGTTTTAGAGATGTGCTGTACAACATTGTACCTGTAGATAACACTACTGAATTGTACATTTTAAAATCTGTTAAGAAGGAAAATCTCATTTTAAGCACTCTTACCATAAAATTTTTTAAAAATAATATTTCTTTTTTTTAAAATTATTTATTTATTTATTTGGTTGCACCAGGTCTTAGTTGTGGCAGGCAGGCTCCTTTTTTTTTTTTTTTTTTTTCTAGTTGTGGCTCACAGGCTCCTTATTTGTGGCTCACTGGCTCCTTAGTTGTGGCATGTGAACTCTTAGTTGCGGCATGCATATGGGATCTAGTTCCCTGACTATGGGATCGAACTCTTAGTTGCGGCATGCATATGGGATCGAACCTGGGCCCCCTGCATTGGGAGCACTGAATCTTAACCACTGTGCCACCAGGGAAGTCCCAGTAGAATTTTTCTTAAAAAATTCTGGATGAGTGACTTCAAACCCAGACTCTATACCCAGCCAACTGCCAGTAAAGTCAAGGGTAAAAATATATATATATATATTTTTCAGACTTGAAAGGTGCCTAAAAATTTACTTCCCTTCTGTATACTTTTTCTCAAGAATCTACTTGAGGGCTTCCCTGGTGATGCAGTGGTTAAGAATCCGTTTGCCAATGCAGGGTACACGGGTTCAAGCCCTGGTCTGGGAAGATCCCACATGCTGAGCAGCAACTAAGCCCATGCGCCACAACTACTGAGCCTGCATGCCACAACTACTGAAGCCTGCACGCCTAGAGCCTGTGCTCTGCAACAAGAGAAGATACTGCAGTGAGAAGCCCTTGCACTGCAATGAAGAGTAACCCCCGCTTGCCACAACTAGAGAAAGCCTGCACACAGCAACGAAGACCCAACACAGCCAAAAGCACGATAAATAAAATTTTTTTAAAAAAAGGAATCTACTTGAGACTGTAGTGCACAAAATTGAAGCAGGAAGCCAAGGAAAATGAAGTCATGAGATGTGGGAAATTAAGATGTAATTTGAGAGAGTATGTGATATTTTCAGGATGACAGTCAAGGGACAGCTCAGGATGAAAGCTGTGTGCTAGGGTTAGCAAGCCATCCTGCACAGATGAGAGCAGGGAGAAAGCTCTGGGAGAAGTTCTCAAGATTAGCTGATATTCCAATTGAGGCAACAAAACCTACTGAGGAAAAATTTGCATAATTTGTCTGTGAATATAGAAAAAAACTCAGATAATTATTACCTCCAAAGAAAATGAAAACTTGTGTAGTAAATTTAAAGATATTTACTGTACACCAAACTGCTCAATTCTTACCATACTGTGAGCACTGAATACTGATCTAACCAAAGAAACCATATAACCATGGGATGTGGGTGCCTGGGGGATGCGATATAATACTGAACAAAATTCTCATCTGTTACAGTGAGAAACAAGTCAATAGTGCCAAGAACTGGAAAATCAAGAAAATGACAATATAGATATGTTATTTTTAAGGAAGTGATTACTAAAAACAAAATGGCCAAAAGACTTGAAAAATTTTGTTTCTGGTGCAGAAAAATATGGGATGAGATGATGTGGGAACTTCTGGTTTTCTAAGAACTTTTGGACTATTTACAGCCACGTGCATGTATAACTTAATTTTTTTTTAAGAAGAATATGTGTGTCTGATTAACTGTCTCAGATACATTGAGAAATTATTAATCCACCTTCAGTTCAGTCAGCACTCATCCAAATCTGCCCTAATTTTTTTAATGAGTGATAAGAACTTTCCTAAAGTCTTAGGAAAATACATAAAACAAAATAAAACAAATAACACTTCCTTTTTCTCTCTGTCAGATATGTAAGAGATGGCTCCTCATATTAGGAAAAACAACATATTACTCAAAAGGGAAGGGTAGCATTCAAAAGTGGCCTTTTATGAAGAAGACTAAGGGGGGGTGCTTGGGTTGACTTAGTGGAACCAGGAGTTCTCTGCAGGGAAGAGTGGGTGTTGAACTCTTAACTGTGTGCCAGGAAGCATAACAGTGGGTGATTTTACCAACAAGCTCCCACTGAAGCCTGTTCTAAGGCCCTGCAGCTAGTGAGTGTCTAAGGGTCCATCCCAGGTCTGACTTCAAAGCCAAAAGGAAACACTTCTTTCTCAAGAATGAGCAAAATCGGGGCCAGTGCGGAGGCAGATTGGTTAATGGTGGGAGTCCTGGAGCAGGAGCTCCGAGCTGGGATTGCTGCCTATTTTCCCTAACTATAAAGTGAAGCAATACACAAGGTGTGACTAAGTGGCTCATTTGATTCCATTTGCCATCTGGAGATGTGATATCATTTTGAGGATTAAATATTATAGGTCATCTATGTCCTTCAATCATCAGCCAAAGGTCCATTTTCCAAGTGTTCCCTGACCCACCAAAACAAACAAAAAGAACTGCTTCCACAATATGAGAAGGACTATCCTGTAAGGCTTATAGACTTCTTATGACATAAAACAGGGAATTTTCCCACAGTTTTTTTCCCAATGATAATGTTGACTTAAAAAAAATTGCACAATGTGAGAGTTGAGAGTTAAGTTTTATTTGGGGCAAAATGAGGACTATAGCCCGGGAGACAGCATTGCAGATAGCTCTGAGGAACTGCTCCAAAGACGTAGGGGGGAAGGTCAGTATCTATGTGATTTTGGTGAAGGGGGAGTACATGCAATCAAGCACATATTTTTACAGAAGGTATCGTGAGGGTTACTGCTAGTCAGGAGGAGCAGACGTCACTATAAAGGAATTTAGTGTTTTTCGAGATATGAGGAGATGCAAGAATTGGGCTCATAAAATCAGCTCCTGAAAATATCTAACTATCTGAAGACCTGTTCTGCCAGATTTTCTCAGAGCACCAAATGCCTCATTCCTGATCTCCACCCTGAATTCCTTTCAGGGGGTGTTGAAGGTCAGCAGCTACAGCAGCACCTGATTTAATCCTTGTAGAGGCATATGGCAAGTGACAATTTGTAGTTGACAATAATTAGAACTTATATGGCCTTATACCAGCAGATCTCAAGCTAATCTGTGCATAACAGCCTTAGGTGGACTTCTCCCCTACCTGACCTAAGCCCTGAGTTGTGCCATTGCCTGATTGGAGTCTAATCAGCTACCTTTGGAAAGAAGGATATTACAAGGTCTGTCAATTCAACAAAATAAAACTTTTGCTGAGATCATCACAATGTTTATACCTGGGTGAAATCTAGAATGTCACACAAAATTCAGTTTCACTGCAGCAGAAGTAGTGAAATGCCCAAAGAATCCAAATATTTTTTAAAAAATCCCAATGAGTCTTGTTTTAGTAAGGTTGGGCTGCTATAACAAAATACCATAGCCTGGGAGGCTTAAACAACAGACATGCATATTTCTTGTGGTTCTGGAGGCTGGGAAAGTCTGAGATCAAGGTGCCAGCCTGGTGGGGTTCTGGTGAGAGCCCTCCTCCTGGCTTGCACTGGGCTGCCTCTCACTGACTGCAAACAGGAGTGGGGGGATGAGAGATCTTTGGTCCCTTTCCTCTTCTTATAAGGGCACTGATTGAATCATGGGGGCTTCACCCTCATGACTTCATGTAAACCTAATTACCACCTGTCTAAGGCCCTACTTCCAAATGCCATCACACTGGGAGCTGGGCCTTCAATGTATGAATTTGGGGAGACACAAACCTACAGCCCATAACAATCCCACACATAAAGAGACCCCTGTGAGTGTTTCCTTTGTTTGTCCAAGAAGCTCAAGATTTCAAGCTCTTTGGATTTTGAACCTCACTTGCCATACAGTTTATCTGCATGACAGTGAATCCTGAAGCTTTTTACATTTGAACAGGGAGCTGTGGTCCTGCACCAGCCTTTGGGTGATCAAGTATCACATCTCAAGGGAGTCTTGCAAACCTGAAAATCTTGCAAACCCGAAAGCACGAGGCTAACTGCTAAAATCACATATCCTCCTTCCTGTTCAAAACTCTTCCAACTATGGGTAGAAATTAGTCACACTACTTCCAAAGAAGGGGGTTTACTTCTAAGGATTTTGTTGGGAAACACATAAAAAGATCCCTTTTAGTTTAAATTCTTCGATAACTGAGACAGAAAATTAGTTTCAGAAGAAATGGCACTATATATCTAACAAATTTGCACCACTTCTTCATAGGAAAAATACGAGAGTCTTCAATTTCATAAATAGGCAGTGAACGACATCTTTTTCTTCAAAGAACTAGTTATAGTTGATTAAAACAAAACCAAATCAAACAAAAAAAAAAAGAAAAAATAACTTTATCTCTATATAGAGTAACAGCACTTTCGAGTCAGTTTTACAGATGAGAAAAAATGGAAGATTCAAGTTATTGATTTACTGGTTCTCAGTGGTCTTCCCTACTGCCATCTCCCAAACACAGGATTGGAGAGAAAATAATAATTGAAAATGATACATATATTTTTTTACATTATTGAATTGAACGGATGTGTGACACCAGATTACCCCTTCAGAACTGAAGGACCTCCAGCTTCCGGAAGTGTTGCTGGCTGACAGCCCTGAGCTGTAAGCTCTTTACAGGGATTATCTGGGCTGAAAAGAGGGCGTGTCCAAGGTTGCATCCCATCCCAGAACCTTCATCCAATGCCTGGTCAATGGTCAGGGGAGAGTGGGCATGAAGGTCAGGTCCTCGCCTCTAACTTGAGACAATTCTGAAGAATACTCTTAGCTCCAGAACTCCCAAGAAATTGGCCGAAGGCCTTGTTGGAACTATAGCACAGCCCTACGTTCCACTCTGCCCAGTCCTGATGCAATCCTGCTTTGTTCCTTCCCCAACAGATGTAGACCCTGAGGACATCCCCAGGGATCTGCCTTGCATGCAGTTCTCTGCTTTAGTCCACTTCTTGCAGAACTCAACTCAATCCCGCTTTCTCTGTTTCTCTTTCTGTATCTCTTTGTCCCTGTCTGTGTGTCTCTCTCACACACGGAGAGCAAAATTGCCTTTCATTGTAATGAAAACCAAGGATTAAATTAAATCAGTTTTATTTCATTATTTTTTTATAGCTGAGTAGTATTCCATTGTATATATGTACCACATCTTCTTTGTCCATTCATCCGTAGATGGACACTTAGGTTGCTTCCATGTCCTGGCTATTGTAAATAGCGCTGCAATGAACACTGGGGTGCATGTGTCTTTTCGAATTAGAGTTTCCTCTGGATATATGCCCAGGAGTGGTATTGCTGGATCATATGGTAACTCTATTTTTCATTTTTTAAGAAACCTTCATACTGTTCTCCATAGTTTTCAAGGGCACAAGGCAGACTGCCTTAATGTAAATTTCAGTGACACTAACAAGCAAAAATTAGTAATGTAAACAACAGTGTCAAAACTGGAAATAACACCAAATCACAACTCTCTAGGATTTGAGTGGAATCAGAAGATTAACTACTGGACCCTGGCGGTCCAGTGATTCTGGCTTCGCGCTTTCACTGCCGAGGACCGGGATTCAATCCCTGGTTGGGGAACTAAAAATCCCACAAGTTTCGCAGCACAGCCAAAATAAAATAAAATAAAAAGATTAAAACTTGATAGTAGCCAAGTGCTTGTTTTCTAGTATCTCTTGTAAATCTGGCGTGCTTGATTGTCTTTTGATTCTTACATAACCTGAACTCACTGGTTTCCAAATCTTTTCCATCTGCTAGTGTCGTTCTGTTTTCTTTCTCAGAGGGCTCAATTCTGCTTGCTGCTGTTGTGTAAGAGACGCTGAGTTTCCCTGTAGCTAAGAGAGGGATACTCACCCAAAATGCTCGTGAGCATCCATTTTTATGTAAATTACTGGGAGGCAGGGAAGAACTGCTTTGGTATCACACTTGACTGTCCCTGGAAAAATTATTTGGAGGTTTAATGTTGTTTCATAAAGTCAGAAAGCACAATGTCATGTGTGTACTTTGAAACACTGAAAATTTAGCCCAAGGGCTACCCCTAGATTCATTGTTGCACTTATGTAATCAACAAAGACTCAGCTAACATCTAGAGACAGAAGGGTGAAAAGGGCAAATTCCACTGACTTTCAGGGAGTCACATGGTCAAATAACTACAATATGTTATTCTATCTATACAGTAAAGCAGAGCTGCGGAAAAGTGTTTTGAGAGAGTGATGTGATTATTTCTGAGTAGGAATGGAAGAGGATAGGGAAGGGAAGGGAAGACTTCTCAAAGGAGATGCCAGTTTCAGAAGAAAACTCTTTGGATAGAGGGATGGTAGAACATGAACCAAAAATCAGATTCTTGTAACAAACAGCCATGACCTTATTGGAACCACTGAACGTAAGAGTTGAACCAGTAACTGCATGAAAATCTGGCATTGGCAGACACAATAGACAGAGATGGAACACGACAGTTTGCTTTGGTATGGGGCTCAAATTGCTGGTGGATTCAGCTGTGTCTCCCCTCATCCATCATCTCTGTGTTCTCTTGGGGCTTGCTTATTGCTCTAAGTAGCTTTTTGGATCTTTTGCTTGTAAGAACCTCCTAGGAAGAAAGAATGGGGATTCTCTACCCCGGAAATAGTATAATATGTGTGAGACAGGACTATGTCTTTGTTTTCTAGCTCCTAGCACAGTGGCTGCCACGTAGTAGACACATATTTGAAAGACACACACAAACACACACTTTGGAATGCATGGATGTGTAAATAATCAGCATACTGATTACCCAAGGCAAATGGGGTGAAAAGTTTTTCCTTTTATTTGTTTCTTACCCAAGTAAAATTCCAGTGGTACTCTGTGTAAATGACTATTATAAAACTAATCGTACTTATTTGACTTGTTAGAAGACTTTGACTCCTTGTTAAAGAGCAATGCCTTTGTTAGCATAAAGCTACTCACAAAAATAGTTATCCAACATCATACACAATTCTTACCTTCTAGAAGATGTTGCCAAATTCTATCCAGGGATGGACATCAAATGCCAACAAATGGCAATGTAAATAATATGATTTTCTTTTTGTGTTATTTATGGATCTTCGTAACTTAGGAATTATGAAAGTATTGCTTTTATGAAGTCTCGGAGGATAGACCATGAGAAAGGGGTTAGCAGGTCTGGAGCAGATGAGAGCCATCAGCCGGGTTAGAGCCTTTTGAAATGAGAATTTAACCCTTCGATCAACACATCCATATTGGCAAGATAGATTGCTGTTCTTGAGTTCAATCATAAGTTACAATCTGTTTCTTAATAGAGTAATTTTATGACGATGTCACAAAAATCATATGATGATGTCTTCATAGAAAATTGTTCTTAGTGAATGGTTTAAATAAAACAATAAAAGACCTGTGAATCCAAGCAGAAAACAATAGATTTTTTTTCAGTTATATTTTAGGAGGAACACAGCCCAGCAGATTTATCTATGCCCAGCATTTTTTAAAAACTTGGCAGTTAAGACATTGTTACAATTTCCCTCTGCACTTAGTCAGATGGGTTGATCTATCTTTTTTTTTTTTTTTTAATTAATAGCTACTTTATTTATTGATTTATTTATCTTTGGCTGTGTTGGGTCTTCGTTTCGTGCGAGGGCTTTCTCTAGTTGCAGCAAGCGGGGGCCACTGTTCATCGCGGTGCGGGGGCCGCTCTTCATCGCGGTGCGCCGGCCTTTCACTATCGCGGCCCCTCCCGTTGCGGGGCACAGGCTCCAGACGCGCAGGCTCAGTAGTTGTGGCTCACGGGCTCAGTTGCTCCGCGGCATGTGGGATCTTCCCAGACCAGGGCTCGAACCCGTGTCCCCTGCATTAGCAGGCAGATTCTCAACCACTGCGCCACCAGGGAAGCCCATTTGGTCTATCTTGACTTGTGCTTTTTCACACCACCTCACGTTGGCTTGGTGCCACCTCCTCCCCCTCCTACCTCTCACAACTAGCCACCCTTCACTGTGCCGTGAGGTCCACAATTCATCATCACATCGTTAATCCCTCTGTAAGTGTCTCTCCCTCCTCTGATATTTTATAATACTTATCATCTTTGCCTCGAAGATACAATAATACTAATAATCATGACAGTTAACATTGATTGAGTGGTTACCATGTGCCAGCAACTCTTCTAAGGACTTTATAGGTTTTATCTCGTTTAATTATCCCCAAATACCTTTAAGTAGGGATTGTTACCATCTCTGTTTTTAGACATGAATACATTAAAGCCCAACAAGGTTAAGTAACTTACCTAAGCTCACACAGTTAACAAATGGTGGAGTGAGGTTTTGAACGTATACAATCTGGTTCCAGAGCCCAAACTATTAACCATTCTGTGATTTTGCCTTTCATTTGTCCTATTTTGCAAGGTAGATATATTTTAAATCATTTTTATCGTGTGTCTTTCATGGAGATTTTTGTCTCTTGGCCACTGTGATTCATTTGCCCTCCTCCCCGTAACAGTTGAGAAGAGAGTGGCCACTATTTCTTTACTCTCAGACCAGTCCTGGTGGAGCTTGCACCATCCCTCACAGACTCCAGGATGGGTATCTGACTCACTCTTGGCCAACCAGAGCTATATACTCCTATGATGCAGAAATTAGTCCAGGGTTAGACACATGACCCCACCAGAGCCAACGAGACATCGTGAGATGCAGGCATATGTATTTTCTGGCTAGATTTGAAACTGAGATGGTGCAAATTCTTAGAACCTTTTGGAGAATTGAGTTAACTCAGAGCCTGGACCAAAATTTCTTTTTTCCCCTCTTTGGCCAATTTAGGTGGGATTTTTCTGTCAATTTCTGCAGAAAGCACCCGAATTGTATAGGGTTGACATACTCTTCTAAATGAAATCGTGAATTTTTAGACGTAAGGACTGACATTTTCAAACTCTTTCTTCTGCACTGTTTTACACTTAGATATTATATAGTGTAAATGGACTCATTTTGGAAATCAGCTGAATCTGTGCCAAACCAAAATTCATGCTAAGTGTACTGTAAATTACACATAGACTTAGGTTAACTTTACCGTGAGTTAAACTTCTACTTCTTTATTTGAAATCATACGTTCCAAAAATGCAAGTGGCTATAGATAAATCTAGGGCATAAAAAAGAGATAAATTACTTCTGTCTCTATTCCCTCTACTTTTCCTTATTATTTCTTTTCTCTTTTCAGAACATGAGGGAAACAGGGCTATGTGACTGTTTTGCTATAGCAGATTCCATACTATGAAATAACATACTCTAGTGGAAGGAACCCTGACTTGAAAATGGGAAACTTGGCAAGCTCCAGAAGCTCAGAGAGGCTTTTAATACTCTCTCAGACTTGGGCTTGAGTTTCCTCAAACATAATCTGAATATACCACTTTTTTTATCATTTCCTCTTGCCATTCACCTTATTAAAAAGAGTGAGAACTAAGGTGATCTGACATGTTTCTGCCCCATCAGTCACTTCATAGAAATCCTTCTGATGTCATCAACAGCTAATCAGAGCTTCTGGTTATGTGACATTAGTAAATATTATTCAAGGTAAAGTCTAGATCAGGAGACTATGATAGAAATGTGGCTCTTATGGATATTATGATGGATAACAATTATTTCTCCTAGGTTTTATGCAGTATTAAAATTAGCTTAAGGAGTTTGCTCCTTCACTGCTTTTATGGGCCATAAAGTTGAAACCATGGAGTAACTGGGAAGATGTTCCACATGGCCCCTCAAGCCCAGCTTCCTATGAAAAGACACAAGGCCGTTGCCTGGAATAAGCCCTAGGGTACCTTGCATAGTCAAGATAAGGCTTCTTCCTTTTATTCGCGATACCTGTTCTTTTGGAATTGGTTGAGTTCTGGTGCCCAGGTTTTCCTGACACTTTTTCTTTAGACTTGCTCTTAGATACTTGGGCTTCCTGAGGATATGCTGGCCTATGAGATGTTCTAGAGAATTCCTATTCCGGGAATATGAGTGTTTGCCTTGCATAGAGAACACAGAGGTAGTTCACACCTCCAGCTGTAGGTCACACTAAGGAGTTTGGTCTTTATTTTTCATTCAGTGGTTGTTGCGTCCTGTCAAGGCCTGCAATCAGAAGGGAGTTTGGGACTATATATGGTTGTCTGAGGCTGGCTTTTCTCTATTTCATAATTTTATCTGAGGCAGGTAAGCTTGCTAACTGTGTGAGATAGTAAAAAGATCCCAGGAGTTATAGATTCGAGTCCCATCTGTGCCACAAGCTAGCAGTGTCAGCTTAGGCCAGGCATTTTCCCTCTCCTAATTGCTGTTTCTCTAGCTACAGTATAACATAATTAGTCTAGATAATTTCTTAAGCTTCTTTTATTACAAGGATCTGTAATTCCATAATCATACTACATGATAGGAAGGCTTGTAGTGTACTGGGTCACAGAGCATCTTTACAGATTTTGAACTGATGATCCTATTTTCTACATCTTCAATCTGAACTCACCAGAGGAAGGGAACAATCAGCATGTTTGCTACATGCAGTTTTACCAGCAAAAACAAAACAAAACAAAAACCCTCCTGTTCCAGCCTAAGTCCTTGAAATTGAAGTGTACACTCTTTTTTCTGATGCTTCCACAGATTCCATTGGAAAAACCCAGTAAATAGCTCTGTGCCTAAGTGAAGAAGCACTTCCTGGGGAGTGTCATACAATAGATCGTAGATGGTCCTATGATGTTTCCTAGGGTCCCTGGTTAACTTATGGTCCTATTCAGGGAGAATAAAGACAAAAATAGACTTTAGTATCCTTGCTGAATTTAGTGGGAATTTGCATTTCAATGCCAATTCTTAAATGGTTGGATTCTCATAAACCCTACATTTTATGGAGTGTTTGATGTTACGTAATGGTAAAATGAATAGAATTGGGAAATATTTGAACTTCAGTTGTACTTGCTGATATGCTTTTTTTCTTCCCTTTAAACCACCTACATACATAAACCTAGGATCAATTATGCAACGTTTAATTTTTAAAAGTTTTGATAAAGTTGTGTCATTATACTTTCTCCGTCTCTAGCAAGTTAGTTCTCAGATAGGAATATATTTGGGGAAATGGTTAGTTCAGATTGTCATTCTCATTTGCTCTTTCTCATTTGATCTAGATCAGGGATCAGCAAACTTTTTCTGTAAAGGTCTGATAGTAAATATTTTAGGCGTTGTGGACCATGTAGTCTCCAGCAGAACTACTTTATTCTTTCACTATAGCAAAAAGGCAACCATAGACAATATGTAAATAAATGGGTGTGGCTGTGTTCCAATAAAACTTTATTTACAGGAACAGATGACTGTTTGGTGGACCAAAGTTTACAGATTCCTGATCTAGATAATTAATTAACAAATGATTCCTCCCTCAACCTTTCCCAACACTAGATCCTTTTATACTGGAAATAGCATTGGAATAGAGGATCTATATATCTGGCTCCCAATTATGGCCCTTCTAATTACTAGACGTGATACTCTGGAAAGTCTTATTGACATGGGTCTTATTTCAGTCATTATATTCGGTACTTAACATGTGTTAGCTGATCTAATAAGATTGCTGTTGTTGTGCTTTATATCTTGGGTAATACTTTAACTATCACAGGAACTTTTGTAGCCTTAAGAAGTATAGGTCAGTACAGATGGCCAAAGGCACATTAAAAGATGCTCAACATCGCTAATTATTGGAGAAATGCAAATCAAAACTACAATGAGATACCACCTCACACCGGTCAGAATGGCCATCATTAAAAAGTCTACAAATAACAAATGCTGGAGAGGGTGTGGAGAAAAGGAAACCCCCCTACACTGTTGGTGGGAATGTAAATTGGTGCAGCCACTGTGGAAAACAGTATGGAGGTTCCTCCAAAAACTAAAAGTAGAGTTGCCATATGATCCTGCCATACCACTCCTGGGCATATATCCAGAGAAAACTATGATTTGAAAAGATACATGCACCCCAGTGTTCATTGTAGCACTATTTACAATAACCAAGACATGGAAGCAACCTAATGTCCATCAACAGATGAATGGATAAAGAATATATATATATAGATATAGATATATCTATCTATCTATCTATATATATAGATACATACATACATACACACACACAATGGAATACTACTCAGCCTAAAAAAGAATGAAATAATTCCATTTGCAGCAACATGGATGGACCTAGAGATTATCATACTAAGTCAGAATGAGAAAGACAAACACCATAAGATGTCACTTACATGTGCAATCTAAAATATGACACAAATGAACCTATCTATGAAACAGAATCACAGACTTAGGGAACAGACTCGTGGTTGCCAAAGGGAAGGGGGCTGGAGGAGGGATGTATTGGGGGTTTGGGATTAGCAGATGCAAACTATTATATATAGGATGGATAAACAACAAGGTCCTACTGTATAGCACAGGGAACTATATTCAATATCCTGTGATAAACCATAACAGAAAAGAAGAGGAAAAAGAATGTGTATATATATGTATAACTGAATCACTTTGCTATACAGCAGAAATTAACACAACATTGTAAATCAACTATACTTGAATAAAATAATATTTTTAAAAAAGAATTATAGGTCTGGACTCAGATCATTAGGCCCATGTTTCTGGTCTGGGGGAGAGGGAGGAAAGATAAAACTCTCCCATATGGTCCTGGAACTGGTCATGTTTAGAATCATAACAGACCTGGCACAGAACTGTGTGGTATTAAAACTAGGAAGTGAAGGGTCTGTACCAGAAATGGTAAAGAAAATGATGGTTCAATTTCTGATTCAAGAAGGAGGATAGGGAGAGTCAGATTTATGCAGGGAGGTTCAAGAGACCCTAAAGTCAAGCGGACAGAATATTAGGAGCTCAGGACACTGGTGTTATAGCCAAGATAATGAGAAAGAAAGGGAAATCTTGCCTTCGCTGTCCGTGAGAGCTCTACAAACCCTGCTCAGCTTCTTCCTTATCCAAGAGTTTCTTTTAATGAACTTAAGGTATATTTCCCAGCTCTTGTCTCATAAAGCTTACTGGCACCTAGGCACTTCCTGGCACCTACCACATGGTAAATAGAGGCAGAACCATAAAATGACATACAGAGATCATTTGGGGATCTATTTTGCATGAATAAAAAATAGTATGTGTTAATAATTAGTAGTTTGCCACCAGGTTGACCCATCTGGAATGTTTTAGTATACCTCAAAAATAGTTTTTGCACACTTAAAATGTGTACCCTGACCTAAAAGAATTATCTTTATAATACTAATTTAGTGAATCATAGAATCAAGGCTAGCGATCTAGGACCATTTATCTTAGATTTTACTGAGATTGTTGTAGATTCAAAATTTGGATTCAAGTGAGTGAGATGCTATCATTTTTCTTTTAAGGAAAAAAAATCAAGAGAATATCTTACAGTTTGCCCCATGTCTGTAAGAATTGCTTCAAAAGAAAATCTCTAAATTTGTCAGAGGCTTAGATCATTATTTGGTGAATTGATGGGTATAACTAGAGAAACATGGACCAGTTGAGACGTGACTGTCCCTGAATTGAATATTTAATGTCACCCTGATTATTAATGCATGATCTAAAGATTTAAAAGAAATTAAGTAACTTATTTATTTCAAGTTATTTGGCTTCTGTGCAACTCTCCTTATTTTGAAAAAATAAGTAAACCTAAAAATTTCCTTAGGACTAATTCATCTATTGTATATGGTTTTTTGCATCATTTTGTGATTGGATTATATAAAAGGCTTTAAAGTTCATGTAAAAATGGCATACAGGTGGTTTTTTCAACCTTGGAACCATTGACATTTTTGGTTCAGATTAATTCTTTATTGTAGAAAGTTGTCTTATGTATTGTAGAATTTTTAGCAGTATCCCTGGTCTCTCCCCACTAGATGCCAGTAACACCCACACCCCAGTTTTGAGAACCCAAACTGTCTCCAGGCATTGTCAAAAACTCCCCGGTTGAGAGGCATTAGTAGACAGTAACCAAGCCATCACTCTATAACATATGTTTAGCATTAAGGAATAGAAGAGGGATCCTATTAATAATAAAACCATTTCTTTAATAGTTGAATTTTGAAGTAAATTAATTGGTGTATTTTTGAGTGGTTCATTATTATGCCAGGCTTTCTAAGGAAGCCCATCATTTAGATATAAAACAGTCTTCCATAAAGGACGCCTCTCTCTGTTCCTACAGCTCTTGTGTATCATGTTGTCGATATCAGGCTATGGTTGCAATAAGAGTATTGTATTATTGACTCTGCTCTTCAACCAGAGATTGCATGAAGAGCAGCAATGATAGAGTTACATCTCAGAAGGGAAAGTGAATTGGACCTTATCTTGGGACCTCCATGAATTAGCTAGATCACCTTCAAATCTCTCAGCACACCTTTTGTCTAGATAAATCAGACTGCTTACTTTTCCTTAAGGTCAAGAAATGTGAGTTATTTATCTTTGTCTCTGCAGCTCTGGCACAGGATAAATAGATGCTTTAAAATTGGATGAATAAGTTGAATCTATTTGTTGATCTTGCAGGCAAGGAGTTGGCATATGTTTTTATTGTCTGTTCTTCCTTTTTTCTCCTTTACCCCTACACTTTGATTCCTGAACATTTCTTCCTGGCCTGAATTACTCACAGATATCCTATTCTGTCCCTTCACTGACTCAAAGGATGGCCAAGACTTTGTTGCTTTGCCTTCTATGAGCCCAAGAAGAGCCCAGAAAAAAAAGGCACTAAGGAATTTTAATGCAGGACATTGAGGACAGTGAGAAAAATATTGGATTATTTCAGCATCCACCATGATTGTGATAAAATTGTTACTGCTACAAATTATCAAGGCAAACTTTTTTAAATTATTTTTTTCACCTTTAATGAATTTCTACATTAGAATGCCTATAAACTTGTTTCTCATGTTAAGTAATATTTAATGTATTCTATAACTCTAAAATATGGACCAATTTCCTATAGGACTTATTTTTCAAAATCAGTTACCAACATTTTAAAAAAATGTGGGGGGGTTGATAGCCTTAAAGAGCAAAGGGCCCATAAATTATGAGAAATTAAATGATAAAGGCAAAGGGCAAAGGCTTTGGAATTGGGCAGAACAACATACTAATTGTCATGCTACCTCTTGTAAACTACAAGGATTTGGACAAGTTGTTTAAACTTACTGAGCTTTAGTTTCATTATCTTTAAAACTGGCCAGTGCAAACCTTAGAAAGTCACTATGAGAATTAGAGAAAAAATAAATTAGATGTTATCTAGGGTAATATTTGCATAAAGTAGGTGGTTGTAAGTCAGTCATAATCACAGTAAATGATTATGATTAGTGGTGATTGTGGAGGTGATGGTACTGATATTAACTAGGTGTGGCAGGGCCAAGGCTCTGCAAGGATTGAATTCTCTCTGGTCCTTTCTTACTCTTTTTTCTGGGTCAGGCTTAAATAGAACCTTTTCCTCTGTCCGGTGCCATATGTTGGTGCTTTTTTGGTTGTCAACTAATCCTTGCTAAGAAGCCCAGTCTCCCTTCCAGGGAGTATTTGTGTTTTAATAGAGGTATTCTTTAAGGTCAGATATAGGCTTAGGGATCTGAATAAAGATAGAAACTAAGGTAACACTACTCCATTGCTCTGTCTTTCATCTTTTCCTGATGATTTGTTTTCTTCACTCCAGGATCCCAAAACTAGGTGTATCAGTTAGCCTTTGCTACATAACAAATTTCCCCCAAACTTGGAATCAGCAACAGTTTTATTATTTCTTGTGATTCTTGGGGTAGGCTATATGGTTCTTCTGTTCCAAACAGTGTTGGCTGGAGTCACTTATGTAGCTGCTATTAGCTTGGACCTCAGCTGGGACCAGAACATTCTAAAGATTTCACACATCTGGTGCCCTAATGAAGGAGGATGTAATGACTGGGAGTTGTCTAGGTTTCTTTCCCTCCCTCCCTGTCTATCTAGCTCCATCTTTATCTATCATTCTCTGTTATTCAGTAGTTGAGTTCTTGCTAATTTACATGAAGGCTGCATCCCAAAGAGGGCAAATACAGAAGCTTCATAAGTCCAGAAGTCACACAATATCTCTTCTGCCATATTCTGTTGGTCAAAGAAAGTCACAGGACTAGCCCAAATTCAAGGGGAGAGGAAATAAACTCTGTGTTTTGATTGGGAGAGAGGCATGTATGGATAAGAATGTGAGGCTTGTTTGGTGGCCATATCTGCAGTCTACCACCCTCTGGGAAACCATTCCATCTCACCACATCTTCCACCTTCTCCTCCTGACTCCCTTTTCATATTTTTTCTGTCAGGGTCAGTGGAATCAACGGTTTCTCAGTTTATAAGGGGTGAATGGTTGTCATCACTCTCTTTAATGCAGTATGTTTAGTGGAAAATGCATGGTTTTTAGAGACATATAGACCTCCAAATGGATGCCAGAGGCACTCATTCCTGGTTGTATGACACTGAACAAGGTACATCAGCTCTCCTACCTCATGTACTAAGTAGAGGGGATAAAACTTACCTGATAGGGTTAACATGAGGTTTATATTAATATAGTTTATCCACAGTGATTAACTGAAACACGATAGATGCTCAATAAATGCTAAAAATTCCTCTATTTTTCCCTGTTTCTACCTCTCTCTCCCAGTTTTTCTATCCGTTACCTTTTTCTGGAAGAGAAAAAATTTTGAAACTTTCTAAAAACCACTTATAATAATCAAATGCATTTGTCCTAAGCCCTCTGACAGTTTCCAAAAAAAAAAATGCTTCAAGCTTTACAGAGCATTTTGAAAATTACTATTCTCTTATGCTGATTGCCTTATTCTTTCCTGAAATTATCATGCTATTGCTACCCCTAAGCCTTGGCTCATGTTTCCTCTTGCCTAAGTAATCCATCTTCATTGTCTGTTCCTAGGTCCACATGAAATCCTTTTTCTTCTAAAAGATTGTGTTTCTGGTGCCTAATATTTACAACTTTGTGTTTTAATCTATCTCTTTTTCCATCAGTTTTATTCTGCATAATAATTTTTGGGGTCTTTTAAACCATCTTCCTCCCAACTACTCACTCCAAATTTCACACACTATAATTACAACTAAACTATTGGCACTTTTCAATACAAACATGTTGACTTGAATTCTTCTACAGAGCACCCAAAGAAGCATTAAAAACGTGTTTCAAGGGCCACACCATCCGTGCGAGATTCCAGAAACTGCATTACTCGATGTCTTGATAAATCCTGTAGGGGGAAGAATAAGCAGAAACTAATAGCAATGATTAGGGACAATTGACTGATTGCAATTTTTGAGAGGACAAAAGTGAAGAAAGCACATTATCTTGCTTGATTCATGCATTATTTTGTGTGATTAGAATTTCCATAAAAGAAACTCCTAACCAATATGTGACTAAGCATTTAAAAAAATAAATTGTGAATAAGAGAATTCTGTGTCTATCATAATACTTGTTATATTTAGAATATGCAGGAAATTTTTTTCATTAGTGTGTGTTGCTAGATTTATTTATGTCCTTGATAAATATTGTCAGAACTATGTCCTAAAAGAGTAAATAATTAGAGGCCAGTTCTTACCAATCCATTAGAGTTTTTATGACTAAACACCCTTTGTTTGGTCTTTCTGCATCTAAAATCCTCTAAATGCAAAAGCAAAAGTCAGTTCACATCTTTCCCGTGTAGATCATCCTAATATTTTTCTAAGAGTTAAAGTTAAATTATTTAGCATGATCCCAGTAACCTGGGCCAAAAGTTTTCTCCCAGTTTCTCTGTTTTCTACTTAACTAGCAACACTCAACTGAAAGAAATGGAGTAAAAAGCAGAAATGCAGGGTCCTCTGGCAGATTGGTGTGTTATTTCTGATTTGTGTAGATACAGCTCTCTCAGTGAAATCGCTGGTGCTCACTAAAAGATAATTACCCCAGCCTTGGTCCAGTTATTTGACTTTATCTCTGAAAGACACTTTCATGAATTCAAAGGATTCAAAGAATCACTCATCAAAGCATTTTTGTTTCTATGATATTTTCTGAAAATGTGTTTCTACCAGTATTGTTAAGAAGCATAGATTTAAAAAAAAATAGAAATATTTACTCTTCCATTTGCCTCTCATCTTCCTCTGTTAACTGGTGAATATTTTTTCCGATTTTAATATTTACATATTTTAATTTTCAAATAAAGGGAGTGTTCACTTTTAAGAATCAAAATGGCTAGTGGTTTGGTACCTGCTTAGATTATAACCACAAATTTTGATGTCTTTTTAGTATGTTTTAAAACTTTTTTGTTATGAAAAATTTTAATCCAGAAAAAAAAGTAGAAAACATATTACAATAAAATCCCATGCATTCATTATCTAGCTGTAACAATTATCAACTTTTAAAAGTAGATAGATAATCATCAAAAAGTCTACAAACAATAAATGCTGGAGAGGGTGTGGAGAAAAGGGAACCCTCCTGCACTGTTGGTGGGAATGTAAATTGAAACAGCCACTATGGAGAACAGTATGGAGGTTCCTTAAAAAACTAAAAATAGAATTACCATATGACCCAGCAATCCCACTACTGGGCATATACCCTGAGAAAACCATAATTCAAAAAGAGTCATGTACCACAATGTTCATTGCAGCACTATTTACAATAGCCAGGACATGGAAGCAATCTAAGTGTCCATAAACAGATGAATGGATAAAGAAGTTGTGGCACATATATACAATGGAATATTACTCATTCATAGAAAGAAACGAAATTGAGTTGTGTGTAGTGAGGTGGATGGACTTAAGGGTCTGTCATACAGAGTGAAGTAAGTCAGAAAGAGAAAAACAAATACCATATGCTAACACATATATATGGAATCTAAAGAAAAAAATGGTTCTGAAGAACCTAGGGGCAAGACAGGAATAAAGACGCAGACGTAGAGAATGGACTTGAGGACACGGGGAGGGCGAAGGGTAAGCTGGGACGAAGTGAGAGAGTGGCATGGATATATATACACTACCAAATGTAAAATAGATAGCTAGTGGGAAGCAGCCACATAGCACAGGGAGATCAGCTCGGTGCTTTGTGACCACCTAGAGGGGTGGGATAGGGAGGGTGGGAGGGAGATGCAAGAGGGAGGAGATATGGGGATATATGTATATGTATAGCTGATTCACTTTGTTATAAAGCAGAAACTAACACACCATTGTAAAGCAATTATACTCCAATAAAGATGTTAAATAAAATAAAATAAATAAAAGTAGATGAATATAAATTTGCTCTAACAAATAACAAAGTGAAAAATTCTCATCACTTTGTAATTTGATTTATTAAGTTTTGCAAAGGAATTTTATTGCTTTTTTATGGAAATTTAATCTTGATCTTCATAACTAGAATCTATTATAATTTTTAATACTTTTAAAATTATTAATATTAGTTTACTCAATCCCTCACTTTATTTCCTGCTGTTTTGCTGCTTGGACAGTTCAGACTTTTAAATTATTTTAGATAGTTGTTCTTCTCACTCCCAGGGGAAAACTACCTGCTCTTGTAAAAATCCTCTGGCATTATTCTGATTTCTTTTAACTCAATAAGGGGTCTATTCAAAGGAAATTGAAGTCCTGCCATTGAATCTAAAACAATTCTCCTTTTGTCAATTTATCCAATTCTTGCATCAAGGCTCCTCCCAAACTTTCCCCAGTTACTTAAATTCCTTAGCCAGAACAACTGAAGTGAATATATCAACTACATGAATAAAGAAATCAACTAATTAACACTAGTTACAGTTGGTAATTGGCCTACCCCTATCTCTGTACTAAGTTACGAGTAACAAGATTTTTAAACAATTAATAATGTGTTTTCTAGACCAGAAATGATGTAAAGGATTATCCAGTATACTTTTCTACTAAGTGTATATTTTTTTTCCTAGTTTTGAAAAAAGTAGAATACTACTTTTTTTATTAACCTTTTCTTTTTATTTGAAGTATAGTTAATTTACAATGTTGTGTTAGTTTCAGGTGTACAACATAGTGAGTCAGTTATACACACACACACACACACACACACACACACACACACACACACACACCCCTATTCTTTTCAGATTCTTTTCCATTAGGGGTTACCACAAGACACTGAGTAGAGTTCCCTGTGCTATACAGCAGGTTCTTGTTGGTTATCTATTTTATATATAGTAGTGTGTATATGTTAATACCAATGTCCTAATTAATCCCTCCCCCACTGCCCCCTCCTATCCCCTTTGGTATACTACTTTTTTATTTTGATTCAAGATTACTTATTCAGTAATATCCATTTTTTTAAATGACAGAGTTCCTTCATTCAATAAAATGTCATTCAGAAACCCATTTTATAAAATAGTTACACAGAAATGGGACTTGGAATGGTGTATTACCTGTTGATTTTTTCCTGTTCCACACTGAGCACATTTCCATCCCTACAACACCTTCCCTAACCCCTGGGAATCTAAGGATCCCAATTAAAAAACACAGTTCCTCAATGACTTCATACTTGATAATGTTAAAATATTATGGTTATATATTTATGTGATAGATATTGTGATTCTGTTTTAATCATGTATATGAATATGTATATGTATGTAGGTAGATAGATAGATCAATAGGTCAGATAGAAAGATATGATGCCTTGAATTTGCCCCCCCTAAAACCTGAATGAGTAAAGTGGATGGAAATAAACAAGTCAATACTTGTATTCATACTTGAAGCTGGGTGATGGTTATACCAGAGACAGAGTTCTACAGAGAAACAGAACCAGAAGCAGTGGGGTAATATATATATAAATATTTCTCTGATTTAAATATTCAAGATCAGTACCAACCAGAAAACAAGCTGCACACTCTAATTTGTCTTTTTTTGGTATATATCTTATACTCAATTAAATGTTTACTTCATAATGCAAATAAATAAACTAAAAATAATTACATCAGAAGTAGTGTAAAATATACATGACTCTGTAAAATATAGTCTCTAGTCTTATGCACAGTGGTCTTTAAGGATTTCTCTGAAAAATAGACTAAAAAAGACAAGAGGTGAAATCGATGTGATTTGTAAATGTGTAAATTTTTATATTTTATAATAAATTTTCTGGCACGTGACAGTCAAGTGTCATATTCCGACAAGATCAGTTCAGTGTAACAAATTTATAGTAGATGTGATACCAACCAGCGTTCTTGGCCTTCCCCAATCAATAGAAGTTGACTAGAGGCCAGACAAGAAGTTCAGGCAAGGCTTTACTGGGGCCCCTGCTACAGCAAGGGGGAGAGAGAACAAGCAACAGGTTCCCTTGCTTGCTTCCCGGGGGCGAGGGGCGAGCTGGTTCCTTACATGGGGGTGAGGGTAGGGGTGTGTCCCTGGGGTCGGGCCAGAGGGGTGGCTTAGGTTATCTGCCCACCCCTTTGGTGGTATTGTATGCAGGGTGCCTGTGCAGTACCCTGCTTTTGTTCCAGGCTCTTCAGAATTAGCAGTTGGGTTTTTTGGTCTTTTTGTATCTTGTTATCTGTAATTTGCCCCAACTGGGCATGCACGCAGTTATTTTTAGTCCCTTATAGTTTCTTTGTATTTCGTTACTCAAGGAGACGTTTGTCCAGGTGCAAGCATTACAGCAAAGGGTCCCAGGTCCCATCCTGTCTCAGATGGAACTAGTATGTTTTGAGGAAGGATTCTTTTCCCAAATTGACACAGACTCTTGGGCTACCAACATCACTGAGATGAGACACCAGCTCCAGACTTCCATGCAGCTTGGATTCGCACATGTTGAAAGCAATTAAAAGGCCTCAATATGCTGCACTCAAAAAATCAGTAAAAACAAAGCAATATCCAGACGTAACCTGAAAATATCCCTTTCACTTTCTATTCTGAAATAGTTATAGATTCATGGGAATTTTCAGTCATAGTAGAGAGAGAGAAAGGTCTCAGTTGTTTCCAATGGTTACATCTTACATAATTATAGTATAATACCCAAACTAGGAAATTGGCATTGGGACATTATGTGTGTATAGTTCTACGCCATTTCATCACAAGGGTAGATTTGTGTGACCACAGCCATAATCAAGATATGTAACTATTTCATCTCTACAAATATCTTCCTCTTGCTACCCTTATGGAGTCATACACCCCCCTACCCTCTGACTACTGCTGGTCTGTTCCCCACCTCCAATATTTAGAAAATGTTACATAAATAGAATCATGTAGTATGTAACTTTTTGTGATTAGCTTTTTTTAACTGAATATAATGCCCTGTAGATGTATCCAAGTTATGAATACATTAATATTTTGTTCCTTCTTATTCCTGAATGGTATTCCATAGTATGGATATACCACAATTTATTTAACCATTCACTGATTGAATGACATTTGGGTTGTTTCCTGTTCTTGGCTATTACAGATAAAGCTGCTATGAACAATTGTGCACAGGTTTTTGTGTGGACATAAGTTTTCATTTCTCTGGGGTAATTGCCCAGGAATATAATTGCTGGTTTGCAGGGTTAAGTATATATTTAGTTGTTGTTTTTGAAGAAACTGCTGAACTATTTTCCAGAGTGACTATATCACTTTACATTTCTATCAGCAATGTGTGAAATACCCGGTACCTCCACTTCCTCACCAGCATTTGGTATTGTCACTATTTTTCATTTTAGCTCCTCTGGTTGGTGTGTAGTTATATCTCATTATAGTCTCAATTTGCATTTCCCTAATGACTAGTGATGTTGAATATCTTTCCATGTGAATATTCACCATTCTTGTATCCTCTTAAGTGAAATATCTCTTCGTATGTTTTGTTCATTTTCTAACTGGATTGTTAGGTTTTCTTAATGTTGAGTTTGGGGAGTTCTTTATGTATTCTAGAGATAAGTGATTTGGAAATATTTTCTCCCAGTCTGTACTATAAATGTGCCAATTTTGAAACTTACATGTATTATTAAAATTGAGCAATAACCACAGGAATTGTTTTGAATCAAGATTAACAAAAGATTTTGGGTTGAGGAAGAATGTTTTGTCACGGGAGTTATTTTAAATTACCAGCACGTGGCAGTAATAAAAAGCTGACCAAATGTGGCTGGATTATTGTTTTAAAATTTTCTGCAGACAACACTTCTTATTGCCTACACCTGGTTTGGACGCTCCCACTGCCCTGTCCCAGCATACAACCCATCTGATAGATCCAGAGATTGGCAGGTTTTTGTGACATTCTCAGACTAGCAAAGTCACAGTAGACGATTGCAGAGTTCAGTATATGGAAAACCATAAAATACATAACCCAAATATGTCTCCTAAAAGAAACTACTTAAAGATGTGTTCCAGCCAATAGAAATGATTCAGAATTATAAATCTAAGAATGTAGAAGTTATAAATTTGTGTCTTTCCTAAACCAGTTTGGACCCATTATGTATTAAATCCAGAGGGATTCTTCAATTCATGGAATAAGCCAAGTCCTGTAACAATTCACTACATTATTCTTCTTTCCCTTCTAGTCATTTCTATGTATCATAACCGTCAACTGAAAAAAAACACACAACCTAAAAGTGGAGAGTTATGTTTTATATGGTGGACATTCTGAGGACTTAAGCCTCTGAACTCTGAGAAACTGTTCTGAAGAAGCAAGGGGGGTGGGGGGAGTGGAGCCAGGATATATAGGATTTTTTTCAACAAAAGACCAGGTAGTTGGTACATCAAAAGATTACTGTGAATTAAAGAAAACCAGATATCTCAAGTTAAGGAACTTAGTCCTTTTCTATATATGGGAAGATGCAAGAGTCTGGGCTCACTGAAATCATTCCTTTGACATGCACCTCAGCTCTCTGGGGCCAGTATTCTGTGCTTTCTCATCCAGAGTATCCTCAGGGTACACCGTGGGGGTGGCTGCAGCAGTTGACTGCAAGATGACTGGCATCCTGTTTCCATCCTGAGTTCCCTCAGGGCTCACCACTGGGGAGGCTGTAATGTGATGTCTTGATGGCTGCAACATCCTTTGTTTACTTATATGGAAGGTGGCAGTCTTAGTTCACATAACAAATAGTAAATATTTTTTTTTCTGGGGCACATCCTTTACCCCACAGTTCAGAGGGTAATCATTACTTAAACACCAACCAGCTGTGTTTATTCAGACCCTGTGAACAAGGGTGAAGCTGCAACACTGTTGATGCAGGTCAGGATCTCTGGGAAGCTGGTCTGAGATGGAGATTGCAGGAAGTTTTCAGGGAATCCTCTTAGGCTCAACACTTGTATAAAGGAAGAGAAGGAAGGAAGGAGCAGAGGAACAAATTGGGCTGCAATGAAGTTGCAACAAGATATTTTGCCCACTCCAGGTACACCACCAGCTAAAGCTGTGTGTCCTTCAGGGTTGGACAGGGGGACCTCCTGTTACACACCCATATTGACCCATCATTGAATGCAGGCTGCTCTGGGAAAGGGGCATGATCTTGATCAAGGTCACTTCCTTCAGCTGAAGGCAATGCCAGAAAGGACTGAGGGCTAAGAGGTGAGGGCTCTGGGCCGGCATACTCCCAGCCACCGCAGACTTAACCTTTTTTTTTTTTTTTTAATTTATTTATTCTTGACTGCATTGGGTCTTCGCTGCTGCACGCGGGCTCTCTCTAGTCGCGGCGAAGGGGGGCCACTCTTCGCTGCGGTGCGCGGACTTCTCATTGCAGTGGCCCCCCTTGTTGCGGAGCATGGGCTCTAGGTGCACGGGCTTCAGTAGTTGTGGCACACAGGCTCAGTAGTTGTGGCTCGCGGGCTCTGGAGCGCAGGCTCAGTAATTGCGGCACACGGGCCTAGCCGCTCCACTGCATGTGGGATCCTCCCGGGCCAGGGCTCGATCCCGCGACCCCTGCACTGGTAGGCGGACTCCCAACCACTGTACCACCAGGGAAGCCCAAGACTTAACCCTTTTAATTCTGAGGGGGCATCTGGATGTGTAGCACAGCATCACTACAATTCCGCCAGCAGAATCATTCAGCGTTTTCATTTCCCACCACGGAAGAAAGGCTTAGTTCATGAACAAATGGCCATTTGCATTGCAACCTTTAAAAGAATATTCTATACATTTTGAAAAAATTTATATATATATATAATATATATATTATATATATATAATCCATATTGAATGAACTGAGTTACAGACATTTTTCTTAATCAAGTAAAGCTACGATCCAGTCCCATGTCTTTTGGCAGATAGATATTTTTCCCTATCTAAAAATCTGTGGTTATTCTGTGTTAATTATATTTAAGATTAGTTACATGATATGAGTTCAATGATGTGAAAAAAAGAAAAGAAAGAAATTCTAGAACAAAATAAAAAAATAAATCCACCAAAATGTTAAATTATTTCTGGGAGATGATACTACGAAAGAGATTCATTTTCTGCTTTATATTGTTTACACTTCTAAATTTTGTAAAAAGTACATGTATTATTTTTTAATATTCAAAGAATAATTGTGTATATGTTATGTAGTTGCAAATGAGTTAGTAAAAAAATAAATGCAGTAAAAATGTAGAAGGAAATGCATGAAATCGTTATTGAAAACAACCAGGCATTCTTTATTTCTTTATTTTTCTTTATTTTCAAAAACTTCCATAATGGGTTTACATTGACTTCATTTTCCATTTTGGGGGGAGATTTTTGTCATTTTATAAATTGCAAAAACTATGAAGCTTCTAATGTCACCTCATTAAATATGAGTTTTCCCTTGGTTACTCATAGATACTTTCTATCAAGTTAAAGAAAATTCCTTGCATCTATTGCTTGCTTATTACAAAGTCATTTTTTAAAAAAGAATATTTATGGAGTTATGTTTAAAAAATCAGTGTTTACTGAGATAATGACATGGGTTTTCTTCTTTATAAATCTGATGAATTATATAATAATTTCCTAAAATGGAACCATCCTTGGAATAAATCCCGATAAGCATGGTACATTTTCTTTTAATACACTTCTATATTCAGTTTACTAATGTATTGTTTAGGATTTTAGCATATATATTCAAAGTGGTATATGGTTATCTTTTTGTGATATACTCACCTAGTTTTGATATCAGACTTTTCTGGACTTGTAGATTGATTTCAGAAATTTTCAGGCTTTTTTGTTCTCCAAAGCTTTAAAAGAATTATTTGTTCCTCCTCCTACACTGTTGGTGGGAATGTAAATTGGTGCGACCACTATGGAGAACAGTATGGAGGTTCTTAAAAAATTAAAAATAGACTTACTGTATGATCCAGCAATCTCACTCTTGGGTATATATCTGGAAAAGACAAAATTCTTATTTGCACCCCAATGTTCATAACAGCACTATTTATAATAGTCAAGACATGGAAGCAACCTAAATGTCCATCAACAGATGAATGAATAAAGAAGATGTGGTGTAATATAAAATGGAATATTACTCAGCCATAAAAAAGAATGAAATAATACCATTTGCAGCAACATGGATCGACCTAGAGATTATCATGCTAAGTGAAGTAAGACAGAGAAAGACAAATATCATATGATATCACTTATATGTGGAATTTTAAAACAGATACAAATAAACTTATTTACAAAACAAAAATAGACTCACAAATGTAGGAAACAAACTTATGATTACCAAAGGGGAAGTGGGGGGAGGGATAAATTGGGAATTCGGGATTAACAGATACACACTACTGTATAAAAAATAGATAAACAACAAGGACCTACTGTATAGCACAGGAAACTACATTTAATATCTTGTAATAACCTATCATGGAAAAGAATTTAAAAAAGATATATTTTATATATATATATATATATATATATCTCTGAATCACTTTGCTGTACACCTGAAACATTGTAAATCAATTATACTTCAATAAAAAAACTTACTTGTTCCTTTAAGGCTTGATAACACTGACCTTTAAAACCATCTGAAATAGCCTTTAGTGGGGGTGATAAGCAGTATGAATGAAATGGTCTCTTTCTCTACTTCCTTCCATGGTTATTGGTCTACTCAAGGTTTTTACCACTTTGGGGACCTATTTTGGGAATTAACTACCCTCCCCAAAGTATTCATTTAATCTAGAAAACTATGCTGATAGATTTTTTCACAAAGTAATCTCATCATTTTAAAAGTCTTCTCAATTTATGGTCCTTTTTAAAATCTTAACATTGTTGATGTTGTCTCTATTTTTCCTTGAATACAATTGCCAGAAGTTTAACACTTTTATCTTCCTTTGGTTTTATTGATCATATATTTTCTAAACTTTTTTTTCCATTTCATTTATTTCTTTCATTTGTATATCCTTCTGGTTGACTCTTATTTGGTTTTCTCTTATAGCAAGCCATAGTTATGGCGGTGACCATACAGGTTTATCCTGTGTCTGAGAGACCCTTTCATACAAGACTATGATTTAACAGGGCACATGGCTGCCCAACTAGAGACTGTATTCCCCAGCTTTGTCTACAGCTCAGTGTGGCTGACATAGTCTGAGGAAAAGTGAAGTGGACTTCTGCCTACCTTCTGCTTTCCCTTTTTCTTCTCTTCTTCCCATTCTCTATATCCCAACCCTCCAGGACTTCTTTGAGTTCTTCCAAGACACTGAGCTCCCTTCTGACCAAGGTTCTCACACCTTTTATTTGCTCTCAGGAATGTTCTTCCCTCTGCCACCCCTCATCTTATTAATAACTCTTCCTCCTTCAGGTTTTAACCCTGAGTCATTCATCTTAAGCAATTGATGCCTCACCCCTAACCACCCCAACTCTAAGGAATCTGGTCAGGTCCCACTGCTACATGGTCCAATTCCACTTTAGTCTTGTCTTTATTTGTTGTGAAATATTTTTTACATTCAAAAATATAATATCTGTAATACATATAATATGAAAATGTTCTTAAAAATCCCCATACACCCCAAATCCAGTTTAACAAAACAGAATTTAACTAATTCCATTTAGGAAGGCACATGGTAACCCAGCTAGAGACTACGTTTTCCAATCTCTGCAATTTGCTGTAGTCATATGATTATGGGTAGTTTTGTAGCACATACATTTCCCTAGATGGTATATTACTTAGTTTTGCATGTGTGTGAATATTATAAAAATGTTGCCATGTTGTCAGTGCTCATCTTTATTGCTTTTGTACTTAGCATTGTGTTTTTGAGATCTTTCTGTGCTAACAGGTAGGGGCACAATTTCATTCATTTTCCAATTATTCTCACTAAGGCTAGTTTAACATCCTATGTCATGACTATACAACCATTTATGCATTTCTTTTTTGTTTATGGACATTTGGCTTGTTTCTAGTTATACACACAAGCACACTTGTGTTTCAAGTGTATTTCATATGTATATTTTATGTGTTTGTATTTATATGAAAATTATGAATTTCACTGTCAAGACTTTTTTTTTTTTTAAATGAGTTGTTCCCAACTCTATTTTTGATTTTTTTTTTCATTTGGGAGCTACCAACCCAGGACCATTTTAAATTCATTCCTTTGCCTGGGAGATTTCCAATCACCTAAGTGGAATGATTTTCAGTCCCAATCTTGCATGAAGGTTAAATCATGATTAAAACTTTTCAAGGAAACTTTTTTTTTCCTTCCACTTAGCGCCAAGACCAAGACACATACATTTCTCTGACATTTCCCTTTGAGGGATTATTTTTTAAGATTATAAAATTCTTGTTGTTTGATTTGGAATATCTCACCCATAATTAGATTTCTCCACAGAGAAGGGACTTAGCTTATTGACTGTCATAAATCTCTAATCTGGTCCATTTTGTAGTTAGCATTGTAATTCCATCCGTCATTTTCATACTGACTGACATTGCATAAGCAGCCTGCTGGCCTTTCCTACCACATTCCTGTAGACACTATCTTAAAACTCTGGCAGTTTTCCAATTTAAATATATGTAAAAATTACACCCTGATCGATTAATTATTACATTTTCAGATGCTACTTATAAGACTTCTATGCAGACCAAAAAAACTGAACACATGAAGACGTAACCTTAACTTTTAGTAGTACAATAAAATGTGCTTTGTTCAATCGAGTTTCCAAAAAAAAAAGTACCCCTTTTGATCTTCTACGTTGTGTTTTTTTGTTAATCTGTTTTTATTGATTCAGGTCTATAGTAATATATTCTATTTTAAACATTCTTTCAAAGTTTGAAGCAAAAGGTGAGCAATGAAAAAACATGTAACATCAGATTAGACTTTTGCCATGAATAAAACATCCTATTTTCTGGTCATTAAAAACATTCCAGTGTGGACTGAGAATGGGGGGCGGGAATTAAAGGCATTGAAACACCTGGAGATCAGGCTCAGAGGGGCAGTGACTATGACATATTTGTCTATGTGACACTTAACACCAAGCAGCATTTGAACATTGATTTAAGTCATTAAAGGACTTGGGCTACATGTGGAAGTAGAGAATTTAGACCAATCTGGCTTCACAGACTGGCTCTACTCCTAACTAGCCATGTGGTCATGTGACACAATATTAGACCTTTCAGTTTTCTCCTCTGTAAATGGAGGATAATAATGCTTATCTCAATGAGTATTTATGAAGATTAATTGAAATCGGTTAATACTGAGGATCTAGAACAGGGCCTGCCACACACTGGCCATCAATAATAGTTACATGGCTTCCCCAGTGTAGCAACCAAACCAAATCATTTTTATGAAGAGGAATCAAACAGCCTTCAAAGTACTACAGAGGTTTGATGATGAAGCTTAGATAAATAAGTTTTTAATTTTTATATTTTGCAATTATTGTCATATATATAGAATTTATTAAGCATAAAATTATATGTTCACCAACTGACCAAATAAGCACTAAATGTTTCTTCATTTCATAGAGTCAATTTATATATTTCTCTTTGGCAGTAGGCCTTTGGAAAGAAAATAAAATAGCTGGATTCTTACCTAATTTTACTAACATAGAGTCCAATTGGATTAAAAATTTAAATGTTTAAAATTAAAAGATGAAGACATAAACATGTTGGAAGAAAGCAGACATAGATTTTTTAAAATAATTTTTGAGTGAAGACAATTTGGTTATGCACGATATAAAGTCTAGACACCAAAAATTTATAGATGATAAGTCTGACAACATAAAAAATGTAAAATTTTTATACAGCATAAATAAAAATCCAAGGTCAAGTAACAAAAGGGGAACATTGTCAACAGCATATGTGATAAGAAAATGGTAACTAATATACAAAGAGCTCATGCAAATAAATAGAAAGTACCAACTTAATTTCAAAATTGGCAAAAATAATATGAATAGACTTCATAAGAATAAATGCAATTGGACAATAATATTTAAGTGAATGCTTATCCACACTCATCATTTTAAAAATGCAACTTCAAACAATGTTATGGCATCTTTCAGCTATTAAAATGTTAGGCTACTCTTATTTTATATTTCATAATTTTGATGTCTGTGGTAAAGTAGGCACAACCACTCAATGTTGCTGGGAGTGTAAGTTGCAGGAATTAAATTTGGAATATGTATACCAAAACTTGAAATGTACATATCCACTCCTAGTAATTTATTTACTGAATATCTTGGCATACCAATGCACAGCTCTATGCATTTAAGAATATTCATTGCAGGATTATCTACAGAGATTTTTTAAAAATCCTGGATAAACCTAAATGTTCATGATAGGGAAATAGTAAAGGAAATAAGACTAGTTATATCCTTAACATGGTACACTCTTAGCTGTAAAAAAGAATGGCAGAGAACGATAATGTGCAAATTAGAAATGATTTACATTACTTTGAAGTGGAAAAAGTAAAATATAAATAGTTTTTATTGTAAACTTCCATTTAAGCAAAGAAATAAATATAAATGTGGATATAGCATATGTATTAGATATTTTTCTGGAAAAAATTGAGAAAAAAAGGTTGAAAGTAGAATTAGGGATATGAATGTGGAACAGCCGGAAGGAAGGAGTAAGATTTTTTTGTTTAATGCTTTCCTGAACTCTTTGAAAGTTTCTCTGTGCTCTTGTATGTTTTACTTTAATTAAAAAAAATAATGATGTTAATATGATGATAAAAATAAATAAATTGTAAGGAACTAAAATTAAATTAAATGTCATTAGGAGCCAGCAAATAATTTTAGGTGTTGAAAAGCATGTACTATGTGCTCTTAAGAAGGAACTGCCAAAATGACATTCTTGGGGTCAAATGATACATTCATTGATGCTTAATGAGTTTTATTTTCCCCCAGACAAAGCCAAAGGAAGATCAAGAACAGGGACCCACTTTGATTCAGCCCGGAGACGGAGCCGAGCGGTCCTTTATCACATCTCTGGTCACCTGCAAAGAAGAGAAAAGAACAAATTGAAAATAAATAATGTAGGTGGTGTGTGTGTGTGTACACAGTGAATGCTAGACTTTCCCTTGGTGGCAGTGTTTGATTCACAAAAGAAAGCCTCCAATTACGCATTTATTGGCTTTGCTAGATTTTTTTTCCACTTTGGCTTGTGCTTTCCTATAAAAAACAAACTGGAAAAGGTCAGCAGTCACGAGGCATTTCTATAATAAAAATGATTAATCATAGTGTTATCACAGCATAGAATATTATTTCAGTCAGTACAATATGGTACTAGGGACACTGCAAATGGGACTGGTTACATTTTATGAACAAGTTATATTACACATCCATAGTTTGTTGGTTAAAATTTCTCAGATTTAATTTTAGCTCCATCTATTTTGCACTTTATCTAATTTCACTGAATGCTTTCATCCAGGGGGACCATGAACAAATCAAAGTCATTACTTTATTTGGAAAATTTACGTTTTATGCAACACAGAGTTGGAAATTTCGCACCTTGGAACTGGGTTTGAAATGACATGCCATATATTATATGGGTTTTTTAAAAGTCGCACTCGTAGTAAATTATGGTAGGGCTCCTCTCTGAAACCTGGTGGTTATCTGTCAACTGTGACTATAAAAGGTGACTCTGTAGTGTTTTAAGTGACACACGTCCTCCAGGATTTCACAGTTAATTTTATCGTTGGTTCTGAGAACTAAGAGACTTCACTCGGAGATCCAGAGCTCTGTCTGTTTGGTTGTAGATATTCAAAGATGATTTTTCAAATGATGGTGGTGTCATTAATTTGCCTTGCGGAATCTCCAGAACATACAACTTTGGGAGTATATGTGACTATGGGCAGCAGACATCAAGACTCAGGGTCTAACTTGCCAATGACTTTAGAAAAAGTCATATCAAACAACCATTGCTGCTTTGGAATTGATCTAGATCCCGAGGTTCTGGGAGTTAAGGACACAGGAGAGGCATCTCATTGTACACAAAGAGCTTGAGAGTACCTAATCTGACATATGGATGCTTTGCTAAAGCAGTCATGCATCAGACACACAAAGTATCTGCTTACCTGATTTTAGTGAGCAAAGATGCATGAGCCCAGGTGTAGAGCACGATCTGACATGAAAGCGCTGCCAACCTGGTTCTGCTTCAGTGGGATTCCCCTCTGGGAGCCAGACAAGCCATTTCCATCTCTTTGTGCTCCAGGACCATCACTCATGTTCTTGCTGATCTGCCACGCACCACTGTTAAGAGTCACATTCTGTTTAGTTTGTCTTGGCTTAATATAAAGATTTTCTAGGGACACCCGTATGTCACATTGGTTTCCTGAGAGTCCAGGGATAGACTTCAAACCGTGCACACCACTAGATCTCTGAATCCTTCCCCTGGTTCCTCGTTATACCTGCCTTCAGTTACCAAGTCAGCCTTAGTGACAGTAAACAAGTTCTAGGAAGAAACAAAGGTAACCACACCTGGGGTTGATTCTATGAAAGCCAGCCAGCAAAACATCTAAACAAATATTAGTCTGAGATTCTGTAATGCTGAAAGATGACACTCTTCTAGCATTTAGTCCAGAGTCATTTAAATGTACTAAGTATTAGTGAGCTTAAAAATGCATTCACAGAACATGCTGTTTTTCCCCTTTTGATTCAACAAAGTACAGAACAGTAGTTAAAAATCTTATTTAAAAAATCATAACTCCCACTGCTTGGCTAATTTGCTAAATTGCATTCATTTAAGAAGTACAAATATCAGGGTGGAGCATTAAAATAATACATGGTAAGGAAGGGTGTCAAATCAGCACAGTGAATCTGACAATACAGGTAACATCTTATTTCTGAAAAGGAAATGTGGAATCAGGACTGGCCCTGTTCACCATCTCTTTTCAAGGAGAACAGGGCAGAGTGACTAAAGGACAACAGAAAGAGAGAAGAGGGAAGAGGAAACAATCATCTGAATGGTTTACTGGCTAGACAATCAGTCTTTGGGGAATTCTGGATATATTAACATTCATGTGCCCAAAAAGAAGACTTCTTAATGTTTTTGTAGCTCTTTGCTATTTACAAATTCCTTTTGCTGTTATCATATCATTTGATCCTTACAGCAAGCCATTACTAGATATGATTTTTATTCGTTCCAATTTAAAGATGGAAAAGAACAACTTATTTGAGATCTCAAAAGTAGAACCAGCAGATGTGGGACCCATCCATGAATCTTCTGACTCAAAGCCACGGTGCTTCTGCCCCTACCTTGCTGCTTCTCTGATACAATTCTGTGGAATAGGAATGTATGATTCAACTCAGAACAAATTAGCTCATCGGGCCATTAGCAAGCTCTGAGAATCAGGATGTAACACCCTTTAATCCTGGCTCTAACTTTGCCACATGGTACCTCTTGGAAAAGGTTTTTAATTTCTGGTTTCCTTGATTTGTTACTCTATTACATGACATTGGGATGAGGCAAATGTCTTCAACCCAAAGATCACATGGGAGCCTTGGGAGCTTGAAGGGACAGTGCTTTAGATGCCCACATATGACCAACAGGGTACCGGGCTGGTAGTCATCGAAGGCATATGCTACCTTGCAATTACTCAGCGTAATGACTGTAGAAACATTTTCCCATCCCTTTGTTCATTTGGATGTTAATTTCAAAGACATGTTGCAAAAATAGTTTAGGAAACAGTTACCTTGATTAGGCTTTGGCTTTAACTACTCTGTTTCAGTTATACATAGGGTAGAGGTTAAACTACTCAAACACCATTGGTACTAAACAATAGGCTTGAAAATTAATAAATAATATATATAACTAACATCGAGGATGGTTGGTTGTATTATTCTTTAAGCAAACTTCATAGGTTTCAGGGTTATAAATAATACGTCTTTTCCCCCTTACTTGCTAAAAGCACACTTTCCAATTGTAAGAAATTTTCTTCCATTCAAAAGGTTTTTGATAAAACTTTACAAATAGAGAAGCAGGAGGAGAAGCACATCTCTTTTTTTCACTCAGGTGATTGTGTCAGGATGTATGCAGAATTTGAATGAAACACCTTTTAAAATTTAAGTCTAATCTGAGATGTATTGGATTCTCAGTATCTTTTAAAATAATTTAAATAATATATTTTAAGTAGCCTATAAAAATGAAATAGTGTGATTTATTTTCTGATTTGTGGAGATAACTATTACATTGCTGACCTTTTTCATCAGCATCACTAATGCTTCGTATAATCAACATAATTCAATAAAAAAATACTTTACTTCTTGAGTTTTCCCAACCTTTACTCCTAGAGCTGGCTTCTCTCTCAAATAAAGTAAACATTTCATTTCTGTAACATGATAGAAAAAGACTTATTTGGATAAAAATTGAGATATTCTTCCATGGCTTTTGGTTATGTGTTATCGTAGTAAATATTTGAAAAAAAATCGTATTAGAATCCATCATGTCCTATTGTAAATAGAAGTGCTTGTCAACCTTGAGATTTATACTTATGGACCCCAACTCTCTCTTCTCCGATGCATCAGCCTCAGCTTTGATGAGAAGCCCAACAGGGGTTACTTTCCTCTTCATTCCTCAGTTTTATGTCATAATCCACCTTTGGAACCTGTTCCTAGAAACCAGAGAATGAGGCAAAGGAGGCAGGTCAAGTCAGGGAATTGAATGGAGCATAGACACGATGGCAGATGGGCATCAAAGAACCATCTGGAAGGAGTGAAGCAGGCCCTCCCTCACCACAAAATCCTGGCTTTATGAGGTGCCCTGTGGGATGAGTGAGACTATTAACAAGAAGTAGAAACGTGTGTTGTAAATGCCTACCAAAGAGAGATGCAAGATAGGAGAGGCATTCATATTAAGGTAGCAGAAATATTTGGGCACTGAGGGTCACCACTAAAGAGCTTGTGTTCCTGATTGCTCTGAACCTTTCTTGAATTTCCAAGTACTTTAGGAATCCCTGAACATATCACATTAATTTGCCCTTCCTTCAATGCCAGAAACAAGAAAACACACTGCGACCTGCAAGTAACAGTATTCAAGAACTTTGAACTGTTCTGTTCATTCAACGTAACTTTCACATTTAAGTTTCCATTACCTATCTTGTATTTCTCATTAATTGAGGTCAAAGCAAGGTCTGCAAGTATCTGGTCAGAGGCTGTCAAATTGCCACACACGCTATTGTTGGGCCTCCCTTTGTCTCACAGCAATAAAGAGAATTGTTCCTCAATTTGGACTGCTTTCAAAGTGAAGGGCTTTTGCAGTTATAAAAACTCCAGCTATTCTTCTGCATTTAATCAGCTTCACAGTGAACATTGCCTTTCTCCTCCCATGACTTGAATAATAACTGTTAAGTAACTGTTTCTTGCTTTGCCATCTTAACAAGGGCTAGCCAGTGCCAGAATAAATCTGTGTCCATCAAGGTTATGAGATTTGGGTTCCCAGCTGGAAACTTCACCAACAACCATAATACAAAATGCAAGTAGTCAGCACAACCTGCTTATAGTTTGAAAGACATGTTAACAGCTATTTACAATTGAATTGATCATATAGCTCTAACCTTTTGAGAAAAAAAATGGTACCTTTGCTGTTATTAGAAGTATTTCAGGCCCAATATATTCTTTAGATAATGACTGTCATCTCAAAACTATAAGTATACGGAATGTCCCCATGACAGTAGGAACATAACTGTATCTTTGTGTTTATAATGTATGTAGGCTTATACTTGCAACTTTGGATGTTTCTAGGTGACATTTTAGGTAGTGATCTTTTTATTCTTCATGAACAAAATCTGGATTAGTCACTTATTAACACTGGTGACTACACGCTGCATATTCCTGTCACTTATAACAAAGATCTCTGCCCGATTTTAACATACTTAAAAGTCTACTTTTTGCATCACCAACTTCTAAAAGTCACTTGTAAGATGTATTGACATTGTTGGGAGATTGGGATTGACATATATACACTAATAGGTATAAAATGGATAACTAATAAGAACCTGCTGTATAAAAAAATAAATAAAATTCTAAAATTCAAAAGAAAAATAAAGATGTGTTGACATTGTATGTATAAATAATTCTCCCCATGTGTTTAAGTCTTTGTGTTCCTTATTTCTAATGTTGTGTTTCTCCCTTCTCTCCTTTTTGTCTTTATCCACAGAATGTTTTTGTAGATAAACCAGCATTTCCGGAGTATAAAGTTTCTGATGCAAAAAAGTCCAAATTCATACTTTTGCATTTTAGCACTTTCAAAGCCGGCTGGGACTGGCTTATTCTATTGGCGACGTTTTATGTTGCCGTGACCGTACCTTACAACGTTTGCTTTATTGGCAATGATGACCTATCGACAACTCGGAGCACAACAGTCAGTGACATTGCGGTGGAGATTCTTTTTATTATAGGTAAGAACCCACGGCTGTTTTCCTCGGAGATTTGCATAGGGGAAGTAAGTGTGTTCCAGATTTTTCTAACATGAATTTGAACTAAGATCCATTTGCATGGGCATGACTCAGCCTCTGATGCAAATTTTGGAGAAGCACATATTTGGATTTCTGAAAATTGCCTCTTCCAGCTTTCTCACTGTTCCTTTGTTCAAACAGATCTAAACCGATGTTTTTTGTTTCTATCCTTATTTCATCAAAAGTGGGTTGAAAAAGACTTAATGGCTGTTTTGTTTGTGCTCTCAACTTCTATTATGATCTTACCTGTACAGGGTCAGAGATGAGGGTTGGCAAGAACCTATCAGTGGTGTTCTGATAATGGTCCCATCTTGGGCATGTTTCTTCATGCCCATCGTGCTTTTCCGGCAGTTGATGGTGGTTGCCATAGGTGGCCTAGTTGCAGAAGCAACGGATTACATAAACCTTCTAGTCAATCAGGAGAAACCCTGAGTAACTGATTTTAACGAAAGGAGAGGCCCCAAGGGATGTAAGAATATTTATCTCTAGAATATTTGGAATCTCAGTTGAAGCTGCATCTGCTCCATGCTTGTAAGCCTTCTCCTATTTTCCTGTCTCTTAAAGCTTCGTCTTGTTTAGACCAAAGCCCAGCTCTTGCTTGCTCATTCTAGTTCTCCGTGTAGGCTCAGATTGACCCCCATGTGGAGTTCCTGACCACCATTAGCAATCTGATTCCTGCATCTTTACCTGGTCATGGTGATGTAGGGTAACATCCTTTTCGTAAAGATGAGTGAATGTTTGGAAAATGTTTTCAAGCAGTAGGTGAACAAGGGAATGAAAAAATGGACCCTAAAAGTTCAAAGAAAAGGAAATAAATAAGTGAGGCAGATCAAAGGTCGTTGCAATGGCAGTGGTACTTTTTTCTCTGTGGAGCTGGTACAGCTTTGGATTCTCCAACTGAAGGTCTCACATGTTTTCTCTGGAAGAGTTTGTATGTTCTTGATGTGGCTTTGGCATCACTGTTAACATTGCACTTCCTGGACACACCCCTCAGACCTATGCTAGGACCCCAACTCCCACCCCAAAGGTGATGACTGTAGTATGTTTAGGCCACTAGATGGCAATGTTGTCTAGTTAGGTAGCTTGGTAAGGCTGCAAACTCAAGGAAACTTATCTTTAATCTTTTTTTTAACTTAAACTACTCTTTATTGGGAAAGTATAACCAAAAGGGATATTAAATCACAGTTAAAAGGCAAGTAACAACATTCCAGTTTGAAAAAGAATTTAAAATGAAAACTGTACAAGGGGCTTTTCAAGATGGCAGTGTAGGAAAAGCCTGAACTCACCTCCTCCCATGGAAACAGCAAATACACAGCTGTATATGGAACAGTTTCCTCTGAAAAGAGACCTGAAAACTAGCTGAACAGATCCTTCACAACAAAGGACAAAAGGACCACGTGAAGAAGGTAGGAGAGGCAAAGATTCGGTCTCACCAAAAACTCCACTACTTGTGTGGCAACCCACGACCGGAAGGATCTCACACGTATGGAACTTCTTCCTGAGGAGTGAGGGGGTTCATGCCCAACATCAGGGTTGGGGAACCCTTGAGACCTGTACCTGAGAGACAAGCCCCTCAAACATCTGACTTTGAAAGCCAATGGGGCTTACATCCAGAAGTCTCAAAGGGCTGTAGGGAACAGAGATTCCACTCTTAAAGGGCTCACTCACAGACTTACTCACCCTGGGACCAAGTGTTCAAGCAGCAGTTTGAAAAGTGCCTAGCCATATGTGAAGGAGGTGTATTAGCTAATATTAACGTGTCTGCTGGAGGGGCAGAAGCTGGTGGGGGCTCTCTTCAGAGACTGAGGGACTAGTGGGTGCCAGTTTTGTGCTCTTCCATTTAACTAGTGTTGATGGGCATACCCCACCCCACTAAAGCCACTGGTGCATACTCCTTGATTGCCTGGCTCTGGTGGCCAGGGAAACTTGTATTTCTGGGCCCCATGGGGCTGAAACAACCAGAGAGACAGTTCTTGGCAGGCCATCACCCCTAGGGCATAGCACAGACAGCACACTGAACATGCTCCAGATCTTCCTGTGAAAAAAAGTCTATTTACCTGTCTTAGAGCTTCAGCCTGAAGGGTAGGCTTCAGGTTTACTACACATCTAGGGACTAAGAAGGTGCCCTCAGGGAACACAGGCTGGTGATGCCTTCTCTGTGCTCTTCCTTGGCCATACTACAGCTCACCAGTACTTCCCAGTGAAGAGCTTATAGACTCACCTGGAACCCTGATTTTTGCAATTGTCACCAGGGGGACACCTCCAAATTGCCTGGTCTAGAGGCCAGTAGGGTTTACAACTGAAGTCTCAGAGGACTGTATATATTTGCATACTTTAAAAGCTGTTGCCTGAGGATCTGACTTCCAGTCAGCCTGAAACTAGGTACTGACTGAGATCCTCCCTTTGGAACATTGACAGGTATTGGCACACCCTCAACCACTGGGATCTATCAAGAGCCAATCAGGCTGCTTAGACAATCAAAAAGGTTTGAGAGACAACCAAGAGGCAAGGTTGGTTGAACAACAAGGTTCATCTCTTACAAAGGCCTCTCCTTCAGGACTGAAAGGAGAATTCATAGAAACAAACACAGTCAGGCAAAATGAGGAAACATAGGAATATGTTCCAAATGAAAGAACAAGATAAAAACCCAGGAAAAAAAAAAAAACCTTAGTGAAATAGAAATAGTAATCAACTAGGTAAAGAGTTCAAAAGAATGGTCATGAAGATCCTCACCAAACTCAGAAAAGAATGGATAAACATAGTGAGAATTTTAACAAAGAGATAGAAAATGTAAGAAGGCACATGACTGAAGAATATAATACTTGAACTGGAAAATACACTAGAGGGATTCAACAGCAGACTAATTGAAGCAGGAGAAAGAATCGGTGATCTGGAAGACAGGGTAGTGGAACTCACTCAAAGAGAAGAGCAAAAAGAAAAAAAAAAAATTGTGGCACTATTTACAATAGCCAGGACATGGAAGCAACCTAAATGTCCATCAACAGATGAATAGATAAAGAAGATGTGGTACATATATACAATGGAATATTACTCAGCCATAAAAAGGAATGAAATTGGGTCATTTGTAGAGACGTGGATGGACCTAGAGTCTGTCATACAGAGTGAAGTAAGTCAGAAAGAAAAAAAACAAATATCATATATTAGCACATATATGTGGAATCTAGAAAAATGGTACAGATGAACCTATTTGCAGGGCAGGAGTAGAGATGCAGACATAGAAAACGAACATGTGGACATGGGGGGAAGGGGAGTGGGACAAATTGGGAGATTAGGATTGACATATACACGCTACCATGTGTAAAATTGATAGCTAGTGGGAACCTGCTGTATAGCCCAGGGAGCTCAGCTCAGTGCTCTGTGATGACCTAGATGGGTAGGATGGAAGGGTTGGGAGGGAGGTCCAAGAGGGAGGGGATATAGGTATACATATAGCTGATTCACTTCATTGTACAGCAGAAATTAACACAACATTGTAAAGCAACTATACCTAAATAAATAAATAAGTGGAAATAGCTTAAGCGATCTATGGGACAACATCAAGCAAAATAACATTTGCATTATAGAGGGTTCAGAAGGAGACGAAAAAGAGAAAGGGACAGAAAACTTATTTGAAGAAATAATGGCTAAAAACTTTATTAACTGGGGAAGGGAATAGACATCCAGATTCCAATCCAGAGAATTCCAAAAAGATGAACCCCAAAAGATCCATACCAAGGCACATTATAATTAAAATGTCAAAAGTTAAAGAGAGAATCTTAAAAGCAGCAGGCGTAAAATGACTTGTTGTGCACAAGGGCAGCCCCATAAGATTATAAGCAGATTTTTCAGGAGAAACTTTACAGGCCAGAGGGGAGTAACACAATATATTCAAAGTGCTGAAAGGGGAAAACTTCCAACCAAGAGTAATCTACCCAGTGAGATTGTCATCCAAAATCAAAGGAGAGATAAACAGTTTTCCAGACAAGCAAAAGCTAAAGTTCACACCACTAAAATGACTCTATAAGAAATGTTAAAGGGACCTCTAAAGGTACTAATTAGTAACAAACAAAAAAAAAAGAAAGTAAACATTTTATCAGTAAAGGTAAATATTTATAGTAAAGGTAGTATTTAGGCATTTATAAAGCTGTTATAAAGGTTAAAAGATAAAAGTAGTAAAAATAGCTATATGTACAATAATTAAGGAATACACAAAGTAAAAAGATGTAAATTATGACATCAAAAAGAGAAAACATGGAGGGGTAGTAAAAATATGGAGTTTTAGAATGTACTCAAACTTACCTTGCTATCAACTTAAAATAGGCTGTTATTTATATATAGGCTGTCATATGTGAGTATTATGGTAATCACAAAGCAAAAGCCTGTAGTAGATACCCAATAGATAATGAGAAAGGAATCTAACCATAACAGCAAAGAAAACCACCAAAGCACAAGGGAGGAGAACAAGAGAAGAAGAAAAAAACAGAGAAGAACTACAAAACAGTCAAAAATCAATTAACAAAACAGCAATAAGTACATACCTATCAATAATTACTTTACATGTTCATGGATTAAATCTTCCAATCAAAAGACATAGAGTGGCTGAATGGATAGATAAACAAGACCCATCTACATGCTGCCTATAAGAAACTCATTTTAGATGTAAGAACACACACAGACTGAAAGTGAAGGGATGGAAAAGTTGTTTCACACAAATGGAAACCAAAAGAAAGTTGGGGTATCTATACTAGACAAAATAGACTTTAAAACAAAGATGGTGGGCTTCCCTGGTAGCACAGTGGTTAAGAATCCACCTGCCAATGTAGGGGACATGGGTTCGAGCCCTGGTCCGGGAGGATCCCACATGCTGTGGAGCAACTAAGCCCATGCACCACAACTACTGAAGCCTGCACACCTGGAGCCTGTGCTCCACAACAGGAGAAGCCACCGCAATGAGAAACCTGCACACTTCAATGAAGAGTGGCCCCCACTCACCACAACAGAAGAAAAAGTCTGCACACAGCAAAAAAGGCCCAAAAATAAATAATAAATTAAAAAATAAATTAAAAAAATATATATATAAAATAAAACAAAGATGGTAATAAGAGACAAAGACAGGTATTACATAATGAGAAAGGGATAAATCCAACAAGACAATATAACATTTGTAAATATTTATGCACCCAACGTAGGAGCACCTAAATATACAAAGCAAATATTAACAGACCTAAAGGGAGAAATAGACAGCAATACCATAATACTAGGGAACTTTAATATCCCACATACATCAATGGATAGATCATTCAGAAGAAAATCAATAAGGAAGCATTGGCCTTAATACATTAGATCAGATGCAATGAATACATATATACAGAACATTCCATCCAAAAGTAGCAGAATACACATTCTTCTCAAGTGCACATGCAATATTTTCCAGGAGAGATCATATGTTAGGCCACATAACAAGTCTCAATAAATTAAAGAAGATTGAAGTCATATGAAGCCTTTTTTTCTGACCACATGGTATGAAACTAGAAATCAATTACAAGAAAAATACTGGGGAAATCTCAAATATGTGGAGAGTAAACAAATGCTACTGAACAATAAAAGGGTAAATGAGGCAATCCAAGGTGAAATTTTAAAATACCTTGAGACAAATAAAAATGAAAATACAACATACCAGAATCTATTGAATGCAACAAAAACAGTTTCAAGAGGGAAGGAAGTTCATAGTGATTCAAGCTTACCTCTAGAAACAGAAGAATCTCAAATAAACAACCTAACTTTACACCCCAGAAAAACTAGAAAAAGAACAAACAAAGCCCAATGTTAGAAAAAGGAAGAAAATGATAAACATTAGAGAAGAAATAAATGAAGTAGAGACTAAAAAGACAATGGAAAAGATCAATAAAACTAGGAGCTGGGTCTTTGAAAAGATAAGCAAAATTGACAAACCATTAGCTAGATTCAGTAAAAGAAAAAAAGAAGAGAGAGAAACTCAAATAAAACCAGAAATGAAACAGGAGAAGATACGACTGATACCAAAGAAATACAAAGGGTCATAAGGTACTACTATGAACAATTATATGCCAAAAAATTGGCTAACCTAGAAGAAGTGGGTAAATTTCTAGAAACATACAATCTTCCAAGACTGAATTATGAAGAAATAGAAAACCTGAATAGACAATTTACTAGTAAGGAGATTGAGTCAGTAATCAAAAACCATCCAACAAACAAAAGTCCAGGACCAAATGGCTTCACTGGTGAATTCTACCAAGCACTCAAAGAAGATTTAATACCTATATTTCTCAAACTCTTACCAAAAATTGAACTCATTCTATGAGGTCAGCATTACCCTAATACTGAAACAGACCAGGGCACCACACACACAAAACAAAGAAAATTATAGACAAATATTCCTTACAAACATAGATGTAAAAATCCTCAACAAAATATCAGCAAAGCAAATTCAACAATACATTATAAGGATCATACACCATGACCAAGTGGGATTTATTTCAGGGATGTAAGAACAATTCAACATCTGAAAAACAATCACCGTGATACACCCCATTAACAAAATGAAGGATAAAAATCATATGATGGTCACAACAGATGCAGAAAGAGCACTGGAAAAAAGCTAATATTCATTATGATAAAAACTCTTAACAAAGTGGGTATAGAGGGAATGTACCTCAACCTAATAAAGGCCATATATGATAAGCCCATCATAGTATGTTAGCTAAAGCTTTTCCTCTAAGATCAGGAACAAGACAAGAAAACCCATTCTAGCCACTGTTTTTCAACATTATATTAGAAGTCCTAGCCAGAGCAATTAGGCAAGAAAAGGTAATAAAAGTCATCCAAATTGGAAATGAAGATGTAAAACTTTCATTATTTGCACATGACATAATTTTGTATGTAGAAAAATCTTAAAGACCCCACCAAGAAACTATTAGAACGAATAAATTAATTTGGGAAGGCTGTGGGGTACAAAATCAAATTACAAAAATCTGTTCCATTTTTATACACTAACAGTGAACTATCAGAAAGAGAAATTAAGAAAACAATTCCACTTACAATTGCATAAAAAAGAATAAAATACCAAGGAATAAATTTAACCAAGGAGGTAAAAGACCTGTACACTGAAATCTATGAGACGTTGATGTAAGAAATTGAAGACACAAATAAATCAAAAGATATTCTATGCTCAAGGATCAGAAGACTTAATATTGTTTAAATGTCCATATTGCCCAATCAATCTACAGATTCAATACAACCTCTATCAAAATTCCAAGGGCATCTTTCATAGAAAAGAATATACAATCCTAAAATGTGTACAGAACCACAAAAACCCTGAATAGCTAAAGCAATCTTGAGTAAAAAGAACAAAGCTAGAGCTATAATGCTCCCAGATTTCAAACTATGTTACAAAGCCATAGTAATCAAAACAGTATAAAACATTATAAAACACACAAAGATCAATAAGACAGACACATAGGTCAATGGAACAGAATAGAGAGCCCAGAAATAAACTCACACATATATGATCAATTAATTTTCAATAAAGAGGGCAAGAATAGTCAATGCACAAAGGACAGTCTCTTCAATAAATGGTGTTAGGAAAACTGGACAACCCCATGCAAAATTATGAAAATAGACTACTATCTTATACCATGTACAAAAATTAACTCAAATTGATTAAAGAGTTGAATGTAAGGCCTGAAACCATAAAACTCTTAGAAGAAAACATGGACAATGAACTCCTTGACATCAGTCTTGATAAAGACTTTTTGGATCAGACACCAAAGTCGAGGGCAACAAAAGCAAGAGTAAACAAGTAGGACTACATCAAACCAAAAAACTTCTGCACAGTGAAGGAAACCATCAAAAAAATAAAAGGGCAACCTAATGAATGGGAGAAGATATTTGCAAATCATATATCAATAGGAGGTTAATATCCAAAATATATGAAGAACCCATACAACTCAATAATAGAAAAACAAGCAATCTGATTAAAAATTGAGCAGAGGATATGAACAGACATTTTCCATCACTAATCATCGGGGAAATGCAAATCAAAACCACACTTGTTAGGATGGTTATTATCAAAAAGACAAGACAAGAAATAAGTATTGGTGAGGATGTGGAGAAAAGGGAACCTCATTCACTGTTGGTGGGAATGTAAACTGGTGCAGCCACTATGAAAAACAGTATGGAGGTTCTTCAAAAAATTAAAAATAGAACTACTATAAATTCCAGCAATTCCACTTCCTGGTACTTATCTGAAGAAATCAAAAAGACTAATTCAAAAAGATATATGTACCTCTATGTTCGTTGCAGCATTATTTACAATATCCAAGATACAGAAACAACCTAAGTTTCCATGGATGGGTGAATGGATGAAAAAAGTTGTTGTGTATACAGTCAACCCTCCATATCTGTGGGTTCCACATCTGCAAATTCAACCAACTGTGGATCAAAAACACATGAGAAAAAAAGTTTTTAGAACTTTCCATGAAGCAGAATTTGAATTTGTCACACACCAGCAACCGGTTACATCACATTTACATTGTACTTACAACTATTTGCACAGCACTTACCTTATATTAGTTATTGTAAGTAATCTAGAGATGATTTAAAGTATATGTGAGGATATGTGTAGGCTATATGCAAATACTATGCCATTTTATATGAGACGTGAGCACCTGCAGATTTTGGTATCCTTGGGGATCCTGGAACCAATCCCCTACAAATACCGAGGGGCAACTGTTTATACAGTGGAATAATACTCAGCCATAAAAAAATGACATATTGCTATTTGCAAAAACATGGCTAGATCTTGAGGGTATTGCACCATGGAAAACCAAACCAATAGATAGAGAACAGATCAGTGGTTGCCATAGAGGGAGTATTGGGAGGTGGACACAATGTGTGAAGGGGTCAAGAGTTACAAACTTTCAGTTATAAAATTAAAAGGTCATGGGGATCTAATGTACAGCATGGTGAGTACAGTCAATAATACTGTACTGCATATTTGAAAGGTGCCAAGAGAGTAGATCTTAGAAGTTCTTATCACAAGGAAAAAATTTGTGTAACTTTGTATGGTGACAGATGGTAACTAGATTTTTTGTGGTGATCATTTCACAGTATATACAAATATCAAATCATTATGTTGTATACCTGAAACTAATATAATGTTATATGTCAATTATACCTCAATTAACAAAGAAGAAAGGGAAAATCATAGAAAAGGGGTGTGTCCATATGCCAGTCCATTGTTTTTATTTATTTATTTATTTTGATAACATTCTTTTTTTTTTTTTTTTTTTTACAGTGGGTCCTTGGTTATCTGTTTTAAATATAGCAGTGTGTACATGTCAATCCCAAGCTCCCAGTCTATCCCTCCCTCACACCCTTGCCCCCTGGTAACCATAAATTCATTCTCTTAAGTCCGTGAGTCTGTTTCTGTTTTGTAAATAAGTTCATTTGTATCATTTTTTTTAGATCCCACATGTAAGCGTGATATCATATGATATTTGTCTTTCTCTGTCTGACTTACTTCACTTAGTATGACCATCTCCAGGTCTATCCATGTTGCTGCAAATGGCATTATTTCATTCTTTTTAATGGCTGAGTAATATTCCATTATATATCTATACCACCTTTTTTTTATCCATTCATCTGTTGATGGACACTTAGGTTGCTTCCATGTTTTGGCTATTGTAAACAATGCTGCAATGAACATTGGGGTGCATGTATCCTTTTTGAACCATGTTTTTCTCTAGATATATGCCCAAGAGTGGGATTGCTAGATCTTAAGGTAGCTCTATTTTTAGTTTTTTAAGGAACCTTCATGCTGTTCTCCATAGTGGCTGTAACAATTTACATTCTGTTAGTTTTATATCATTTTACTTTGCTAACCTTTGATGCCTTCTGCCACCCATCCAAGACAGACATAAATTAGGACTCTAAAAAGGCTCCTCATGACCTTGTCAAAGTTCTCATGAACTTGGGCAATCATTCAACATACCTAAGCCTGAGTATCTGCTTAACGAGTATTTATTATCATTATTATTTTTTTCAACTCTGTCATAGAGACAAGGTTATATCTTGGAACTTTATTTCCCACTCTTCCTGGTTCTTAGATATTGGACATTTCTAGGGCTTAGAAGCCATTTCTGGTACTACCTATTCATTGACAGATGATGACTTGTTTACACTCAGGAGAACTGACACCTGTGAGAAAGATATAAGGTGGGTTTTTTTCTTTCTTTTAGGCTGATTTCCTCTGCTAAACTAATAGAGTCTGGCTTGCCCCTCTGAGAGTTGCCCCTAAATCTTCTGCTGTTCTTTCTTACTGCCATTTCTACTATGCTCCAGGCAGCAAGATGTTTTTCTAGGTAAAAAATACCCATCTCTTACTGGTTCCATGACAAAAGAATGGAAACTCCACTCCTGTTTTTATGCAGTTTAGCTTCTACAAAGATGACTTTATAATTTGGTATTTGGGTTTGCCAACAGTTTAAGTATAACTCCTGTCTGGAATCCCTAGTTAACTGACTTATTTTTATAAGCACTAAAAACTTCTCTGCTCTTCTACTGTTATCCTCCTGCTCTTTCTTCTAAATGTAGAGGAGTTTAAACTCCTCTACATTTTATTATAACATATTTGGAAAAATAATTTAAACTAACCTTTCTCAAAGTATGTTTCCCAGAACTTTTATACTATGAAATATTTCACAAAGGTGGCCTAAAAATGACCACTGAGAAAGAAGTCAAAATATAAGGAATAAAAAAATGTATTGCCTCTAACAATGTATTTTTATGGTACTAAGACAGTGTTTATACCATTTAAAATTTATTAAATTGGTATGTGCAATAAAACCCATATGTATATTTAACATTGTTTATATTCTATTTATAGAATAGTGTATTCTATTCTCTAAGTTGGCATCTTATAGTCAACTGGGTCAGAATTGTTAAGAAGTAGTTTAACAAGAGGTTTGGGAAGGTTATGTTTTCATATAGCAACAGGTATAGGTTATTTGTACCACTCTATACAAATGAGATTATTTTCTAAATGGGGAAAAATTAAATGTTCCATGAAAAATAAATACATAGTCAAAATGAAAGTTGGGAGGTACTATATCTCTTTAGGAGATTTATAATGTACTTTAGCATTATAAATCTTCTGAGAAATTCAGTGATAAAGGAATCTGTTTAACTGTGATTAATCCAGCATCTCCTAAAGTTATTTTTACCTCTCAGCTCATTCTTCTCTGACCACTCAGTAACCCTCTTTTGGGAAGACTGACTCAAAAACAATCTTCCCTGATAGGTTCACCATAAAGAAAGCATCTGAGTGTAATTATGCTTGTCAGAATATAAATATGAATGGTGAGCTTGAATCTCTCCTAACTACTCTCTTCCTCTTCAGATAAATTGTTCATAAGCCACATTGGTCCTTTAGGATCAATAGGGCACAAGGCTTGGCTGTAAGTTACAAAGTGGTTATAAAATTACTTTTAGTTTGAAAACCATCATGTATAACTTAGTTGCTGATTCAAAGCCTTACAAACTTAAAATGAGAAGTGACCTACTGGTAATGTATCTAATTCAGTCTCTCTTACTTTATAGGTGAGAAACTGAGCCCTAGTGCCCAAAGCCCCATAACTAACGGATGGCAGACTCAGGTCTCCTGGTTGTTAGATCAGGTTTCTGAAGAGTTTATAATCATGATGCCATTTTCTGAAAAATTCCACTCAACTTGCTTTCCTTTATTAATAGCAATGAAGCAGAAAATTAGAGAAAGAATACCAACTTCCTTCTCTTTTTTTCCATGAATGAAGAAATTAATAGTTTGAATGTCTGAAATCTTGATTGTAAAACTTCCCCATTTCCTAACAACCCAAAGAACCCAATTTTGTGCAGGCAACAGTATGCCCAGGCCCAGGGAATTAATGATGAGTATTCTAAGCCAGGGGGAATTCCCTTCCCCTTAGCTGTTTCAGGAGCAGGGGTGAGTATGTGACCGATTCTGTCCTTTAAGAAATAGATTGTTTCTGTGGGGCTTCTTGGAAATCACTTTTCCCCTGAAAAAAAAAAGAGAGACATGTGAGGGAAAAATATTCGTGTCCCTATTCCTTCATTTCCCCCCGTGATGTGTGAATGGAAGAATATGTTGTGTGTGACTACTGCAGTCATCCTTAATTATTAGGAGAGATATAGGAAAGACATGGATGGCAGAGCAGGAAGCTGAAATTTTGCACCTCTGAACTCTTTGCCAAGTGATATAATAAAGCTCCTATTATTAGAACCACTGGTAATTGGATATTCTGTTACTGATAACTCTCTCACTCTAAAAATAAAAAATAAATTACAACGCTATTATCCATGACCCCTTGTACTGGACAATTTCAGAAATTCTAAGATATATCTGTTCCAAAGAAATAGAATGCTCTTTCTTCTGACCTGTCATTTCACTGTGAGCCTATCTAGCAGGTGGTTTGCACGTACTTCTTATCTGCCGCTATAACCACAAAGGCTTAGAAGTATAGGCTACGCCATAAATCTGTAACTCTGATTGACTTGGTCTCTCTAAGAAGTCCTCAGAAAGCTACAAGGTCAAAGGAAACAAGGTATGCAACTGAACTTTCTATTTATTCTGCATTTACCTTAGTCATAAAAGGACAGTTGACAGTTGTGTGAGATAAAGGGCAATCCTACACTGTGTAGTCCTGTCCAGGTCTGAACATCTAACATCCTCACCCACTAACCATCAGCAGGGCTCCCCAATTATTATGACAATGCCAAACACCCCATGCATATCCGAAAGGCATTTTTTTGTCAATGTTATATGTTTAAGGTTATACTCTGTTGATTTAGGTAGCTCCAGTTCATTGGCTCTCAGTGGGAACAGTATCACACGTAGCGACCATTTTAGAAATACGCGGGTTTGACCTTAATTCATTAATCATCACAACCATCATTTGGTATTTATTTAGTGCTTTTCGATCACCATTTACATATTTTCAAATGATTTTACCCCCAACTAATGAACAGAATTCCTGTAAGTGCCATATTTCTTATGAGCATATATCTATATTTTCATCGTTTCTGATTATTTTATTTCTTTCCCCTTTTGTCTGCAGTTCTTTGTTAACCAATGCTTCTGTTCACCTACATGTCACCAAATTTTGCTACCTCAGACTCTTTATTTCTCCATATCGTTTAGTTTTAATTATAACCTTGTGACATAATTAAGGCAGGTCAATCTGTTTATACATAAGAAGGAAAGGGGGAAAAACAATAAGGAATTTATTCAAGATCTAGCTAATTGCTGACCAAGCCTGGATTAAAACCCATTTGTAAAATGGGAAAAATAGTAGCATCATTGTGAGGATTTAGTGAGGTAATTGTATCAAGAAATCACTCACTGTTCAGTCAGTAGTGATGAGTATTCTCAATAATGTCACCAAGCCCATATTTCCTTGGTTTGTTTTAATACTATTTTCAGAAAATCAGGACTCTTTAATACATACTGAAAATCCAGCTAATCATGACAATAAAGTAGACCAGAATATTCCACATCCTTAGCTTTCAGGAACACAGGTATCTGGGGAATCATTTACCACTTAAAGGGTATGAGTCTTTATAGCTTCTCCTACAGACTTGGCTCAGCATCCTTTTAGAAAAACCGAGAGAAGATCTCAAATACTGTCACCTTACATCTACCTAAATCAAGCATCCTTAATCTGCAGTGCTGTGGTCTGGCATGCATCAAATGATTCCCAAACAATATTAAAGGCAATTATTCCCGTGTCTTTTTCCATCCAGTCTTTCATCAGCACTTCTAGGAAGAAGGAACTGAGCTATTCTGCATTTCAGCCCCTCTTCCTTTTTCCTGCCCAGCTCTGATGAGGCCTGAGAGCAAAAGCTGGGTTTCCAGTTATACCGTCGAGAAGGAAGATATTAGCTAAAGCCTTAATCCCCAGCTTTAGAGTGACTGACTTGTCTATACAACAACTTTATAATTTTACTGGATCTGTGTTCAGTTTCTAATAGTATTTTTAAATACATGTTTGCTTTGTAAAACTTCTCCCCAAATCCCCTGTTTGTTGTGCACAATCTTTATAAATATGTCTTTTTTTCGATTTAATGTAGAACCAAGGAATAAGTTTCTTATCTCATTCAACTCCAGTTCATTACTCTCCAGTAGAAACCCAAGCCTCAAAGGAAGTACTTTAATTCTTTCAGCATTCTTGAGTATCTTTTTCTGTTAAGGGAATATAAATAAATCTCAGTGGTGGAACCTGAAAGAGTATAGACATTTTACTGCTATTTTATTGTACAAGCAAACCCCAACTTACACTCATTTTCCTGAAAAGTGCAAAGATGTCATTTCCCCCTTTAGGTAAATGCCTTAAAAGTAAAGATACAGACTTTGATACTGGAGGGAAAGACTTTGAAGAATAAATAAAGTTGAAATTTCATGGTGATGATGGAATTACAATAAATTTTACCACTGAATGATTTGGGCATCCTGGTATTCCTGGACTACATATTTAGAAGGTTTGGTTAGTTGGCACCCATTTATCTCTTAGCATTTGAGTCCTTCCCTCCCATCGTCTCTCCCTCTGTCAGTCCCATTCTTCCTGTTAGTCTCATCCTGCCTTTCAAACATAGGGTGGCAACGAAAGTCCACACAGCCATACATCCCCATATATACATACCTGCAGCCCCATAACCCAAAGCCTTAAGTATGTTGAGTTATCCCATTTAGCCATTCACACTGATCTTGGATGGAGTCATAGGGTCTCTAACAGTAACTCAAGATGACATTCATAGCCAGGGCTCAGGTTTGACCTTTGTCCCACGCGGCCATTCGAACCCAACTACAAGAGTATTAACAGTGCCTACATTCACAGATAACATATTTGGAGTATCAGATAAATGAAATGTATTGTACTGAACATTAACCATTGGCTAGAAATGAATCAGGGCCCATTTGACTACTATTTTCTGCTGAATATCTCTAAGCCTGAAGATATAGCAATAATTAAACCAAAAAAAGAAAATTACCCTACCCCTTCAGATTCCCAGAGAAGTATACCATATCCAGTGTCTTACCTCAAAACTGGAGAGATTTTATATGTCAGAATGCCTTGGGGGAAAAAAGAAAGCACACTGAAAAGTAAGGTACTACTTTTTCAATTTCATCACTGTTATTAGGAGTTCCAAAATAAGTTGGCTTAAAAATATCTACTTAAGCACTTAAACAAAAACTAAAATTGCATTTATTTTACAAATAAACTATATTTCAATTATTGCTTCTTTAAGCTTTTCACATGAAGTGCTTTGATAAATCAACTATTGATATGTGACCATTGTATTTTCCTTAACCATGTGAAACTGCAAAGCAGAGTGCTTCTTCATTTGATTGGTTCAAAAATAGCAATTCATATTTTCCTTAGGCTAGAATAATAAGTTTATGTTTCATTATTAAAAGTACTTTATTCACCATCATTTCCTATTAGACACGTAGAGTTTTGGAAATATTCTGACCATTCTTTGCTATAAACAAAATCACCTGCAATGACAATGTTCTAACAATAACAATATTTTGTTCTACAAAAAAATTAGACTTTCAAGACATTTTCTTTTGATTAGTTTAATTTCTCCTCTGTGGATATATTATGCTAAGTATATAAACTTTGAAATAGAAACAGTGAAGAGAAACAAATGGTCTTCAGACACACCCATTCCAATACAACCACTCCAACATTAAAGCTTTCTGGTTGCTGTTTTCTCTGTTTCTTTTCACGTGGTTGTAATCATAGTCTACACAAATTTTGGTGGCCCTTTTTTCACATAAAATTTTAATATAAATGTTTCTCTGTGCTTTATAAATATTTATAAACATTGAGTAGTTGCATGATATTCCATCATGTAAGTGAACTATTCTTTGTACTTAACTGTGTCTTAGTTGTTACACATTTAGAAAGATTTTTATTTTTTGCCCCTCAAATAAAAAATTGTAATGAACATCTGTGTGAAAAATATACTCATTCACTAACAAATCTATATTGAATGCCCATTGTTTGTCATGCACTGTTTTAGATGTTGATAGAGTGGTGAAACGAATTAATAGGAGACAAACAGGAAAGAAAACAAATAAGTGCTATATATAGCATGTCAGAAAGTGGTGAGTGGCGTGGAGAAAAATAAATCAGAGAAGGGAAGGAATGGGCTGCAATTTTAAGTGAAGTGGTCAGGAAAGTGACTTCAGAAATGACATTTAGATAAAGACAGAAGAGAAGCAAGGAACAAATGTACGTCTTGATGAACATTCCAAGCAAAGAGAGTATCAAATGCAAAAGACCCTACTCCTGTGGTTAGAATTATCTTAAGGAGTAGAATTGTTGGGCAAAAAATATTAATATATGCAGTTATTAACACATTTTTTATTTTTTAATTACGTTTTCCTTAGAGCATTTTTTGGTAGTAAAACTCTAGTTGGAATGCAATTTTTTCATGCTCATATTTTTTTTTACAGTAGTAGCCCTTGTGAGAAGTTCTAGGTGCATATTTCTTTCTGAATTTTTAAAATACTTTATAGTCCATTTAATAGAGTAATTCAGACAAAATAATTTATCCATATTGTATTATTGTTCTTTATTCCTTTTTTTCTTAGGAGATTAGATATACATGAAAAATACAGCTGTATTTGCCTGACAAATATAAAACTTATTTCACAATGTACCTGAATTATTTTTAAATCTGAGACATTTGTGAGATGGCAAACGTGGAGGAAAATTGTCTTAGCACACATCCGAGAAGGATGCTGCCTGTGACTTCCAGATTACTGTAAATAGACTGTGAGAATGAGCACGAGATCATAAAATATGAAACAATAGTGCTTGTTTTGAACGAGGTAAGGAAATTAAGAATGGAATATTACTAAAGTTAGAAACCCAAAAGAAAATGGTGAGTTCTTGATTTAGAAACTTATTGCAGAGAAATGAGGTTTTTTTTCCATTTGCCTCTTACACAAATGTGAACTCTGCTATGTCATTCTCAACCCACTTTTTCAAGTATGTTTTCTTGCAGTATATAAAAAAGATTGACGTTCTCTAAGTAAAAATGGCCTTATTTATGTGGCTTATATTTCCCATTTCAATTCATGCATTTAGCATTTGCCATTGGAATAATCTTTACTCCCATTACCCCCATTGTTTTAAGATAAATACACAAATAATTTAGACAACCAAATACACATTGAATATATTGAGAAGTTGTTTAAAGATTTTAAATACTTGAAAACATTATGGTCACCTGGGCCTAGGTTTAATTCACTATGTATTATTAAATTGATTAAATATTCGTTGGGGATCAATATAATGTCACCCAAGGGATTGCACATGGCAGTTCCTCATCAGAGCATACAAGGCCCTTCATCGTCTAGACCCTGCATCTCTATCCTTTGACATATCACCGCATGCTCCTCTTTTTTTGTGGCTCCAGCCACATCAGACAACTTGCAGTCCCTCAGCTGTGTCATTCCTCACATTCTTTGTATTTTCACATTCTCTGTATTTTCTACTCTCAGAAAAAAATGGCAGGACATCTGCTTAGCTCCTCTTTACCCAAGCAGATTCTCCTTATTCTTTTTTTTTTTTTAATTCTTTTTAATCAGTCATCAATTTTATACACATCACTGTATACATGTCAATCCCAATCACCCAATTCAGCACACCACCATCCCCACCCCACCGCAGTTTTCCCCGCTAGGTGTCCATACGTTTGTTCTCTACATCTGTGTCTCAACTTCTGCCCTGCAAACTGGTTCATGTGTACCATTTTTCTAGGTTCCACATACATGCGTTAATATACGATATTTGTTTTTCTCTTTCTGACTTACTTCACTCTGTATGACAGTCTCTAGATCCATCCACGTCTCAACAAATGACTCAATTTCGTTATTTTTTTATGGCTGAGTAATATTCCATTGTATATATGTACCACAACTTCTTTATCCATTCGTCTGTTGATGGGCATTTAGGTTGCTTCCATGACCTGGCTATTGTAAATAGTGCTGCAATGAACATTCGGGTGCATGTGTCTTTTTGAATTACGGTTTTCTCTGGGTATATGCCCAGTAGTGGGATTGCTGGGTCATATGGTAATTCTATTTTTAGTTTTTTAAGGAACCTCCATATTGTTCTCCATATTGGCTGTATCAATTTACATTCCCACCAACAGTGCAAGAGGGTTCCCTTTTCTCCACACCCTCTCCAGCATTTGTTGTTTGTAGATTTTCTGATGATGCCCATTCTAACTGGTGTGAGGTGATACCTCATAGTAGTTTTGACTTGCATTTCTCTAATAATTAGGGATGTTGAGCATCTTTTCATGTGCTTCCTGGCCATCTGTATGTCTTCTCTGGAGAAATGTCTATTTAGGTCTTCTGTCCATTTTTGGATTGGGTTGTTTGTTTCTTTAATACTGAGCTGAGTGAGCTGTTTATATATTTTGGAGATTAATCCTTTGTCCGTTGATTCGTTTGCAAATATTTTCTCCCATTCTGAGGGTTGTCTTTTCGTCTTGTTTATGGTTTCCTTTGCTGTGCAAAAGCTTTGAGGTTTCATTAGGTCCCATTTGTTTATTTTTGTTTTTATTTCCATTACTCTAGGAGGTGGATCAAAAAAGATCTTGCTGTGATTTATGTCAAAGAGTGTTCTTCCTATGTTTTCCTCTAAGAGTTTTATAGTGTCCAGTCTTACATTTAGGTCTCGAATCCATTTTGAGTTTATTTTTGTGTATGGTGTTAGGGAGTATTCTAATTTCATTCTTTTACATGTAGCTGTCCAGCTACATGTTTTCCCAGCACCACTTATTGAAGAGACCGTCTTTTCTCCATTGTATATCCTTGCCTCCTTTGTCACAGATTAGTTGACCATAGGTGCATGGGTTTATCTCTGGGCTTTCTATCCTGTTCCACTGATCTATATGTCTGTTTTTGTGCCAGTACCATACTGTCTTGATTACTGTAGCTTTGTAGTATAGTCTGAAGTCAGGGAGTCTGATTCCTCCAGCTCAGTTTTTTTCCCTCAAGACTGCTTTGGCTATTCGGGGTCTTTTGTGTCTCCATACAAATTTTAAGATGATTTGTTCTAGTTCCGTAAAAAATGCCATTGGTAATTTGATAGGGATTGCATTGAATCTGTAGACTGCTTTGGGTAGTATAGTCATTTTCACAATATTGATTCTTCCAATCCAAGAACATGGTATATCTCTCCATCTGTTGCTATCATCTTTAATTTCTTTCATCAGTGTCTTATAGTTTTCTGCATACAGGTCTTTTGTCTCCCTAGGTAGGTTTATACCTAGGTATTTTATTCTTTTTGTTGCAATGGTAAAAATGAGTGTTTCCATAATTTCTCTTTCATATTTTTCATCATTAGTGTATAGGAATGCAAGAGATTTCTGTGCATTAATTTTGTATCCTGCAACTTTACCAAATTCATTGATTAGCTCTTGTAGTTTTCTGGTGGCATTTTTAGGATTCTCTATGTATGGTATCATGTCATCTGCAAACAGTGACAGTTTTACTTCTTCTTTTCCAATTTGTATTCCTTTTATTTCTTTTTCTTCTCTGATTGCCATGGCTAGGACTTCCAAAACTATGTTGAATAATAGTGGTGAGAGTGGACATCCTTGTCTCATTCCTGATCTTAGAGGAAATGCTTTCCATTTTCCACCGTTGAGAATGATGTTTGCTGTGGGTTTGTTGTATATGGCCTTTATTATGTTGAGGTAGGTTCCCTCTATGCTCACTTTCTGGAGAGTTTTTATCATAAATGGGAGTTGAATTTTGTCAAAAGCTTTTTCTGCATCTACTGAGATGATCATATGGTTTTTCTTCTTCAATTTGTTAATATGGTGTATCACATTGATTGATTTGCATATATTGAAGAATCTTGCATCCCTGGGATAAATCCTACTTGATCGTGGTGTATGATCCTTTTAATGTGTGTTGTTGGATTCTGTTTGCTAGTATTTTGTTGAGGATTTTTGCATCTATATTCATCAGTGATATTGGTCTGTAATTTTCTTTTTTTGTAGTATCTTTTCCTGGTTTTGGTATCAGGGTGATGGTGGCCTCATAGAATGAGTTTGGGAGTGTTCCTTCCTCTGCAATTTTTTGGAAGAGTTTGAGAAGGGTGGATGTTAGCTCCTCTCTAAATGTTTGATAGAATTCACCTGTGAAGCCATCTGGTCCTGGACTTTTGTTTGTTGGAAAGTTTTTAATCACAGTTTCAATTTCATTACTTGTGATTGGTCTGTTCATATTTTCTGTTTCTTCCTGGTTCAGTCTTGGAAGGTTATACCTTTCTAAGAATTTGTCCATTTCTTCCAAGTTGTCCATTTTATTGGCATAGAGTTGCTTGATGATGCTTGAGAGACATAGAGTCTCTTAGGATGCTTTGTATTTCTGTGGTGTCTGTTGTAACTTCTCCTTTTTCATTTCTGATTTTATTGATTTGAGTCCTCTCCCTCTTTTTCTTGATGAGTCTGGCTAATGGCTTATCAATTTTATTTATCTTCTCAAAGAACCAGCTTTTAGTTTTATTGATCTTTGTTATTGTTTTCTTTGTTTCTATTTCATTTATTTCCGCTCTGATCTTTATGATTTCTTTCCTTCTACTAACTTGGGGTTTTGTTTGTTCTTCTTTCTCTAGTTTCTTTAGGTGTAAGGTTAGATTGTTTACTTGAGATTTTTCTTGTTTCCTGAGGTAGGCTTGTATAGCTATAAACTTCCCTCTTAGAACTGCTTTTGCTGCATCCCATAGGTTTTGGGTCATCGTGTTTTCATTGTCATTTGTCTCTAGGTATTTTTTGATTTCCTCTTTGATTTCTTCAGTGATCCCTTGGTTATTTTGTAACATATTGTTTAGCCTCCATGTGTTTGTGTTTTTTACGTTTTTTTTCCTATAATTGATATCTAATCTCATAGCGTTGTGGTCAGAAAACATGCTTGATATGATTTCACTTTTCTCTAAATTTACTGAGGCTTGATTTGTGACCCAAGATGTGATCTATCCTGGAGAATGTTCCGTGCGCACTTGAGAAGAAAGTGTAATCTGCTGTTTTTTGATGGAATGTCCTATAAATATCAATTAAATCTATCTGGTCTATTGTGTCATTTAAAGGTTCTATTTCCTTATTTATTTTCATTCTGGATGATCTGTCCATTGGTGTAAGTGAGGTGTTAAAGTCCCCCACTATTATTGTGTTACTGTCGATTTCCTCTTTTATAGCTGTTAGCAGTTGCCTTATGTATTGAGGTGCTCCTATGTTGGGTGCATATATATATTTGTAATTGTTATATCTTCTTCTTGGATTGATCCCTTAATCATTATGTAGTGTCCTTCCTTGTCTGTTGTAACATTCTTTATTTTAAAGTCTATTTTATCGGATATGAGTATAGCTACTCCAGCTTTCTTTTGATTTCCATTTGCATGGAATATCTTTTTCTATCCCCTCACTTTCAGTCTGTATGTGTCCCTAGGTCTAAAGTGGGTCTCTTGTAGACAGCATATATATGGGTCTTGGTTTTGTATCCATTCAGCAAGCCTGTGTCTTTTGGTTGGAGCATTTAATCCATTCACGTTTAAGGTAATTATTGATATGTATGTTCCTATGACCATTTTCTTAATTGGTTTGGGTTTGTTTTTGTAGGTCCTTTTCTTCTCTTGTGTTTCCCACTTAGAGAAGTTCCTTTAGCATTTGTTGTAGAGCTGGTTTGATGGTGCTGAATTCTCTTAGCTTTTGCTTGTCTGTAAAGCTTTTGATTTCTCCATCAAATCTAAATGAGATCCTTGCCGGGTAGAGTAATCTTGGTTGTAGGTTCTTCCCTTTCATCAATTTAAGTATATCATGCCACTCCCTTCTGGCTTGTAGAGTTTCTGCTGAGAAATCAGCTGTTAACCTTATTGGAGTTCCCTTGTATGTTATTTGTCGTTTCTCCCTTGCTGCTTTCAATAATTTTTCTTTGTCTTTAATTTTTGCCACTTTGATTACTATGTGTCTCGGCGTGTTTCTCCTTGGGTTTATCCTGTATGGGACTCTCTGCACTTCCTGGACTTGGGTGGCTATTTCCTTTCCCATGTTAGGGACGTTTTTAACTATAATCTCCTCAAATATTTTCTCTAGTCCTTTCTCTCTCTCTTCTCCTTCTGGGACCCCTGTAATGCGAATGTTGTTGCATTTAATGTTGTCCCAGAGGTCTCTTAGTCTGTCTTCATTTCTTTTCATTCTTTTTTCTTTATTCTGTTCCACAGCAGTGAATTCCACCATTCTGTCTTCCAGGTCACTTATCCATTCTTCTGCCTCAGTTATTCTGCTATTGATTCCTTCTAGTGTAGTTTTCATTTCAGTTATTGTATTGGTCATCTCTGTTTGTTTGTTCTTTAATTCTTCTAGGTCTTTGTTAATCATTTCTTGCATCTTCTCGATCTTTGCCTCCATTCTTATTCCGAGGTCCTGGATCATCTTCACTATCATTATTCTGAATTCTTTTTCTGGTAGGTTGCCTATCTCCACTTCATTTAGTTCTTTTTCTAGGGTTTTTTCTTGTTCCTTCATCTGGTATATAGCCCTCTGCCTTTTCATCTTGTCTTTCTGTGAATGTGGTTTTTGTTCCACAGGCTGCAGGATTGTAGTTTTTCTTGCTTCTGCTGTCTGCCCTCTGGTGGTTGAGGCTATCTAAGAGGCTTGATGGGAGGCTCTGGTGGTGGGTAGAGCTGACTGTTGCTTTGGCGGTCAGAGCTCAGTAAAACTTTAATCCACTTGACTGCTGATGGGTGCGGCTGGGTTCCCTCCCTATTGGTTGTTTTGCCTGAGGCAACCCAACACTGGAGCCTACGTGGGCTCTTTGGTGGGGCTAATGACAGACTCTGGGAGGGATCACACCAAGGAGTACTTCCCAGAACTTCTGCTGCCAGTGTCCTTGTCCCTATGGTGAAACAGAGCCACCCCCTGCCTCTGCAGGAGACCTTTAAACACTAGCAGGTAGGTGTGGTTCTATCTCCCCCAGGGTCACTGCTCCTTCCCCTGGGTCCCGATGCCCACACTATTTTGTGTGCCCCCTCCATGAGTGGGGTCTCTGCTTCCCCCAGTCCTGTCGAAGTCCTGCAATCAATTCCCACTAGGCTTCAAAGTATGATTCTCTATGAATTCCTCCTCCCGTTGCTGGACCCCCAGATTGGGAAGCCTGACGTGGAGCTCAGAACCTTCACTCCAGTGGGTGCACTTCTGTGGTATAAGTGTTCGCCAGTCTGTGAGTCACCCACCCACCAGTTATGGGATTTGATTTTACTCTGATTGTGCCCCTCCTACCATCTCATTCTGGCTTCTCCTTTGTCTTTGGATGTGGGGTGTCTTTTTTGGTGAGTTCCAGTGTCTTCCTGTCGATGACTGTCCAGCAGCTAGTTGTGATTATGGTGTTCTCGCAAGAGGGAGTGAAAGCACGTCCTTCTACTCCACCATCTTGGTTTCTCTCTCTCAGATTCTCCTTATTCTTGAAATATCATCTTTGACCTCTTCTACAAAGTCATCTTCTTATCTCTTCTTATACCTGTCACCATGACTCTGGGTTAGATTTCCCTCCTGCACTACTTAAGTGGTGTTCCTTGCCCATTCTTTAACCCTGTATCATAACTGTCTATTTCTCTCCTCCCACGCACATACTATAAATACAGGATGAGCTCTGGGAGGATATGAACTGGATAATATATATGTTTCTCTAGTTCCTCCAACTATTACAGTATCTGACCCATAGTAGGCAGTAAACTATTGTTTACCTACTTCTGTAGTTCAGAAAAACAAAATATGAAATGTAGCTCATTGAGTTGAATAGCCTTGTTTCCAAGGGCAAGCCTGCATGGCTTTCTTTGAATGGCCTCACAGGAAACTTTTTATTTTTAAATGGTATAAACCACTTTGGAATTACTAATCCTTGGCAAGTCAGTACCATTAAGCCAACAGCAGGTAGCTTGGGAAATTGCACAAGCTTTGGCACCCTGCCCAGCCCCTTGCAAATAGAACAAGAACTTGTTAAGACCCTTCACATGGTGCACTTGAGTGAGTGTGGGATGAGGGCAGCAATTCTAAAAGCTAGGTGTTAGGTTGCCATCTCTCTCTGGATGAAACCCTAGGAGGGAGATCTATGGACATGCAGAGAAACAAGGAGATGCAATAGCCTTGACTCGGCCAGACATACTGACCACCAGAAAATTTAAACTCTTTTCTGTCAATCAACTAATAAGAACTATTTAAAGGCAGGCCTAATATAAACCTGATACCATGATCTGGGTGATGAAAAGGGTACTGAAAAACTTGAAGGCATTCTCCCTGTATTTGAGAAGCTTATACAGTAATTGGGGAGATTTGCCTACGTGTGAAAAACTCTTAGCAGACAGTAATAAGAGCAGTGGCAGCCCTGCTCCAAGCTGTGTAGTATGATACCAGGACTGTGGGAAAGACATCTGTGCTGTATTTTGAAACAGATGTAGAACTGGTCCATATTAGTTATGGAATGTGAAGGTGTGATCAGAGGAGAAAAGTTGATAGGAAAGTGGGAGAGACTATGAGGTCTGAGCGTCTGCAATGAGGATGGACTTACCAAGGTGGTAACAAGAAATAAGCTATGCTTGTGGTTATTCACTGGAGGGAAGCAAAGTTGGCCACCCCTAAGTGTGTTCCTTTGGCATGCAGAAGAAACAGAAGACTCAGGAAGTTATTTTTTTCACCTCTCCCTTAACTGTCTAAAAGAATTTAGATAGAGAGCCAATTCCAGGAAGGAGAACTATCACCAGAGAGATCTATAGTATAATATGAACTAGGTGTGTAGACAGGGAGGAACCTAACAGTCTGTTTGTTAAAATTTCTCTGTGTCCCATTGTTTCTACATGTCCCAGCAAACATTTGTTTACCAAACATCTGCTCTTTTTTCATCTTCCTGTGAATTACATTCCTTCTCTTTGAAGACCCCTGCCCTCCTTTCTTTAGTCCAGAATGAAATATATACATCATTTTGCCTGTCTTTGGACTCTCCCATGTTTATACAGAGTCCCTGTATGTATATATATAATTACATTTGATTTTCTCCTGCTAATCTTTCTTATGTCATTTTAACTATTCAACCAGTTAAAGGAACCAAGAAGGGAAAAGGAAAATTTCAGCCTTCCTGATATCACCCATTCATAATTCTGTCTAAGCCTAGCTTTCCAAGCAAACTGAGATTTATTGCTAGCGTGCAATGTTTGAAGAAGCCTAACACGAATAAGGTCATTGGATAAAGATCATAATCGTAGAAGTGGAATTCAGCATAAAGACACTGGATTGCTGGTCTCTGGTGTACAGTAACTGTTCTGTAAATTTATGTTGAATGTTTGAAAGTGAACGTGACTGGAAATTGACTACTATAGGAAAGAAGTAAAGTAAAGAAGACTGTGAGTCACTTGTGCTGAATCAGATATTGGCCTGGATAAAACAGGTGGTCTCACTAAGACAAATGAAAGATGTTAAGTCTGATTCTTAAAATTACTGGTACTTCATTTCTATAGAAAATATTAGAAGATTTAAAACGTATTTATTGACATTATCTCATTTAAAACTTAGAACAACCCTTTAAGGAGGTGGAAGTTGCAAAGAGCTACTTCCTGTTTTTCCTGTCTCACAATATTTTTAAAGCTGATCTTATGTATGATAGTATAATTAAGAATGAAATTCGATAGTAATACTTATTCCAGTTTATAGATAAAGAAACTGAAGCTCAAAGAGGTTAAGTCACTTTAAAAGTCACTTTGCAGCACTATTTACAATAGCCAGGACATGGAAGCAACCTAAGTGTCCATTGATAGATGAATGGATAAAGAAGATGTGGCACATATGTACAATGGAATATTACTCAGCCATAAAAAGAAACGAAATTGAGTTATTTGTAGTGAGGTGGATGGACTTAAGAGTCTGTCATACAGAGTGAAGTAAGTCAGAAAGAGAAAAATACTGTATGCTAACACATATATATAGAATCTAAAAAAAAAAAAAAAAGGTTCTGATGAACCTAGGGGCAGGACAGGAATAAAGACGCAGAGGTAGAGAATGGACTTGAGGATACAGGGAGGGGGAAGGGTAAGCTGGGACGAAGTTAGAGAATAGCATTGACATATATACATTACCAAATGTAAACTAGATAGCTAGTGGGAAGCAGCTGCATATCACAGGGAGATCAGCTCGGTGCTTTGTGACCACCTAGAAGGGTGGGATAGGGAGGGTAGGAGGAAGACATAGAGGGAGGGGATATGGGGATATATGTATACGTATAGCTGATTCACTTTGTTATACAGCAGAAACTAACACACCATTGTAAAGCAATTATACTCCAATAACAATGTTTAAAAAAAAAAAGATCACACAGCTAGTGAATGATCAAGCAGAAATGAAAAAAACAAAAAAGGAAATACAAAGGGAAATGAGGAGTAAACATACTTTGAATAGTAGATTTAATAAAAGTATTTTTGTTTATTTTATTTAATGTTTGTAACAAGTCCTCAGAAGTCTTTGCCAATCACCAGTAGACTCTTGTTTGTCAAATGGTGCTTGTTGGTCTTTTTCTGACTAGATCTCTTTCCAAGCCCTCTGGATGTTTCATGAGAGCATAATAGTCTAAGGACAGTTGTAGCAATAAAAGAACTTCTTCTATTTATAGGGCATACTTATGCTAAAGAATTATTTATTCTTTATCTGAATTTCAAAGGTAACTGGCTGTCCTGTATTTAATTTGTTAAAGCTGGCAAGTTAACACAGGGGTGACCTCAATGGATCATATTAATGCCTTGGCTTTAGCAAGCCCACCAGGAGGTTGAATGCTCAGGAGCAGGTGCATGAAGGGTTTGTATTGAAATGATGCTGACCTGTTTTTGACTAGGGATTGCAAAAGAAAAACTACTGCTAAGGAGTACTGCCATCCTTAGTAGAGGCTGGAGAAGTGGGTGAGTCTTTGTCCATAATGATAAAAAGTCACGTTTTGATTGGACAGTTAAGACCAGCCACTAACGCACTGCTTCTTGGGACTGGGAACTGTTAAATTACTAAGTTAATGGAAGGAGAGAGTTGTGGGCTTTGCTTTGTGTATCAGTTTGATTTAACAGGATGTTATAACAAGAACTGCAACAATAACTCAGTGGCTTATGGGATGTAGAAATTTATTTTCTCTCACCTAATGCTCTTCTGAGTGTATTGAAGGCTAGTAGTGGGGAGCAGAGGCGAGTGGTTCCCTTACATAGTCATTTAACAACTGAGACTGACAGTGGCTCTACCATATTTAGTGAATGGCTTCTAAGGTCACTTCATTCTTTATTCCAGCCAGAAAAACAGAAAAGCAAAGAGCATAAAAAGCTAATATACACAATTTTATTGGACAGAATATAAAATTTGCACACAACTCTTCTGTTTGCAAGAGCTTAGCTACGTGACCACACTAGTTGCAAAGGGACCACAGAATGTCATCCAGCTACAATTCTATTACTCTGGAGAAAGGGGCATATGAATTTTGGTGAACAGCTGTATTTTGCATTATACCCTGTAGGTGCATTACAGGGCTTTTAGATTGTGGGAACAAGAGCGAAGAAAAGCAAGGGGCTATGTTAAATATTAGAGGCAATGACATACTTTAAGGGTGTCTCACATTCCTTTGGGTGTAATTTTGACTCTATGCAAATGACCCTTTACTCACCTAGCTCAGATCCTAATATCAACATAATATGCAAATTTTCTACCTGAAAAATAAATATATATGCTATTTCTCCAGTCACTTATTAATAGCTTTGCTGTTGCATATTTTGAATGCATTTCAAATGCCGTGTATGACAAAACACCAAGCCAGTTCTTCCCAAGTGGTGAGGTCTTCTAATAAGCAAAGGTAATAATTTACATGCTCATTAAAGTTACCCCATAAAAGAAAAGTAGGGGGAAGAATAGTGAACAGCTATGGAGGGTGATATTTGATCAGATCAGCCCGTGTCTTGGACATCTTTATTAAGATATTACAAATGAATTCTTATCATCAAGAGATGTATTTTCATGACAGGTTGAAAATCTGAGCTTGCAAAAAAAGTGAAAAGTCTGATAACAATTGAAATATATAGAAGGCATGGCCAATAGCAATCTAGAAGCAAGTTGAGGGTCAGCTGTGTTTGAATCTCCCTAATAGCAAAGGGTGCATTCCTGCTTCTATTTAAATATGTTCAGAAGAGCATCAGTACTGCTGGACATTCAAATGCTAAAACAGCAAATAGCGTTAGCTTGGGTAATAGAAATCATTAAAACCACTCAAAGTCTAGTAACATGCTAGTGACAGCCAAATACCACATTTGCATTACTCAGTTGTTTGAGTGATGCCTCAAAAAACAACTTCTCAGAATAAAACCTTAGGTTTACAGTTTGTGGCAGTGTTCAGTCCTGAGTAACCTGAATTTTGTAGGACCTTCTTACGCTAGCCCCAATAAAGACACGTGGTTTGCCGATATTGCTAGAAAAATAGCAGTAAAACAATCTCAGTATAATAAAAGGTTAATTTGAGGACAAGACCTTTCCTGGGTACATGAGATCACTTTTAACAAATAGATGTTTTTTTGTAAAATTTTATTCATTTTTACACCAAAACCCACTACCCTATAAGTAGAAAACAAGTAGAAATAAGTAATTAAAATAAGTTGAAAATATAATAAGTAGAAAAACATAGGGTTCGTGGGTTTTGAGAGTTATGTTTTGTTCTCTCTGGAATACCACTAAGAAACTCTGGAGACTATGTTTTCATTATATAAACAGAAACAGGAGCAGTTTCTTCCCTCCCCTCCAGAAATACCATACAATAAGTGTAAAGGATAAACTTTGTAAGAACGTAAAAAAGCATTCAGTGTGAAATACGAACAAATAAAATAACTGGAGGCTCATTTCTTTTAAGGCTCCAGCTCTATTTGGTAGCCCTGTTGACACTGTATATTTCCAAACCATAGTTAAACCCCTGAAGCACATCTTCTGTCCTGACTCTGACTATATAACCAGCTGCATCCTGGAATTAACTGGCTCTGGAATTCCTCCTGCCCCATTCCAATACTGCTCTGTCTTGTTGAGTTCCAGTGTGATTATTTAGTTTTAGTTCTGCTTGCCTTGTGATTTCCTTTCTTGGCTTTGGTGATCCAGTTACCACGATGAATTCTTGCACTTTAAAGGCCTCGTGATAGTGACTTGACTTGTCATTATATTACCGAACTCAGGTTCTGTTGCTCACCGCTCAAGAGCCAATAATTTGAGAGGCAGGTGGCAATAGAAAGGAAAGATGCTTTCATCAGAATAGCAGGCTACCTGGGGCAAAGGTGGACACGTGTCCTGAGACCAACTCTGAGCATTCTGCTCAACCAGGACAATTTTTAAAGGGAAAAAGGTAGAATGATCTCAGTGAATCATCAAGTCAGGATGTTGGGTTCTGTATCATTCTCCATTGGGTGCAAACTAGATGACTCTTTCTTCAGATGTTATCTTGCCTATGTGATCCACCTGCAGGATTGCTAAGGGGGCTGCTGAGGATAGAGAGCTAGTCATTCTTTAACTGCTTAATTCTTCGTTCTTCTTTTTATCTAGGAAAAGAATCAACAGGTTAGGCAAGGCATGGTGGGCATTCAGGAGAGCATAGGTCAGGAGTTAGGTTAAATTGCCTAGTGATCTCTTTTCTATAATTAGGTTCTTTTAAGGTTAGAGGGGAAGAGAAATGGGCAAACAGGAAAGGGGCAAAAGAGCTGCTTTCAGCTGGGCTACACTCTGTACTCAAACATCCCTGAGGGGGAATTAATAAAACAGACACCATTTTACTTTCCAGCTTTCCCTTTGATTTCAGTGACCTGGAATATGACACGACAAGAGCAAAGAATTACTCGGTGCCGTAACTTTGGCATTTTTGCCTGGGCCTACTCATACATTACTGAAAGCAGATGGGCGTGACTAGATAGTATTGATCTTTTTGTGATTTTACTCTTCACAATGACTAAAAATAGACGGAATTATAAAAACCACAAGTGGAAAAGCAATTCCGGCATAACACAAATGTAATTTCTATTGATGGCATTCCTAAAAATAACTATGAAATCATCACGTGCTTAAGTGAGAATCTATTTTTCTCATCATCAGGCATGGTTCCATTATTTCAAATACTTCAAATTTGATATTTAAAATTCAAATATTTCAAATAAAAATCCATTTAGTCTTTTTTAGTGTAACTTCAGATTTGTGACTACTCAACTTACACTTTAAAAGTCAAATATATTAGTCATATTTTGAATGCTATTGAGAGTCCTTAAAATATAGCTTGAACACATCTGTTTCTGACTCTACTGGAAAAGCTAGGATCTAACAGATAGGCAAGTCATTGGAGCAAAATATACAGACCAGAAACAGATCTGCACATATATGATCTCCTGATTTATGACTAAAATGTCACTGAAATGCTTTGGAAATGATAATGTTTTCTAAAATGGTGCTGGGTCAGTTGAATATATTTTCCACCGGGAAAATATAAATCTTGACTCCTGTATCACACCACATACAAAATCAATTGCAGATGGATTGTAGACAAAATGTGAAAGTTAAAAAATAACATTCCTAGAAGACATCAAGTGGAATATCTTAATTACCTTGGCAAAGGCATCGATTACTTAAACAGAACACAATTCATAATCAAGACATATAATAACAATTCCTACAGATCAGTAAAAGAAAAGGGAGGGAAACATATTTCAGTAGACAAAAGTCCTGTACCAAAACTTCATGAAAGAGGATACCCAATGTGCAGTTAGTATGTGCTCGATATGAGGAAAATGAAAATAATTTCACCACCACTAGAATGGCCAAAAAAAGACAAATTATTACCAAGGTAGCAGGAAGATACGGAGCAACCTGAAATTTCATACACTGTATGTAAAAATGTAAATTAGTACAGTCTCTCTGTTAAACTTTTTGCCACCGTACTAAAGTAAAATATACAATTACTTTATGACTCAAAAATTTGACTCATAGAATCAACAGACACACCTATACTTGTACAAGGAAAGGTATAAATATTGTGTACATATTTATGTATTTATGTATGTATGCATAGGTATTGTGTGCATACATACATATTTATGTATTTATGTATGTATGCATGTATGTATGTATTTCTAAGAGCATTAACTTTAATAGCCTAAATTAGAAACAACCCAAATCAAATTTTCAGCAACAATAAAATTAAGAAATGAATTTCTTTATAGTTATACAACAATAAAAAACAGTAAACAAGTAAACATGGTACCATGGTACCAAACTGATGAAAATCACATATGCAATGTCTAGTGAAAGAATTTATATACAAGAGTACCTACTATGTGATTCCTTTTATACAGAGTTCCCAACTAATTAAGCAAAACTCTTCTATGATAATTGGGACAACAGTGACTTTGGGAGGGATTAATGACTGGATGGGATCATGGAAGTCTTCTAGGGTTCTGGTCCTAGTTATATCTCTATCCATGTTGATGGCAAAGATGGTCAACTTTGGGAAAATTCATCAAGCCATCCATTTAACACCAGTGTACTTTACAGTACATATGTAATTCTTGAAATAAGACATTTTTAAATATGTTGAACAGTTGAACATATGGCAACCTATAGTCAAAATGCTGTATTTTTTATGACTCTAAAAATTGCCTAAATTTCAAAATAGTTAATATATGTAATTAAGCCCTATCACATAGCAAGAATTTAATAAATTTACCTGTTATCATTTTTATTATTATATTGTCATTTTAATGCCATTATAGTATTTGTGCCATAATTATGTATCTATAAAGTAACGATAAAAATAATAGTATGAATACATCAGGCAACGGCAGTAGCACTACTGGTAGGAATAACAGGAAAGACAACTAATACCTGCTCAGTGGTCATAGGAATGTCTGTCAGGATGGGCAAGGGTTTTCTGTGGTAACAAGCAAGCTCAAACTCTCGAAGGTTTGTGCCTCCCTCATAATAAGTGCTTGTTGTGAATCAGCTGTGAGCTCTGAGACCTGTAGTCACTTGGAATCCCAGGCTGATAGAGGCCGCATCTTGTCACGTGCTTCCATGATCATCAAGGCAGGGAGAAGAAAATGTGAGGAATTGCATACAAGCTCTCAAAACTTTGCCCAGAAGTGTTTCAGGATACTCCTGCTCTCACAATTTTAGCCAAAGCAAGTCACAGAGACATGCTTAATCTCTTCAGGTGGTGGGAAATATAATCATACCAGGAGGTCGAAAGCCAGAAAGATTTGGCAAATAGCACTAAAGACTATCACAAATACTAAGGATATTCTTTTCCTCAAATATGAAAATGAATATGAAAGTCCTAAGTAAAATGTAAAATGTTATGCAACTATAAAAGCTCTCATTATTTAATCTAAAATTTTTCTCTCTAATGAGGATATATGTGTTGGATTTCACACTGGGGCAAGCACTAATTGTATTAACATTTTTTTTAACGTGTTTATTGGAGTATTATTGCTTTACAATGGTGTGTTAGTTTCTGCTGTATAACAAAGTGACTCAGCTATACATATACATATATCCCCATATCTCCTCCCTCTTGCGTCTCCCTCCCACCCTCCCTATCCCACGCCTCTAGGTGGTCACAAACACGGAGCCGATCTACCTGTGCTATGCGGCTGCTTCCCACTAGCTATCTATTATACATTTGGTAGTGTATATATGTCCATGCCACTCTCTCACTTTGTCCCAGCTTACCCTTCCCCCTCCCCGTATCCTCAAGTCCATTCTCTATGTCTGCGTCTTTATTCCTGTCCTGCCCCTAGGTTCATCAGAAACTTTTCTTTTTTCTTTTTAGATTCCATATATATATGTGTTAGCATATGATATTTGTTTTTCTCTTTCTGACTTACTTTGTATGACAGTCTCTAGGTCCATCTACCTCACTACAAATAACTCAATTTCATTTCTTTTTATAGCTGAGTAATATTGCATTGTATACATGTGCCACATCTTCTTTATCCATTCATCTGATGATGGACACTTAGGTTGCTTCCATGTCTTGGCTATTGTAAATAGAGCTGCAATGAACATTGTGGTACATGACTCTTTTTGAATTATGGTTTTCTCAGGGTATATGCCCAGTAGTGGGATTGCTGGGTCATACGGTAGTTCTATTTTTAGTTTTTTAAGGAACCTCCATACTGTTCTCCATAGTGGCTATATCAGTTTACATTCCCACCAACATTGCAAGAGGGTTCCCTTTTCTCCACACCCTCTCCAGCATTTATTGTCTGTAGATTTTTTGATGATGGCCATTCTGACTGGTGTGAGGTGATATCTCATTGTAGTTTTGATTTGCATTTCTCTAACGATTAGTGATGCTGAACCTTCTTTCATGTGTTTGTTGGCAATCTGTATATCTTCTTTGGAGAAATGTCTATTTAGGTTTTCTGCCCATTTTTGGATTGGGTTGTTTGTTTATTTGATATTGAGCTGCATGAGCTGCTTGTATATTTTGTAGATAAATCGTTTGTCAGTTGCTTCATTTGCAAATATTTTCTCCCATTCTAAAGGTTGTCTTTTCATCTTGTTTATGGTTTCCTTTGCTGTGCAAAAGCTTTTAAGTTTCATTAGGTCCCATTTGTTTATTTTTGTTTTTATTTCCATTTCTCTAGGAGGTGGGTAAAAAGATCTTGCTGTGATTTATGTCATAGAGTGTTCTGCCTATGTTTTCCTCTAAGAGTTTTAGAGTGTCTGACCTTACATTTGGGTCTTTAATCCATTTTGCGTTTATTTTTGTGTATGGTGTTAGGGAGTGTTCTAATTTCATTCTTTTACACGTAGCTGTCCAGTTTTCCCAGCACCACTTATTGAAGAGGTTGTCTTTTTGCCATTGTATATTCTTGCCTCCTTTATCAAAAATAAGGTGACCATATGTGTGTGGGTTTATCGCTGGGCTTTCTATCCTGTTCCATTGATCTATATTTCTGTTTTTGTGCCAGTACCATACTGTCTTGATTACTGTAGCTTTGTAGTGTAGTCTGAAGTCCAGGAGCCTGATTCCTCCAGCTCCATTTTTCTTTCTCAAGATTGCTTTGGCTATTCATGGTCTTTTGTGTTCCCATACAAATTGTGAAATTTTTTGTTCTAGTTCTGTGAAAAATGCCATTTGTAGTTTGATAGGGATTGCATTGAATCTGTAGATTGCTTTGGGTAGTATAGTCATTTTCACTATGTTGATCCTTCCAATCCAAGAACATGGTGTATCTCTCCATCTGTTTGTATCATCTTTAATTTCCTTCATCAGTGTCTTATAATTTTCTGCATACAGGTCTTTTGTCTCCTTAGGTAATTTTATTCCTAGGTATTTTATTGTTTTTGTTGCAATGGTAAATGGGAGTGTTTCCTTAATTTCATTTTCAGATTTTTCATCATTAGTGTATAGGAATGCAAGAGATTTCTGTGCATTAATTTTGTATCCTGCTACTTTACCAAATTCGTTGATTAGCTCTAGTAGTTTTCTGGTAGCATCTTTAGGATTCTCTGTGTATAGGATCATATAATCGGCAAATAGTGACAGCTTAACTTCTTTTCCAATTTGGATTTCTTTTATTTCTTTTTCTTCTCTGATTGCTGTGGCTAAAATTTCCAAAACTATGTTGAATAATAGTGGTGCAAGTGGACAACCTTGTCTTGCTCTTGATCTTAGTGAAAATGGTTTCAGTTTTTGACCATTGAGAATGATGTTGTCTGTGTGTTTGTTATATATGGCCTTTATTATGTTGAGGTAAGTTCCCTCTATGCCTACTTTCTGGAGGGTTTTTATCATAAATGGGTGTTGAATTTTGTTGAAAGATTTTTCTGCATCTATTGAGATGATCATATGGTTTTTCTCCTTAAATTTGTTAATATGGTGTATCACATTGATTGACTTGTGTATATTGAAGAATCCTTGCATTCCTGGGATAAACCCCACATGATCATGGTGTATGATCCTTTTAATGTGCTGTAGGATTCTGTTTGCTAGTATTTTGTTGAGGATTTTTGCATCTATGTTCATCAGTGATATTGGCCTGTACTTTTCTTTCTTTGTGACATCTTTGTCTGGTTTTGGTATCAGGGTGATGGTGGCTTCGTAGAATGAGTTTTGGAGTGTTCCTACCTCTGCTATATTTTGGATGAGTTTGAGAAGGATAGGTGTTAGCTCTTCTCTAAATGTTTGATAGAATTCACCTGTGAAGCCATCTGGTCCTGAGCTTTTGTTTGTTGGAAGATTTTTAATCACAGTCTCAATTTCAGTGCTTGTGATTGATCTGTTTATATTTTCTATTTCTTCCTGGTTCTGTCTCAGAAGGTTGTGCTTTTCTAAGAATTTGCCCATTTCTTCCAGGTTGTGCATTTTATTGGCATATAGTTGCTTGTAGTAATCTCTCATGATCCTTTGTATTTCTGCAGTGTCAGTTGTTACTTCTCCTTTTTCCTTTCTTATTCTATTGATTTGAGTCTTCCTCCTTTTTTTCTTGATGAGTCTGCCTAATGGTTTATCAATTCTGTTTATCTTCTCAAACAACCAGCTTTTGGTTTTATGGATCTTTACTATTGTTTCTTTCATTTCTTTTTCATTTATTTCTGATCTGATCTTTATGATTTCTTTCCCTCTGCTAACTTTGGGGTTTTTTTTGTTTTTCTTTCTCTGATTGGTTTAGCTGTAAGGTTAGATTGTTTATTTGAGATGTTTCTTGTTTCTTGAGGTAGGATTGTATTGCTATAAACTTCCCTCTTAGAACTGCTTTTGCTGCATCCCATAGGTTTTGGGTCATCATGTTTTCATTGTCATTTGTTTCTAGGTATTTTTTGATTTCCTCTTTGATTTCTTCAGAGATCTCTGGTTATTAAGTAGTGTATTGTTTAGCCTCCATGTGTTTGTATTTTTTACAGATTGTCCCCTGTAATTGATATCTAGTCTCATAGCATTGTGGTCACAAAAGATACTTGATACGATTTCAATTTTCTTAAATTTACCAAGGCTTGATATGTGACCCAGGATATGATCTATCCTGGAGAATGTTCCACGAGCACTTGAGAAGAAAGTGTATTCTGTTGTTTTTGGCTGGAATGCCCTATAAATATCAATTAAGTCCATCTTGTTTAATGTATCATTTAAAGCTTGTGTTTCCTTATTTATTTTCATTTTGGGTGATCTGTCCATTGGTAAAATTGGGGTATTAAAGTCCCCTACAATGATTGTGTTACTGTTACTTTCCCCTTTTATGTCTGTTAGCATTTGCCTTATATATTGAGGTGCTCTTATGTTGGGTGCATAAATATTTACAATCGTTATATCTTCTTCTTGGATTGATTCCTTGATCAATAGATAGTGTCCTTCTTTGTCTCTTGTAATAGTCTTTATTTTAAAGTCTATTTTGTCTGATATGAGAATTGCTACTCCAGCTTTCTTTTGATTTCCATTTGCATAGAATATCTTTTTCCATCCCCTCTGTTTCAGTCTGTATGTGTTCCTAGGTCTGAAGTGGGTCTCTTGTAGACAGCATATATACTGTTGTTGGATCTCTTGTTGTTGAATCCATTCAGCCAGGCTATGTCTTTTGGTTGGAGCATTTAATCCATTTACATTTAAGGTAATTATTGATATGTATGTTGCTATTACCATTTTCATAATTTTTTGGGGTTTGTTATTGTAGGTTTTTTCCTTCTCTTGTGTTTCCTGCCTAGAGAAGTTCCTTTAGCATTTGTTGTAAAGCTGGTTTGGTGGTGCTGAATTCTCTTAGCTCTTGCTTGTCTGCAAAGGTTTTAATTTCTCTGTCGAATCTGAATGAGATCCTTGCTGGGTAGAGTAATCTTCGTTGTAGGTTTTTCCCTTTCATCCCTTTAAATATGTCCTGCCACTCCCTTCTGGCTTGCAGAGTTTCTACTGAAAGATCAGCTGTATAACCTTAGGGGGATTCCCTTGTATGTTATTTGTTGTTTTTCCCTTGCTGCTTTTAATATTTTTTCTTTGTATTTAATTTTTGATAGTTTGATTAATATGTGTTCTGGCATGTTTCTCCTTGGATTTATCCTGTATGGAACTCTCTGCACTTCCTGGACTTGATTGACTCTTTCCTTTCCCATATTAGGGAAGTTTTCAACTATAATCTCTTCAAATATTTTCTGAGTCCCTTTCTTTTTCTCTACTTCTTCTGGGACCCCTATAATTAGAATGTTGTTGTGTTTAATGTTGTCTGAGAGCTTTCTGAGACTGTCCTCAATTCTTTTCATTCTTTTTTCTTTATTCTGCTCTGCAGTAGCTCCACTATTTTATCTTCCAAGTCACTTATCCATTCTTCTACCTCAGTTATTCTGCTATTGATTCCTTCTAGATAATTTTTAATTTCATTTATTTTGTTGTTCATCATTGTTTATTTGCTCTTTAGTTCTTCTAGTTCCTTGTTAAATGTTTCTTTTATTTTCTTCATTCTATTTCCAAGATTTTGGATAATCTTTACTGTCATTACTCTGAATTTTTTTTCAGGTAGACTGCCTATTTCTTCATTTGTTTGGTCTGGTAAGTTTTTACCTTTCTCCTTCATCAGCTGTGTGTTTCTCTGTCTTCTCATTTTGCTTAACTTACTGTGTTTGGGGTCTCCTTTTTGCAGGCTGTAGGCTTGTAGTTCCCCTTGTTTTTGGTGTCTGCCCCCCGAGGCTAAGGTTGGTTCAATGGGTTGTGTAGACTCCCTGTTGGAGGGGACTAGTGCCTGTGTTCTGGTGCATGAGGCTGGATCTTGTCTGTCTGGTGGGCAGGACCACATCCGGTGGTGTGTTTTGGGGTGTCTGTGACCTTATTATGATTTTAGGCAGCCTCTCTGCTAATGGGTGGGGTTGTGTTCCTGTCTTGCTAGTTGTTTGGCATAGGTTGTCCAGCACTGTAGCTTGCCGTTCATTGAGTGGAGCTGGGTCTTAGCGTTGAGATGGAGATCTCTGGGAGAGCTTTCGCTATTTGATATTATGTGGAGCCAGGAGGTCTCTGGTGGACTAATGTCCTGAATTCGGATCTCCCACCTCAGAGGCACAGACCTGACACCAGCTGGAGCACCAAGACCCTTTCAGCCGCACGGCCAGGTACGTGGGAGTTTCTTGCTTTTTGGGAAGTCTGAGGTCTTCTGCCAATGTTCAATAGCTGTTCTGTAGGAGTTGTTCCACATGTAGTTGTATTTCTGATGTATTTGTGAGGAGGAAGGTGATCTCTATGTCTTACTCCTCCGTCATCTTGAAGGTCTCTCATTAGCACATCTTTTGTTGTCTATCTTAGTCTTCATTAATTCTAAGTTTTGTTACTTGGATAACTAATATTTACTTCATATGAAATTAATAGACTTTAATTATTAGTTTTTTAAATTTCATGACTGAATATTATAGATGTTATAGTCCTTATGTTTTCTATTGGAGTTAAATTTGGAAATTTTACCACTCAAAAACTATAACTATAAACAGGATAAGTATGCCAAAAGACTTTCTATAATTAAGTAGTGTATACGTAAATCATGGTTCTTCAGTAGTTTATGTTGAATCATTAAATTATTTTTACTAAAAATGATCAAGTAATTCCAAAATTCAATATCTAATTTAGAGTTACATAGCACCTGAAAGTGGATAATTTATATGGAGCCGAAATTGGTAGTTTCTACACATACCAGTGTACATGTTATGTGGAAGTTTTTTGAGAAGGTAACGTTATACAATAAAATGAAAGCAATGTACAAAGTCAGTATAATAAAATAGTTATAGACAATAAGTGGGAGTTTTCATAGAGATCTGCTGGGAATGTGTGCTGTGTCCTTTGACCTGCCAGCATATTCACAGATGGGACTTCAGATAATAAAAATGGGAGTCCATGGTCCCCATCAGAGGCATGCTTCTTTTGGATGCCTTGCCCATCTTTGAGTGCCAAGAACCCTGCACAGGGCAAAGAACACAACAGGTCCTCAACTGACACATTTTCATAGTACTTAAGGATGTTGCAAAGCTGAAAGGTATAGCTATGCTTTAGATCTTCCAATAAAAAATAGAAGCAGTCAACTGGGAGCAATCTGTACAAAAAACCAACATTTGGGAATTTAACTTGGCAAAAGTTTACTTTAACTAATAGTAACACAAGAGTTTTTTGTTTTTTTGGTTTTTTTTTTTAAGATTTCCCAGCAGTTTACTAAGGCTGCATTACTAAAAGAAAAAACAATTCTAAATATATTACTAGAAACATTATACTATCACCCAATTGGCAAAAATTTTTAAGTGTGACAACGTCGAGTGTTGGTGAGACTGTGGAATATTGAGAACTCTGCAAACACTGCTGAGTATTTGCTACTGTCTTCCCACTGGACAGGCTACATCTGGGGATTAACTTTTGTCTTTCCTGGTAGAGAAGAGAGCAGGGACACTTTTGAAAATTTATGTCCTGCTTTTAGGCAAATAGGAAGAGGGCAGGGAGCTTTTCTGGCTTCTGCTCCTTCTCAGTTGCCTTCAGCTCAAAATAATTCTTATTCCAAAGTGGCATATTTGAGGATGGCATAGTCTGCTACCGTTTCAGTACCTTACTTCCAAAAGGACAGTAGTCAACTACGTGAATGGTTTTCTTTTCTTTTCTTTATTGTGTTAAAAACCTGAAAATTTCTTTTCAAAATAAAAATTGATGGGGCAACTCACTATGTAAAATGAATAAAAATTCAGCCTGAAAAGAGGAAAGAGAGGGGGGTAGGGAGTAAGGAAGAAAGGAAAGAAGGAAGGAAGGAAGGAAGGGAAGGAAGAAAGAGAGAGAAAGAAGGGAGGAAGGAAGGAAGAGGCAAAAGCCCAAACCCTATCTTCCATGAGACTTTGCTGTGAAAACCACCAAACAAGAGAAAAGCATCGGGACTGAGAAGAGGAAACCATATCAGCAAGAGACAGTTGAAAGAAATGGAGATCTACAGCCTGGGGCACGGAAAGACCATGGTGCCTGATTTCGAATATTTATAAGAAGGGCTTTTGGGTTGGAAGGTAGAACATACTCTGTGTTGCTGCTAATGACAAAACTAGAACCAAGGAGAGGGAGTTAGAAGGAGGAAGAAACCTATTTGAGAAAAGTAAGAAGGACGCGTCAAACTAAGGCAGCGCTCGCAAAGGGCAGAGGGCTCACCATTGCCAGAAGCATTCAAGGCCTGGTTGACTGCATCCTTATGAAGCATGACATGGATGGGGTTCTTCCATTCAAAGAGACGTTAGGATGGAAGGACTTCTTTTCTGGGCTGTTCCATCTGATGTTGACGTTGAGGGTCAAAACTGATGTAAGAGTCCACCATGACTCTGGTACAAAACAGAAATCAATGGTGGTATCGACCAAGCCCAACCCACCTGGTTGCATTCTTTCATCCTTACCTTTTCTTCTTCAGGCAATTGCTCTTAACTGCTGCTTCTCCCTCTGTCTGTTGCCCTTTCTTTTCCATAAACTTCTCATTTAAGGTAAGCAGGAGGGACAAATGCTGACAAGATGAGCAAGGATCAAGTGGTATGAAAATCTCATCCACTAATCCTGGCAATCAATTACAGCCATTCTCAGGATTTTGAGTCCCTCAAGCCTCTTCATTAATCAACCCCCAGTTATTCATTCTTCCCACACGTGCAACTCAAATTTGCTGTGGCATCATACTGTGTTCAGAGGAGTGTCTCACAAGCAATGGAAAAAGACTGGGTATCTTTAGAATATTAGTCGGCAGCTGGTTTAGTTAAATCTCTCTCCACCCACGCTGTACTGTATTGATTAAATTGTAAAGAAATGGCTAAATGAAGATATTATTTGTATTTGGTACATTTGCTCTCATGCACACCATTCTATTTTAATTTACTTTTTCACAAGTAAGTCAATATTATTTTAAAAGTATTTCCCATCTGGCATGCATGCTAATAAAGAAAAGAAATCTACTAATTTGTGCCATATCAAATTTAACCTTTATTTTTTTTTGTACTTTCTAATTACATAGTTCTCAAGGAAATCAAACTGGAAAAACTGGATTTCATCTTCTTGCCTTTTAGTTCTCATACATAACCATTTAGTGAGAGAGAGAAATGAAACACTAGTTTTTGGAGGTCTTAACCATACGAGAACAAAACACGTACAGTTATCTCTCTATTATTTGTCTTTATTTTCATAATGCTTGTGTAAAACCTAAATACAGCAAGGTAAACTGATTATCCTGCAAAATAATTCAGCGTGATCTGAATCATAAAATAATTCAATTATAGTCTGCCTCATTTTGGTGGGGTATATTATGATCAATTTTTTGAAATTCTGTAAATCACATGTATGTATGTATGTGTATATGGTAATTCCCTATTACCCTGTTTGTTTATTCATTTCACATGATACCAGCACCATGTGCCACAAGAGACTGCTTATGCATACACACATACGTGAGGCATTAACATTTCTAAGTGCTAAATTCGTATGACTCAGTTCGTTACAGTTTTGGGAATATTTTTCCTGATTCAAACTGTGTGTATGTGTGCTTATAGACAGTTGTGCACGTTGATAATAAATGGAATTAACAAGAAAAGTTAAATATAGAAATTTCTATATTAATGAATATTCATGTATTTTTCAACATAAAGTTGAAAAACATTATACTTTCTAGATATCTCAGAATGAAAACCATACTGCTGCCTTTTAGGAAGGTTAGGGTTAGGGTCTGGAGGAGACCACATTCTTACTGCAACATTTGAATGAGTCGCTGAGTTAATTCACTGAAGGTGTAAAACTTTATGGGAAGTGAGACAACTACAGGGGAAAGAGCAGCTGGACCCAGTATAGTTGGTGAATCTCCTCTTCGCCCCCGTGGTTCTTTTATGAGGAACACCAGATCTGGGAGGCTCTTTTTTCCCTCGTCACAATCTAATTTTATTCTGTGTTTCCCTTACTCTGAAAGAACGTGTGCTCCCCATTTCTGCCCTTCCGTTAAGGGAACATTTACATTGCCACCGCATCTTTATCAGTGGAGAGTACACAGGGTGATTTCTCAGTTCTCCCTGGACAGATGCTTAATCCTTGTATTTCCAGAATCAAAGACAGTTCATTCCCACACATTCAATTCTGTGACCCTGATTTAATATTCTTTTACCTGGGCGCTGCCAATGCTGAATTGAATCTAAGGGCTAAAATTGGAAATACATTTCTCTGCACTGACCTATTGGTATTGCCCCTAAAATATATTTGAAAATACCATAAATCTTTAAGATAATGGAAAGAAAATAGAATTGCCTGTCAAAAGATGTCCTGTTTCTCTCTTGCTTACTATCTTCATGATTTTAAACAATTTCCTTAAATCTCCTGAGTCATTAGTAAAATGTCAGAGATAGTACACCTGAGAGAGTTGGCATGGGAACAACACAAACTAATAAACATGAAAATATGTTTTGTAAATCACAGTACAGCAGAACTATGTCTATTATTATGTGTATGACAAAAGTAGGTTTTTAAAAAAAAATCAGCTATCTAAAAATAATTATGTAATAACCCAAATGGGGAAAGAACTTGGAAAAGAATAGCTACATGCATATGTATAACTGAATCACTTTGCCCTACCCCTGAAACTAACACAACATTGTTAATCAACTATACTCCAATATAGAATAAAAGGTTTTTAAAAATAAATAAATAAATAAATAAATACTCACATTGTAAATTAACTACACTTCAATAAAATTTTTAAAAGAGTTAAAAAATAAATAAAAATAATACTCATCACTCACTCAAACCTACAGTCCTTATATGATACCATAGTCCTAGAAATCTTAGAATATAATACATATCTAGGTTTTTTCCCTGAAAATAAACCTGAAAGTACTCAAGTACTTCAAAAATATATTTGTATCCATAAATTTAAAAGATAGCTTTTATTCTTTTGCTGTTAACATTCTTTGTGTTTAAAAGTCTTACCATTACTTCTTTTTAAACTTAAAAATAAGCACATCTTCTTTTCACCCCATTAACTCAGTTGAGTAACAGATTATTTTTTAAAAAGCTTTCTAAACTAATATTTTGTAATGACTCATCCAAGAAAATATCTTTTCTGTTCAGAAGTCTGCACCTCTATTTTATTCTTCAGTCAACCACATAGCTTTAAAAATGTTTACTGTATCAATCAACCAAAGACCAATCAATCATTTCTTCCATTCCTCCATTCAGGAGAGCACCCCAGGTATGTGGATGGTGGCAGTGGGCTTTCTGTAAAATCTGTGGTAGAATCTGGTGATCAGTTAGTAAATACACAAAGGCATTTATTCCTTCAATTTGATAATGAACTTACTTATCGACTGCTTTATTTCAACAGCTGCTGGTCTAAGCTGTTAAATTGCTTGGCTAATGCACAAATACATGAGTCTAGAAAGTTAAAGAGAAAGAATGAAAAGGTCACCTGCTACCCTAACAACTTCATGGCATTCCCCTGAGCTCCCAGCCCCCTTTGGTGGCCATACTTCAGGGATGCATCGGTACTTTTTGCCATGATAGCATTTTTACTCTGCAGTGGAAATCACCTTGGGATTGTGTTCATCCTTTGTGAGTGGCTTATCGACTAGCTTCATCCTTTCATATTCTCAGTATTAACAATGGAAGTATTTTAATATTTTTATTTTTTGAACAAAAATGACTTCTAATAACATCGTCTTAATAAGTTAGATCATTCACAATAGTCTAGAACAATTAATGTTTTCTTTTTGAGTCACCTAGAACTTGCTTCCAGGTCTGAGATGTGACTGGTCTCTGTTGAGGCACCAAAACCCAAAGCACAGAATTGGAACTTAAGAGACTTGAATCCAGGTCTTGCTCTTTCACTAACTAGCTGAGGGGTTTAATCTTGAGCTTTAGTTCATCAGGTGTGATCCTGGGCAGATCACTTGATGTCTTTTCTGCCTCAGTTTTCTCATCTGTAAAAGGGATTAATAAAAATACTTACCTCTTAGCATTGTTGTAAGGAGTCAATGAGATTATGATTGTAAATGTCGTAGAACAGCACTGCGTTCGTATTAAGAACATAGTGTTATCTATAGTAATGTGATAGTAATCTGTTTTGTCAGAATTCCTGTATTATCTCATCTCACAGGCTATAATGAGAACCAGATGACTTACTAAATGTTGTATTAGTTTTTTATTGCTGCATAGCCAATTACCGCAAACACATCAGCTTAAAACAATACTCGTTTATTATCTCATAGTTTCTATAGGTCAGAAGTCCAGATCTACCTTAGCTGAAGTCTCTGCTCAGGGCCTCAGAAGGTTGAAATCAAGGTGTCAGCTTGTGGTCCGTCCTGGAGCCCAGGATTCTCTTCCAATCTCATGTGGCCTTTGAGCAAATTTCTTTATGGTTGTGGGACTAAGGTCTCCATTTCTCACGAGATGTCAGTGAGGGGTCGTTCTCAGCAACTAGAGGCTGCCCGCCGTTCCCGGCCTTGTGGCCCTCCCCATAATATGCAGTTGCTTCCTTCCAGGCCAGGCAGAGCATGCCTCACTGCTTTCCAATCCCTTAACACCAGATGAAGAAAGGTCTGCTTTAAAGGGCTCACCTGACGAGGGCAGGCCACGCAGATCATCTCTCTTTACCCCTATGATGTAACGTGATCACACCTTCATATCTCATCATGCTCAGGGGATCCACCCTTACCCAAGGGGAAGAGATCAGAGGAGAGTGAGGGTGGTGGCAGGGGATTGGGAGGGGGCATCTTAGAATTCTCCTTCAAATGTGATGTGAAGTGAAAAGTAAACATGATCTACAAATATAAAGTGCACATTATTGTAATCTTTATTATTGTTAGCATTACGATCATGATACCAACAAGTTCTTAACCTCACATGACACGATTCCACGTACGTGCAATGGTTTACGTTAGCTGTAAAGAGTACTCCAATTCATTTAAAAATTATGTAACTCAGAGCTTAGCATTCGTTCCCTAGCTCCTTGAATTCCTATTCTCTTTGGGGTACTTACTTCCCAAATTCCTTCCTTTGATCTTTGTCACTGAATCACGACACTCCTTAAGAACAAAGTCCCACAGACAAATATGTTTCTGTTGGGGTCGCCAGTGTAGAAAATTATCAGCCTTCATCACACTTACGTGTATGCACCAATCCCAAAATTCCCCATAACTTGGTCATACTCAACTCTAAGACAAATTAAAGAAAAGATAACCTTTTCCAGTGCTTTAATGATATTTAACCCAGGAACTATGTGACAAACTCTGAGAAGTTTATTCATAGGTGGCAGGATTGAACTCTAGATGGTCCACATGTCTATGGCTTTGTCCTTTGACCAGCCCTCACAAGGATGTCATATATTGTAAAAAGTTTGATAAATAGATAGTAAAATATAATATAAATATAAAGTAAATACAAATATAAAATAAACATAAAATAAAAATATATTAAAAGGATGATGTAAGGAATGGTTGAAAATGATTATATCTTCCATTTAAATGGAATGGGGAGTTTAACCTAGAAATCCAAACAAGGAACTTCTGGTATTTTGTGAATACAAACACCTTCAGGGCAAGGATCAGTTTCATATCCATACGGAGATTAGTAAAACTTTTGTACACGGAAGAGAGTACTATTGGATAAAAAATAAATGAAAAGAATATGGACTGCAAATTATACTTGTGTTCAGAATCGTCTCTGCCACTGTTGGCAAGATGATCATGGATGAGTTACTTTTCCCACTGAGACTTAGTTTCTGCCTCTGCTAATACTGCCTACTATGTACTGTCTGCTATGTTAACATCGTGGAAGATGTTCTGAGTAAGTGAAACGATCTAAGCTAAGTTCTTAGGACAATGTCTGCTACACAGTGAGCATTCAGTAAGTGTTGCCTATTGTTGTTATTGTTATTATTATTTATTTTAATTATGTTAACGTGTGGCCCAAAGTCTGGAATGTATTACTGCTCAAAAAATACTGCTTTCTTCACCCTTCTCCAATACCTGTTTGTTGAGTTGAGCTGGATGTGTCAAGAAGAGTATTTTGGATATTGTCAATCTAAAGTACGTTAAGAGGTTACCGTTAGTCTAATTTAATACAGTTTTCTTCCTCTCTTTCTTCCCCCCCGCCCACCTGCCTGTCTTCCTTCCATCTTCTCTTCTTACCTTGTCTTTCCTTCTTTCCTTCTCCTCTCTCTCTTTCTCCTAAATCCTCTTTCTCTATCCTTTTTTTTCTCAAGCAGATATTATTTTAAATTTTCGAACAACCTATGTCAGCAAGTCTGGCCAAGTTATCTTTGAAGCAAGATCAATTTGCATCCACTATGTCACAACCTGGTTCATCATTGATTTAATTGCTGCCCTGCCTTTTGATCTCCTGTATGCTTTCAACGTCACAGTGGTGAGTAAAGAGCTCCCTTCCACATGACCTTGAAGGTTGGTTTTACCCCTGTGCTTATTTTTCACATGCTCAGGTTTTAAATATTTGTGGCAATTTGTATGTCCAGGATTTTGTGCCCTTTTAAATAAAGAGGCCAAGGTCACCAATGATATGCAGCCCAGATTCTCCACTTAAAGAAGTTACTTCCTTTTTGAAATTTGTATTACCCATTTCTAATCATTTAAATACCTAGAACCAGGATATTAAAAACTTGAATTCACCATCAAATTGACTCACTAAGCAAATCCTTTGGTAAGGAAACCATCTGCAAGAATAGAAGCATTACTTTATGTTACTGAGCCAGATATTTCCCTCAAGAATTTGGTGGAGAGTTTGAAGATTTCTTCTACTTTTATGACTTTTACTCGCTACCTCTTGAATATTTCATTATTCATTGGCAAAACAGAAGACCTATCAAGATAGAAAGATAGGTTGAAATTAAAATAGAATTCAACCACTTCTTAGAAGTCCCTGTAAAAATGTTGGATTGAACAGAAATCTAAATGATAAAATGACCAACATAAACCAAGCATCCTCTTGAATTTTTATTGATATTTGTAACTTCTCCTCTTTCTTCATCTAAAACATTTATTCTCAGATTTCTTACAGGAAAGAAAGTATGCCCACTTGTAGTCGTAGCTATTTTTACTATTTAATGATTGACACTCTTAAAAGCATTAAGTGTTCCCTTATAAATAGAGAGACTTTTAGGAAGGTATAACAGAATTTTTGGACCAGTAATACAATTTGCTGCCAGAGTAACCAATTTTAGCAGGCAAAAATTTACTAGACATTAGTTCAAATTAAACATATTTCCTACTCAGTTGACAAACCTCCCCCCGTAGAAATTATATTCTCTATCAAGAATTTAATAGCATAGTTTTCAATATTAAACAAAGTGATCAATGTTTCAAATACAATCATTACTGACTTCATAATGAAGACTGAACTAAACTCCTGACTACATAGTACAGATTTGTGCATTTGTTAATTGCCTGTATAATAGTATTTTTCTTTTCTTTTTCTTTCAGTTTTTTTTAAGTTGGGAAGTTGAGAGTGTCAACATCATTAAGAGGTTTATAACTCAACTGAAGGGAAAGCTCTGGGGAAAATCTAGTATATAATATCAATCAGTGCTAAACTGGATTGTTATCCGAGCTTTTTAAAGTGCTTTTTAAGATTGAATTTGACTAGATAAGTATACTATAATGAAAGTGTAATGACTTAAAACAAGGCTTTTGCAAGACTGCCAAAAAATATCCTGAAGAAGTAGATAATTCATAAAATGATAAGAAAAATTTTCCAAATTATCCTGGAGAATTGTTAAATAAATGGTGTTTCATAGACTGCTGTAAATTAACTTGCTCTGCTACTAAATACTAATAATCATTTTTGTATTCCATTTGTCTTTGAACACTGAACAAATAGGATAATTTTAAACATATGGGAACATATTGTATATGTATTACTGATTCACTTTGTTATAAAGCAGAAGCTAACACACCATTGTAAGGCAATTATACTTCAATAAAGATGTTAAAAAAAAAAAAAACTGTTTAAAAAAAAAAAAGTATATATATAATATACTATAAAGTCTATAAAATAAAAAGTACATAAAATGTTTAGATATGATTAAAATTTCCATTGCCTAAAATTAACACAAGTACAGAATTTTTGAAAAAGTCTAATTCTCATAATTTGATGAATTTTAAATACGTGTACATTTTCACTGTGCTTCTGCTACCCTTCTTCGTTCTCACTTGTGAAATACAGCACAAATCCTTTATAAAAATTAGAAGTTATAGATCAACAGCTATGTCAGAAAGAAAGAAAAAGAGGAAAGAAGGAAGGAATCTCTCTCTCTTATCAGTGATAATTTTTCTGCTTTTCACAGGAGTGAGCATATGATCATTTAACAATTGGCATATAAATTTGTTATTCCTCCCAATATGTTAGTCAGTATGAAATATTCTATTTGAATAGAAAAGCTTGTTCAAAAGATTATATTTACTTCCCAGGAAAGCATAAGTTATAAGGAAAAGTTCATAAGTTATGCTACTGTTATACTACACAGACTTACAAAAAGAAGAGCAGGAACAAACAAATAAAATAACAAAGGGGCTGATTTTCCAGGTCTAAAGTGGGTCCGGTTAGTGCATCTCTATAGATGACATTCAAAAACGCATGACAACCATCAAAAATGTATTGTGTGCTTTAGCTTTGGCTGTGCCCACAATTGCTGATGGCAAATGTTTTACATGCAGCTCACACATTTATTTATTAAAATTTACTGTGTATAAGTCACGATGAAAGGCACAACGAGAGATAAAATTGTGAATGAGACATAGAAAGTATGTTAGAGTAAAAAGGCAAAAGTATGAATCCAAGTTTTATCACTTACCATCTGAGTGACTTCTTGGGAAAGTTAACATCAGAATAGGCCTAAAATCATAAAAATTCCTGCAGGGTTTCTGAGTAGCCTAAAAAGGAAACTTTTCTATAAAATACCTTGCCAAGTATCTAATACCTAGAAAGACCTCAGAACGGTAATTAACTTTTATCTTTCTCTTTTTTCTTCCCTAGTTGATAGCCAGGAGGTGGTTATGTCCACTTGGTAGTAGGGGAAACTGCAGTTTGATAGAGGTTTTTGATGAATGCATCACTCACTGTCTTGCACCTGTCTACAAGGTGCTTATAATTCTTATCAGTGACAAATTCAGAGCAGCATCCCAAGAGTAAGAAGGTCCTTTCTCTTTTTCAGATGATATATTTCTATCTAAATCAAATATCCCTCTTCCTTCTGTCATTCATCAAGAGCCAAAATTCACATTTTATAGCTGGAGGTTTTGGACTCAGAGAGGAATAAATGTAAATTTTTTTAAGTGACAGCAAAATCACCAGGGCTACCTCATCCTGGACTCCCAGGCTCATGTCCCTTATTTTTGTAAATGACTATTGTTCTCATGTAAGGGCAGCTTCACATTCTTCCCTCAAACATCCCCTTTCTGGCCAGAGAAAATGGGGAGCTTGCCTGCATCAATACTCTATATTCAGATGGTGTGTTAGTCTACTCAGGCAGCTATAAGAAAATATCATAAACTGGATGGCTTCAACAACGGGAATTTATTTCTCACTGTCCTGATGGCTGGGAAGTCCAAGATCAAGCTTTCAGCCAATTTGATTCTTGGTGAGGGCTCTCTTCCTGGCTTGTAGACGGCTGTCTTCTCTCCTCATCCTCACGTGGCCTTCATACAGTGAGGGGAGGGAGAGAGAGATTGGGGTGGGTGGCGAATAAGAGAGAGGGCGCTCTGGTCTGTTCTTTTTTTTTTTTTTTTTAAATGGCACTGCAATGATACCGTGCTTGAGAGTGAGCTGCTCTTTCTTTATTTTATTTTATTTTTATTTTTTTTTATTTTTGGCTGTGTTCGGTCTTCATTTCTGCATGAGGGCTTTCTCCAGTTGCGGCAAGCAGGGGCCACTCTTCATCGCGGTGCACGGGCCTCTCACTATCGTGGCCTCTCTTGTTGCGGAGCACAGGCTCCAGATGTGCAGGCTCAGTAGCTGTGGCTCACGGGCCCAGTCGCTCCGTGGCATGTGGGGTCTTCCCAGACCAGGGCTCAAACCCGTGTCCCCTGCATCGGCAGGCAGACTCTCAACCACTGCGCCACCAGGGAAGCCCTGGTCTATTGTTATAGAGGCATTAATCCCATCTTGAGGACCCCATCCTCATGACCCCATCTAAACCAAATTACCTCCCAAAGACCCCATCTCAAATACCATCACACTGGGGGTTAGGGCTTCAACATACGAAATTTGCAGGTACACAATTCAGTCCATAGCAGATGGTATCCTCCATTTGAGAGTTCTGCTCCAGGATTCACTTTACTTACAAAATTGTTATCTATCTATCAAATTCACCTACCTATAAAATAAATTTCACCCCTAGTAATTCCTCTAAGCCACAAAGTAGAAACTGCATCTGACTTACAATCAGCTGGAGAAATGATAGATGAGAATGTGAGTACGAAGGAGAAGAAAGTAAAACTCTACCCAGAAGACCCACAAAAAGGAATAAAAGACCACAGCTACCTGGCAACTTCCTCAATTGACCTTATGGTTTTTTTTTTTTTGGCCACACCACACCTTGCAGGATCTTAGTTGCCTGACCAGGGATCGAACCCAGGCCCCCTGCCGTGGAAGCGTGGAGTCCTAATCACTGGACCACCAGGGAATTCCCATCCTTATGATGTTTTTATATTTCAGTATAGAATAATTCACAAGATTACAGTGGAAGACACTTTTATTGAATATCTATTGTTATAGTGAGCCTGGAGTGTTTTGCATCTTCACATAATAGCTTATCCATTCACTCATTTAACACAAATTTACTGAGCACTTCCTACGTGTCAGACACTGCTCTAGGTACATTTTTCTTGGAGATAAGGGAAGATGGCTGGAGGAGGGAGAAATTAGAAGTCAGTCGACTCCAGATAATTTTAAAGGCAGACTCTCAAAAGATGCTGACCTTGTTTATGATTCTGTCTGTAAAGGAAAAATTATTCTTAGGTGTAGTCATACAAACCACTTCCTTCCCCTCTATTTATGGTTCACCCCCCAAATTAGAATAGGTCAAGGAACTTGTCAGATTCTATTTGCATATGAGTTAATGTTTTATTTGACTTTTCTTTTCTCTTGGAAGGTATTAAAAAGAGTGTATATTAGTGCACCACATGTGTTGTAATAGTGACATTGACCTTTCTGGTGGACACCAATGGTGCACATTTTTCAGTTTAGCCCTAAAGTCAAGAAACTAACTCCTTAACTACAAGTCTGTTGTTCTAGTTCATACAGAGGCAGAATCTAAAAGGTTTTTCCAAAATTTTGCTCCATTTGATTTTGGTTCCCTAAGCATGTTTGTTTAACAGAAAGTGCAGAATGTATGTGCTCCGGGCAAATGTTTTCTTTGTCTATTGATAATGTTAGAAGGACAATAGCAAAGCACATGAGGCAGGAGGTGTTACTGGTATTTGTGAGCAGATCTTACTCAAGTTTTTAGGTCTCACTATTTAAAAATAAGAAACCTGTTACTTTTTCTACCACTTTACAGGGTTTTACTTCAGTCTATACAAAGTTTTGTTATAAAGCAACTCCCTTACATGGAGAAGGGGAAGTGGAATTGAAAGAAATTAAAAGAAAAGGGTGGAGACATCTTTTATTCAATCCCGATCCCATAATGTGTTTCAGTTGTATATCAGAATATATAAAATTATCTTCAGTCATATAGGTAGAGAAAAAAGATACATCTTAATTAAGGAAGATAAGTATTCACTCAAAGAAATTAAATTGCCTTATCATCTTTTATCTTATCAACTTCCGATATATCAGGAAACGACATAGAAATGGTCATAAAATGGTCACAGCGTTGGAATCCCGATTATACTTAATTTCAAGAACTTCCCAGAGTGGCTGTAGCTGAAGTGACTGTTGTGGATGTAATGACCCCGTGAGCCAAGCTCTGTGGCTCTGTTTCCCCCCGCAGGTGTCTCTCGTGCATCTCCTGAAGACCGTCCGGTTGCTGCGTCTTCTGCGTCTCCTGCAGAAGTTGGACCGTTATTCCCAACACAGCACAATCGTCCTGACTCTGCTCATGTCTATGTTTGCCCTACTTGCACACTGGATGGCGTGTATCTGGTATGTCATTGGAAAAATGGAGAGGGAAGACAACAGCCTTCTGAAGTGGGAAGTTGGTAAGGGCTTACATTTGTCGCATTTTCCATTTTTAAGTGAAAAAGAGAAGATTGTCTAGAATTTGGAGGAGGTGAAAGATGAGGCTATAAATATATGTCTTCTGACTGTCGATTTGTCTCATCTTTTTTAGGGGGGTGTGGAGAGGGTCCATGGGACATGTGATTTCTTTTGAGAAAGTTTTCTGGAACAACCTTACATTTTTTTCAAAGAGAATTGGGTTAGGTTCTCAATGGGTGAACTTTTAAAAATGCCCAGCACATCTGTAGAAGTGTTTGGATAAGTAATGTGTGATCTTATCTTGGCATATCCAATGGAAGGCTAGTAACAGTAAATCATGGGGAACTGGCCAGTCATTACAATATTTTTAAATCATAAGAAAATGATCACTTGTATTTGAGGTGGCAAGTGAATAATAAAAAGGATATCTCTACTATTTTCTCCTTTAAAAAAAAAAAGAGACAGCACTATCATACTGACTTCCACATTTAGTATACTTTGAAAACTTGTGATGATACAGAAGAAAGGATATTTACAAATATAATTTGTAAAATTTTGTGTCCGCATAATCCATGGGAATTTAAGGGAGTTGTTTCAAGTGTTACATAATTCTGCATAAATGAATCTGAAATGTTCTGCACATGAACACATTTTTAAACTTATATCAACCACAAGAACTTTCTAAAAAATGAAAATTCTGAAGGCTATAACCCTCTATCCTAAAATATCTGCGTTCTTCTCACAGTCTTTCTTTTTAGAGAATTGTCATAGTACCTTATGTAGGGTATTTTTTCTTCTTAATCTGACATTTAATCAGAGAAGATGTTTCTTGGTTAGCTAGAAAATCCTTCACTTATTTTCTCCTTCAAAAATCAATCTTGGACTTTTGAAAGAAGCTCAGACCTTTGCCCAGGGATAAAGCCATAGAGATTCTCAAGAGAAAAAATTCTCTAACTTCTTATATCAGCACTTTAGTGGCAGAGTGCATTTGGAACATCCCTGGGTGGACTCTTATTAAATGCCACTCTCTCACCATAGGGCATGTACAAAGCCTTAAAGGACATCTTTGGAGAATGAGCTGGGGACCTTAAGAAAGCAGGTTCAAGGGAGTGAGTTTCCTGTCTACGTTCTTAAAAATGCTCCTACACATCTCAATTTTGTCCTTGAGGTACACAAAGAAACTAATGCATCCTGAATTGTTTTATCTTCCTTATCAAAGCACTTTTTCTATGCCTTGCTGTAGACTTCCAGTCTCAGGAACAAAGAGAGAAATAAGACTGTAGAATGAGAGCACAAATATCCTGCATAAAGAGAATATAAGGGGTGTGTGTGTGTGTGTGAGGGAGAGAGAGAGAGAGAGAGAAGGGGATGGGGAAAGAGAAGATTTGATTAAAAGGAGGATCAAAGTCTGGATTGTACTTGGATGAAAACATTTTCTGTCCTTCAGTATCGTTTCCCTCTTTATAACTTTGTCCTCCGGCTTCCTCATCACAGACCCTAGCATGGTCCTAATGTTCTTCAGTGAATTACAGCATTAGATCTCCTCCCTTTGTCGTGAATCCATGTTAAAGTTCTGATTTGTGGCCAGCCACCTGATTCCTTTTCGGACCTGACCTCATTTCCTTCAGGCCCCAGACCTATACACACATATTAATTTGTAAGGCTTGTCTAGTCTGAGAGTCTCCAGATGGGGAAATTCAGCTTATGCACGCTGTCAAATTTAGTTAGAGGAGGAAAGCTTTGTGTTTCATTTCCAACATACCAGTCCTGCTGCAGACTGACAAACTAGCTGATGTTTTTCTTCCCACAAATATGCAGAGGTATTTATTTTCCAAGAAAAAAGAAGCCAACCCCCTGAACTTCATCTGCATTGCCCCCTACCACGCCTACTCTTTGTCCTGGTGATATGGGTCAGTGTCATGTATGGGGGCTTGTAAGCTGGAAGTTAGCCCACAAAGAGAGCTAACTATTGGCAAAATAAAATGATGGGAAGAACATTGGGCTTGGGGGGCGATGGATCTCTCCTTTCATCATGGCTCCAACACCTGCCAACTGTGAGATTTGCAGTAATTTTGTTCACCTGTCTGGGCCTCAGTTTCCTCATCTGCAACATGAGAAAACTCACTATGTAACTTGAAAGGCTCTTTCAGGATCCATGATTTTTGACTTTAATGGAAGAACAAACCCAGTTTTGTGAGTTTAATATTGTGTATCTATTTTCTATCATAGCTCAGTGCCCATGTTAACCAGCAGAAGCAATCAATCATCCAATGTCAACAAATTTGAGGGACGTGTCAGGAAGGACATCCTATGATCATAGAATGTCAAGGAATTGATATGGTTTACTTAGTTATGATAAAAAATAACAGAACATTTACCTTTAGAGAATTAGATTTCCTGTCCAAACACCTCTAGGGATATGGTCAGGAAGGTAGTATGCTAATTATGTCTGTCGATATTGGGTTTTTAAGCTTGGCTACAAGGACTTTCCCTTCCTCTAAAATTACTTGGATCATTTGTTCATTTGGAACATTCTCCAGCTGAGATTTGGACACAAATTAAATAATTATGACCTTCCCTACCTAATTTTATAATGAAGCAGCTGAGAGTCTAGGTTAATTTAGTTTTTACTATGTAATTTGTCCACTAATAATATGCTTTACCTTTTCTGGTCCAACTACCGTGAATCAAAAAATTCATCACACACATAAAACTTGATTAGAGAACACATTGTTCTTTATGTTCTGACTAACATTAGATGTACAGAACAGATTCAGCTTCCCAAGGAATAAAATAGATCTTCCTTTCTCATCATTGTTAATTTCCTTGAAATGAATTAGTTCCCCTTTTTGTCCTTGACAGGCATGCTATTGTACTTACAACTAGAGAGGGTTCAAATATTTTGCATCAGACCAAACCAAAGTTAACCTTTAAAAAATGTTTCATAATGTCACTTCTCTATAATATATCTATTTTTGTAAGGAAGAATTAATACTCCTAGATTAATTGTATCAGAGGCAAGTTATGAACTGATTTGCCTGGTGTTCTATTTTATTTCATATTCTTATGTGTTCCTATATTATATTTTAAGGAATTTGAGATTTGGCTTATTGTTTCATGGAATTTTAAGCCTGGAAGGACCTTAGTCCAGCTCTTTGATTTTATGGTGAGAAATCCAACTCTAGGTTATACAAGCTTTCTGGTGGAGGGGGCTTTTGTCACTTGTGTCCACTGATGCTTCCTCACTGTGGTGTACAGTTCCTGGTGCATGGCAAATGCATAAAAAGAAAATTGTTGAATGAATCAGTCTTCAAGGTCTTTTCATTACTAAATGACAATCATGGGACAAGAACCTAGATTGCCTAACTCCTTGTGTAGAAGTCCTTCTCATAATTTTGAGCATTATGATATAATAGGGAATGGTTATTTAGCAAATTCTTTCCAGCAGGAAGATAGAAAGAACAAATAGGGTGGTCACTTAAGATTTGACCATTTATTCAAAAAATATTTTTTGAGTGCCCACTGCATGCTTGGTCCTGTGTTAGGCACTGGAGATACCAAAACAAATTATATACTTAAATTAGGAGTTTGGGATTAACATAGACACACTCCTATATATAAAATAGATAAGCAACAAGGACCTACTTATAGCACAGGGAACTCTACTCAATATCTTGTAATAATCTATAAGGGAAAAGAATCTGAAAAAGATTAAATATATATATTCAACTCAATATATATATTTAATATTTAATATAATATTTATTTAACGTATATTTAACTGAATCACTTTGCTGTACACCTGCAACTAACATGACATTGTAAATCAACTATATTTCAATAAAAAATAGAAGAAAAAAATAATATACTTAATGTCATGACACTTAAAGTCCAGTAAGAAAAACAGACAAATAATTCAATGGATATATGGCAGTGCGGTATGTTCTGTAGCAAGAACCTGCATAGAGGGGAGGCAACTAAATCTAACAGGTTATCAGCAGAGGCATTTCCAAGATGAGCTGAGTTTTAAAGAATGAATAGTCTTGTCTCTACGGATGCTGAGGAATGGGTGTTTGTCACAGCAGGGACAGGACTGTATGAAGCTGTTCACTAGAACCAGAATAAAGGGTGAAGGGGGGATGGTAGTGAGGTGATGAGGCTAAAGAGGTAGGTAGTCAGGGACCAGATCTTTAAAGACAATTCATGCTAAGCTTTAGAGTTTGGGCTTCATCTAAGGCTACAGCAAGGCTTAAAATTCTCTCTTGAGCAGCGATCCTTTGACTATAGAACCCCGGGAAGCAGGGGGAGATGTTTTGCTCTGTTTCTTTTTCAATATCTGTAAAGTGGCCCTAATAATAGTGCGTACCTCACTGGGGTCGCCAGTATTAAAGTAGGCAATCTCTGTGAAGCATTTAGCACTGTGCCCGCCACCTAGTAACTGTTCAATAAATAGGAGGTATTGTAACCATCATTACTATTTTATTAAGACAGTTACTTCTAATAAAGAAAGTACTATGACCTGGGACTAGTGATACATATCATCTTATATGGGAAGAGTATTAAGTAATGGTTTTAAAATTGTTGCCTTCAAGTTTAGTCACAGTGCTCCATAAGTTATTCTATACTTTTTTACACTTATATTCAAAAGAATATATCTGCCCAAACTTTCTATTCGAGTCAGCCTCTGAAAATAAGTAATTTTCACATAGCCTCGTAATTGCACACAAATAAGATATTTTCCCTTCAAAACTAATATAGGGGAAAGTTTCAACATCTACCCTACATGCTTGTTGGGATATAACAAACTTTTATGGAATTTAGACATAGTGCTTCAAGTCTAAGTGTGGCTTTTAAATTTAAAATTTTGTTTTCACTGTGAAGAAATGTTTCAGAACATTTCTATAAGAAGACTTCAATAAATACCTAACTAAAAATGTGTTAGAAGACCTTACATGAGCACCGGGAACTATACTCAATATTTTGTAATAACCTATAAGGGAAAAGAATCTGAAAAAGAATATATATATGTATATGTTACTGAATATATATATATATATATAACTGAATCACTTTGCTGTACAACTGAAACTAACACAACGCTGTAAGTCAACTACACTTCAATTTAAAATGATAATAAAAGAGAAGACCTTACATGTTTCCTTACATCGCAGTTAAGGTAGGGATATATTATTTTAGTTATCATTTATTAAGTTCAGTTAGTGACATTTATAAAGTTCAATTAATGACATTGAATTAGTCCTTAAAGAGCTCCATTAGGATCCTGGAGAGAATATAATGGTTCTGATTTAAGCTAGAAAGATTTGGATTTGAATCTTGCTTCGGGGATTTACTAGGCATGTGATTTTGGTCAAGGTGACTTCAATGTGTGACTTTTCATACAACAATCTTAGTTTCCTCATCTGTAAAATGGGTGTGGTAGTACTGATCCTCACAGCATTTTCTGAGGAATTACAGGTACTCAAGTTGACGTGCCTCACATAGTTTCTGGTACATATTATGTTCTTGCACCTGATAACTACCACCATGACTACCACCTCCACTCTTACCACTAATTGAGGCCATTTTCAAACTGCAGCCACCTACTTAAACTTACATCAATGAGCTATATAGAGCTGAAGTAGCAGTGCTGTTCAAATGTAGTGAACAACACAGAAATCAAGTCACAGATGTAAAAAACAAACTTATGGTTACCAAGTGGGAAAGGGACAGGGGAGGGATAAATTGGGAGATTGGGATTGACATATACACGCTACTATATATAAAATAGATAACTAATGAGAACCTACTGTATAGCACAGGGAACTCTACTCAATACTCTGTAATGACCTATATGGGAAAAGAATCTAAAAAAGAGTGGATGTATATATATGTATAACTGATTCACTTTGCTGTACAGCAGAAACTAACACAACATTGTAAATCAACTATAACAAAAAATTAATTAAAAAAACCAAATCTAGTGAAGAGGTGATATTTCTGTATCAGTGACGATTCTTGATTGTAAGCAAAAACAGAAAAGGAATGCATTAGCAGGACATGCAGACTCAGAAATAGAAGGATGGAGAACAAGACTTGGGAAAAGAATGTGAGCCAAGGCAGATCCAGATACCCCAGTGCAAGAAGCACAGTTGCTGACATTTTGCAAAGATGGCCTGGACGTGTTTCTGTCTTTGTAGATGCCATGAGTGAGTCCTAACCTTCTGTTCATCTCTGATTCACAGTCCCAGAAAGGAGAATCTGATTGGTCATGCTTACGTCATACATTCAGACACGGACTGCTGGGCAAGGAGGGATCCCCCCCACCTTACACTTTCATGGTTAGAAGTGGGACCCTGTGTCTCTCCATTACTATACACAAAGGAGAATACCCCCTTCACATAGGATTTTAGACAACCCACCCCTCAAAAAAGACAAAAGTCTTCTACAATAACAACTTTACCCTAATACTCAAAAAAAAATAACATTTATAAAAACACTTATTAAAATGCTGTTACAGTGGAGGATTACTGGACTGAATGTCAATATTATGACATAGTATGAGTGTGTTTCATGTTTGGTAATTGCAATCATTGTTGCTTTTGTTGTGGTCATCCATGTACAATGCTTGGTGTCAGTCTATTTATGTCTTGTAAAAATAAAATGCAGTGTGTGTGTGTGGAAAAAAAATAAAAAATAAAAAATAAAATGCTTCTTTAAATCATCATACCTCTCTCAGACATCAGATGTTAGATGGAATTAGCTGAAAGATGGGGATGCTGTAATTCTTGGTGCATCTTGCTCCCTGTAACACAGTCTGTGATGCTGTGTCAGCCTAACAGTGGTACTTACCAAGCTGTGCTTCCACAAGCAGACTACACCGTGGTCGGTAGCTCTCTTTTGTAGCTAAAACACTAACTTACATTCTTTCTCGAAGCTATCTCTGTTTCTAAAGCTATGACACACTGAACTTTAAATGATCTGCTTCGAAAGTTAGAGCTGAGAGTATATTGTAATAGAGGGAAGCTTTTTTTTATCTTTTAATCCTTTGGCTGGAGTACATTTATCCATTGCAGATGTCTAAACGTGTATCTGCATCACGGAAAAGAAAAAAGCCCAAGGATATCATTTTCAAATTTTCATTGACAATTTTAGTCTTAAATCTCCTGATCCTCATTGGATAAAACATCATAAAAGCTGATTGATTTGAAGGGCTCTCTAGTTATTAACTGCTTAACATTTACAAGCCACATGTAATGGGAAAAAAAATGACCAGGCTTATGATATTGTAAGCCGATTATTTCAATAACTATCAAATTTTCCTCAAGAAGGTAGAATTGTCCAGCACTCTACATTTTCAGGTTCTGTATAAAGGATTATATAAACATTTTTAGATAACCCTGATCTGTAGATTCTCATTCTTGGGAATACATGAAATAAAGAATAGGGAGAAAAAGCCTAAAATGAAGATTTCTAACCATTAAAATGGACCTAGTGATGGACTCCTGGACTTAATTTTTCTTTTTTTTTGAAGCAGGGTCTTGAACTTTAATGTGCACTGAAATTATGTGAGGATTGCATTAAAAAACAGATTCTAATTCAGTAAATCTGAGGTGGAGCCTGAGATCCAGCTTTTTTAACCACCTCCCCAGTGAAATCAGGGCTACTGGGCCCCACACCACACTTTGAGTAGCAAGGTTTTAAATAGACTTGGGACATTGTGTGAATTTAATACTCCTGGTTATAAAGTCCTAAACCAGCAACAATTGAGTTCTTCCTATTTTTCACTTTCCTATGCTTTTCCAATTCCCATTACATCTGTGAACTAGTTCACACGTGAACTAGAAGTAAATTTAATGAGTAGAAAAATAACTTACAAATTTATTTTTTCTTCACATTTTTTGAAAACACTTGATTTATATCAGATTAATATTTAGCTTACATTTATTAAACACCACCTACATGCATGGTGCAGTGCTTAATATATTTGTATGCATTTTCTCATCTGATCTTTATTGAAATCCCATGAGACAGATATTTTCAACCTCATCTTAGAAAAAAGAAACTAAAGCTTGAAAAGTTTGAAATTCCCTGGAAATTTACTTTTTAAATTAGGAAATATTTTTACACAAAAAGGTTTAGAATGAGTATAATGGTTGCCTTCTAAAAATTATACCTTTTTTAACATTTTGTTTTAACATATTTGCTTTATTTCTTTTTTTAAAATCAATGCAATATCACAGATGAAGCCAGAGCCCCACGACCCTTCAATTCTGCCTTACTCCCTCCATCTTTCCTCCTTACTATTCTAAAGTTGGTGCATAAAATTTTCTTAGACACTGTTGTTACTATACAAATGTATTAGTAAAACAATATATGATATTATTTTCCCTCATTATCTTCCATATAAATCATCACAAATGTAAGAAGTAATAATAATAATAATAACAGGCATACATGGGGCTTTCTCAGTGCCAGGCACTGTTCAAGGCATCTTGCTTTAATTTTATGAGCCCAATACTGTTATCAACTCTATTTACCGATGAGAAAGCTGAGGCACATAGGTTGTATGACTTGACCTAGATAAACAGATAAAATACACAGGAGCTGGGATTTCTCTCTTCTTTGTATCTTTTTTACATTCTTATTGAACTTTTTTTTTTAAGATCAATCCATCTTAGATATAAACCTAATATATTTATTTTTAACTGTTTAATAGAATTCTATTGTACAATAAGCCAGTTTACGCATCATTTTGGTTTATTTATCCACTCCCCTACTGAGTTGACTGCACCTCTCACTATGGCAAGTAGTGGGCAATGAGCAATCAAATACAAGATTCTCTGTGTGCATATGCAACAATTTCTCTGGGTCAAAGAACTTGTGCATCTGCAAAATTAATACATATTGCCAAATTCTTCTCTGAAGCAGTTGTATTCATTAATTATTTAGTTGGTCATATTATATGTGTTCTTTCCCCAGAGCTTCACCAACAATTGTTACCAATGTTTTTAAACTTGTGAAAATCTTGGAGGGTGTTGGGGAGTGGAGGGTGCAAAGTAATGTCTAATTGTTGTTTAAATTTTCATTTCCCTGTGTAAGTAAGGTATAACAAGGTAGAACATATTTTTTTTTGGTGGAGAGAGTCACTCTAATTTCCTCTTTGGTAAACTAGACCCTCTATCTCATTAATTTTCAGTTTCTCTTCTTTCCTAAATAATCTATTTAATACTATATATTGTTAAGTGTTGAAGTCTTTAAATGTTTTACAAATTATATGGAACTTTTGAAATTAACACTTTGTTATTGATTTCTAATTACATTCATTGCTTGTTACAGAATTTGGTCTCTGTGATACTGATTCTTCACTGTTTGTTGAGGCTCAATTGTATATATTCTTTATGTGTGCGGATATTATGCGCATACAATTTTTTGGATATAACTTTTAGTTCAAGGTTTATATATGTCCATTAGATCAAGCTTCTGAATTTAATTATACCTATATTATAGATCCTTATGAACTATTTTCTGACAAACTACATATGGAAGTTTTATTTGGTGCTTTTTCAGACCTCTGTTCATTTTCCATAGTTTTTTGGTTTCCTTTTTATAGTCCCAGTTCTTTGTTTTTTGTCCATTAGATCAAGCTTCTGAATTGAATTTAAATATTGTAAAAAACATACTATCTTATTGTATTTCTTCATTTTTATTTTATTAATTCAAGTTCATTGTGTGCTAATTTTCTGTTCATCCAACTCTTGCAAAAGGTGAACTATTTCCTCTTTTGTACTTTAAAAAAATTTTTATTGTGAGCTCATCTTCAATAGGGCTTCTTCCTTGTCAAAATCCTGTGCAGATTGAGGTATGAGAATACCCAGAATTTTGGTTGTTGTTTGCTTGCTTGCTTTTGTCAAGGATAGTAGGATTTTCCCCTGCCCTGGGATCAAATTTTAAAAAAGTTTCTTAGCACCAAGGCGTCTGTGACTCATGGATGGTACACATTCAGACACCAGCGCATACAAGACTAAATTTTTAAAGTTCTCTCAGAAGACCACTTTTTTCAAACTCTAGTTTTCCTCGTCATCCCCGTAAGCTGTTGGGTAAGTTATTTCTACCCTTCTCCCTGCATGTATCATACTTAGTATCCCAGTTGTATACAAGATGTCAAGATGTCAGTTCCAGCGTTTATAGCATTTAAGTGTTCTCTCCTGTGCACAGATGGCCATGAAACCCAAGCCCACGGTCACTATTACTTCTGACCAGCTGCCCATCCCTGTCTCCCCATCAGCATCGCCAACATGGTGTCAGCTCAGAGGCTTGCGGCTCCTCATTTTTGCATACGTACATTTCACTTCCTCTCTCGGAAGCATCTATATATTTCCAGTGTTTCTATCAGAAAGACTTGCACATAAGCTAAGTTCATAATCTTGCCAGAACCCCAGTCTTCATTTCTGCCAAAAATAACATAACCTAAATTCCAGTGTAATTTTCTATGTTACCTTTGAAATATAAAAAGGGTTGTAATCTAATCTGTAAAAAACAAATTGAATAAGGGTTAATTACTCAAGACCTTATTCCCACTTGGAATGCCTTTATGGGGGAAAATCATTTAAACTTAAGACCTCAAATCTTCAATTCTTCAGACGGAATTGTTCAGTTACCAGGAAAATAAATTATGCAGCCGTCTTAAGAAGACATCATCAAATGTGCTTAATATACAATTATTTCTTTCCAGCTACTATATTAATTATAATAATTCTTGTGGAATAAGTGACAGTTTAAAGTACTGCAGATTATTTTCCTAAAAGACTATAGATACAGAGAAAAATAGAGCAGAAAAAGAACTCTTTGAGATTGGTGCATTTAAACCCTACAAAGTTCTCAGTATTTACTATAAAATAAATATTTCTTGAGGCCCTAAGAAGGACAGTGTTATGAGCTGTGAGCAAGACAAGGAATCTTAGAGCTTGACTTCTAGAAGTGTAGTTTGTTGTTAGAAATTCAAGAGGTGGACATGAAAATTCGCAAAATTGTTTTTTTATAATATTGGTTTGGCGTAAGTTTGCACAGGCAACAACTTCCTCAATCGTTTAGAAAGAAGTAGAAGTGATTCTAAATGAATCTCTCTGAAAATGGCATTTGAGCTGGGCTTCAAAAGGTGAGTACAGCTTTGGAGAGGATGCATCAGAGAACATTTAGATGAGAACACGGTGTGAATAAAGCCATAGAAGTAGGAAATCTCACAATGTGTTTGAGGAACAGTGAGTGGATGAGATGAATTTGTTTAGTCTAGAAAATTCTTGAACAGCTGGTGTCACAAAGTAAAAGGGCTAGAGGAGAAAGGGGCCTAGCATTCATTGCTGAAGTGGAGAAGGCAAGCCCCATCTGAGGGAACCAATTATGACCTCAGCCCAGCACCGGTGTAGATGAAGTTTGACCACATCTGATTTTTCCAGAGAATTTGGAACTTGAGATTTGGGGGTAAATCTTGGGTTTTGGGGGTAAAGTATTGGCAAATAATTCAGAACTTGAAAAGCATAGTGTCACCACCAAAATATATTTCTGCGGGCCTGATCAAGCCCATAGGTCACCAATTTGCATCTCAGACTCAAAGTGAGTAAAAAGAAGGATGTGACCAAAATAATGGGTTGGAGTCTTGGCTGATGATGTGCAGATACAATCCCCGAGAAGCCAGAGAAGGCGTGGCCCGATTAATATAGTTTTTTAGGAATTTTACTACAAACTCAAGAGGGAAAAACACAGAAAACACTTTTCTTCATGATATTTGCCAAACTATTTAGTCCAGCTGAACATTGTTGTGAAAAGGGATACACATGCTAATTTTTAAAAAAATTTTGTTGAAATATAGTTGATTTAAATGTTGTGTTAGTTTCAGGTGTACAGCAAAGTGATTCAGTTATATATATATACATATATGTATATATATATGTGTGTGTGTGTGTATATATATATATATATATATATACATATATATTCTTTTTTTATCAATACATTCTCTTCCATTACAGGTTATTACAAGATATTGAGTACAGTTCCCTGTGCTGTACAGTAGGTCCATGTTGGTTATCTATTTTATATATAGTAGTGGGTATATGTTAAAATTGGTCTCACAATCTACAGACTTGAACTAATGAAAAGTTTTCCTCTGTTTGTTACCCTAATTGTGTGAATATTTTTATGAAGGTGATTGAATTTATAAAGAATTTCCACTGGAACACTTTCCCCATTTGAGATTTTAACAAGCATAGACATAACTCGTGGATACATGATAAGAAATAGAAGATAATTACACATTTTATCTAATCTAATTAGATATCTGGCATTGAAAACGTCAAGACCTCTTTTCTCTCCTTTCTTGTCATATGTGTATGTGTGGGCATGTGCTTTTTATTTAGAGTTTCTCCAACTCACTACAAACAGAAGAAATAATTAAAATGTTTCATAGTCTATTGGAGACTATTGCCAAAATCTCCTTGGTAACATGTCCTTTACTTGGACATCAGAGTCTTGATTTTTTTTTTTTTTTTCCGTTGAGATTCGTCAGGAAAGACAGAGACAAAAACCCAATTTTAATTTCTCAGAAACTCAGATCCAAGAACCCCATTCAAGATAGAGATGATTTATGAAGACCCTCTTTTTAAAAACGGTGTATTTGTATCTTGGTGTATTTGTTCACGCCACCATCCTCTACACCAACATTAAATAGACTGACAGAAATTGGATGTTGGAAGACCCAGCCAATTGAAATATTAAAGACAGAAATAAAAGCTAATGTCACATAACTTTATGTAGCTTTCGAACTCTATACCCATTTTCTCTTCTGAGGGTATTGAAAATGAACCTTTGGCTTGACAGCCCCTGTGAACATATATATATATATATATATATATATATATATATATATATATATATATATATATATATATATATATATATATATATATACTGATCTCATATGACAGTTTTTACGAATGTGAGTTCTAGATTCATTTCACAGCCTGGCTCTTCCGCTTATTACCTGAGTCAGTTTTTTGTTTGTTTTGTTTTCTTTGACTGCACCACGTGGCATCCAGAGCTCTCTTGACCAGGGATGGAACCCGTGCCCCGTGCAGGGGAAGCACGGAGTCTTAACTACTGGACTGCCAGGGAAGTCCACCTGTGTCAGTTTTGTTTGTGTTACTTACCTGTCTAAGGCACAGTCTCCTCATCTATAAAATAGAGACAGGATTAGCTGCTTCATCAGGTGTTAGGAGGATTAAATAATATAAAGTGGTTACTAAATCTTCAGTACATGTTAATTTTACTGCTGCCACTACTACAGTTTCTATTGATGTAACCATCATCATTGCTATTGCCAATATGTGGTGGTTTACTAAAATCATGACTACAGCAGCTGATTTTGTTCCCCAGAAATTATATGTAACTTTATTTACAGCATTGAAGTCAGTGTCCAAATTGCCTGCGGTCTTTACCAAAAACTTGCTGCCGATGGTCAGGGATGATGGGCTTATTTTTAGCCATCTTTCTAGCCTGAAATGGAATTTTGTCAAGATTGAGTATTTTGAATGTGATGCAGAGAAGGAGGGCGGTCTTTCTAATTTTATCATCTGCCCATAAAATCGTGCTTTAGTGCTAGCTAATTCCATTAATTTTTAAAATATACTGGTTTAGGTTCACAGGTTGCAAAGCTATTCTGTGGCTAAATGGTATATTTTGGGATATGTAGTGACTCTTTCTGATCCACTTGAGAGTCACCAACAAAACAATTCCAAAGAGTCAGTCAGCACCTGAGTTGCATTAAGAGTCTGTCATAAGTGAACATACATGATTCTGGTCTTCAAATACAGTGTTTTATGTGTTTCATACAAAAACGTTTATTCATAGCAATGCAAATGTATCTGCAAAAATCCAAAAAATAATACTATGGTGTAATAGGATTCTGAAGGGTTAGATATTCTTAAATGAATAATCCAGTATTTTTTTGTTGACAACTGAGGGTATGTGACTCTCTGTGATTTCTCTGTTGAGAACATGCTAGGCAAATGGTGTAAGCAAGTCATGTTATGGCAGTCATTCTTTACAGATATCATGGCTGTACTGAGTGTGGTGAGAGAGGGAGAGAGGAGGGAGAGAGAGAAAGAGAGAAAGAAGTAGCGAGAGAGAGGACAGAAATTCATTGCCACTGCCAAGTTTAAAAATAGATTTGACATTATTTTAAATTAGTGAATCAAATATTTTTCATTCTTTAGAAGGGAAAGATTCCTTCTTTGGATGGCAAGCTTAATGGAATTATTTTAATAAAATACTCTATTTTCTTTGTCAACAATTACATTCAAAGATATCAGACAATTTAAAAATCTTTATTCGACCAAATACTGAATTGATTTTGATGAATACAAGCTGTTTTGATCCTAACATTTTGAACATCCTATGTTAATCCTGTGAATGTTCTGTGCTCACTCTCTTGACCCCTAAGGACATTTCCATTGTATAGTGAATACAGACGTTATCATTAGAATGATAGCATCATTTCTGATTTCTCATCTAGAGGGCTAGATGAACTTGCTAGAACTTCATCGTACTAATTTAATTTTTTAATCAAATACCTATACAGCAGGGTTAAACAATTTTCTTCCATTTTCTTTTATTGTATTGGAATTATTTTTATTGAGTTCTTTTATACATAAACTTTACACCAAAGATTTAATTCATCAATCATTTTTTTAAAATTCCACATCAGATAGGATGAGTTTTCTTTTGTGACAACATTTCTATCAAGTCCAATCTTCTCAATTTAAGTTTTAAATTAAGAACTAATTTTTTTCAAGAAGATTTTATTCTTCAATCATTTTTTGATGAATAACAAATTTGACTCTGTACAGTTTTAGCTATTGCAAATTTTGTTCTTTATTCATTATTTCTACTATGTCTAATTTTCCCCCAATCAATGTTTGCTGTATTCAGTTTTCCTAAGGAACGTTTATTTTCAATCAGGTCATTTTTGTTTTGTTTTGTTTTGGAAAGTAACCAGTTTCAACTTGCTCTGATTTAAACATTGTCAACTGTATTTGTCTCATTTGTACTAACCATATTTATTTATTGGATGAAGTAATTAAAATTTGTTTTTATTTCTTTGAACAAGGAGCAAAGAGCATGAGATAAACCAAATCATGGTATCTAGATGAGGATGGGGGTCAAAGGTCATTGCAATCAAAACACTGGGTCAAAATGCCCTCCTTCAAATTAGTCGACACTGCAGTGGAATCAATCAGGAAACAAATGGTTTTGCTAAGTGATAATGAAGCCTTTGAGATATTCAATATATTTTATTCTCTGTCTACATTTATGGATCACTTTATTTGAATGCTCAAGTTTCCCCACTGGCATATGTCCATTTTTAGTTATATCCATGATAGATGATGAAAATTAGTTGTGAACTCATCTTTGAATTTAGAAAGCTAACTTATTTTTGAGTAATATAGTTATTTGTGAAAAAGTGATAGACTACAGAAGAAGTAAAAAGGAACCAACATTTTAAGCAGGTAATCACACTCCAGGCACCATGCCAGATGTCTTGCAAAATTATCTTCTGCAGTCATCACAACAGAAAAGGAGACATTTTTATTTCCATTTTTTAGTTGAGGAAGCTGGGACTTAGAAGGCTAGCTCACCTGAAGTCACATTATTAAATAATGATGGGGCTGCAGTCCAAGCGGTTCTGCAAACCCAAAGCCTGTTTTATATACATGACAAGAGTATCTATTCTGTGATCTCTAAGATTTAGAAAGATATGCTTCATCACTTAACAAACAAGTACTGAGTACATGTTAGGTGCCACACCTTGAATTCCAAGTTAGGCTTAGGACTCAGGTGTGTAAGAGAGACCATAATCCCTACTCTCACAAAGATGCCAGTCTAGCGGGAGCTACAGCAGAAAATCAATGTGGTTAAAGTACAGTAAGCCAGTGAGGGGATAAAGGAGCAGAGAGCTAAGAAATTGATCTGTTTCAGCAATGGAAATGAAAAATTGATTACTTGGATTACTGAAAAGTGAGACAAGATAAAAATACCCCTAAATGAAATCACTGCAGGTGAGACAATTTGGAATATCCTGAAAGATCCTTTAAGATGTTTATAAGTTGCATCATAGTGATGATGATTCAAAATGATTACAAATAATTATCTAGATACCAGCATAAGAGTTCAATGTCATCAAACTGAAATCTTCACTATGAGCCTCTCAGAAGACTGAAAAGTGTCTGTCATGCTTCTACATCTATTGGACTTTGTAGCCAGACTGAATGACCCTCAGATGAATCCCAAAAGGTTTCTCCAGCAGTTTCTCAAAGACTCAGTACGATTTGGTTTATCATTTCTTTACAAATTATTTCTAAAATTAAAAATGGGCATTATCTTTTTGCATTATGAGATTCTCAAAACAAAGTTGAACAAATTCCCCTTGACTCTATGAAGAATTAAACTAAATCCACCCCCCCCATTATTTGTGATTTCTCTGTTACACACACACACGCGTGTGTGCGCACACACACACATAGAGGGAGAATGATTTGACAATTTTTCCTGTTAATTTATTCAAAGGTTTAACATTCTTGCCAGTAAGTATCAAGTATCAAGGCTCATCGAATATGAGCCTTGATATAGCAATTTAAACCCAACTTTTCTTGTGGTGGTTGATTTTTGATACCTTGAAAGAAAAGGAAAATATTTAAGTTTGGAAACGTGTAGGTTAGACATACTTTATGTGACTTTCCATCCCACACCTTTCACTTTAGCCAAATTGCATGATTTCCCTTTCCCCATACATGCACTATATTATCCTGGCCTAGTGCCTTTATTCATGTGCGTTCAGCTTCCCAAGATGTACGTTACTCCATCTCTGTTATTCCAAATCTTACTCATTTTTACAGTACAACTTAAATACTCCTCCCCTCCTTTAAACCCTTTCTGATTGCTCTAGCAAGGAGCACTTAGTTTGGTCCACCTTATACTTGTATTAGAGTTTCCCCAATAGACTGCCCCGTAATGAAGACCTAATCTCCCTTATCTTTATATAATACACAGCATCTCAAGCATTATACGTGGTCACTAACTATTTGCTAATTGAGTGAATTAGTTAATTAACTCATTAGAAGCTATTTAGAGACTATGGGACAGGTAGAAGCAATGAAGGTAATATTTTAGTCTCCTGGTTCAAGAAAAGCCTCTCTTCAGGAGTGGTGGAGGTTAAAGCAAAGGGAACTGATCTGAATGTCGACCTGGCTGGGAACAGAGCATTCAGAAATCAGGAAGTGTTATCATGCTGACCCCTCAAAATTGACTGTGTTTAGTTCTGAGACAGAACGTCAAAGATAGACTTTGACAATCTGCAGGATGTTCAGAAAACGGAAACCATGCATAGCAAGTCGTGTCATGTGACCTTGAAAATGATGACCTCATAGAGTGGGTGGAGTTGGATCTGAGGCATTGACAACTGTATTTCTGAACAGTTCTTGCATATTTTGGAAGAAGAGAGTAGAAATAGGGCTGATGGGTGGAGAAGCAGGGAGGCAGATTGGACTCGGCACCCAGCTTAGAGCCAGGGCTGTTACTACGGGATAAATCATGTGTTCTTTGGATCCTCAGTTCTTGTTGGAACTAGAAGCCAAATCCTGGCCTCCACCAAGGCCTGGGCTCACCGGGGCCCTGAGTGCTTAGCTGCCTCCTGAAAGGCCCTGTGGCCACTCCCTCTGCCCTGCCAGGTTAAGCTGATGCTGCTTCCAGCCACTTTTCCCCAAGATGCTCTTGGACTTCCCTGTGCTCATCATGGCTGTGCTTCTAATCACCTCTGCTATATACCCAGTGAACGTACAAACACATTTTTTTCCAAATTGTTAGGGCAAGACAGGCAAATAGATAAACAAACTGTATACTGTACTTTGGTTACAATGTGAGTTAAATCAGTTTTGTGTGCAGGGCTGGAGACTAAACCATCTTTTGCTCTTGTTTCCATTGTTTCCAAACCATTACAAAGGCATGATGGTTGTCAGATGTTGGATTTGTAAATAGAGGGTTGGTGTCTGTAGGTGAAAGTAAATGTCAAGCACCAGTTAAGTGGAATGGTTAAAGCGTAATTCAAGATGCTTAGTTTATCCAAAATTTTCAATCAGGTCCAAGAAATTACATAAGAAAGTGGGTTCTCGTAAGAAAAACTAAAGCTGTGTGGTCTTTAATTTCTCCACAGCGTAGGTCTGACCTATATAAAGTCTCTTGCAAAGTCCGCAAGAGGGTAACCAAAGAGTTCTATTCCTGGAAAATGAAGCGTTGGGAAGTTGCTCAGAGTTCAGTTTGTGGTTCCAAAAAGCTCTTTTATTACCCAAGCCTTTGCATACGCAGACCATGAACTCATCCATTCCCGCCAGCCAGCTTTGGAATAATAGCTAGGGCTTCTGGGGGTGGGGAGTTGTGAAAAACATCACAAAATTTCCATGCTCCAAATAAAAATAATGCCAGGTCTCCAAGAGCACATGTGCTGGATGAAGGTGACTGTAAGCAGAAGACGATATGGAAAATTTCCATTTGCAGGTGGAAGGGAAGAGCAATTACAGAGAAAAATCCACTGGGGCAGCCTTTCTGTGAAAGAGATGAAGCCAATCAGGAGTACATTAATACCCAAACCTTGACCAACAAGAAGGATCAGGAGGGAGTATGGCATATTAAAAAGGATAAAGACTTTCAACTCAGACAAACCCCGATTCAAAACCTAGCCCTTCTCCTTAACAGATGTCCGCTCTTGGTCATGTTTTACTTTAACCTATTTTAGTACCAATATTTTAATATCAACGTTTCATATAATAATACTTAGCTGTTAGAGTTGTAAGAAATTAAATTATACAATACAGGATTAAATTAAAGAATATATAAATATTAAAGCATATTTATGTTTTAATATATAAATATTATATATTAAATATATGTATTCAGCACACTGAATATATTCAGCACATTGGGTGATCAATGTGTGGTCTCCAACCACAGGTGCACAAATAAAAATATTACAACTTACCACTATTTTTACCATAATCAGTCAGGTAACAGCAAAGCAATTGGAAGCCAGGAAATATTCTGAAATACGAGCCCATATCCTACCCATTTTCATGTCTTCAGTATCATATCTCATCATGGAAAGTAGCATTTGTAATTATGAATGATGCAAGAGCCTTGCTATCCAAGAAGGATGTGATTGTGTCCTTTATATCTACTATTGTGTTGTTTATTTTCCACTTATGGAGATAGGATTCTGGATTCATATTTTACACGTTTTCAGTAATGAAGGATTTTAAAGGTCTCCGTTATTTTCAGTAAGACAGAAAACCTTCATTCCTTTGAAACAATAGTTTTTTAATCTAATCTTGCTCTGTGTTATGCTGCTCTCTGCTAGGCACTTGATGTGAATTGGGTTAGTTAACCTCACAACAGCTTGTGAGGTAAGTTACTGCCCCGTTCTCCATTTTAGAAAGGAAGAAACTAAGGCACAAAGAGGATAAGACTCTTACCCAACTTTACACAATGATTAAGTGGCAGAACTAAGATATGACAAAGTCAGGCAATATAATTCCAAGACAAGTTTCCTATGCACTTCTGGATGCTGCATTGCTTGCCTTCTGGGTTTTCAAGCTTTCCTTCACTGCCTGGGCTGACACTCTTCTCTGTAGTCAAGTTTCTTTTCTGTGTTCTTTCTGTGTTTCTGGCTCCTCTATGTGTTGCCTCTCTGTACTCTATCTACTTCTCATTTTTAAAAATTCCCATGCCACCCTTTCGATTTCTGACATAACGCCATTGCCCTGTTTATTTCAAGTCCAATCACTCAGCCACCCACTGACTAAAAACTTATTTTGGAATGGTCACACAAACTCCCACTACTTATTGTGCTTCACGCCCCATCAAGCCATCAAACAAAGTTAGTTACATGTTTTTAAATGCATTGATAGATATATGACTCAGAATCAGCTCTTTTAAAGGAGAACAAAGGCTGACACCTCAAAGTTGGTGTTTCATTTTGAGACTCGGGCGTTTCCTAGAAACTTAAGGAACATGCCTTCAGAACGGTTTCAATACCAAGTAAAGATAAATAAAATCCAGAGGACTCTTTAATGGGCTATTTGAGTAAAACATTCCAGCATATTATGTGGTCTAATTTATCTTAGAGTTACTTTTATAATTGAGATGTTAGAAAACGTATCTCCCTCTAATGTATTTGGAAGAAATGTAATCAGAATTTTAATTTGAAGTTCTTCAAGCCAGAGAAATTTGAGATTCCTCTTCAGTAGATGCCAAAACCCTATGTTTCTAACTTAAATGACTGTCAGGAAAGTACTAAAAACAACTGAGAAATGGTCTGTGGATGTGGATATGTCAATTCATTTTTCTTCCCTAGGTTTGCACCAACTCTGAACCTTTGAGACAAAAGAGAGAACAAGAAGGAAATTGGGGGCAGATAATAAAAATAAAATAAAATAATTTGGCTAGATTCAATTACCTTTATCCTAAATTACCTTCCTGAAACAGGTTTTTGTCCTGATGTAGGTGCAACTGATGAGTGCTTTGGATTAGAACTTTCTTAGTGACAAGTTGTACATGATACACTGAGCTCAGGCATGAATATATGTCCCACAAACTCATTAATCCATGAGAAACACCAGGGCAATTACTCAGGAAAAAATGCCCACACAGAGGCACAGATCTGAAAGCATTGTGAGTTGTATGAGCATTTTATGTAGGAAGGTTAAGTGCAAATAGTTTATCGTTTATGTTCTGCTAACAGCCATGAGCCCAATCTATGTTTGAATTTCCTTTATTTTTAGCTCTAAATTTGAGAGACATTTGGAAGTGCCCCAAGTGGCTGGAATCAGATGGTTTGTTCTGCCTCGTTTTAGGATTGATCAGAAAACTCTACAGTAGCTGCTCAACTGTGGTTTCGGATTATTTCACATTTTTCATTCTTTCTAAGGTGTTTTTGTTTGGTTTTGGTTTTGGTTTTTTGATGCATGTGGTGACAGCTTATTTTTGCAGTTTGCAATAGTGTATAATATTTCAATTAATCATTGCTTAAGTGAAATGCTATATCTTGGTTATCAATATTTAGGAAGTTTCTATAATAGAAACTTCAAATGTAAGTAGTCTTCAGAGAATTGGCCAACTCTGGGCTGGTTTTAGCACAAATGGTACATTTTTTTCTTGACAGTCCTAATCACATCTAACATTTCTTGCTCGGAAGAATTGTTCAGCAGTGGAAATAGAGCAGAAATGATACATGCATCAAAATGTGAAAAACTTCCATCCTTATCCCATCAATATTTGCTGATGGGTCATCATTCAAATAATTAAAAACAAATAAAAGAGAAATTCACAAAATCATGGGTTATTACAGAAACATTTTCTTTAAAAAAAATTCACCCATTTGTGAAAACACATTACAGGATCTTATTTCATAAAATCTTAGACCTGAAAAAGAACCTAGAGATTACTCAATCCAGTCACTGCATACACAAGTTGAAAAATGGAAGACCAGAAAGGCTAACTGATGCATAAAGGATCATACATGTAGTTAATTAGAGGCAAGACCAAGATTAGGACTCTCATTTCCTGACTCAAAGTCCAGTCTCTACTATTCTGTGATTAATTCTTTTTGTTTCAGACTTTTGCCTCAAAGGTAGATTGTACCACTTCAGAAATGTAAGTCTCCTCTTAGTTTGTGAGAACCAAAGTGTGAGATTCATGGGAACTCCAAGGAATGAAGTTCCTCTTCAAATTGGGACCTCCTCCTTAGTGGAATCAATGAATCAGTATCAAATACCACTACAGCCTGTGCCCCTCTAATCTTGTCTTCAGCCACATCCTCTAAAATGGGGACAAGGTGGAAGGTTGAGAGTGAGTTTTGGAAGCTAAGTCTCTGAACTTCTCCTTGACTCTGTTTCTTCAGTTAAAATGTAGACAGTCCATAGTCTAGTTAGTAGTAATGTACAATGTTAATTTCATAATTTTGACAAATTGTGTACCACTGTTATGTAAGATATTAACAATAGGTGAAACTGGGTGAAGAGTGTACAGGGGTTCTCTGTATTCTTTGCAACTTTTGTGTTAAGCTAAAATTATCCCAAAGTAAAAAATGTTCTTTAAACCAAAAAACAAAACAAAAAATTATGGTGACAGGCACTGGATGAACCTTGAAGAATGGAGACAAGTATGTTTCTTATCAATGATGTTATCAATGCTGTAGGTGTAGATATTTTGAGACAATGGAGATGAAATCTCAAGCTTTTCTTTGATATTTTGTTTGGGGTGAACAAGTCTTTTTGAGTATCTATAGCAGCAAATACAGTATCTCACAATTGTGTTGGGTCTCAACTGCCGCACACTCCCCATACACACACATAAACACACAGACACACTCAGACTTCTGACATTTCTCCTGATATTTGTCAATCACCTGTGCAACTGAGCAGTCCCACATTTCAGCCCCTTGCCAAGAAGACTGAAGAGGTCAAAGAAGTTCTCACGTTGTGACCCATAGCCATCATTGTCTCCCTCTGTTTTGCCTCTCCCAGCCAGCCACTTGCTGCCTTATCACTCACAAGAATCACAGTGATCTTCCACCTCTCACCCTTATGATGTCCAAGAAGATTAAGTAGGTTATCAGAGTTATAGGGTGAGGAGAAGCAAATGTTAACTATAGTATTTTCTATGCTTGGAATTTACATTAGGAACTTCTTGATCACTTTTAAAGTATTGGGTTGACCAAAAAGGTCACTGGGGTTTTCCCATAAGATGGTCCAGAAAAACCCGAACGAACTTTTTAGCCAGCCCAATAATATTCAGGGTCTAAATACCACGTTATTCCATGTCTACATTGTGAATTATGTTTGGATAAATCTTCTATTTTCTCTGAGATGATTTATTTTTTATTTATTTTGGGACACATTTCCCCCCTCTAAGCAGAAATGGGCACTGGAAACGCAAACTTATATAGTAATGGTTTCAATAAGCACAATTAAATGATAATTTTAAATGATTACCTCTTTATAAGCAGTGTCATATAGCAGGAAGACATGGATGTTTAAGTTAGAGAGTGATGGATTTACCTCTCAGTTCTAACAGTTCCTAAAAAAAAAAAAAAGAGAAAATTGCTCAAATTCTCTGTTGGGGCTCCATCAGTTTAAAAAAAAAAGCAGAGTTATCGTGAGAGTTGGGTGAAAATGATGCTATGTGAAAGAAAATGCCTAGTCAAATATTATACTTGGCCTTGAGTTGAGGTTGGCTGCTGTTGCAAATGTTGTTGGTACCCCACCATGTCCCCTAAGTCTGTCTGAGTCTCATCCTTAGGGTCTGATCGATTTGCCTGAGGCATTGTCCCAAGCTGTGTAAGGCTCCTCTGATAGCGGGCATGGCACTGTGGTCAATTAATGCTCCCTATAAGCAGTCCCCAATCAACGACGGCTGAGAGATGGTGCAAATCTTCCCCTGCTCTAACAAGGGTGTGTTCTATACTGGTCCCAGCGGTTTCCAGTAGGATTAAGCGCCAGTTGCCGGTAGTGGTAGCTTTCTGGATTAGGCATGCTTCATTGGCTGCTTCCTTTCTCTGTGTCCTTTCCTTATTATCTCCTAAGGATATTTACAGTACTGGACCCAACACTTAAATTACTTACACTTAAAGGCTTCTCTGCTTCCAGAGAGCCTTAGCTAAGATGGCTTCTTTCTCCACCATGTATATATATATACCATAATATAAATGGCAACTTGCTTGTAAAGGCATTCAGCCATGCTGCAACACCAGTGCCCTTGGGTCTGTACATATAGCATGTGAAGCATTATGGCACAGTGGACATAGAATCTGGGCTGTCAAAGCATACAGATCTGGATTAAAATCCTGACTCTGCCATCTTGAACATGTCATTTAATCTCTCTGAGCCTTAGTTTTCTCATCTTTAAAAATGGGGATAATAATTTTTAAGTTGTTGTAATGATTAATGAAATAATGAATCAAATGATGGATGATAATTGTACCTATTCTATAGGGCTAGTGCATATAAATAAGATAGAAGCACTCAATAAAGTATTAACTCTGTGCCAGCTTAATAAAAGGAAACCCCTAACATGGGCTCCATTCTTGTTTCTAGCTAAACCCCATTACAACAGGATTCATTCATACCAAATTAAGTAAAACGCCATTTTGAATTATAGATGTTATGATGCATGTGCTAATCCTTTCTCTCTTTTCTCTATCCATATAAACTCATCTTTACACACACATATAAATCTGATTTCATAAGCTCATGTTCTACTGGATGGTTTTTCATATTACTGAAGTGTTTTATAACACTAAAGAGATTCACTATAGGCTTTCCTTTTTTCTTCCAGTTTTATTGAGATGTAATTAACATACAGCACTGTACAAGTTTAGGGTATATAACATGATGATTTGACTTTCATACATCATGAAATGATTATCACAGTAACTTTAGTGAATGAACATTCATCATCTCAAATAGATATGAAATTAAAGAAATAGAAAAAAAATTTCCTTGTGATGAGAACACTAGTATTTACTCTCTTAACAATTCTCATATATAACATACAGCAGTGTCAATTATATTAATCATGTTGTGCATTAAATTCCTAGTATTTATTTGTCTTATAACTGGAAGTTTGTGCCTTTTGACTGCCTTTATCCAATTCCACCTACCACCATCCTCCCCTGGTAACCACAATCTGATCTCTTTTCCTGTGAGCTTGTTTGTTTGTTTTTGAAATATAATTGACCTATGTTAGTTCCTGTTACACAACATAGTTATTCAATATTTGTATACATTTCAAAATGACCTCTACAATAAGTCTAGTTACGGTATGTCACCGTACAAAGGTGTTACACAGTTATTGACTATATTCCCCACACTGTACATTTCATACCTGTGACATTTATTTTGCAATGGGAAGTTTGTACCTCTTAATCTCCCTCATATATTTCTTTCTTCCCCCCACCCTGCTTCCCTCTGGCAACCACCTGTTCTCTCCATATATAACTCTGTTTCTGTTATGTTTGTTAATTTGTTTTGATTTTTAGATTCCATATGTAAGTGAAATCATATAGTATTTGTCTTTCTCTGACTGACTTATTTCACTTAGTATAATATACTCTAAGTCCATTCATGTTGTCATATGTGGCAAGATTTCATTTTTTATGGCTAACATTCCATTGTGTGTGTGTGTGTGTGCATGCGCCACATATTCTTTATCCCCTCACCTATTAATGGGCACTTAAGATGCTTCCATATCTTGGCTATTGTAAATAATGCTGCAATAAACAGAGGTGCATATATAGTTTTAGAGTTTTTGTTTTCTTTGGATAAAAACCCAGGAGTGGAATTGCTGAAACATTTAGTAGTTCTGTTTTTAATTTTTTGACGAACCTCCATGCTATTTTCCATTTATATTCCCACCAAAAGTGCATGAGGTTTCCCTTTTCTCCACATCCTCGCCAACACTTCTTGTTTCTTTCCTTTTTGATGATAGACATTCTGACAGGTGTGAGGTGATGTCTCATTGTAGTTTTGATTTGCATTTCCCTGATGATTAGTGATGTTGAGCATCTTTTCCTGTGCCTGTTGGCCATCTGTATGTCTTCTTTGGAGCTGTTCATATCCTCTGCCCATTTTTTAATCTGATCTTTTTTTTGATGTTGAGTTGTATTTGTTCTTTGTATATTTTGGATATTAACCTCTTCTTGAAAATATCATTTACAAATATCTTCTCCCATTCAGTAAATGGCCTTTTCATTTTGTTGATAGTTTCCTTCACTGTGCAAAAACTTTTGAGTTTGATGTAGTCCCATTTGTTTATTTTTGGTTTTGTTTCCCTTGCCTGAAGAGATATAGTCAAATAAAAATATTACTAAGACCCATGTCAAAGAGCTTACTGACTATATTTTCTTCTAGGAGATTTGTGGTTTCAGGTCTTATATTTAATCAATTTTGAATTTATTTTTGTGCATGGTGTGAGAGAGTAGTCCAGTTTGATTCTTTTCAATGTAGCCATCCAGTTTTCCCAACACTATTTATTGAAGAGGCTCTTTTTTCCCCACTATATATTCTTGCCCCCTTTGGAATAGAATAAATGTCCACATAAGTGTGGGTTCATTTTCTGGGCTGTCTATTTAGTTCCATTGATCTATATGTATATTTGTGTCCCAGTACCATACTGTTTTGATTACTATAGCTTTGACATATAGTTTGAAATCAGGGAGCATGATACCTCCAACTTTTTTTTTTTCCCTCAATGTTGTTTTGGCTATTTGGGGTCTTTTGTGTTTCCATATAAATTTTAGAATTATTCTAGTTCTGTAAAAAGTGCCATTGGTATCTTGATAGAGATTGTATTCAATCTGTAGATTGCCTTGGGTAATATAGTCATTTTAACAATATTAATTCTTCCAGTCCATGAACATGGTATATCTTTAGTCTGTTTGAATCATCTTTAATTTCTTTAATCAGGGTTTTATAGTTTTCTGAGCACAGGTCTTTTACCTCCTTAGTTAGATTTATGCCTAGGTATTTTATTCTTTTTGATTCAATTGTAAATGGTATTGCTTTATTAATTTCTCTTTCTGATAGTTTGTTGTTAATGTTTAGAAATGGAACAGATTTCTGTATATTAATTTTGTATCCTGCAACTTTACTGAATTCATTTATTATTTCTAATAGCTTTTTGGTGGTGTCTTTAAGGGCTTTCTATATATAGTATCATGTCATCTGCAAGCAGTGAGTTTTACTTCTTCCTTTCCAATTTGGATTCTTTTTATTTCTTTTTCTTGTCTGATTGCTGTGGCTAGGACTTCCAATATTATGTTGAATAAAAGTGTCAAGAGTGGGCATCTTGTCTTGTTCCTGATCTTAGAAGAAATGCTTTCAATTTTTCACCATTGAGTATGAGGTTAGCTGTGGACTTATCATATATGGCCTTAATTATGTAGAGGTACTTTCCCTCTAAACTCACTCTGTTGAGGGTTTTCATCATAAATCATTGTTGAATTTTGTCAAAAGCTTTTTCTGCATCTATTGAGATGATCATATGATTTTTATTCTTCAGTTTGTTAATGCGATGTATCACATTGATTGATTTGCAGATATTGAACCATCCTTGCATCCCTGGGTAAATCCCAGTTGATCATCGGGTATGATCCTCTGATACATTGGTGAATTCTGTTTGCTAATATTTTGTTGAGGAATTTTGCATCTATGTTATCAATGATATTGGCAGGTAATTTTCTTTTTTGTGTGATATCTTTGTCTGATTTTGTTATCAGTGTAATGCTTGCCTTATAGAATGAACTCAGAAGTGTTTCTTCTGAAGTTTTTTGGAATAATTTGAGAAAGATAGATGTAAACTCTTCTCTAAATGTTTGGTAGAATTCACCTGTAAAGACATCTGGAATTTAGTTTGTTGGGAGTTTTTAAATTACTGATTCATTACTGGTAGTTTGTTCATATTTTTTATTTCTTCCTGGTTCAGTCTTGGGAGAGTGTACATTTCTAGGAATTTGTCCATTTCTTCTAAGTTGTCAATTTTATTAGTGTATAATTGTTCATAGTAATATCTTATGATCTTTTATATTTCTGTGGTGTCGGTTGTAACTTCTCCTTTTTCATTTCTGATTTTATTGATTTGACCCTTTCTTATTTTCTTGATAAATCTGGCTAAAGGTTTATCAATTTTTTTTATCTTTTCAAAGACCAGCTCTTATTTTCATTGATCTTTTCTGTTGTTTTCTTCATCTCTATTTCATTCATTTCTGCTCTAATCTTTATGATTTCTTTCCTTCTATTAATACAAACTTTGGGTTCTGTTGTTTGTTTGTTTGTTTTTTAGTTCCTTTCATTGTAAGGCTAGATTGTTTATCTGAGATTTTTCTTGCTTCCTGAGGTGAGCTTGTATCACTATAAACTTCCCTCTTAGAACTGCTTTTGCTGCATCCCACAGATTTTGGATAGTTGTGTTTTCATTTTCATTTGTCTCCAGGTGTTTTTCTTTTTCTGATTTGATCTGCAGTAATCCATTGATTGTGTAGTAGCATACTGTTTAGCTTCCACGTGCTTATGTCTTTTGCATTTTTTTTTTCTTGTAGTTAATTTCTAGTCTCATAACATTTTGGTTAGAAAAGGTGCTTGATATGATTTCAATTTTCTTAAGTTTACTGAGACTTGTTTTGTGGCCTAGCATGTAATCTATCCTGGAGAATGGTCTATGTGTACTTGAAAGGAATGTGTATTCTGCTAATTTAGGGTAGAATATTCTGTATATACATATTAATTGTATCTGGTCTAATGTGTCATTTAAGGCCAATGTTTTCTTATTGATTTTCTTTCTGGATGATCTCTCCTTCGATGTAAGTTGGGTGTTAAAGTTCCCTACTATTAGTGTATTACTGTCAATTTCTCCTTTTAAGTCTGTTAATATTTGCGTTATGTATTTACGTGCTCTGATGTTGGATACATATATGTTTATAATTGTTATATCTTCTTCTTGCATTGAGCCCTTGATAATTATGCAATGTCCTTCTTTGTCTCTTGCTACAGTCTTTGTTTTAAAGTCTATTGTGTCTGATATAAATATTGCTACCCTGGGTTTCTTTTCATTTCCATTTGCAAGGAATACCTTCTTCCATCCTTTCACTTTCAGTCTGTGTGTGTCTTTAGATCTGAAATGAGTCTCTTGTAGACAGCATATACATGGGTCTTGTTTTGTATCCATTCAGCCACTCTATGTCTTGTGATTGGAAGATTTAATCCATTCACATACAAAATAATTGTTGATATTTACGTTCTTGTTGTCATTTTGTTAATTGTTTGCAGTTGTTTTTGTAGCTCTTTTTTGTTCCTTGCTTCTTCTTTTGCTCTCTTTCCTTGTGATTTGATGACTGTATCTTGTGTTATGTTTGGACTTCTCTTTTTTGTGAATGTATCTATTATAGATTTTTGGCTTGTGGTTACCATAAAGTTCATATGTAACAACCTGTGTATATACATGATTATTTTAATAATAATGGTCTCTTAATTTAAAAGCATTTTGACAACCCTACATTTACTCCCCACCTCCATGTTTATAATTTTTGACATCATATTTTGTATCTTTTTGTTTTGTGTATCCTTTGCTACTTATTGTAGATATAGATGACTTCTAGTACCTTTGTTTTTAACCTTCCTACTAGCTTCATGCATAGTTGATTTTTTTACCTTTATTTTATATTTGCCTTTACCAGTGAGATTTTCCTCATAATTTTCATATTTCTAGTTGTGGCCTTTTCTTTTTTTCTTAGAGAGGTTCTTTTAATATTTCTTGTAAAGCTGGTTTGGTGGTGCTGAACTCCTTTAGCTTTTGTTTGTCATAAAACTCTTTATCTTGCCATCAAATCTGAATGAAAGCTTGTGGGGTAGAGTATTTTTGGTTGTGGATTTTTCCCTTTCATCACTTTAAATATAGCATGCCACACCTTTCTAGCCTGCAGTTTCTGCTGAAAAGTCAGCTGATTGCATTATGGGAGTTCCCTTGTATGTGACAGTTGCTTATTATTTGCTGCTTTTAATATTCACTTTTTATCTTTAATTTTTGCCGTTTTAATTGCAGTGTGCTATGGTGTGGTCCTCTTTGGGTTCGTCCTGTTTGGGACTCTGTATTCTTCCTGGAACTGGATTTCCTTTCCCAGGTTAGGGTAGTTTTCAGCTATTATGACTTCAAGTATGTTTTCTGCCTTTTTCTCTCTCTCTTTTCCTTCTGGGACCCCTACAATGCAAATGTTAGTGTGCTTGATGTTGCCCCAGATGTCTCTTAAACTGTCCTTTTTCTTTTCATTCTTTTTTTTTCTTTTTTTCTCTTCTGTTTCAGTGATTTCCACTACTCTGTCTTCCAGCTTTCTGATCCATTCCTCTGTATCATTTAATCTACTATTGATTCCTTCTAGTGTATTTTTTCTTTCAATTATGATTTGGTTCTTCTTTATATTTTTTATAGTTTGGTTCTTCTTTATATTTTCTAACTCTTTATTATAAACTTCTAACTTCTCACTCTGTTCATCCAATCTTCTCCCACGTTCTTTGAGCATCTTAATAATTATTACCTTCAACTCTTCATCAGGTAGACTCCTTGTCTCACTGAGTTCTTCTGATGTTTTATCTTGTTCCTTCATTTGGAACATATTCCTCTTATGTCTCATTTTGCCTAATTTGCTGTTGTTATTTCTATGTATTTGGTAGGTTGGTTACTTTTCCTGGCCTTGGGGAGGTGGCCTTTGGCAGGAAATGTCCTATGCATCCCAGCAGCACGTTCCCCTCTGGTCACCAGAGCTATATGCTCTTGGGGTGCCCCTGTATGGGTTGTGCGAGTCCTTTTCTTCTGGCAGGCTTACTACTGTGGGTGGTCTGGTAGGTGTGGCTGGCCCTCAGTCTGGTTGTTTGCCTTTTGTGGAGGTTGCTGGCTACTTGTGGGTGGGGCCAGGTCCCAGAGTGGTTGCAGGCTCAAGGGGTCTTAAGGCAGCCAGCCTGCTGGTAGGTGAGACTGTGTCCTTGCCAAGCTAGTTGCTTGGCCTGAGGTCTCCCAGTACCGGTGTTGACAGGCTGGTGGTTGGGGCTGGGCCCCAACACTAATAAGCTAGAGGGAGGATTCCAAAGTGGTGCTTTGCCAGCAACAGCATCCTTGTGGTAGAACGAGTTCCCCAGAATGTCTGCCTCCAGCGTCTTTGACCCCAGGGTGAGCTCCAAGATCAGCAGGTGAGTGTGACCCAGACGCCTTTCAAATGACTACTTCTGCACTGGGTCCCGGAATGTGTGAGAATTTGTGTGTGCCCTTTAAGAGTGGAGTCTCTATTTCCCACAGCCCTCTGGCTTTCCTGAAAGTAAGCCCCACTGTCCTTCAAAGCCAAATGTTCTGGGTGCTCATTTTCCCAGTGCAGGATCCCCAGGCTGGGGAGCCTGAAGCGGGACTCTGACCCTTCACTCCTTGGGGAGAACCTCTGAAATTGTAATTATCCTCCCGTTTGTGGGTCACCCATCTGTGGGTATAGGTCTTGACTATGCCCCATCTCCGCCCCTCCTACCCATCTCATTGTGGTTCCTTCTTTACATCTTTAGTTATAGAAGATCTTTTCTTCTAGTCTTCTGCACTTTTGCATCAAAGTTGCCCTGTAAGTATTTGTCATTTTGGTGTGCCCGTGTAAGGAAGTGACCTCAGGATCTTTCTATTCTGCCATCTTGGCCACACCCTCCCATAGGCTTTCCTTAAATAACATGCTTCTATTCCTTTCATTAAAGCTAAAATATCTGTTAATTTACCAAATACTAATATAAACTAAACTTTTCAGGAACACATCTATTGTATAAAGCAGGTCACACCTGTACAAACTGTGAATGTAAACATATGCACCATACAAGTAAGTATATTACTGTATGAAACCTAGATTAAAATAAAAAGAAACTCCTGTTTAGAGTTAAAAGTATGTAATTAAGCAAAATACTGGTTAAGTATGCAATGAAAAGTACATGGATTGAATTATCATGCTTAATTATAGGCTCTTCTGGGCATGGTCATTAAGAGTGATTCTATCTTTGAAATTGATATTTATTTCACAAATCTCCTCTGTTTTATTCATCTAATCTATTTTGGTGATGACAGGATTATTTTATGATATCCTTTGTTTTTATCAGATGGCAGTGTATCCAGTATATTTAGATTCTACTTCATTTTGTGTATGCTTTTTCCTTCAAAATTTAGGGGAAAAAAATTGAGCAAAAACAGACAGACTGTTCTAGGACATCCCTTTAGAGATGAGTTTCTCTAGATTAAAAAAAGATTGGCTTCCAAATTGGTTAAATTGCTTCTCCTGTACAGTACAGTGACATGCTGTCTTGTTACAGTGGAACATGTGCTCTCATTTCGGACGAGCTGTTCTGTGAAGAAGTTTTATTTAGCCCCCAGAGCCCATCCCCGGATTTGTGGGTGTTACCTCCTTTCCGTGTTACCAAGTTTTTTTTACCATCATTATTGCTTGTGCTCCAATAGCTGCAACACAGTTTAGTAACAACCCTTCTTAAAAAACAAGATGCTTCTGAAAATAGACAGAACAGTTGGCTAGACAGAAAAGATATATCAACAAAAGTAGGTCTGCTGTTTGTCTGTGTTTTGCTCCCTAAATCGCTTCTGAGACAGTTTCACACATATGTAAATGAACAGGAATTGAGTGAGAGTATAATCTAATATAATCCTTATGACCTATCACAAAATTTTATCCTATTTTATTAAGAAAATCAAATTCTATGAAAACTGATTTGGTTCGGAGAATTTTTAAATGTTTCACTTTTGTTCCAATTAAGGAATTTAATCAAAGATTTTGGCTGAGTTTGTTTGGTTTTATTTTTCTAATGAGAAAACTTGAGGTTCTGTAAGCAAAGGCACACTTTAATTCAATTCAAGATCAGTAGATGGGTCCAGTTTTTTATTCATGACCTGATTGTATAGCTGATTCAGCTGAGAGGATGCAGTGGCTTTATTGTGTGTGGTGTTGTTTTTCTCATTCCTCTGTGCATCAAATAAAAAAATTAGTCATGCAATATTTACTCTCTGGGCAAAATGACATTTTTCAGCTGCTCAGACTTCCCAAAATTAGTGGGAATGACCAACATGGAACAAAGGGGCAAACCCCTCTAATCATTTTTGAGCAGAAACATGACATCCCTTTCAGAGCACTGCTTGGAAGGCACTTGAGAAATAGCCAACCCACCAGCCATTCAACATCTTGTGGTTGGCCGTACTTGACAACGCTTGGGTCAAATGCCTGTAAGAGCACTCTTCTGCAGAAATAAGCATCCTGAGTGCAATGATATATTCAGATGTCATCTCTGCTTCCTGATTTTACTTGTCTTGACTCTCCCCCTACGGTGCATATAAATACACCAGTAATATTTTTTAAATGCACATGTGTTTTGCTTTTGTGATATTTCTTTAATTAATCTTGGATAAGCTGTCTTTATGTCTAAATCTTTTTCCATACAGGATTAAACCAGGTTTTACCAAATCATGCTTTATCACTTCCTCCTTCCCTTCACTTAAAATTCTAGAGCAGAACTCTTTAATCTGGGCCCTTGGACCCGGCCTGTAGGAAAAGGCCATGAACCACCTGAAAATGTACACAAAATTGTGTGTGTGTCTCCATGTGTGCTTTGTCCTGGGAAAAAGAGCATGTCTTTCTTCAGGTTCACAAATGGGTGTATAACTCCCCCAGTTTTAAGAACTACTGTCACCTAGATTTCCTCCCTGTCATTTCTATTAGTTAAGAAATGCTCAGTTCTATCAGATGACACCCCTGGGTTCTACTGAGTACACATAGTCACCACCTTCCTTTTCCATTATGACTCACTCCTGATCTCATATTTTCTCTTACTTTCTGAATTTTGTACTTTCTCTGTTCCAATTTAAGTAACATGAGAAAGAGAGAGAAAAGAGATGTTATATACTAATATAATATTTGCCACTAACAGGGGTTGGCATTTCTTCATGTGGCATCTCATTTAATCCCACTGCAACTGTACAAGTTAGATAGTGTCCCTGTTTTTACAAATGAGAAAATGAAGCTCAAAGAAGTTAGTGATTCCCACAGATGGAAGGAAGAGTCCAGATTTAATGGAAGAGTCCAGATTTAAATCTATGTTTGAATGTGGAGTTTATTCCTTCACGAAGCCTTTCCAGACAGAATAAACGGTCATAGCTTACTAATGGTGTCAGCTTTCATAATGTGTAATTTTCACTTTATTATTATTCTCTATCATCAAAAAATACATTCATTATACTTTGTGCAGAAATCTAGTACAAATTTATAAATGCTCATGTGTTGCTATATTGCATCAGTGTTGTCATATTATTGCAGAGGGCAAGAACAATTTGTATGTTCATTAATTCTTTCATTTTTAGAAATAATATTTATTAAACTCTACTATTGTTAGGGACTTTGCTAAGTTCTGGAATAATGGTTCTAAGTTCTATCTTCACATCAGATTCTACTGGAGAACTTTTTAAAAATACCAGTACCTGAACTCGGAACCAGAAATTTTGATTCACTACATGGAGGTGGCACTTGGACAGTGTATTTTTAAAATGCTTTCCCAGCTGTAGTCAGCATTGAGAACTATTGTTCTAGAGGGTGACTTTGCAGAGTCAAGGGACTTTGGTCCCCTAGATCTGCAGCATCAGCATCACATGGGAACCTATTGCAAAGGCAAATTCTCAGCCCTTCTCCCCAACCTTCCCATGTGTTGTACCAGAAACTCAAGGGATAGGACCTGGCTGTCTCTAACAAGCTCTCTAGATATTTCAGAGGCAAGCTAATGGTTGAGAAACACTTCTCTAGAGACAAGATAAATAAGACAGAGTACTTGCCCCTGAGCATTTCTGTTTGATCTCAAGGAACCCAGTTGTTTCAAATCTGCATTTTAATTACCTAGCACAGTTCCATAATCTATAACTTTAGTTGATAATGACAGCATTATTACTACTTAAACAATGTAATGTCTTTCCATCTCTTCTTGGGCAGCCATTAAATGAAGTGTTAATAAGGAAATAGTGGTCAATGACCAACATCCCTTAACAAAAGTCTCATGGACCTTATGGGTTGAGCTGAATTGCCATAGTGTTTCATAACACACACACACACATAGAATTTTTAAATATAAAATTTTAAAGAGAGAATATTTCCAGTAAAGGATTTTAAAGTGGTCTTTGTGTTGTGTTTTCATTGTATTATTATTAATATTATACTTGCTATTTCCCATCTTTATTAACATAGCTTTATTACAGCTTTATGATAGTATAATTGACATACAATAAAATGCACATACTTGAAGCATTTAATTAGATAAGTTTTGACACATGTATACACCAGTATCGTGAAACAGTTGTAGGGGGTCACCCAATTCCATTATAGGAACCTCATAGTTGTGCAGTTTTCCCCCACCACCCCCAAACAGCAGAATGAGGTTGTAGAGAAGGTTTCCTGAGGAAAACATGAGCTAAGACCTATAAGGCAACTGATATCAGGTCAGGTGAATAAAATAAGGAAAGGTTGTACAGGATAGAAATAAAGCCCATCAAAAAAAAAAAAAAGAAGAAGAAAAGAAATAAAGCCCATCTTGCCTATATGAAGTCTAGATTCTTGTGTTGGTTGCTGTTTACTATCATGTAGGGTTGAAAAATACCTACTCAACCCCTTTGTTTCTTAAAATTCCAATTGAGAAATAAGCTTAACAGCTAGTGAAGTATACAACACTGTTACCGAGAGTAGAAATCCCAGGTTCTGTCACTGCAGGTAGTTCTTGCATTAGAGTAACCTGTTCATCTTTGACCACCAATCCACTCTTGAATGCATATTTCTCTGCTGTGTGTATTATAAAAAACAGTTGCATGAAGGTGATGCTTTTGCTTTTAGAACCATGGAATCTAATTCCTTGCCTTTAACTTCCTTCTAACTTTCTTCTTTCTCCTGAGCAACTTCGTGCATCCTTAAATGTTCATTCATCATTACGCCCAGGTGCTAATACTGAGACTTTATTTTGGGGGCTTAAATGCTCATTTTTTTTCCATTGCAGGTTGGCTTCATGAGTTGGGAAAGAGACTGGAATCTCCATACTATGGTAACAATACTTTGGGGGGGCCGTCGATCCGAAGTGCCTATATTGCCGCTCTGTACTTCACACTCAGCAGCCTCACCAGCGTTGGGTTTGGGAATGTCTCTGCTAATACAGATGCAGAAAAGATCTTTTCCATCTGCACCATGCTGATTGGTGGTAAGGAATATTCTTCCTTTAGACCAAGAGAAGGAGCAAGTGTCTGCCAAACGGTTGCTGTTATGTTCCCTCTGTCCTAAAACCCAATACAGGGTAGATTGGTTTACACTGGAAGAGTCTAAAAGCACTAATTAGGAAATCAGTGACCAACAGTTATATATACATGTAGCTTAGCAATGAAAGTCTGTGATGTCAAGAATTCCATGTTCTGACAGATGAAGAAATAACCATTTACCTGATGGTTGATTTTATTTATATATATATATATATATATATATATATATATGTTTTTAATAGAAGTACTGTTGATTTACAATTTTGTGTTAGTTTCAGGTGTACAGCACAGTGATTCAGTTATATATATCCTTTTCCAGATTTGTTCCCTTATAGTTTATTACCGAATATTGATTATAGTTCCCAGTGCTATACAGTAGGTCCTTGTTGGTTATCTATCTTATATGTAGTGGTGTGTATATGTATCTGATGGTTGATTTTGAAAGGTCAGGCACTCTGCTTCCTAACATGCTGTTTACCTTTAGTGTTTGTGAGTTACATGAGTCTGAATCACAGGTATACATTTGAAATGCCATTTTATAGCTCCAAACAGGTGAGTGTTATCAAATTTTATTAATACTACTATAGTAAATTAAGGATGTTTGATAGATAACTTAGTTAAAACAAAAGCAATAAACACCAATACAATAATAATAAATATTTAACCTTTATTAATCACGGTTATGTTCCATTCTCTGTGCTGAATGCTTCAGTACAATACCTCAAGCAATTCTGAAGGCAAATCTATGGGTTCGGCACCATTATTATCCCATTTAACAAATAGAGAAGTTATTATGCTATTACGTCTGAGCTTCAAACCCAGCGTCTGTACTCCGCTTTGTATTGCTGGGGTTTGGACTCCGCAAGTCTTATTCATCTTTGCCAGCTGCCATCAGTCACTTCTCCCAATAGGGGGCGCCAGAGGGAGACTGGAGGCAGGAGGAGGGGAGAAGGAACTTCCAGGTTCTGATGGGTGCAGTGTACCTTGAGTGGCAGGCCACCTCAGACAGCTGCAAGTGGTTCTAGCCTTCAGCCTCTTCAGGCACTTTCAGAAGCAGCCTCACTGGGCTTTCTCAGAGATACCTGCACCTGATGGAGGTACCCCTGCATCCAAAGTCAAAGCCCCGACTCCTCGTGGCTCCCATAGCTTCTCCTCTGGGCTCCTTTCTGCTGATAACCCCACTTCTTCTCTTTGTTCATCCAGCTCCAAGGGCAGAAGCTCCTTCCTGCAGCTATCACACTCACGTTACCTCTATCTAGACTCCCCTTCTGATCATTCAACACTCCAACATCAGGGAAAACAGTTCTTCATAATAAATTCCCCCAGATGAAATATTTAGTTTCATTTCTCTTTTCTGAACCTCCTAACTGACAGGATTGATGTCTTTATTACCCACATTTTTCAGATGACAAATCTAAACCTTGCAGAAATAAAGTAACATTTTCAATGCCATACAACCAGTAAGTAAAGAGGCAAGTTTGGAACCCAGGTGATTACTTACTTCTGTCATTAAATACGTAAATGGAAACATGTTGAATTATAAAGCTGTTCTCATGGAGATGTGGGCATCTACCTGGATTGAGTAAATATTCTTAAGCCAGAGTTCTATGAGTACTTTCTGCCCCACCGTATTCCCTCAAAAGCTTATGTCATGTTCTCTTTTTTTTTAGTTTAATTTTTGTTCTATATTAGAGTATAGGTGATTTACAATGTTGTGTTAGTTGCAGATGTACAGCTAACTGATTCAGTTATACATCTATATATATCCATTCTTTTTCAGATTCTTTCCCCATATAGGTTATTACAGAATATTGAGTAGAGCTCCCTGTGCTATACCGCAGGTCCTTGTTGATTATCTATTTTATATATAGTAGTGTGTGTATGTTAATTGAGATTATCATGTTCTCTTAATGACCTTAGTCCCAGATATTACTTTGAGGTTTGAACCTTATTATAGAAGATGGTTTCTACCAACTTCCTTGCATAGATGTGAACTGATTATGTGGGACTTCAAGCAATGAGTCATCCAGCCTACCATGAAACCAGAGCAGCATAAAGGCAATCTTTCCCTCGAGGAGTTTAGGATCACCTTGGAAGAAATATGTGGAAAGTGTTTTAACAATACCAGGCAGTCAATGCTAAGTGCCAAATCAGTTAGGAAATTGAGAAGCAGTGAGAAACGGGGCCAGGGATTGGGAGAATTTCTTGGAAAGGCAGAGTTGCTGAGGTAGCATGCTGGGACTGCAGCACTTGGAAGAGGGTTTTGGCCGATGTAGAGCAGTAACAGCCTAGGGAGCAGAGAACAGGAATTCTCGTTTTCTAAAGAGCTGCAATGTGCCAATCCCATGGTGGTGGTTTTATACCCAGTATTATGGCTTATATAATTGCTGCTCTCCTTGATGGCCCATCTTTCAGCCTAGCAGAATGACAGGCATTTTGCAAACAGACACAGTCTATATTTATTTAATATTTGCCCATGTTTCTTCTACTCCTGGTGGAAATTTTGGGAAATGCTCAAATGCTCAAGGCTTAACCTACTAATTTGACATTGGAAGAATATGTTAGCTAATTGAGCTTATTTCCTGTTGATTCACTAACTATAGTGTAAGTGGTCCTGAATCAGAAATTGTTAAGGATATTATTATTCCCTGCTATTCATTGTGAGTAGAAGCTAAGCTGGTCACAAAGCCAAAAGATATGGGAAATAATCAATGCCACTTTATCACTTGGTAAATATTTATTGAGCAAATTATCCTGGTGCAAAACCAGCACTCATTTGGAAATGGCATTAAAGCATTTAGGTGACTTGAGCAGCACTTAGGAAATCATTGGTTTTGAATGGCAAATGGCATCTGAGTAACTCAGATTTATTAATTAAAGCTTCACGAATCTGTGTCTGTGGGAAATAACTCTATTATTGTGACAATTACCCTAGGCTAAGAGAAATGATGCCTTCATTTTAATATTTCCTAGTTAACAAATTACTGGCATAATTTTGAGAACTAATCATAAGAGCTCACAATATTGAACACTTTGTTCATTTAATTCTCATAACTCCATGAATTAGAGGTTATTAACACCCTAATTTAGATGTAAGGCAGCAGAAGTTTAGTGAGTTTAAATGCCCGGATTCACTAAGACCTAGAAAACTTTTTGTAAAATATCCATTTCATTATATACTGCAAATTGACTTTATTTTTTAATTTCTATAAATGTATACAAATAATTTATTTTTTTAATTTAAAGTATGTATTACCATGGAATCAACGCTCAGGAATCCCCACACAAGGCCGATGAAATTGCTAATGACAGGGATGCAATATTTACTACAAAAGCAGGCAGGAGTGGTATTAAATGTTGCAGGTGAGTGTAAGAACCCCAGATAATTATCCAGGGCAGAGGGGCTCACAAGCTGAGTGAGGAGGAGGAGGGGGAAGGGAAAGCTTCCACGTGAGCATCTGTAATTAATGAGTGTGCACACCACTGATTTATGGGAAACATATTTAAAACTACCAAAGAGATTAAGCAAAAGTAATGAAAAAAAATCCATACCTAGATAAATCTGTATAAACTTTGAGAATACCCAAAACAAAGAAGGAATCCTAAAAACTTCAAACAACTATTAGAATTAATAAGTGAATTTAGTAAGGCTAATGGATATAAAGTCAATATGCAAAAATCAATTGTATTTCTATATATTAGTAACAAACAATTAAACAATATAATATTTTTAAAATTATAAAAACATAAAATACACAGGAATAAATGTTTTAAAATGTGCAACACTGGGACTTCCCTGGCAGTCCGGTGGCTAAGACTTTACCTTCCAATGCAGGGGGTGCAGGTTCAATCCCTAGTTGGGGAGCTAAAATCCCACATGCCTTGCAGCCAAAAAACCAAAACATAAAACAGAAGCAATATTGGAACAAATTCAATAAAGACTTAAAAAAAAATGGTCCACATCAAAAAAAATTTTTTTAATGTGCAATACTATTATACAGAAAAGTATAAAACATTAGAAAATTTACAAATAGTTTAAAATAATGGAAGGATATACAATGGTGATGGTTTTAAGACTTAGTATTGTAAACATACCAGTTTTATTCAAATTAACCTAAGGAGTCAATGCAGTCTCAATTTAAAAAACCCAGTAGATATGTGTTTGCCTGTATATATATGCCTGTTTGAAAATTGGCAAGATGTTTCTAAAAATTAGAGGAACAGCAGAACTAAAATGATTGTAAGCAAGCATAAAGAAGAACAAAATTGGAATATTTATGCTGCAGGTATCATGATGCGTAATAAAGTCACAGTCATTAAGAAAGTATGGTTTTGGCTCAGGAATAGATAAATAGGCCAATGGAATTGAAGAGCGTGCAAAAACTTGCCCATAAACATATGGTCACTTTATTTATGACACTGGTGATACTGTAACACAAGGGGGAGAAGATGATACTTTCAATAAACATTGCTGAGTCAAATATATATAAATATACATGTTGAAAAACAACCTTGACCCCTCTTAAAACTAAGTTGAAATTAATTCCAGATGAATTTTGATCTAATTGTGTAAGGGAAAACAATAAAGCTTCTAAAAGCTAACATAAGAAAGTATTTTCATGACCTTGGGTTTGGCAAAGATTTCTTAAGCATGACTCAAAAAGCCCTATCCATAAAGGAAAGATTGATAAATTGGACTTCAGAACTTCTGTTTATCAAAAGGCATTATTAAGAACATGAAGCAGCAAGTCACAGGATAGAAGATATTTGCAAACATGTATCTGACAAAAGACTCTTATCTATTATATATAAAGAACTCTAACAAATCACTAAGAGCAGAGAACTAAAAAACGCATTAAAATTCTTAAAAAGCACTTCAAAAATAGATTTTCTTACTTGAATAGATGATAAACATATAAAAAAAAAGGTGCTCAACATCATTCATGTAGGATATGCAAATTAAGATCAAAATTAGATAACATTTGCATTCACCAGAATGGTATATTAAAAACACTAATAACTCTAAGTGTTTGAGAGGATAAAGAACATCTTGACTTCTCCTATACTGTTGATGTGAGTGTCAGTTGGTACAAGAGTTTTGTCAGTATTTACCAAGTTTGAACATATCTGTATTCTGTGCCTCAACAATTCCATTTGTGAGTGTATATCCAACAAAAAATCACATATATTCACATCGAAAGACATAACGTGGAAGCATTACTGCAAAAGTTTCAAAGTGGAAATGCTCACTAATAGGAGAATAAATAAGTAAATTATGAAATAATTATTCAATAAAGTACCATACAGTAATGAGAATGAATGAACTGTTATGTTACCACATGGATAAATCTTACAAACTCAATGCTGAGCAGAGAAGACAGACACAAATAAGTACGCACTGTATGATTTTGTTTAAAGAAGGTTCAAAAGTAGGCAAAACTTATTGATTGCAGTATAACTCATAGCTGCAGTTACCTTTGGTGAGGGTGCTGGTTGGTGACTGTGTGGGACACCAGGCAGCCCTGGGTGCTGATAATATCACGTTTATTCATCTGGAGGTGATTCCATGGATCTGTTCACTTTGAGAAATGAACTATACATTTACTATTTGTGTAATCTTCTCAATGTGTGTCTTTGATACTAATTTTAGTTTGTAAAATGATAATAGATGAGCTAAAAATAATAATATAACTATCAGGTGTGGGATGAGAAAGTGGATAGCAGTGAGCTGAGTTCTCACTTTTCATTCAAGTTGCTTTTTAGGCTTTGTCTTAATATGATAAGTTAAGCAGTAGAAGTGAAATCTCATGATCTAAAATATTGATGATAATCAGAAGAAGACCTAAAAGAAATAATTTTGAAAGTTTGCCTTTGGAGACTGGGATGGGGATGATGGGAAGGGCTTGGGACTGAACTGTTCCTAAATTTTCCAAGCTACTTGCTTATGATTATAAAACTTTTTAAAGAAATTATCAAACTGCCAGAGGTTCATTTTGGTTCCATAAATATTTATGGCACACTAAAATTATGCCAGGCACTGTGCTAGATGCTAGGGAAACAAAGATGACTAAGATATGATGCTTTCCTTCGAGGAGTTCACAGTTGAGTAATGGAAATAGGTACTCAGGCAGATGATGTTCTTTCTTTTTCCATTTTAACTTTTCCTATTATAATGCACATTTCGAAAGAACTGGAAAATCTACATAAAAATAAAATTACATATAATCCCATCACCAAAGGATATTCTTTTCAGTCTTTTCATACATTTATTCCCCTATTTTCTAAGAGATTTATATCAACTACACATATCATTTTTGTCACCAAACAAAATATATTGAGAACATTTTCCCATGTCTTTTAAAATTCCTCTCTCATATTTATTAATGGCTGCCTGATGACTGAGCCCCAAGTGTTGGGACCATCACCTCAGCCTCAGAGGTTAGATATAGCTTTCTAGTGAAGAGGACTGATCACTCAGGACATGTCCAGTTTAAATGAGGCATTGTTGCCATGGAAGAGGTAGAGTGAAACTCTTAACAGCCAAGGCTTTCCTTGGGTCCTCTTATCCTATAAATACTACCCTGACGTGATTTTTTTGGACTTACAAATTCGCTGTTTTTAAGGTGTCTTTACACTGCCGTTTCAAGTCATCATTTAGGAAATTGTTCTCACTCTCTGTTCTCCCTGCCATCTGCCACTCACAACCCAGTGTACTTATAGCAAGGACTGGAAAATTCCAGGGCAATAAGTCGGTGAGAAAGAAGAAGAGGGCAGCTAAGGTTACCCAGAGCCTGAGCTCTGGTCTCCATTTATAGCAGGAGAGCACAGTTCCCCTGTAGACTCTGAAGGCACTGCAAAGTAGTTGACTAAAGAAATCAGAAATGATGATCTCAGGACAGCAAGGTTGCCCAAAATCCAAAGAAAGAAGTGGTGGGGAGGGAGAGAGAGAGAGAGGAGAAGGAAGGAGGAGGGAAAAAGGGGGGGAAGGAAAGGAAAGAGAAAGAAAAGAGGGAAAGAGAAAGCCAGGCAACCTATAAGAATGCATTTTCATTTGAAGTCTGTTTACTTTCATGTCAGATCCTGAGTGTTGAGCCTCCTCTGAAAACCTGATATTAACATGATCTTTTACAAAATGCATTCTATACAAAACTCCTCCACAAAGAAAAAGAACCTCCCACAGACTCAGCAGCAGGCCTAGCATGCTACTTTCAGAATTATATACATCAAATTTGCTAGGAATAAAAAGGAAAAGTGAAGGATAATTTCCAGACTGACCTGGATATAGAAGTTCTTCAGTCAAAATTTCATAGTAGATGGAATGATTTGGTCTGACAGTCACAAACACTCTTCGCCAGTGTGAAAATGATAGCCAGTGACAGAGAGGCAATAATAACTTTGGAAAACTGAAAAACTACGAGAGCTAGCGTTGTATTTTTTGAACTACTTAAATTAGAAGTATTTTCCTATGCTGAAATGAGACTTTGAAATTATGATGACTCAGACGTAGACTAGGGCTTTCCAACAACACTTATGAATGCTACAATGAATCCAGTAATTCATTTTATTGATAATGTACAATTAGGACGCTAAGTGATCTGAACATATTACTTCTCTTACCTTAAGTGCTTTACAGACATTATAATTAAGCAAAGTTAAAATCATACACATAATTAAGGAAAGCAGTGTTAAAATAAATGAAATAAAATTGTTCTCAGTACTCAGTTTAATCGCCATAAATGACTATTACTACATACTTTCTACAGATGGTGAGGCTTCCAAACACTGAGCCCATAAGTATATTAACAGAGCCTGAAATCGGTGTTTAATTCCTTCGACTTGGAGCAGAATCAGTTCTTTTCTTTGCTGAGTGTTTATCATAAATAGAGGTCTCCCCTTCCAAATAAAATATTTAAGTGGCAGAACTGTTGTGCTTCTAAAACCATACAGAAGAATGAGCCTCTACTTAGAACCTGTCAATAAGCATTCAACATTTAGTTGTTAAGCAATATACGTTTTTCTTGGGATATTTTTAACCCTTTGGAAGACATTTCATTTTTGAGCACTTAGGAAGAATCTGCACCTACGTGTGCTTGCATGTAGCAGGCATTTCTTGACTATTTCTTGAATTTCCTCCATCAAGAAGTTATTTCCACAAAGAACCACTCAGTTATTTGACAGGTTGCTGGAAAACCTTAAATCTGGGTTTCTCCTGCATATTTTACACCACTGAGCATCCTGGAAATTCATAGCACTTTTCACTTTCATGGGAAAAATTAACATAAATTGAGCATGCACACACAATTAAAGGCACTTTAAAAAAGATATTTTAACTCTTTAAATCCTGAAATAACTCTATGAGTAAGGTACTGTTATGCCCATTTACATATAAGGAAACCACGCAAGGGAATTACATATCTCGCCTGGTTTACAAAATTAGAAGTGGTAAAGCCAGAATTTAAATCTAGTGGTGTCTGATTCCGAAGTCCATATTTCCTCTGCAACATTATATTGCCTCCTGTATATAGACCCTAAGTTTAACCCTATTCTAGTAACTTCTCCAAAATATTGAGGCCTTCTTTATTATGGGGTGACTTTACTGGCATGGTGACCGTATTTTCCATACAGAAATGATGATGTATATAACCTGATAAAGAATTTTAACTCCAGTGTTAGATTAGGCTGAAATTAGTATGACAAAAGTTGATAATTTCTGGTAAACATAACCGAAAGAAAGAATTCGGGTTGGGGCTATCTTGAAATATTCAGGAGGATGGATGTAACAACAGGTCGACACATTTGCACTAATTATCAATTCTGGTGCTAAGAAACTTTTAACATAGTTCCTTGGACGTTGAGATTTGGGCACAGGGACGTTTATGATAGGTCTTAATAGACAAACTAGAAATTTTTAGTCTTTTTTTTTTTTTTAACTAAAAACTGCTGAAACCAGTGATTTCACCCAACCCCTGAGCTTCTTACCTTCTTGCCAGTCCCATGGGAATCAGGGCTGAAATCTGAATATCACAGAGAGTTGATCTGTCCGTAAGTGTGGGCACACTCTTTCCCAGTTTAACAAACCCAGGTGGGTCCAAGGCTTTCTCGGGCTCCTTGCTGGTGTCTGCTAGGCCATTCCCGTTGTTTGACCAACAACTACTGCTTAGTGCCAAATCCTCACATCTTTTCTGACTTTGAGATACTTGACCATTCCCCACAGCAGGTGGCTCCTTGGGAAGTGAAGTCCATCTGCTTGCTCACTCTATGTTTTTCCAGGAGAAAATCCATCCCTAGTCCCCATCCACTCTGGAATTCTGGTGAACAAAGCCTGCTTTCTCATTACACTCTGGTGGTGCTTTTGGGAGGGGAAGACTGACCAAGAAATCTCATTGAAACAGGAGTCACATGTTCGTGTACCACCCGGCTCTTTTCAGAAGGGTGGCGAGGATTCTAAGCAGAATATCTGAATTCTTTGTTTCTTGAATGGTCTCAGGATTTCTAATATCTATGTCCCTTAAAATTAAAGTGACTAGAGAGCTGGGGTGGTGTTATCTTGTCTTCAGATTGCCCAGGAAATCCTCAATTACATTTCTAACACCTTTTTCAGTACCTTTATTAATAGAGACGTGTCATATTTAATATCCTAAAACTAATTTTAAATGATGGCTTTGGGGAAGAGACTAATATTCTCATAAAGGCTAACCAGATTTGTATTATAGACTTACTTTTGAAATGTATTTGTTATTATAATAAAAATAACTATTAAGCCCTAATTTGATAGCTTATTCTATGAAATTATTAAAACCATTTCATCATACCTACACAATTATACCCAACGATTAAAATAATACAGATGTGAATAGAGTACAAAAATCAGTTTGTCATAGCCAGGATGGCGGCTAACAGATTAAGTGTGGGTCAAAGTGGTCTATTGTTCTTATTACTGAGTATTTTTAAAAGGTATTTTTACTCTGATCAAGCCACGTGGAATCGAAATGACTACATCAGGATGCACCCTGTGGCACTGCAGCTGCAGCAAAAAGCCTGTTTCAAAATAGCTGTGTCAACGTGGCCAGCTACGTGTACTCTGCTGATTCAGGATATATAGACTGTACATTTATACATAAGGAGGAAGCCCCTCCATCCTATTTTTCTCCGATTATATGCCGTGTTGTTTTCTCTAGCCTTGATGCATGCCTTGGTGTTTGGAAACGTGACGGCGATCATACAGAGGATGTATTCCAGATGGTCCCTCTATCACACTAGAACCAAGGATCTGAAGGACTTCATACGTGTCCATCACCTGCCCCAGCAGCTCAAGCAGAGGATGCTTGAATATTTCCAAACAACCTGGTCAGTCAACAATGGAATAGATTCCAATGAGGTAATGTGCATTTCTCATGTTGACATTTTCAGGCAGAAAGCACGTATTCTAAGGTAAAAGCAAAGTGCTCTAATGCAGGTCTCAAAAGGGAAATACACACCTACCACCTTCTTTATCTCTTTATTTTTAGTCTCTCATGACCTCAATACATCTTCTTTCATCTGCTCGGGCTTATGTTTTTACAATGTCACTTTGGATTGGCCTGTGTTTTACAGTAACTTGCTACTTTGGTCAATCAGGCAGACTTATTTTCATTCTCATTGACCCTCTTTGAAGGAACCAATTCTTATGACAGTTGAATGATGGAATCATGGAATATTAGATTAATCAAGTTAATGTTTACCTTTAAAAGAAACAAAGTAAAAAAAAAAAAAGAAATGGCTTTTCAGCAAACATGTTATCTTTGGACATCCAGAAACACCGCAGATCTCCACTGTAGAAAAGTTATCCTATAAAATCAAGCAACCATTCCACCAACCCCCCCAATGAAACCAGTCATCAATATTTTTAAGTGATTATTTGTTTTTTCCTCTCTTCAGATGGTCATGACAGCAGAGGAAACACTAAAGGGTCCAAATTCCATATCTTCTGTCCTGAGTAGGTGTCTTTGTGAGAAGCAAGTCACAAGGAACTATATGTTTCATTCTAGAGTCTTTTATTAATTTATTCTATTTCTCCAGACTTATTAACAGCTGATTATTTAGGAGCACACAACCAGGGTCACAGTCATGGAAAAATCTCTCCAGGATTATTCATATGTATATTTGCTCTTCTGTACTGTGGTTGGTCAAACAGTGGGAAAAACGTCCTGTGGTCTTATAGTCAATCAATTACGCAAGACTGACCCCAACTTGCTTCCCTCTTTCATCTTCTCTGACAGCTTTTGAAAGATTTTCCAGATGAGCTTCGTTCTGACATCACCATGCACCTGAACAAGGAAATCTTACAGTTGTCCCTTTTTGAGTGTGCCAGCCGGGGCTGCCTGAGGTCTCTGTCCCTACACATCAAAACCTCCTTCTGTGCTCCAGGGGAGTATCTGCTGCGTCAGGGAGATGCTTTGCAGGCCATCTACTTTGTATGCTCGGGCTCCATGGAAGTTCTTAAAGACAGCATGGTGCTGGCGATCCTTGGTATGTCTGAGTTGAAAAGCTTCATGAAATTTTACTCTGGAGCATAAATTAAGGAGATGAAATGGGAGGAAAAACTGTGATTGAGAGAAGGAAAATTAGGGATGAATATGTGGATTCAGGATATGGGTTTAATTTGCCAAATTATTATTATTAGTTTTTATTATTATTATTAATTGTTATGCCATATATTGAGTTTACACTGTGCTAAGTGTTATATCCAACACGTTTTGATTCTTGTTAAAAATCCAGTGGTGTAAATATTATCCCCACTTTACAAGTGAATATATCGTATCTTAGTTAACTTAATTTGTCCCAAATAACATAGCAAGAGAATGAACACAGTTCTTTCTGATTCCTAAAGCCAGATTATAAATTATGATATAGTCTGCCTCTTGGTGAAACAGCTGGTCAGTTTTCAGAGGGCATTTCTGCATTTTTGTGGAGAATCAATTCAGAGAAGAACATTGAAAATTGTTTTATCTGTGCTAGAAATTGCACAAAAAATGATTTCATATTGAGAATAAGCTCTCATAGCAATCATAGCAATCATTAACTCAATTCTGTCAAGGTGATGATAGGCTTTTTTCACTCCCTCAAAAATTCATAGGACAATTTGTGAATATTTTGTACCACAAAGTTGACTCCAACTATTAAGACATAATTGGTGTTCGTTGAAATGTAAATGTCAGCTGACAAAAGATGACATGCAGGGTTAATGTAGAAAAATTGCTATCTGCAATTTTATGTGTACCTCTTCTAAAAATCACTTTCATTTGTTTATCTGTTTGTTCATTTATTTATTCAACTATTATTTCTTGAGGGCCTACGACTAAATTAGGTACTGGTCTAAACGATATATTTTGAACACCAGTGTAGAATGATAATGTTCAGAATTTGTGTTAAATTAAAAGTGGCTAGTGCAGCACTTTTCATTTATTTTTAATTTTCATATTTAAGAACCTAATATCTGTGGACAATCCAACCCTTTACAAAGTATTTTCACATGTGGGACCTTAGTTACGTTTTCCTAACACAAAGAGACAGATAAGAGAGGTATTTTCTCATTTTTCCGAAGTCAAAGCTAACCTAGGTCTTCAGACTCTGTATCCAGTGTTCTTTCCACCTCTGAACAATGACTTTTATTCTATATGATCACTGTTAAGTCTGCAGTCTCTGGATTTTAGCTAGTAAGCTTCAAGATAGGTTATATTTGGGAAGAGAGAAGAGAACTAATATTGATTGATTCCCTAATGTGAGCTGGGTGTTGTACGTCCATTATCCAATTCAAATCTTGCAACCCTATTAGGTTGCTATGATTATCCCCAGTTAGAGGTGCAGAGATGGGGGTAGCACGGGGTAAAATACCAAATGGAAGAGTGCTTTCCATTGCTTCCCATTGACTTCAGTTTACCACATCCCAGATGAAAGGTAGGGTTTGCCTTCCAAAGTTTGGGCTCAATTCTTGATTCACCCCCTTATGTTTTTCTCCTTAATAGAAAGGCATGGAAGAGCAACTAAAAGAGTGTATTTATCCTCAGTGTGGCCAGCTCATTATCAGTGGGAGAGTGAGACTCTGTATGTGTGTGTTTTTCAAGAGGAGAATTTAACACTCTTCCTGCCCACTTCTCAACTCTGTGAAGTTAAAGATCAGTCATTCTATCATTTTTTATTCAAAATTAAAAGTGACAATCATTTTAAAATTTGCTTCAAAAACCTTTCTTTACCTGTGGGTTTCCTTAGTACCACTATCGGTTTTATAGTCTGTCCATTGACACAGTCTGCTTTTAAAAGGGCATTTAGTGCCATTTACAGTGACATGGATGGACCTAGAGATTGTCATACTGATTGAAGTAAGTCAGACAAAGACAAATATATGATATCGCTTATATGTGGAATCTCAAAAAATGGTACAAATGAACTTATTTACAAAACAGAAATAGAGTCACAGATGTAGAAAATAAATTTATGGTTACCAAGGGGGAAAGGTGGTGGAGGGATAAATTGGGAGATTGGGATTGACATATACACACTACTATATATAAAATAGATAACTAATAACCTACTGTATAGCACGGGGAACTGTACTCAATACTCTGTGATGACCTATATGGGAATAGAATCTAAAGATGAGTGGATATATGTATATGTATAACTGATTCACTTTTCCGTACAGCAGAAACTAACACAACATAGTAAATTAACTATACTCCCATAAAAATTAATTTAAAATAAAATAAATAAAATTAAAGGGTATTTAGTTATTTTTCTAGCAGCTTATGGTTTGATGTACATGTAAGCAAATAAATGCACTATTTTTAAATGTATGTAATGTGGGTTTTTCCATAATTGTGGTGAATTTTTAAATTTGGTAACTAGCAACAGTTCTAGGAATGGAATACGAAGGCATCATCCCTGATACTATGTCACGATAGGTACAAATTTGATGGCTTGTATGTAAATACTATTGTTTGTAATACACAATTCCATCGGATTTTCTTATTTTTAAAAAATTCTACTAACAACTAAAAGACTTAGTTCATTGCCTTGTGCTTCTGGCCCGCATTTCCTCCATAAGTTGAGCTTCCCGTAATTAACGTTTTCCCATCTTTGCTGCTACCATATATCTCTCAAAAATGGACATGACCATTTGAAACACGCCTATGTTATATTGGGACTAAACCCAAAGATAATAAATTAGTAATATTTTCTCTCTGTGGTTAGCATTATTTCAACGGAGATTGACTATTTTACTTCCCCTAGGGTAATATTATCTTATGGGCCAATTTAAATCAATACTGACTTTGATAAACTTAAGCACATGGCTTAAAATATAGATATTTAGTACATGTTCACTCTGCCAACAAAATAATTAATACATAATGTCGTAGGGGAAAAGTATCACCAAACAGCTGTCAAGCCATAATTTATTCAAACAATCCTGTCGTCCTATCAATTCTTGAAGGCATTCTTAATCTGATGCTTTTTGGGTAGGCAGTTGACACAGAGGCAGGGATTTTTCCAGGGATAGAATTTGTCTGCCTTATACACATTCATTTCATGTCCTGGTAATTGAACACTTTCTTCATCGTGATTTAAAAGAAGATGACAAAGCACGGATAAATGCACTCTTCACAGATGGCATTAGTCTACCTAATTATAATCAAACATAAGTTATAGCTCTAACCAGGATGGTTTGCACATGCATCCCATCAACGTTTTTTTGCCCAATGGAAGAATAATGATTAGCAAATATCAGTAATGGAATTCTGAATAATAGAGACTCTAAGGGACCATAAATATCTTCTTTTCTTTTAGAAATAAGGATACTGAAACCCAGTGTAATTAAGAAACTTAGATCTAGGCTCTAAATCTAGGTAGTGAGTAATCCACAAAATCATAAAATTAGTGAGGGTGAGGACCAGGCTCCAGCTGAGGTCTGGCACACATGTCAGTGGTCCATAATTATCCATTGAATAAATAAATAAACTGGAATTCTTTCTAAGATGCCAAGTTTAGCAAGATGCTGGAGTCATTGTGGCCGAAATCACCAGGTATGAAAGTATGATGACCCTAAAGTTTTTCCAAACACCAGTTGCTTAACAGAAAATGTGAATTCTCACCGTGGCAACATGGTGCATCATGGTAAATTCTCCTCAGATATACAAAATTTGAAAATTTGCTGTATTCAGTCCATCCTGGCTATATTTACATCTTGCATCAGTATCCAACTTTGAGTTTTTGAGCAGCAATTTAGATTTCTAACAAAACATGCAAGAAAAAAAATTTCCAAGTTTAGCAGGATTGGTGACAACAATAAATCAAACTTGAATTCTTCAGCACTATGTGGCTGTTTATTCTCTTAGTGTCTATAAATATAGATTTTAGTCTTTTTTCTTCTGCCAAATAGGTTCAATTTCAAGGTTTTAATTCAAAGATAATACCTAGAATAATTTAAAATGTTTTGATCTGGCACAAATATTTATGAATATCTCAGGTATTCATAGTTGATGTGGCACATCTCCTTTTACTGTCAAATTTGATAAAACAGACTTTTATTGAAGCCTGCTGCATGCCAGAGACTTTGCTTCCAGAAATTCTGGGCACAGTAAAAAATAAAAGTTTCAGAGTTAAAAAACTAATTGAATGATAATGGACGGGGCAATTTGTTCTATAACATTCCAAAGATATTATTTGCTTGGTGGTTTTTGGTTGGTCAATTAGTGGTTGTTGGTTTCCTATGAAATGAAACAAAGTGGACATAAAAATATATAAATAAATAAAAGTTATTTTATTTATTTATAGGCATGATGATATTTGAAGACAAAGCAAAGGCAAAGTAGAAACTCATAAGCTGGAGCCTTGAATCCAATGCCAGCATCCTTTGTGAACTTGGTCATATTACCTCAGCTTTTAACCTAAGTTTGTCTGAGAATTGAATGGATTTTCCTGCAGATTTCTCACATGGACGCTGAGTGAATTAATGGCTCTGTCTAAAATAAAACTGAAGTTGCAATCAGCTCTTTGTTAGTAATTACAATTATGCTCACCCACCTGCCAGGTTAAACTGATTCGAATCAATTTTAAGATTTTAAAGATTCAAGTAACTTGTCCAATATTATCTAATCAGCAAACTCGAGGAAGTAAGCTAGTTCCCAGACAGGTGAAGTGTAGCCTAAGACTGATCGACAGAGGTGTTACGGACAAAAGATCAGAGGTGCTGGCTGTGGGGTGGGACACAGAAAATGTGAATAAAGTAGTGTTAGATTATCTCTCCCCACAGTGGAAGAGCGCATAGTTTTTATTTATTCACTTTCTTTGTTGCTGGAGAAAATGGGATTTTTACACTGTCACAGAACATTAAAACTATGACTTGTATTTTGCATTTTTATGTAGTAGATTTCATGGTCTGTAATGCCCAGTAGTTGCCTCTGCCTCTCAACTCTCCTCCTCCACGCCCCCGCTCCTGTCTTGTAGACATGTTCAGAGATAAATAAAACAACCTGAGTATATTAGATGGTGATGCTTATATTATTGTCCAAAGTGCTAGAATCAAAATGATTAATATACCTCTTGATGGTCTAAACCTCAGAATCCTGGAGCATTTTTACAGTCAGAAAAACTGAGCCATTATTGTTTCCCTTGAATGGTTAAAGCAACTGTGACGAAAAATGTCAACTGCTTTGTCTAAAGTCATTTATCAAATCCTGCGAGGGACCTGTCTGGAGCCCATGTATGACCTACAATTCCTAACTCTCAGGCTCCTAGGCTTTATTCTCTAGACCAGTTTTCTCAACTGGGGACAAGTTTGATTGCCAAGGCACATTTGGCAATGCCTGCAGATATTTTGGGTGTCATCTCTGGGAATGGATGATGTGAGATGCTACTAAACATTCTAGCCCGTACGGAATGCTCCCCCTGCCAGCAAAGAATGATCAGGCCCCAAATCTCAACACTGCTGAGGCTGAGAAACCCTGCCCCAGATAAAGGTTCCTCTTCTCTTTCAGTGTAATTTCAGAGAAATGAAGCCTGTAAATCAAACAAAGTTACCAGTCCCAAGCTTGCTTTTCATTAACGCTACATGTCTCTTTTTTTCACTGTTTCAAGGGAAAGGGGATTTAATTGGAGCCAATCTATCAATTAAGGACCAAGTGATCAAGACCAATGCGGATGTGAAGGCGCTAACCTACTGTGATCTCCAGTGCATTATCCTCAAAGGACTCTTTGAAGTGCTGGACCTTTACCCAGAATATGCTCACAAATTTATGGAAGACATTCAGCATGACCTCACATACAACCTTCGAGAAGGTCACGAGAGTGATGTAAGTCTCACTTCTAATTAGTGCTGAGACCCAAACACACGGGACCTGGAGATCATTTATAACAGGAAAGGCACATGTCCTGACTTCACTTCAAATAGGCTCTGAGCAGATAAGGTAGGGCTGTTCGGTTACTAATTGAGCAGTTAGATAATTAGCTACAAGTCAAACCTGGAGCTTGTTATCAACATTTTAGGAAAGTATTATTTACGGATGACTTCTCTTAATTCAGTTTCTTTCTTGTTTATTTTCATGTGCTTATAGCCAGAATCAATTTCAGGGACATATAATATTCAGCTAGAGATGTGTGACTTCTCCCGAACTGAAAGATTTCTGGATAGAGTATGTGGTGCAGAGTTTGCTGTGTGTGTAATTATTCACTACTCCACTGGCTTGACATGCATTTTGCTTAAGAATATCTTTTTATTTGTTAACCGGTACTCAAAACAGCCTATCTTAAAATGAATAAATATGCACGTAAGGATTCAAGCCAAAGATTGTCACGCTGAAAGCATAATGAACATTTTCTGAAATTATATATTTGCTGCATGTTTCAGTTTATACAAACAGCTTTCCTGTCAAAATATGTACCAAACTGCATCCCGTGATTAAGCTGCTCATGAACATGACTTCATTAGATGTGTCAGAGAGACCAATGATTTAATAGGGATGATTGTTGAAAGGCAAGCCAGAGCACGTACGCAGAGCATTCTCTATGAACAGAAGCCTTGATCTGCTGCCTTGAGCTTTGTCCCAGATAGCTACTATACTCGATTTTTTCCCTAAGGGTTTAAGAAACGAAGCTCTTGTTTTGACTAACCCACTTGTGGGGACATTTTGTTCGTCATCAGTATTCTCCACTTGAAAGGTAAAGAACGAACCCAAATTGCGTATGACTTCATCTTGGTGGAGGATATCAAATGGCAGACAGTATGTAGATGGTATCCCTTTCTGACGTTCAAGATTACCATTTTTTTTTAAATTTTATTTATTTATTTATTTATTTATTTTTGGCTGGGTTGGGTCTTCGTTTCTGTGCGAGGGCTTTCTGTAGTTGCAGCAAGCAGGGGCCACTCTTCATCGCGGTGCGCGGGCCTCTCACCATCGCAGCCTCTCTTGTTGCGGAGCACAGGCTCCAGACGCGCAGGCTCAGTAGTTGTGGCTCACGGGCTTAGTTGCTCCGTGGCATGTGGGATCTTCCCAGACCAGGGCTCGAACCCGAGTCCCCTGCATTGGCAGGCAGATTCTCAACCACTGCGCCACCAGGGAAGCCCCAAGATTACCACTTTTGAATGTGTGCTTCAAGCAGCAGAGGAGGTATCAATATTTATTGCAAACATATTTGTGCTAAGTACTCTGCCTGTGTAAAACATCTCATTTAGTGCTTAAAGCCACTGTTGAAGGTGAGTGTCAACTAGGTTTTACAGGACAGAAAACAGATGCAGAATGGTTAAGTAACATGTGTGAGGTCACACAAACTTGTAGGTGGCAGGGACAGAGTATGGGCACAGGTGTCTGTCATTTTAAAATCTGTAAACTCGTAGTCATGTTTTCTCTTATTTATTTATTTATTTATTTTTGGCTGTGTTGGGTCTTTGTTGCTGCGTACAGGCTTTCTCTAGTTGCGGCGAGCGGGAGCAACTCTTCACTGTGGTGCGCGGGCTTCTCATTCCGGTGGCTTCTCTTGTTGTGGAGCACAGGCTCTAGGCGCGCCAGCTTCAGTGGTTGCAGCACGTTGGCTCAGTAGTTGTGGCTTACGGGCTTAGTTGCTCTGTGGCATGTGGGATCTTCCCGGACCAGGGCTCGAACCCATGTCCCCTGCATTGGCAGGTGGATTCTTAACCACTGTGCCACCAGGGAAGTCCTCTGTTGTCTCTTCTTCTTGAAGACACTCTTCTTGTCTTCCCTTTCAATAAATCGAGGTCTACGACTATAGTTGCCTTTTGTGCTCTCCACGACAGCGTAATGTGACAGCTATTTTTGAAGAGTGGAGGTGAGTTAGGGCATCGAAGTCACCAAAAAGGGAAAAAGAAATGAGGGAAGAGAGAAATAGCCAACATTCCTCAGCATAGACAAATGGAAAATATGGGATCTCAACCCCTAGTTTCTTCTTATTTGGTTACTTTTAAGGATTCTTACCTTTAATCCATTTTTTATCTTCTTCTTCTCTTTGCTGAAACATTAATCATAGTGATTTTAAAACTCCAATGTCTGAATTGCCAATGAGACTATTTTCATTATCTGTTATTTCTCTTGTGTGTGTGTTTTTTTGTTGTTGTTATTTGTTTTTGTTTTGGTTTTTTTGGTTATTTGGCCCCCACCCATTTTTTTTAGCAGATATCATGATTTTGCTTCATTCTAGATGTTGTTTATGAAAAAGTGTTCACATTATTTTCCTCCAAATAGGGTTATAGTTTCTTTTGGCAGGCAGATAGAGTACCAGCAAATCACTTTCATCCTGCCCACAGTTCCTCTTCAGCTCTGTTAGGCTGATCTGTTTCAGTTTTGCCCTTAATCTGGTGGTATAGCGCTCACTCCTAAGACATGATTTTGTTCAGGATCTCAGCTAACATCCTTGGATGTTCACCAAGGCTCCTCCAATTTGGCAGGCCTTGAATTCCAGCCTGCATCTCCTGAGCATCACATGGTTACGGAAATCACCTGGTTTCTTGGAGCACCACCCTGTGTAGGCTCAAATGGGGAGCTGGCTGATGCCTCAAGGGCCCCATTGATGCAGTGACCTCTCTGGGGCTTACTCATCAAATCCCAGGTGGTTTGGTACACCTAAACGTCCTCGGCCAGGAAGACTGCTCCTTCCTCTCCCACCTCACACTGAAACAGCCGAGTCCCTCAGGAAAACACCTATATAAACATGGTCTTCACACTGATGGGCTTCCCTTTTCCCAGGCAGCACAGCCCCTTCAAGTCTGACCTAAGTTGCTTGCTCTCCAGGGCTTTCAAACCGTTATTTTATGTATTTTGTCCAGATCTATAATTATTTTTTAGTTCAATATAAGCTATTTCATTGTGGCTGAAACCAAAAGTCTTGTTTCTTTACAGAGGACTCCTTCTAAGCTACATTTTAAGGGCTAATGGGAACTGGTACTTACCTCTGGGACCCTTATCGTTTTATATTTTGTGTTTCCTCATCTTGTATCACTCAGAAGTTCTATTTACATTATATCCAAGATCCTGGGATGCTATACCTTCTAAAGGTAAATTTGGACCACCCTGACCCACAATTTCATACCCCGGGGGAGAAGTCTTGTGCTATTTCTAAGGATACTGTGACTTTGGGAGGAGCTTATATTCTGATGATTACCTGTGGTCATGGATTCCTGCTCTCTGCTCAGCAACTCTGGTGTCAGACCAGTGTGGAACCCAGCCCCCTCCTTAATTCCCACACACGTGCAAACAAAAATATCCAATCACACAGGGTTTCTGGTGGGTTGAAGCCTGTGTGAAAGGTTGGTCAATGAGTTCTAGAAGGAGGAACATTTGCATGATGGAAATGCAAACAGTATAAATGTGACTTCACTCTATATCCTTATTCTTAAAACTCCTGTGGCCGCCCTGCCCCATCGTTCAGCCCTTTATTCTTGCTCTCACCTCCTCTCCTCTCTTGATCCTCTCCCTTCATCCACAAATTCCCCATTGTTTCTGACACATATTAGCTTAACTCTCTCCGTTTGATTGCTTTGTGTCTTTCTAATTTTGCCTTCTGGATATCACCTTCTATCCCAAGTAGCTTATAAACTATCAGGTGACAGAGAACATTACCAGAACATCTGGATAAAGAGGAGACTGATAATCAACCCATTTTGAAATAAAGACCAAAAAAGCATTTTAAGAAATAGTCAAAAGGTATGCATGTAACCGTAAGCTGTGACTCTAGAACTCTGATAAATTACGTATCTTTAGAATAGTAGCTCACCCAATTCCCACAGGAAGACTAATTAAAATGTGTAAAATATTTTCTAAGTTTGTGAAAAAGCTAGCCAGTACTATTTTGATCTCATGCTAATTAGAAGTTTTATTCACTCAGTGTATTCTCTGTGTTTGCCCTTATTTATATCTCCTGGATGACCCCAATAACGACATAGATTAATTTAGCTATTTCTGTCTATGGAGATGCTAAGAAATTTGCTTCACAGCTTCTCATGGTAAACCCTATAAAATTGATTTTAGCACAGACCCATCTGCTGTTGGTTGTGAAATTCAGTTTGCCTTAACATAAGAATTTTGAATTTGAGATAAATAGTGATGGAAGAGTATCTAAAATATGTTTTCAAAAATTAATAGTGCTAAGACACTGAAGGTCAGATATTGCTATGGTTATGCGTAGATATGTTCTGGGTTTGCACATCGTGGAATCTGACTTGGTGGTGAGTTTGTGAAGCAGCAAATGGCAATGGTTGTCGGAAAAAGGAGATAAATTTTCTGGTTTTACCTTAACAGGGGTTACTCAATGAAACCTATTAAATTTTTTTTGTCATTTTTTTTTTACTGAAGTGTAGTTGATTTACAGTGTTTCAAGTATATAGCAAATGATTCAGTTATACATTTATATATGTATTCTTTTTCAGATTCTTTTCCATTACAGGTTATTTACAAAATATTCAGTGTAGTTCCCTGTGCTCTACAGTAGGTCTTGTTTATCTATTTTGTATATAGTAGTGTGTATATGTTAATCCCAAACTCCTAATTTATCCCTCCTCCCTTTCCCCTTTGATAACCATAGTTTGTTTTCTGTGTCTGTGAGTCTGTTTCTGTTTTGTAAATAAATTCATTTGTATCATTTTTTTAGATTCCACATACAAGTGATATCATATGGTATTTGTCTTTAATTTACTTCATTTAATATGATAATCTCTAGGTTCATCCATGTTGCTGCAAATGGCATTATTTCGTTCTTTTTTATGGCTGAGTAATATTCCACTGTGTATATGTACCACATCTTCTTTAACCATTTCTCTGTTGATGGACATTTAGGTTGCTTCCATGTCTTGGCTATTGTAAATAGTACTGCTATAAACATTGGGGTGCATGTATTTTTTTGAGTTAGAGTTTTCATCCTTTCCGGATATATGCCCAGGAGTGGGATTGCTGGATTGTATGGCAACTCTGTTTTTAAAGGAACCTCCCTACTGTTCTCCACAGTGGCTGCACCAATTTACATTCCTACCAACAGTGTAGGAGGGTTCCCTTTTCTCCACACCCTCTCCAGCATTTATTATTTGTAGGCTTTTTGATGATAGCCATACTGACCAGTGTGAGGTGAAACCTCTTTGTAGTTTTGATTTGCATTTCTCTAATAATTAGCAATGTTGAGTATCTTTTCATGTGCCTATTGGCCATCAGTATGTCTTTGGAGAAATGTCTATTTAGGTCTTCTGCCAATTTTTTGATTGGAAACCTATTACAGTTTAAGTGTGTTGGTTACCTCATTTTTTCCCTTAGTTTTCCATTATTTTTATATAATCTGATCAGCATAAAAAATAAAGTCTCCTCCTTCACTCTCCCCACCTCTTTAGTAAAGGGAGAGATATTTCCCTAGGTTCCTGAGTGTCAGCGACCTCTGGTTGAAGGTCTTTGAAATGCCACCTCCACTACAGCACAAGAGGTTACACCAAATTTCAGAGAAGGTTCCTGAACAGAGACAAGGGAGCCTGTGAGGAGCACCTACTTTTAGCAGCTTTCCTCCAGTTTTGATGTATTTGATGGTATGTGAGTGATTTATGGTGCTGACCCATAGCTGCTCAGAACCTCAAGCTTCGTCACAGTACCCCAAACCCCCCATCAACACACACTCTCTCTACACACCAAGCACCATATTTCAATAGTGTAGTTACAAAATGACGCACTCCAGTCTTGACTCTCGAGTGAAACAAGCACATTTATAGACATAATTAATGGAAAACTTTCCAGAGTGGTCATATACATCAGATAACACCTATATATTAAACATAATTAAATGTAAAAGTTTCATGCTAATGGGAGAGTCAACTTGCTCTCACCAGCCTGTGGGGTGTGTATGGGGTGGGAGGGTGGGCAGGTAGGTACTGAGACATATCTCCCTGACCATGACAAAAGAGAAGTGATGTAATAGTTCTCCCTGTCTCTACTCTTTTTCTTTAAATTGAGTTATAATTAACAAACAATATTAGATTAGATTAAGATGTACAACATAGTGAGTCAATATTTTTAGATCTTATAAAATGATCATCACAATAAATCCAGTTGCCATCTAGCACCATACGAAGTTGTTACAATATTATTGACTGTATTCCCTATGTGTATGTTACATCCCTGTGACTTATTTATTTTGTAGCCAGTTTTTTTTTCACTAGTCAGAAGTTTTTACCTCTTAATCCCCTTCACCTATTTCATTCCACCCCTCCCAACCCTCTCCCCTCTGACAATCACCAGTTTGTTTCTGTTTTATTCTGTTTTGTTTGTTCTTTTGTCTTTTACTTTCCACATATAAGTGAAATCATACGGTACGTGTTTTTCTCTGTCTGACTTATTTCACTTAGCATAATACTCTCCAGGTTCATCCATGCTGCTGAAAGTGCCAGGATTTTATTATTTTTATGGCTGAGTAATATTCCATTGTATAGTGTACCACATCTTCTTTTATCCATTCATATATCGACGGATACCTAGAGTGTTTCCATGTCTTGGTTATAGTAAATCGTGCTGCAGTGAACATGGGGGTGCATACATCTTTTCAAATTAGTGTTTTCATTTTCTTCAGATAACTACTCAGAATTGGAATTGTTGGATCACATGGTATTTCTATTTTAAGTTTTTTGAGGAACTTCCACACTGTTTTCTGTAGTGACTACATTAATTTACATTTCCACCAACAGCACACAAGGGTTCCCTTTTCTCCACATCCTTGCCAGCACCTGTTATTTATCGTCTCTTTTATGATAACCATACTTAAAGGTGTGAGGTGATAGCTCATTTGCGTTTCCCTGATGATTAGTGATATTGAGCATCTTTTCATAGGCCTGTTGACCATCTGTATGTCTTCTTTGGAAAAAAGTCTATTTAGGTCTTCTGCCCATTTTTTAACTGGGTTATTTGGTTTTTTGATACTGCGTTGTATGAGTTCTTTATATATTTTGGTATCAACCACTTGTTGGATATATCGTTTACAAATACCTTCTCCCATTCAGTAGGTTGCCTTTTTGTTTTGTTGGTAGTTTCCTCCCCGTGTAAAAGCTTCTTAGTATGATGTAGTCCCATTTGGGTTTTTTTGCTTTTGTTTCCTCTACCTGAGGAGTCATATCCAAAAAAATTTTGCTAAGACCAATGTCAAAGAAGTTCCTGCCTATGTTTTCTTCTAGGAGTTCTATGGTTTCAGGTCTTACATTTAAACCTTTAGTCTGTTTTGAGTTTATTTTTGTATATGGTGTGAGAAAGTGGTTCAATTTCATTCCTTTGCAAGTAGCTGTCCAGTTTTCCCAACACCATTTATTAAAGAGACTTTTTCCACATTGAATAATCTTGCCTCCTTTGTCATAGATTAATTGACCATATAAGTGTGGGTTTATCTCTCAGCTCTCTCTTCTATGCCATTGAGCTTTGTGTCTGTTTTTGTGCCAGTACCATACTCTTTGATTACTAGCTCTGTAACATAGTTTCAAGTCTAGGATCCTGATACCTTCAGCTTTGTTCTTCTTTCTCAAAATTACTTTGGTTTTTTGTGGTCTTTTGTGGTTCCAAAAAAATTGGGGGATTATTTGTTCTAGTTTTGTGAAAAATGCCATTGGTATTCTGATAGAGATTGCATTGAATGTGCAGATTGCTTTATGTAGTATGAATATTTTAACGATATTGATTCTTCCAATCCATAAGCATGGCATAATTTTCCATTTGTTTGTGTCATCTTCAATTTCTTTCTTCAATGTCTTATACTTTTCAGAATACAGGTCCTTTGCCTCCTTGGTTAAATGTATTCCTAAGTATTTTATTCTCTTTGTTGCAATTATAAATGGGATTGTTTTCTTTATTTCTCTTTCTGATAGTTTGTTATTAATGTGTAGAAACACAATAGATTTCTGGATATTAATTTTGTATCCTGCAACTTTAATTAATTCATTTATTAGTTCTAATAGATTTTTTGAGGTGTTTCTATATGCAGTATCATATATCTGTAAATATATACATACATACTATCATATCATCTGTAAATAGTGACAGTTTTACTTCTTCCTCTTTAATTTGGATGACTTTTTTCTTTTTCTTGACTAATTGCTATAGCTAGGACTTCCGATACTATGTTGAATAAAAGAGAGGAGATTGGGAATTCTTGTCTTGTTCTTTATTTTAGAGGAAAAGCTTTCAGCTTTTCACCATTGAGTATGATGTTAGCTGTAGGTTTGTCATATATGGCCTTTATGATGTTGAGGTGCATTCCCTCTATATCTACTTTTTCTAGAGTTTTTATCATAAATGCATGTATAATTTTGTCAAATGGTTTTTTTCTTTCTGTATCTTGAAGGAGTGGCCTTGTGGGATGTGGGAGCATCCCCTGTGTAGACTGTTTGCACCCATCCTTGCCTCTTTTCTTAAACCCTTACCCACCCTAGTTCCTCAAGTCTACAGGAGAAACCTTTTCAAAATATAAATTGGAACATGTCATTCTGTTGCTTAAAGTATTTCAATGGATCCTCATGAACTGTTAATAAAATCCAGACTTCTCACCATAACTTTCAAGATTCTCTGCATTCCAACTCCTGCCTGTCGTTCAAATTTATCTGATACATCTGATATCAACTCGTGTCCAGCATTGCATTCCAACAAACTGGCCTGCTTTCCCTTCCTTACACATGCCAGGTGCCTGCCTGCCTCTCATGCCTCAGGGCCTTTGCATTGCTATTTTTTCTTTCTCCAGTGCTACTCCCCTGACCTTACCTGACTGCCTGCCCTGGAGTTTGCCTCTCCCAGTTATCCTCTGTCACATCACCTTGTTTATCTTTTTCATAGCATTTAACAAGGTCTCAGTTACTTTAATATGTATGTTTTCATGTTCATTGTCAGTGTCTCCTGCCAGAATGTCTATTTTATGAAGGCTTTGTCTTGTTCTACATATATCCTCAGTGCCTAAATCAGAGCATGGTGCAGAATCAACATTTAATATCTATTTGATACTTGAATGAATAAATGTCAGAAAACTTACTTTGGGACCTGGAACCTATGTGAAATTTTGAGAAAATGAATTAAAAGTCCTAAAGAGAGCAGGCTATATAGCCAGTAAATGTAGTCTAAAATGAAAAGTTATGGGACTTTAGAATTATATATCTTAGAAGTAACAAAAGCAAAGAGAGTGTCAATAGTAGGATTTGAAAGAACAAATTAAAAGAACAGCTAAATTGCAAAACAGCAATTTTTCACTGCCCCTAAGTTCAGGACAAGAAGTTTTCAAAAGCCATAGGAGGAATTTAAGCTGAAAAATAGGAAAAAGAACTCTTACTATGTAGGTAATGCAATTTCTCCAAGTGGTTTGGTATAGTAGGTGTTAAGATGGAAAAAAAAAAAAAAAAAAGATCCACCTTCAAATCTAAGGTAACACATATATTTTCTGTAGACATAGATTAACTATTACAACACTAATACCCCCAGGAAGTAGAGAACTTTTAAACATCAAATAATTCTGAACTGTTATTCACCTCACTTTTATTGCCCAGGGCATGAGGCCACACATTTTTTGGATGAAACGAGCATGTGGAAAACTCCAGGGTCTAGTAGAGGAGCTTATCTATGGTTATAAAATATTTAATCAGAATGTAATATGCAGGTCTGTTGCCCTAAGTGGTAAACTTAGGTAACTAGGTATAAGGTCTGTAGTATATATGATGGTCAAGCATTTCTCATATTTCTTAATCAGCATTAGCCTCAGTGGCATCTGAATATGAATTTATATTTCTATTTGGGTATGGACCACAAGTCTTTAATATGCAAAGGTGAATCTTTACCTCCAGTTTTATGTTTTCAGAAGGCAGCCCTATCTCAAATGCAAATGTCATTGGAAAAAACATCTAATTCCCAGGCCCTATTTGAGTTATGTTCACTTGAACCTCTTGGCACTAGACAATTTCTTCTATAATTAAGCTGTACTGTATCCATGAGGTTTGACTCCTTGCTTCTTCCCTTAGATAAAAACAAGCCTGAATGGGTCTTTCAAGTGAAGTCTGTGATTTGCCAATATCTCTTGCTTCCTATGTGACTATATTACAATTTTTTTCAAGATTATAGTGAAAAGAGAGTGATTTCCAAAGGAGGGACTTGGTTTAAATTTAGTCCCCATTTCAGTCTCAAATAAGATTGGGCTGCCTGGAAGCAATTTTTCTGAAAATGATTTACTGAATAGTAATAATTTTAAAAATCATATCTGACAGCCCAGATACTTAACTCTTCAAGAGTAGCCTGTGTGTAGGTGTGCATCTGCTAGCACAGTCTTGTGTAATAAGAGAACATAATTAATTCTGCACATTTCTGAGATAATTGTTCTTAGAACATTGCATATTGAAGGACTCACATGGCATTTTACCATGTCAGCTTTCCCTGCCATCCCAGGCTCAACAAGTGTTTTGCTGGTCGTGTATTTTAAAATACTCTCCCTTAGGGAGCAAACCCCCTTCCTTGAGGTATCGTGTGGTGAACGGTTTTACCTACCTTACACTTTTATGGTGCTTAAGACAGTGTCAGGTATGCTGGGAAAAGCCCAGTAAGTAATGGCCTGGAAACTTTACCTGCATCCAGTGTATATTTTATGTTCTGAAACACGCATACAGGTGTTTTCCAATGGATTCAGAAGTTGTGGCAAGCATAGTACCTTGAAGGAAGAGATCGTGTTTCAGTGTTCTCAGAGCTTAGTATTGTGTTCATGCTTGTGGCACAGAGTAAATGAAGATTGCTGTTGAATTTCTTGCATGTGTTGACCCGTCCTACTTGCTCTGGCTGCAGCACAGTGACCCTCATTGGCCTCTTCTCTTCTTAGTGGTTGCTATGCTTACTGCTTCATTCCCTCTACTATATCAGTCTTGTCCCCACCTTTTGCCCCTTAAGGACGATCTTAGGGAGGACTGGATTCTAAGTTTACACTCCCCTCTACCCCTGAAATTTTGTTTCTCCTGCTTGGAACCCAGCTTGAGAGAGACGAAGGCTTTATAACTTCCAAATGCTGTAAAGCAAAAGAAAGAGGTTACCCTCACCCCTTCGCAAATGACAGACTGATTCTTTTTAAAATTTTTATTTTAGGACAGAGTTAGTGTGGGGCATTGGCAAAAGGGCCAGCCTGAGAATCCTGGTAAATTTTGGGACAATTTAGAAGGAGGACATCTACTGTAGGCAACAGAAATCCAACTCAATTGTATAGCCCAGTGTAACTTACCACCAGAAATGAGAAATAGAACATGTCCATTCCCCCAGAAAGTTCCATCGTGCCTGTTCACAGGCACCCCCACTATCTGATTTCTATCGACATAGATTCGTTTTGCCAGTATTTCGGTGTCATAAAAATGGAATCATTCAATATGTACCCTTTTGAAGCTGGCTTCTTTTGCTTAACCTAATGTTTTTGAGATATATCCATGTTGTTGAGTATATCAAAAGTTCTTTTTTATTGCTAAATATTCCATTATATTGATATATGATTTTCAAATCCATTCTCCTGTTGATGGATTTTGGATTGTTTCCAGTTTGGGATTCTTATGAATAAGGTTGCTTTAAACATTCTTATCTATGAACTTTTGTGGACATATACTTTCATTTTTCTTGAGTAAATACCTAGGAATGAAACTGCTGGATCCTAGAGAAGTAATTCATCAAGCTGTTCACTTAAGATGTGTGCATTTTATTGTACATTAATTATATCTTCAGAAACTACTGCAAATCAAAACAGAAATGCAGTTTTAAAAAAAAATTAAATTATTATTGGTTTAACTCACCTATTTAAGACACTAAATGAACAACAATTTGCATTTTTCATTGCAATAAAACTTATAAATCAGTGGCAAAAATAATAAATAAATAAAGTGATCTGCAAAGTGAAACCAGAATGAAAATCAACCTAAACTCTAAAATGCAAACAAGCCAACAGGACCACAGAAGCCAAGTGCTGTGGACTGAATGTTTGTGTCCCCCGCAAAATTCATATGTTGAAACCTAACCCTGAATGTGATGGTATTAGGAGGTGGGGGCTCTTGGGGGTGATTAAGTCATGAGGATGGAGCCCCCATGAATGGGATTTGTGCCCTTATGAAATAGACCCTGAGAGCTTCCTCACTCCTCTGCCATGTGAGGACATGGTGAGAGGACACCCATGTATAAACCAGGAAGTGGGCCCTTGCCAGATACAGAATCTGCCAGTGCCTTGATCTTGGACTTCCCATACTCCAGAACTGTGAGAAATAAATTTCTGTTGTTTTTGAGAGAAGAAAGAAAGAAAGAAAGAAAGAAAGAAAGAAAGAAAGAAAGAAAGAAAGAAAGAAAGAAAGAAAGAAAGAAAGGAAGGAAGAAATCCAACTCAAATAGAGAACTAAAAGCAGAGATTTATTATAAGGATTCCAAGTATCTTACATGATTAAATAAAATACACACACACACACACACACACATAACACACACAGACCCACATGCACACCTGGATCTCAGGAATTCTTATAATCAGGCTCTCAAGCTTCGTTTCTTATTCTATTTTCTCTCCATTTCTTCCTTTTCTTTTTCTCTCCATTCTTATCTCATTTAGTAGACTTGCCATCTTTCTTTCCTCATCCAAATGGCAGGAAATGGTGACGGATAGCAGCTCCTCAATTCCAGGGGGCAACAGATTAAGCTTAACTCTCTTAGTTGATTTTAGATTCCTGTGGAAAGACTGAGTGGTTCAGCTTAAGTCACGTGCCCACTCAGATTTTATCACTTTGTGTGTGTGTGTGTGTGTGTGTGTGTGTGTGTGTGTGTGTGGTGAGGGGAGAGGGTCAAGGATGAGGAGAGATCACACTGTGGTAGAAACCACAGTGGTTTCCATGACAACCCAGTGGGCTGAAGAGTTAAGAGACAAGATCCAGAAAAGGGGCGGGGGGTACTCAGAGGTAGTTGGACAAATGAAGCAAAGCTAGTGATTGTGTGTGAATTGTGGGTCATCACGTCACTGTAAGTTGTACAATCATAACTCAGCAACATTTTCTTAGAAACCGAATTCCATTTAAATATATATTAAAGATAAAATCAAGAACACACAAAGAGATTTAAACATCTCTAAATGGGCTCATGTTTCATCTCCTCTGGATTCTCTCCTGTGTAGCTTTCTGCCAATCAAATAGCATGAAGCATACCTTGCAAAGAGCTCAGCCACATTTCCATGACATCTGGGGATTTCAGCTTGTGTTTGCAAGTTGAACCGTGAACAGTTTGATTTTTAAGCTCCTTGGAGGGAGATGGGGGTTAGATGGGTTGGGAAAGTCAGAGGATGAAAAGGCCACCTGCCATCCCATCAACAAGACAAAAAATGTCTTTCATTCCCTACCTCCCTGGTTACTTCTACCCTGCAGGGAACAGCAGATATTAGCCTGAAATAAAAGGTATCAAATCTGCATATGTACACACATGCACACCAACAGGCGGGCCTCAACTTGTGTGCATTCCTTGAGAATGAAAAACTACCTAGGCTACATCCACCAGGAATTCTCAACCCAGCCCTACTCGGAGGGACCCAGGTTTCCATTCCACACTGCGTTCTCCATGGCTGTTTAAGTCTTAGGGGTCCAGAGCTCACCCTCTTCAAGGTCTGTAGGTTGGGATAACAGAGCCCTGCCCTCCTGACAAAGGCTCTGTGAAATAAAGATGATGTTGATACTGCTGATGCTATCATGGCTCCTAGGAACCAAACTGTATGCCAAGCACTTTACAGACATTAACATTTTTATTCCCACAACAATCATGGAGGTAGGTTGTTAAACTCATGTACTAGACAAGAAGACTAGTTAAGGATAGGATAGGTAAAAACCTGATCCAGCATCCCCCAGCAAGTAAGCAAGGGAAATCAGGAACTACAATTTCAGTCGCAAACCACCTGACTCCAAAACCCAGCTGAAACTTAGTGTAAGTTTATCCATCAAAACAAAGTTAGAAATTCTCGTTCTGTCCCTCAATCCTCTGAGCACTAAATGCCAGCTGTATTGTAGGCTAACGGAGCATTCACAGGAAGTATGTTTCCATGGGAAAAGGAGCTTCACATGCCAAATGTATAAGTAAAAAATGAACCACAGAACTTTTTGATAATTCATCAGGCAGTAACACTTTGATTTGTGCCCTTTTTTCTGTAGGTTATACTTTAATGAGAAACTTTTTAAAAAATGAATCATAAGAATTCAACCAAGTTGTAAGTGGAGAACTCAGTTGTATACCTATAACTTCCTTGAGAGCAGTAACTACATTTTATTCATCTTTGTAATCCTTTTCCTTGCGAAATTGCTGGCACGAAGTACGTGCTTGATTAATACTTATTGGAATTTAATTCATTCCTTCGTATATATACATGTTTCCATATCCACGAAATAATAGAATGTTAGAACTGGAAGGGACCTGGTGTACCATCTGTTAAAACTCAGTTTTTCTTTTGATGACAAGTGGCTTAAAGAGAGGGAGGAAAAAGAAATTTACTCACATAACTAAAATTCCCATCTTATAAACCTAAATGAGCTAGAATATTCCCTCTGCACAAAAAGGACGTTCACTTTTGGATAAAATCTCCCATCAACCGAATGAAAACATGTGTTTCAAATAAGATTCCATCAAAAGATCAAAATATATCTCATCAGGTTTTAATTTCTCTTGTCAACTGAATATTTAGCAGCACATCTACTGACAGGGAAAAGATACTAATGTTTACTAAGTATGTATTATAAGCAAGGCAATTTGTTTACAATACCTCATTTTATTTAATTTGCCATCTTTGCATCACCCCTGAGAGTTTGGATTTTCATTTCTGCTTTGGAGATGAAGGAACTGGGCGTCCAAGTAGCACGCTGCCTGAGATTACAAAATCAATGAAAGAATCAAAGGGTATAAAATCAAGTTAAACTCTGGTATTCTGAATCCCAGCCTAGGACATTTATCCACTAAAGCACTGCACCACAAATCAGAACATAATTCTCCTAAAAGGGGATGTTCTCCTTCAGGCATTTTGACTTACAGCAGAAGCTATACTGAATTTCCAGAAAAACATTCACTTTAATCTTCTTAACCCTAATGCTATTACTTGTCATGTCTCATCAAAAACCCATTGTGCCTCAGTATTTTAAGAAAGATTTCTCATTAACAAGAAGACAAGTAAGACGGCAGAATGACTATAGTCCGGCCATTCAACTTCTGCTCTGCCCTAATGTTTGTGCTTTTATTTGCTCATAAATCCATCCATTTATTAAATAACCCTGCGGTCATGGACTAGCTCTGGGAGAATTTCTTCCCACTCAAGTATGCTTTTCAGTCTGCTATGCATATCATTCTGCTTTATTCTTCCCTTGCTCCATGTTCAAGGGGAAACTTGTAAAATCTCTACTCCATCATCATTTCAAATGTACAAAATAACATTTCAATTTCTTTCCAGACTCAGTTTCATCCTTGAAAGAAGTTGGAAGCCTTCTTATTAGTTGAATTTTTAAAAATCTTTGGTGTGTGAATATATCACATTTGCCAGCAAATAACACATACTCAGCACTTCCTGAAAGTACACACATACTTGCACACATTCATATAATTATACAGAGGGATTGAGAGTATAAGTGAAAGAAGCAATATTTTAAATTCAGAGTTTTGTTCACAATTCTCAATCAGTCTACAAATACTTTTCCTGTGGATAGGTTAGGACTTTTTAAAAACGTAACTTTACTCTGGGTTTTTTTTTTTGTTGTTGTTGTTCAAGAATTTGATCTCCTGGAACTTGTTAAAATAACCTTGAACATTTTACTGCAGTAAATATTTCACTGTTTGGGCTATGCCAGTCTGATCATGTTTCACAGCCCATCCTTGGGGCTGTGTGACATTTCTTCACACTAATCCCACGAATGCATCCCTGTAATCCCAAACCCAGATTCAACTGTTACAGTACGGAGTCAGTGGGTGGTTTGATTAAAGCTGTTGTAAATGAGCTAAGTTAGTGGAAATTAACTTAAAATTAAAAGCAAATTACAAAATCCCATGGTAAACATCTTTACAGTGCTTTTCCTGTGAAGTTCCTCAGCAGGATGGAGACCGCAGAGAGGAAGGCATATGGCGGACATAGTCTGCTTACACATAAGGCAGAGTTGGAGGCCTCCGGTTTCATCAGATTCAAGGCATCCATAAACTCACCGTTTAAACCCAGCAATCTGCAATGCCAGAAGAGTGGCAGCTTTGACTAGAGTTAACAGTAGCCAAATAGTTAGAAATATGAAGTAAACAAGATGCCAAGTTAGGAGGAAAATGGAAGTGCCTTGAAATTATGAACTGGAAAGCCAGCATGCAGTAATAATGACAACTCGATGGGGGTGGAGGGACACAGGGAGACGCATTTCTGTCAAATGAATTGGGACTTAAAAGATTTGGTTTCCATGTCACTGAGGAAAATGATTCAGGAAAATTCTGAGATGAACATCTGCAAGTTGCTAGGCTTTTGTGATGTGGTAATCCCACTTATATTTTCCACCATGAAGATTAAGCAGAGCACATGGTGACCGATCTGTGTCACTGCATTTTGCCAGCATTCATAAATAGTCCCAAGTATGGTTAGTGCTAACGAAGTGTATTTATATTCTAGGTTATACAGTTTACATTTTTCCTTTGAGGCTATTAGTCACCCTTTTTTCTTGATGGTACAGAGTGTTAGCATCATATATGGGAAAATACCCAAAACACCAAAACAGGCTTCTGTCAAAAAGAGTGGTGAATGGTAGGTGTTAGAGTCAGTACACATACAAGTTGAGTGGCTTGGGGTAAAGTTGCTTTCCTTCAGTGCTTTCCTCCAGTTCCTCATCTCTGGCCTGGGTGATCTCAAAGAAACTGTATCAGTTGGGTCAGGCTAAATGCTGTAACAAACAGCCCCAAGTCTCAGTGATCTGATACAGTACATAGAATAAGACCTACGGGGCATGTCTCATTCACATCACAATGTACATGTGGTGGGCAGATGGTGGCTTTTCCCAGGGCAACTCAGGGATCCAGCCTTCCTCTATTTGGTGTCTCCATTATCCTTGAGATCTCAGCATCCTCTGGAACTGAGTCCTCCACTGGAGACTTTGTACCTCAACAGCCAACCAGCTGAGAGAGAGAGGATGCAGAGGCTTTGTTTGCACCACTCAGGGGCCAGACCTAGATCTCTGCTCACATGCCACTGGCACAGCCAGTCATATGGGTCTACATAAGTGCAAGCAGTCTGGGAAACCTCATCAAGCTGTGCGTCTAAGAGGACGCAACTGGTGAACAACCAACCCGTCCGAGCCACAGGCCCTTTTAGCGTTATTTTTCCATTATTCTTTAATTCCAGTTTAAGAAAGCTTTCAAACACTGAGAAAGGTATGTAACCAAACTAAATTGTGCTTTTGCTCTGTGTGTGTTTTATTTTACTACAGTGTTTTTATTTTGCGTTTAAATCAGAATTTGTTCTTCAGAAAAGACAGAATTGGCACACGTGACATCACTTAGTATTTTGAGGAAAATGTGAGGAGTGGAAAATGAAGGCAGCTTGCTGGATATATCAGTGTGCCATCATTTTAAGGAAGCCTGGCATGTAAGAATATGAATCTACCAAATTCATCGATAAATCAGAGGGTATTTGGGGCAAAATGAGGACTATAGCTGGGAGACAGCATTTCAGATAGCTCTGAGAAACTGCTCCAATGAGGTAGGGGGGAAGGTCAGCATAGATGTGATTTTGGTGAAGGGGGAGTACATGCAATCAAGCACATATTTTTTGCAGAAGGTTTCTGTTAGTCTCGTGAAGGTTACTGCTACTCATGAGGAGTAGACATCACCATGAAAGATTTTAGTGCTTTTCTAGATATGAGGAGATGCAAGAATTGGGCTCATAAAATTGTCTTCTGAAAATATCTATCTGGAAGACCTGCTCTGCCAGGTTTTCCCAGAGCACCGAGTGCCTCCTTCCTGATCTCCAGCCTGGTCTTTCAGGGGGTGTTGAAGGTCAGCAGCTGCAGTGGCTCATGATTTGATCCTTGTAGAGGTAGATGGCAAGTGCCAATTTATAGGTGACATACCTTAAAATATTTCTTCGTTTCTTCTAAATAAGTTACCACAAGGTCACTTTAATGGGACCTCCCCAAGTAAAAGTCAATGTTCATTTAGAAATTCTGAGTGAATTAACAGAAGGGGAAGAGTGAGAGGAGGAACAGAGTCTCAACGACAATAATTTAGGGCCAGTGCCAAGTAGAAGTTACACCTCTTGAGGATCTAATGGAAATTTATGGGGAAAATAGGACTTCCTCTGTGAGACTCCAAATGACCTTATTTTGGAAGCATCTTTATTCCCTAAAGGTGGTGTGCCTTCACAGTCCAACTAAGGCCAGAATTGTTCCTTCAAAGAACCAACATGTCCAATTACTTGCAACCCCCAAAGAAACAACCTGACAAGCACAGTTTGACGCGGGAGATGGGAAACCTGAAAGGGCAGAATTGGCTTGCACAAATTTGTGTAAATAGCTATGAAAACCTCATCCTTCCCATAGACTCACTTGTGCATATTCTGCAATCATAGAAATAATTGTCTTAAAACTTGGGGGAAGGAATTCCCTGGTGATCCAGTGGTTAGGACTCCGTGCTTTCACTCCTGTGGGCCTGGGTTCGACCCCTGGTCAGGGAACTAAGATCCTGCAAGCCACGCGGCCAGAAAAAAAGAAAAAGAAAAAGAAAAACTTGGGGGGGAAAGTTTGTTCTGAAGAGTATTCTATGTATACGTTTCCTGTGCATAACAAAAAGAATGATGTGTTTGTACAAATCTATAAGTAACAGTTATATAGTTCTGTGAATTCAGAAAGACCCCACTATAAGAAGTTCTGCCCATTCTAAATGGATCTGCCTTACTCACTGTTCACATTTTTATGAAGAGGAGTTCCTCAATGGATATCACTGTGACTTTCCCCCAAATTGGAAATGGCCACTTTGTGACTAGGTTGCCATGTGATAACTCTAAAAGCTGGTCCACATAATATAATTTCAAGAAAGAGCTCCTCGCCTCCCCTTTCCCCATGAACCTCTCCCCTAAATTCCTCACTGTTTATTTTTTTATAGAACTTTAAAAAATATTTATTTATTTATTTGGCTGCACCGGGTCTTAGTTGTGGCACGTGGGATCTTTGTTGCCGTGTGCAGGATCTTGGTTGAGGCGTGCATGTGGGATCTAGTTCCCTGACCAGGGATAGAACCCAGGCCCCCTGCATTGGGAGCACGGAGTCTAAACCGCTGGGCCACCAGGGAAGTCCCCTCGCTGTTTATTTTTAAAGCTTGAGGAAAAGTCAATCCTCCAATGAAAGCTCAGTCTCAAAATATAAATTTGCATAAGAAAAGCAATAGAAAATATCCACTACTGTATAACTGGAGAATGATTTCCCCCACAGGAAGCATGCTCTGGGTGAGAATGTTATTAGAAAAGAGACCCAGAGAAAGGAACGACATATTTTAAAAATATGATCAGGCATTTTTTTATCAATGACAATTTTTGATCTGGGAACTTCCTAGAGCACCACTGGGAGATCAAAATGCCAAACCAGACACATTTCTTCCTAAATTACAGTGGCTTGGAAGTTCATTGTGATTTCTCACGAAGACTTGTTTTTAGTCTATATGTAATTAGTCAACATACCTTCCTTATTTTGCTCCACACATCACTTTTGTACAACAAAACCCTAACTTTATTTTTTAAATTAATTTTTATTGGAGTATAGTTGATTTACAACGTTGTGTTAGTTTCTGCTGCACAGCAAAATGAATCAGTTATACATATACATATATCCACTCTTTTTTAGATTCTTTTCTCATATAGGTCATTACAGGGTATTGAGTAGAGTTCCCTGTGCTATGCAGTAGGTCCTTATTAGTTATCTGTTTTATATATAGTAGTGTGTATGTGTCAATCCCAATCTCCCAATTTATCCCTCCACCACCTTTCCCCTTTGGTAACCATAAGTTTTTCTACACCTATGACTCTTATTTCTGTTTTGTAAATAAATTCATTTGTACCATTTTTTTTAGATTCCACATATAAGCGATATCATATGATGTTTGTCTTTCTCTGTCTAACTTGCTTCACTCAGTGTGACAATCTCTAGGTCCATCCATGTCACTGCAAATGGCATTAGTTTGTTCTTTTTTATGGCTGAGTAATATTCCATTGTATATATGTACCACATCTTTTTTTTTTTTAAAACATCTTTATTGAAGTATAATTGCCTTACAATGGTGTGTTAGCTTCTGCTTTATAACAAAGTTAATCAGTTATACATATACAATATGTTCCCATATCTCTTCCATCTTGCATCTCCCTCCCTCCCACCCTCCCCATCCCACCCCTCTAGGTGGTCACAAAGCACCGAGCTGATCTCCCTGTGCTATGCGGCTGCTTCCCACTAGCTATCTATTTTACATTTGGTAGTGTATATATGTCCATGACACTCTCTCACCCTGTCACATCTCACCCCACCCCCTCCCCATATCCTCAAGTCCATTCTCTAGTAGGTCTGTGTCTTTATTCCCGTCTTGCCACTAGGTTCTTCATGGCGTTTGTTTTTTTTTTTCCTTAGATTCCGTATATATGTGTTAGCATACTGTATTTGTTTTTCTCTTTCTGACTTACTTCACTCTGTATGACAGACTCTAACTCCATCCACCTCATTACAAATACCTCCATTTCATTTCTTTTTATGGCTGAGTAATATTCCATTGTATATATGTGCCACATCTTCTTTATCCATTCATCTGTCGATGGACATTTAGGTTGCTTCCATGTCCTGGCTATTGTAAATAGAGCTGCAATGAACATTTTGGTACATGACTCTTTTTGAACTATGGTTTTCTCAGGGTATATGCCCAGTAGTGGGATTGCTGGATCGTATGGTAGTTCTATTTGTAGTTTTTTAAGGAACCTCCATACTGTTCTCCATAGTGGCTGTATCAATTTACATTCCCACCAACAGTGCAAGAGTGTTCCCTTTCCTCCACACCCTCTCCAGCATTTATTGTTTCTAGATTTTTTGATGATGGCCATTCTGACCGGTGTGAGATGATATCTCATTGTAGTTTTAATTTGCATTTCTCTAATGATTAATGATGTTGAGCATTCTTTCATGTGTCTGTCGGCAATCTGTATATCTTCTTTGGAGAAATGTGTCTATTTAGGTCTTCTGCCCATTTTTGGATTGGGTTGTTCGTTTTTTTGTTATTGAGCTGCATGAGCTGCTTGTAAATCTTGGAGATTAATCCTTTGTCAGTTGCTTCATTTGCAAATATTTTCTCCCATTCTGATGGTTGTCTTTTGGTCTTGTTTATGGTTTCCTTTGCTGTGCAAAAGCTTTTAAGTTTCATTAGGTCCCATTTGTTTATTTGTGTTCTTATTTCCATTTCTCTGGGAGCTGGGTCAAAAGGAATCTTGCTGTAATGTATGTCATAGAGTGTTCTGCCTATGTTTTCCTTTAAGAGTTTGATAGTGTCTGGTCTTACACTTAGGTCTTTAATCCATTTTGAGTTTATTTTTGTGCATGGTGTCAGGGAGTGTTCTAATTTCATACTTTTACATGTACCTGTCCAATTTTCCCAGCACCACTTACTGAAGAGGCTGTCTTTTCTCCACTGTATATGTTTGCCTCCTTTATCAAAGATAAGGTGACCATATGTGTGTGGGTTTATCTCTGGGCTTTCTATCCTGTTCCATTGATCTATATTTCTGTTTTTGTGCCAGTACCAAACTGTCTTGATTACTGTAGCTTTGTAATATAGTCTGAAGTCAGGGAGCCTGATTCCCCCAGCTCCATTTTTCGTTCTCAAGATTGCTTTGGCTATTCGGGGTCTTTTGTGTTTCCATACAAATTGTGAAATTTATCGTTCTAGTTCTGTGAAAAATGCCAGTGGTAGTTTGATAGGGATTGCATTGAATCTGTAGATTGCTTTGGGTAGTAGAGTCATTTTCACAATGTTGATTCTTCCAATCCAGGAACATGGTATATCTTTCCATCTATTTGTATCATCTTTAATTTCTTTCATCAGTGTCTTATAATTTTCTGCATACAGGTCTTTTGTCTCCTTAGGTAGGTTTATTCCTAGATATTTTATTCTTTTTGTTGCTATGGTAAATGGGAGTATTTTCTTAATTTCACTTTCAGATTTTTCGTCATTAGTTTATAGAAATGCAAGAGATTTCTGTGCATTAATTTTGTATCCTGCTACTTTACCAAATTCATTGATTAGCTCTAGGAGTTTTCTGGTAGCATCTTTAGGATTCTCTATGTATAGTATCATGTCATCTGCAAACAGTGACAGCTTTACTTCTTCTTTTCCGATTTGGATTCCTTTTATTTCTTTGTCTTCTCTGATTGCTGTGGCTAACACTTCCAAAACTATGTTGAATAATAGTGGTGAGAGTGGGCAACCTTGTCTTGTTCCTGATCTTAGTGGAAATGGTTTCAGTTTTTCACCATTGAGGACAATGTTGGCTGTGGGTTTGTCATATATGGCCTTTATTATGTTGAGGAAAGTTCCCTCTATGCCTACTTTCTGCCGGGCTTTTATCATAAATGGGTGTTGAATTTTGTCGAAAGCTTTTTCTGCATCTATTGAGATGATCATATGGTTTTTCTCCTTCAATTTGTTAATATGGTGTATCACATTGATTGATTTGCATATATTGAAGAATCCTTGCACTCCTGGGATAAACCCCACTTGATCATGGTGTATGATCCTTTTAATGTGCTGTTGGATTCTGTTTGCGAGTATTTTGTTGAGGATTTTTGCATCTATGTTCATCAGTGATATTGGCCTGTAGTTTTCTTTCTTTGTGACATCTTTGTCTGGTTTTGGTATCAGGGTGATGGTGGCCTCGTAGAATGAGTTTGGGAGTGTTCCTCCCTCTGCAATATTTTGGAAGAGTTTGAGAAGGATAGGTGTTAGCTCTTCTCTAAATGTTTGATAGAATTCACCTGTGAAGCCATCTGGTCCTGGGCTTTTGTTTGTTGGAAGGTTTTTAATCACAGTTTCAATTTCAGTGCTTGTGATTGGTCTGTTCATATTTTCTATTTCTTCCTGGTTCAGTCTCGGCAGTTTGTGCATTTCTAAGAATCTGTCCATTTCTTCCAGGTTGTCCATTTTATTGGCGTAGAGTTGCTTGTAGTAATCTCTCATGATCTTTTGTATTTCTGCAGTATCAGTGGTTACTTCTCCTTTTTCATTTCTAATTCTATTGATTTGAGTCTTCTCCCTTTTTCTTTTGATGAGTCTGGCTAATGGTTTATCAATTTTGTTTATCTTCTCAAAGAACCAGCTTTTAGTTTTATTGATTTTTGCTATTGTTTCCTTCATTTCTTTTTCATTTATTTCTGACCTGATCTTTATAATTTCTTTCCTTCTGCTGGCTTTGGGGTTTTTTTGTTCTTCTTTCTCTAATTGCTTTAGGTGCAAGGTTAGGTTGTTTATTCGAGATGTTTCCTGTTTCTTGAGGTAGGCTTGTATTGCTATAAACTTCCCTCTTAGCACTGCTTTTGCTGCGTCCCATAGGTTTTGGGTCGTCGTATCTCCATTGTCATTTTTTTCTAGGTATTTTTTGATTTCCCCTTTGATTTCTTCAGTGATCACTTCGTTATTAAGTAGTGTATTGTGTAGCCTCCATGTGTTTGTATTTTTTACACATCTTTTCCTGTAATTGATATCTAGTCTCATAGCCTTGTGGTCAGAAAAGATACTTGATACGATTTCAATTTTCTTAAATTTACCAAGGCTTGATTTGTGACCCAAGATATGATCTATCCTAGAGAATGTTCCATGCGCACTTGAGAAAAATGTGTATTCTGTTGTTTTTGGGTGGAATGTCCTATAAATATCAATTAAGTCCATCTTATTTAATGTATCATTTAAAGCTTCTGTTTCCTTATTTATTTTCATTTTGGATGATCTGTCCATTGGTGAAAGTGGGGTGTTAAAGTCCCCTACTATGATTGTGTTGCTGTCGATTTCCCCTTTTATGGCTGTTAGCATTTGCCTTATGTATTGAGGTGCTCCTATGTTGGGTGCATAAATATTTACAATTGTTATACCTTCCTCTTGGATCGATCCCTTGATCATTATATAGTGTCCTTCTTTGTCTCTTGTAATAGTCTTTATTTTCAAGTCTATTTTGTCTGATATGAGAATTGCTACTCCAGCTTTCTTTTGATTTCCATTTGCATGGAATATCTTTTTCCATCCCCTCCCTTTCAGTCTGTATGTGTCTCTAGGTCTGAAGTGGGTCTCTTGTAGACAGCATATATATGGGTCTTGTTTTTGTATCCGTTCAGCCAGCCTGTGTCTTTTGGTGGGAGCATTTAATCCATTTACATTCAAGGTAATTATCGATATGTATGTTCCTATTCCCATTTTCTTAAATGTTTTGGGTTTGTTATTGTAGGTGTTTTCCTTCTCTTGTGTTTCTTGCCTAGAGAAGTTCCTTTAGCATTTGTTGTAAAGCTGGTTTGGTGGTGCTGAACTCTCTCAGCTTTTGCTTGTCTGTAAAGGTTTTCATTTCTCCATCACATCTGAATGAGATCCTTGCTGGGTAGAGTAATCTTGGTTGTAGGTTTTTCTCCTTCATGACTTTAAGTATATCCTGCCACTCCCTTCTGGCTTGCAGAATTTCTGCTGAAAGATCAGATGTTAACCTTATGGGGATTCCCTTGTGTGTTATTTGTTGTTTTTCCCTTGCTGCTTTTAATATGTTTTCTTTATATTTAATTTTTGACAGTTTGATTAATATGTGTCTTGGCGTGTTTCTCCTTGGGTTTATCCTGTATGGGACTCTCTGTGCTTCCTGGACTTGATTAACTATTTCCTTTCCCATATTAGGGAAGTTTTCAACTATAATCTCTTCAAATATTTTCTCAGTCCCTTTCTTTTTCTCTTCTTCTTCTGGGACCCCTATAATTCGAATGTTGGTGCGTTTAATGTTGTCCCAGAGGTCTCTGAGACTGTCCTCAGTTCTTTTCATTCTTTTTTCTTTATCCTGCTCTGCAGTAGTTATTTCCACCATTTTATCTTCCAGGTCACTTATCCTTTCTTCTGCCTCAGTTATTCTGCTATTGATCCCATCTAGAGTATTTTTAATTTCATTTATTGTGTTTTTCATCATTGCTTGGTTCCTCTTTAGTTTTTCTACGTCCTTGTTAAATGTTTCTTGCATTTTGTCTATTCTATTTCCCAGATTTTGGATCATCCTTACTATCATTATTCTGAATTCTTTTTCAGGTAGACTACCTATTTCCTCTTCATTTGTTAGGTCTGGTGTGTTTTGACCCTGCTTCTTCATCTGCTGTGTGTTTTTCTGTCGTCTCATTTTGCTTATCTTCCTGAGTTTGGGGTCTCCTTTTCACAGGCTGCAGGTTCGTAGTTCCCATTGTTTTTGGTATCTGTCTCCAGTGGGTAAGGTTGGTTCAGTGGTTTGTGTAGGCTTCCTGGTGGAGGGGACTATTGCCTGTGTTCTGGTGGATGAGGTTGAATCTTGTCTTTCTGGTGGGGACGTCCACGTCTGGTGGTGTGTTTTGGGGTGTCTGTGGCCTTATGATTTTAGGCAGCCTCTCTGCTAATGGATGGGGCTGTGTTCCTGTCTTGCTAGTTGTTTGGCATAGGGTGTCCTGCACTGTAGCTTGCTGGTCGTTGAGTGAAGCTGGGTCTTGATGTTGAGATGGAGATCTCTGAGAGATTTTTGCCGTTTGGTATTACGTGGAGCTGGTAGGTCTCTTGTGGACCAGTGTCCTGAAGTTGGCTCTCCCACCTCAGAGGCACAGCCCTGATGCCTGGCTGGAGCACCAAGAGCCTTTCATCCACACAGCTCAGAATATAAGGGAGAAAAAAATAGAAAGAAAGAAAGAGGACAAAATAAAATAAAATAAAGCTATTATAATAAAAAATAAGAAAAAATTATTAAGAGTAAATGTATTCAGAAAAAATATTTTTTTAATTTTTAAAAATACATTTATTAATTTTTTATAGTAAAAAATAAGAAAAAAAAATTAAGAAAAAAATTTATTAAGAAAAAAAATTTTAATTTTTTAAAATAAAAAATATGAAAAAACTTATTAAAAATTTTTTTAATTTCTAAAAATAGAAAATATGGAAAAAATTATTAAGAAAACATATATTAGGAAAAAAAATTTTTTTAATTAAAAAAAAAAAACGGACGGACCTAACCCTAGGACTAATGGTGAAAGCAAAGCTATACAGACAAAATCTCACCCAGAAGCATACACATATACACTCACAAAAAAAGGAAAAGGGGAAATTAATATATCCTGCTCCTAAAGTCCACCTTTTGAATTTGGGATGATTCGTTGTCTATTCAGGTATTCAACAGATGCAGGCACATCAAGTTGTTTGTGGAGCTTTAATCCACTGCTTCTGAGGCTACTGGGAGAGATTTTCCTTTCTCTTCTTTGTTCGTACAGCTCCCAGCGTTCAGCTTTGGATTTGGACCCGCCTCTGCATGTACGTCGCCTGAGGGCGTCCGTTCCCCGCCCAGACAGAACGGAGTTAAAGGAGCAGCTGCTTCAGGGGCTCTGGCTCACTCAGGCCGGGGGAGGGAGCGGTACGGAGGAGGCGGGGCAAGCCTGCAGCGTCAGAGGTGTCGTGACGTTGCAGCAGCCTGAGGCGCGCCGTGTGTTCTCCCAGGGAAGTTGTCCCCGGATCACGGGAGCCTGGCAGTGGCGAGCTGCACCGGCTCCCGGGAGGGGCGGTGTGGAGAGTGACCTGTGCTCGCACACAGGCTTCTTGGTGGCGGCAGCAGCAGCCTTAGCGTCTCCTACCAGTCTCTGGGGTCCGCGCTGATGGCCATGGCTCGCGCCCGTCTCTGGGGTCCGCACTGTTAGCCGCGGCTCGCGCCCGCCTCTGGAGTTCATCTAAGCGGCGCTCTGAATCCCCTCTCCTTGCGCGCCGCGAAACAAAGAGGCAAGAAAAAGTCTCTTGCCTCTTCGGCAGCTGCAGACGTTTTCCCGGACTCCCTCCCAGCTAGCACCGAAGCCCGAGCCTCAGCTCCCAGCCCCCGCCCGCCCCGGCGGGTGAGCAGACAAGCCTCTCGGGCTGGTGAGTGCTGGTCGGCGCCGAGCCTCTGTGCGGGAGTCTCTCCGCTTTGCCCTCCGCACCCCTGTGGCTGTGCTCTCCTCCGCAGCTCCAAAGCTTCCCCCCTCTGCCACCCGCAGTCTCTGCCCGCAAAGGGGCTTCCTAGTGCCTAGAAACCTTTCCTCCTTCATGGCTCCCTCCCACTGGCGCAGGTCCCGTCCCTATTCTTTTGTCTCTGTTATTTCTTTTTTCTTTTACCCTACCCAAGTACGTGGGGATTTTCTTGCCTTTTGGGAGGTCTGACGTCTTCTGCCAGCGTTCAGTGGGTGTTCTGTAGGAGCAGTTCCACGTGTAGATGTATTTCTACTGTATCTGTGGGAAGGAAGGTGATCTCCGCGTCTTACTCTTCCGCCATCTTGCCCCTCAGGTTCCCACATCTTCTTTATCCATTCATCCGTCAATGGAAATTTAGGTTGCTTCCATGTCCTGGCTATTGTAAATAGTGCTGCAATGAACACTGGGGTGCATGTATTTTTTCGAATCATTATTTTCTCTGGATATATGCCCAGGAGTGGGATTGCTGGATCATATGATAGCTCTAGTTTTAGTTTTTAAAGGAACATCCAAACTGTTCTCCATAGTGGCTGCACCAATTTACATTCCCACCAACAGTGCAGGAGGAAAACCCTAACTTTAGAATCTTGGTCTCACGTCTACTAACTGTGAGACTTTCTTCCTCACCTAGAAATTGTTGAGTGTTTGCTAAAGGTGTGAATGCTGTAATGAACAATATTCATCTTGCTTAAGTTTCAAAGATTTCTTTCATTAAAAAATGAATGCCAAAAACATGTATGCATTTGGTCATGTAGAAGCTGCCTATGGCCTCACTATCGTTTTCCTCTATAGACCTCTTCTTATTTTCTGAAGTTGAGTGAGCTTGCCCAAGGCACTATGGTTCAAGTATACAAAGTAGCTCATTTCAGTTTGCTGGTTCAAACACTGTCTTCTACAGACAGGGCTGTTCAACTTTTCTGTTACAGTATATAATTAACAATGATCTTCCTAGGCAGCAAATCAGGCATTTCACATTAAGTTTAGAAGTGCCGTCAGGAATTGTGATGCAAAAACTTCTCACTCCAAATTGAGCATCTTTGTTCACCGACCTGGTTTGGAACCAGAGTACTCAGCGTGTATCCTGAAAATCTTATGAAACCAGCTATTGTGTTTCCTTACAATTACATAGTAGCAGGTTTTACAGGCTAACCAGGAGCCATTGTACCCTAATCAGAAGCTGGTCATTGGGGGGCCTCCACATAATGAGTTTAAACTGTGTAAATTCTTCTAGCACTGATTACCCTGCTGAACTCCCAAATCACTGATTTGGTGCATAGCTCCTTAAGCCTGAAATCTTTAAAAGTGTGTGTCGTTGCTGAGAGATTTCTAGTTAGTTTTCTTCACACAAGAGCGTGTATTTCCTTCCTTTTTCTTTCTAGGATTATATGAACTACATATTCATAAATAACTCTCTCCCTGAAAATCATCCCATGTTTCCAAGTTTTTACATAAATATTAAGGGACTCCTTTGGGTTTTCTTTTAATTCCAAAGTCTTGTAATTCATACCTTTGAATTCAAAGAAAGGAAGTTAAAATTGTGTTTAGAAGGGCTGTCATCCCATGCCGCAAAAACATACATACTTTTCTTTGCACAGTACTGGGTGGAATACTTTATAAAAAGTAATAGCTTGACATTCTATTCGTTTCTCTCTCAACCCAATTATCTGCTTCACTTAAGTAAAATGATGCATTTTCAAATTTTCCGCAGGTATGAATATAGTCAATAAGACATTGACAATATATACAATTTGGGGGAAACTCTGTTTAAGAAGTTTAATGGCCTCCTTATTAAGAAGTCCTATACACGTGTGTATATAATATATATATGTTAGTTTTTAAGTTGGACAAACCCATCTGTGTGAATGTTTAGCTCTGCATCACCTAGCTAATAATGCCCTATTCCTCACCAGCTCAATTCAAAGAAAATTTTTCTTCATAACCAATGTATCAATAATAATACAATTACCACTTATTAACAGGAATTATCTTTATGCCAGACACTGAACCAAATACTTTCCAAATGCAACAATGTGAGAACTTTTTTCACCATAAATTCTAGGTGAGAATTCCTTGTGGATCATTAAGTTGAAGTGATAAGAGGTGTACACTTCCCAGCAGGTTCCAAATGCCTTCTTTCCCTGGAGAAACAAGAGAGGCCTGGAAAGCATGGCACCACCTAGCGGCCACCTCTGGCAGGAATGCTGGACACGATGGCCAGAGGGAAGCAGAAGAGAACAGGAGGGACCCAGGGGGAGAGTTTCAGTGAGAGAATTTGGAGAGGCACCATTGTTATCACTAATGGAATAGAAAAGGAGGGGTCATTTTACAAAAGTCTTCCTGTGATTTATCACCGTATTGCCTCTAAGGTTCTTGAAAGATATGGACCAAAAGATTAGAATTATTTTTTAATTACTTTTGGTTTCTGTACTACATTGCTCTTAATGTGACACTACATCAGATGTGGCCAGTCTGGTCTCCAAGATTGGTTCAGTTTACAGGTATGTATTTCATTTAATCCTTACAAGTTTAGCTATTATCATCATTTTTGAGAGAGAGAGTGAGACATAAAATTCGTTTGTGTTAAGCCATTGAAATTTAGCTCATTATTTGTTACCTAAGCATTACTTATTCTATTACAATTAATATGCTTCCCAAGGTTACACAGCTAATAAGTGACAAGACTAGGGCAATTCCAGCTCTTAACCCCCCTGCTATACTACCACCTAAATGGGTCCCATTCCCCACACACAGACCTTTCATCATAATATACGTCAGTGAAGAGTTTTTGTGCTGCTTCCTACACTGTAGGAGCTGATTCTCTAGCTCCGGACATCAGTAAGCACTAAATTCAAGACTCACTTACTTGACTTATATTTCCCACACCAGAAGCAATAGCAATTACCCAGGGGAAGAGAATTCTCCTCCAAGTCTTAATAGTTTGTCTTGACCTCAAGGCTCTGGGTGAAATTGGGAAATGTCAGAATCATTAGTCTTTTCATTAAAATCTCATTTCTGTTTCTAAATTACAGAACAAGCAGAGAAAACATAATAGAAACTGTATTACCCACTTAGGGATTCAGACCAGCCTCAAAAATCTCTTCTTTAGATTAGATGGTGGTGACCTCTCAGACGTGTTAAGTTGAAGATGAATACTCCCTATTCAAAGCCTATCCTTTTTCCAGAGGTTTCTAATTCCTCCCATCTGCCACCTGCCATAGGTGTCATTCACTACTTGTTGGCACCTCCACTTGAGTCTGCAAGAGAAAGACGCAGATGAGGAAATGAGACCTGTTGATTTGACAATTTATGATTTTGTAAGAGTGGACATTTTAACTATGAGAATTATGGGGTTATTTGCAAGTATGCTTCATTCATATTCTCTTTATCCCAAACAACCATCAATGCTGGTAATATTGCTGTCCCGTGAACAAGATAAAATCCGTGATAATCCCTGTTTCTGAAGGGGGACGCATGCTCCTTCAATCTGCTCTGTGATTTAATCAATGTGGCATTATTAACAAGGCAGAGAATGTCATGAATCAGTTGGAGAGAAGAGCCTTGTAATTCGCATCTCATTTCCCGATTGAGCAATCAGCTTCAGATAACATTCTCACCAGGGCACTTTCGTGTCTTATGAGATTCCATAGTTGAGAGGTCATTTGCAGACCACACAGGGACTTATAAATCCTACCTGTGGGCCAAGTAGACAATGGAAATAGATTTCCTACCTTCCTTGGGCCACTGGCCCCCTGGGTTACTGTTAGGAGTCCTGGGTCTTTGTGGTGGGTTCCACTCACCTTTGCTTACTTCCTGCCTCACAGTGGTCAATTTCTTGGTGGTTCGGCCTCTTGAAAAGAGCTTGAGAGTAAGGAGAAGTTATTGGTAATGCCTCATCGCTGCTAAGAAACCACTCACGTTCCTTCTAGAGGTGGCCTTTTAGCCTCCCATGAAAGGAGGGGCCTCACACCCCGCCATCTCTCGGAACTCAGAGGGATTTTAATGGGTGGAGGGAATAGATAAAAGAAATCAAAGAGCTCCCTTCCCAACTAAAAGAATTCATAAAAATTCTAATATCAGGGAAGAGTAAGCTGAGATGAAGTGAGAGAGTGGCATGGACATATATACACTACAAAATGTAAAATAGATATCTAGTGGGAAGCAGCCGCATAGCACAGGGAGATCAGCTCAGTGCTTTGTGACAACCTAGAGGGGTGGGATAGGGACAGTGGGAGGGAGATGCAAGAGGGAGGGGATATGGGGATATATGTATATATATAGCTGATTCACTTTGTTATACAGCAGAAACTAACACACCATTGTAAAGCAATTATACTCCAATAAAGATGTTAAAGAAAAATTCTAATATCAGGAAAATTTACTATTGGGAAATTTAAGAACTTAAGGGGAAAAATGAGTTGAATGGCCAAGATCAGGTATGAGCCTATGAAAGCTCTTATAAAAGGGTCTTCATTCAATAAAAGAGACAACATTAAAGAATGCAATGGCACGTGTCACATCTAAAATGACTATTAATTTTAGTATATTTGATTTCCATTTACAATTCAAGCTCAATAGTAGAACTTGGGACCTTCTTTACACAGTTAAAAAAATTGTGGATTTGTTTTGCTTTTTTTGGCAGCAAATTTTATGTGGACTCAGAGACCATTTTTCCTCTCTGGTCCTCGATGCCAGTGAGCAGTATTTTTCCAATTTAAGAGTCCTGTCTCACGAACTTATGGTTAGCAGGGTAGAAGGGAGGGGGGAATAGTTAGGGAGTATGGGATTGACATGTACACACTGCTGTCTTTAAAATAGATAAGCAACAAGGACCTACTGTATAGCACAGGGAACTCTGCTCAATATTATGTAACAACCTAAATAGGAAAAGAATTTGAAAAAGAATAGATACATGTATATGTATAACTGAATCACTTTGCTGTACACCTGAAACTAACACCACATTGTTAATCAACTATACTCCAATATAAGTTTAAACGTTTTTTTAAAAAAAGAAATAGTAGGGTATAACATGTTATTGAGAGATGTAAAATCTCAGCCAAAAGCAATAAAATTAAGAACATTAAACCTAAAAAACAAAAAAAAAAAGGTCCTCTCTCTCAAGTTCCCACTGGACTCACAGAGTGATAGAGTAATTTAGGTGGTTAGGATGGGGGGAAAGAAGAAGAACAGCTACGCAAAAACTTTTAAAACCAATGCACCAAAGCTGAGAATGTTTCTTTCCCAGTCTTCAAGGTTATGACGCCTTACTTCTGGTCATAACTTTGTGCCAGGCGGTGTCCTCAGCCCTTCTGCCCGCACTGGGCTTCTTCCATCCTGATGGAATGAAGGGCACAATCCCAAGATGTGAACGGGTTGACCCTTACCCTTCTTGATCTCTCTCAAAACTTTATTGCAGCGACCTCATTTCCTGCTCTTGTGTCTGACTTACTTCCCTTTTATCTTCCCAACCTCTATGACTTCAGTCTTTCCTTTTTTCCTAATTATTCCCATTAGAGATCACCAACAGTTCTTCTTATTGTGTAAAAGGTATAAAAACTCCATGTGGGAGGGACTCAAAATTGGAAAGCTGCCTTCCTCAAAACTTTCAAAACCGTTGAGTCTTCTAGTTGCTGGAACAATAAATATTTTCTATCCAAAGGCTGTATCCATGTTTCTCCCCACTGGGGAAAGAATGCCTAGAATTCATCCGATTTCCAGAAAGATCTGTGACTCAGAAAAGTTTTACGAGGTGTTTGGGTAACTTAGCCTCATGAGTTTTGGGGGTCGGATTTGTGACAACCATCAAACCAGATTAAATGCCATGGTATGTCAGGCATTTTTTCTTTCAGCCCAAGAAACAGCATTAACCGTTGGAAGAGGTACCTGAGAAAACTCATGATTCTATGGAAGGTACACTGAGAGTCAGGAGGCACGGCTTCTGGGGGAAAAGTTCTGCCACTAACTTGTTGCATGAATTGGGCAAGTCATCTCATCTTCCTTGGCCACTGTTTTCACATCTCTAGTTAGGGAGTTGGACTAACTCAGTGGTTTCAAACCTGACCTGGAGACCTGAGACCCACACCCATCACCAGATGAAAGAGATTCATTGGAACTGGTACTCTGTAACATGATTTTTTAAAGGAACACTTCTCAAAGCATCTTATTGTCTGCCAGGTGTACAAACCATTGTAGCAGGGACACTTTAGGGTCACTTCTAGCTTGAAAATACTGGGTTTCCATTAAATTAGTATTCTCTACACTTGGCAGAATCTGGATTAGCATGAAGTATTAGTCAACAGAATGCATCTATCAGAGTACGCTTTTTAAAATACATGTGATATAATGGACTTCCTCAGAACATAGACACTGAAAATGCTTGCCTACAAATGTGGCTGAGCAGGAAATGTTTTATATTTTGTCAATCTTCTTGACTCAGTATTTAAGTTCTATAATGTCTAAAACTAAAGGCACCTGGAAAATTACTGACTGATGGTGGTGCAAAAGTTGCGATTATCAAGTAAAAACCTGTGGTTTTGAAGGGGAATGGCAGAGGGGTGTTTCGCTTAAGAGATGAAAAGAGTAATTTCATTCTGTCTTAACAGCACGCACCAACCTTTTCAGAACAGCCAGGTTTTTGGGTTGCATCAGAAAGGAAAACATCACCAAGTTTGTTATTCTCCTGTAAGAGGGGGAAAATATCTTAATACTTATATTTATAAGTGTTAAGGAAACAACATGAAAGCTGAAAATTTATTTCACTACCATACATAAGTTCACAACAATGAACAGACAGAAAATAGCAGTATATACAGAATTCGACTACTTACAGTACATTACAATAGATAACAGGGCATTTCATAAACAATTCAATACTGGATTGAAATCTTTCCAAGGATGGTTAGTTCTGTTTAGCAGAACTATAACAAATCCATTCCTATCAGGGTGAGAGAGGGCTTTCACTGTTGCTGTTGAGTACTTTAAAAATATTTGCCTCTTATAAGTGAAATGCACCACAGCAACTGCTAAGTGAACGTATTCCATGTATGCTTAGTGTTATTAAATCTGAGTTTTCTGTGATTTAAAAAAAATTTTTTTAATAAAATAAAATAAAACACATGTGATTAATACCATATGTGAATTAAGTGATTTATTCAGAGAGCCTATCACAGTAGTGCTGGCTACATAATGGACACTTACCTCATGGGATTTGTAATGAAAATTAGTGGATGTCATGGCTGGGGAGCATTTACCAGGGTGCTGATCACGGTGAATACTTTATGAATTGACAGCTGATAGGACGATAATAACAATGACGCTGGTTATAAGATCTCACTACTCAAAGTGTGCCCCACGGGCCAGCAAGGTCCATATTACGTGGGAACTCATTGGAATGCAGAGTCTCAGGCTCCACCCAGACCTCCTGAATCAGAACCTGCAAGTTTGAGAAGCACTGATATAGAAAAACATTCTTGGGGTTCAGCAACTCGACAGAACTCATATTAGTAATAAACCGTGGGGGTTGGGAGTCACACCCAAATCAGCAAGTGCTATGGCCAGTACCTTTCTCTTATCCCTTAGAGAGCATCTCTGACCTGGAGATGTTCAGGCTTCCTGAATCCCAGGGCTGTTCTTTCTTTCATCCAAGCTGTAACTGAAAAGCTTTTCAAAAACCCATTTTTTATATCTACCACAGTAGCAACGACATTGTAATTTTGTTTTATTTTCCACACTTTTAATTATTCAGCTGTTTTACTTGTCACCCTTCAGGGAATTATTGCAAAACTTATGTCTTCAGTGCTACTGATCAATGCATATTTAGGCAACTAAACAGATGTAGAATGGGTTGACTGCTTTGATAAAATTAAACATTGATGAAACATATATTTGCACAGCAATAATGATGCTGGCATTTGTATAAATAATAACAGATCTATTTCTCTAATCATCTAGAAAAAAAAAAACAGTGGTGGGGGGGGGTGACAGAATTACCAAATATGTCTCACTTACTAGGCAGGTCATTTTCAAGTGCAAGTTTTTTTTTTTTTTCATGGGAATAAAATTACGTTAATTTATAGCATCTATTACCACTTTAAAATGAGAGAAGTATATTTGAGCAAAAAACAATGTGGATGAGACCTGAAGCATATTTCCCGGATATGTTATAATTTCCAGAGCTTGTTTGTACGTCATGGAAGGTGCATGCTTTTTAATGTACTCCTCCACAGTACCATAGTTTGATTTTATGCAAGATGTGTTTTGAACTTAAGTGGTTCTACGTTACACATTTGTTTTTCACATTTTACCATCTCTGAAATTGGGATCAGTCTTATAACTGATGGCATGTCACAATTTGATTGACAGCATTTTTTTTTTCTTTTTTACAATCAATTGGATCTTAAAATCACTGAAATTGAAAATTAGGATCCGCAGTGAACTTAATCCTAGTCCACAGGGAACATCACAACGAGTAAAACAAATGGGACAGAAAGGGTTCATTACCCCCACCCGTATCCAACGAAAAAGGGGAGGTGGATAAATAGAAAGAAATGAGATTAAATAAGAAACACCTCCATGATTTCTTTTTTTCACAGAGCTGGAGAGAAAAATCATGGAAGATAAGATAATTTAGCAAAAGGGCAAGAAAGAGGAATAAGGGAGATGGAAAACAAAAAGAGAGCAAATAAAGCATCAAGATGGAAAATGTATCCGATGAGTGTACTATTTTGACCTCTATTTCCTGGGTGTGGTGTCCTGTACTAGACAGTCAATTTGCTGCTCCCTTTTCTTTATTACACACTCTGGTCAGTAGAGTTCCTAGAGGGTGAGGTGTGGGAGATGCTCCCATCACCTCTCGGGAGGTATTTCCTCTTCTCTGGCCCATGCAGGTGGCCCATCTCCCCCCCACAACCTCTGAACTTTCATCTCTTTCCGTGCCTCCATTTCACTCAGTCCCAAACCACCGAGAAGGTGTAAATGATTGTTACAACTTCTGTTTGTTTGTTTGTTCTTTCAGGTGATATCAAGATTGTCGAACAAATCTACGGTGTCACAGGTATGGCTTTTTGCCAAAGAGCAAAATATTTATCTAAAATTTGTGGGATTTCCAACAAATCTGTCTCCCCCTTGAGGATGTTATGTATTCATTTTTGACTTCCCCTAAAGCACTTGAGAGAGACGTGGCAATGACTTTCATGAGTTTGTTACTAGAGAAAGATTGAAACTCATATATCTATTTAAGGATCTTAGAGCTATTGTTAAAACACAGTTTGTCACCAAAACCTGCCCAGAGTAACGAAGTCCTGAGGTATTGATCTTAGAAGAATTGAGCTTTTAAGTCAGTCCCGACTTTTAAGAACCCTCCAATTTCACAGAAAACTTTCCCCCCAAACAGTAACTTGTCTGATTTATTACCTAGACCTTATTACCAATAATCCCATGACAGAAACCCTGTAAACAGCTCCTTTTCTTGCTCTGTACCCTCTTGAAGCAGAACCCCCCAACTTTCACACACATGCATACACACACAGACACACATGCATACAGAGGTGCACAAATAAATCTAATTACACAGCACGTTACAAAGACGTTGATAATGGACCGAAGATGGTTGGGGGTGGGAAGCAAACAGAGTTGCTATTGAGAAACATTTTTAAAGCTCTTAAAACATCTCAGTGCTATCAACCAAGTTCCTCCCTGCCACTAGTTGTCTTTTCTCTCTCATCTCTGCAAAATCCCTCTTCAGGAACTAGCAAAACTGTCGTTACATTTAAACTCTTCTCAACAGGGATCCTTCCCTCATTACCTCTTTTCCACCAGAGCTTTCCTATATTCTCTTTCTCATGAAGAGAAATTTAGCCTCCTTTTGGATTTTCCCACCTGAATTCCTCACCCCGCCATAGCACTCTGAAAATGAACATCCCTTCCAAGAATACACCATCCTTAACTTTCAAAAAAAAAATCTGTATAATTAAGGCTGAAGTTCATTTGCAGTACCAAAACTACCAGAATAACAGGGGTTTCAATACAATAGATCTTTATTTCTCTCTCATGGACAAGGCCAGAGGTGAGCAATATAACAGTGTCAGTAGGCCTGGAGATTTCCTCTTTCTGCTTCATGATCCTCAACGTATGCCTTCCTTCTCCTCATTTTCTCAGATGGCTGCTGGAGATCCATTCATTTCATCAGTGTTCCAGACTAGAAACTAAAGCAAAGTAAAAGAGCAAGACAGATGCTCCCCTCCTTCTAGGAGCCTTCCTAAAATTTCCCTATAACCTGCCCACTGGCATACTATCATCCTAGAATTTGGCCTTATGGCCAAACCAAGTGGCAAGGGGTCTGAAAAAGGTGATCTTCGGGCAAGGTGCATTGCTAAGAGTTCTGTTAACTAAGAAAGAAGGGGAGATTATGTAAAATATCACACTATCTGTAGGACCTGCCCTGATGTAAATTTTGTTTCCTTTTTCTTCATGATCATCACCATCATCACAAGGGCAAGCATTTAATTAAGCACATTCAGTGCATATCACTAAGGGTGTAACTACCATTATCTAATACCTAATTTTTTCCTCACATTATTGCCAATTTACAGGTGAGGAAACCAAGGCTTTAAACAATAACATTACCTGACCAAGGTTATAGCTAGTAAGTCACAGGACTTTCAAGACTGTGTGACCAAAAACACATGCATTCCACCACTAGACTTTATTCTGCTTTCCTTTTAGTCAAGACACGTTTAGTCAAGACTCATTTGTGAGCTTGAAATGACTATCCCAGCAAGATGTCACGAGCAAAATTAGAGACTCCTTTGACTGTGGGGATAAAAACCTCATTGCCCTCATGGGAGCATTCATGAGAAAGATGAGAGGGAAAGGAAGAGATGGGTCAGAGAGAAGGAAAAGATCTGTGGTTGAATTTTGTGGCCATGTATACACAGGTGAATCCAGTGACACGAGGGAGGAGGGGGTTTCTATACCGATGGCCTGAAGAAAGTAACCAGTACTCCTCCTGCACAGAGGCTGCATGTGGGGCTGGATATTTAATAATAATAAATTTGGGTATTGTCTGCAATGATGGTCCATAGGCTAATGAATTCTTGGTATAAACCGTGTTGGCTGCCCCAGTCACAAGAGGCAGTACCTAAGCAAATTGTCCAAGGTGCCAAGCATGGAAGTATGAAAATTAAATGAACTTGTAGAAGTACAAACATCTTATAGGTTACTAGTCAGAAGATTCTGTTAGAGCCAAGGGAGCCTCCTTGAAACAAAGGAATGCTTAAATTGCCAATGCAAATGTAAACAGAAGTCCAATTAGAGAATGTACTCACTGATTTTAATTTCTGTGATAAGTTCGCCCTGTTGTATCTTTAGCTGGGTGAACTCACTTTTCTGTTCTACAATACTGGTATACAGATGTTCCTCTGCAATCCACATGGCTCCATCTTTTGTTAAAAGCACAGAATTTAAAATGCTGTGAAGAAAAAACAAAAAAAACAAATAAAAGCAAAACCATGACTATTGAATAAAGAACTAATAGCTTTACCATTAATTAAAATAATCACATCTAGTTGGAAAGATGAGTCTAATAATTCCACTTCCTCAAGAAATTTTGACCCATAAGATTAAAATACAAAAAAAAAAAAAAACCTTCCAAAGTGAACTGATCATTTCACTTTACAGCTATGGCCTCAACTAAATGGGTGAATGGGCCTGTCAGTCACTACAGATTCAAGTTCATTTTTTTGTTACATATATATATATATATCATTATAACTGTTACAATAAAATTCATATACCAATAAAACAACTATTTATTGAGATGAAGTAATAACCATGACAGCTCATGACATTTAAATAGTATTCTTAGGTCTTTTCAGTTTATTTTTATTACGAATTATTGATAAGCAGGTACAAATGATTGTATCCTCAAAAGAAACTGAGGCACAGAAAAATGAACTGACTTTTTGGAGCAGGGAGGCCATGTCTGGGGCAGAGCAAGAAACACATACTCTTAGAGTGACTCTGTTGAGGGCCATCAGCTTAGCTTTTGCTACCTTGTCTGCCCTGCCCCTTCATTATCCCCTCCTTCATCCTTTCCCATCCTCTCCTTTGCTTCTTCTAAGCCTGTAAGGTTGAAGGAGCCCAGACAGGAATCCTACAGAAGAGTTTGCAAAACTCTCCCTTTCCTTTCCTAAGGCTCTTCAAGGTGAGAGGATCAAATGGTTTGCTGTACTTCCTGCCACCTGACTTGTGAGAACAAGGAGAGCTGAGGACACTTCTGATCTTCTTCCATCTATGATCCAAAATAGGAAAGAGTTTTATTCTCAAAGATAATATAATTTTGCTGGTTGATCTCCACATAAAGTTCCACTGAGGACCCTGTAACTTTAAAATATCAAGGCCCAATTATGCTAAGTGAAATCAGTCAGACAGAGAAAGACAAATACTGTATGAGATCACTTATATGTGGAATCTAAAAAATACAACAAACTAGTGAATATAACCAAAAAGAAGCAGACTCACAGACACAGAGAACAAACTAGTGGTTATCAGTGGGGAGAGGGAAAAGGGAAGGGCAAGATACAGGCAGGGGAGTAAGAGGTACAGACTACTGGGTATAAAATAAGCTACAGGGAGATGTTGTACAACACAGGGAATATAGCCAATATTTTATAATATCTATAAATGGAGTATAACATGTAAAAACTGTGAATCACTATGTTGTACACCTGTAACTTATATAATATTGTATATCAACCATACTTCAATAAAAATAAAATGATGAGGATACCTGAAAAATGAAATAAATAAATAAACTATCAAGGCCCAAGACTTTCCAGTAAAATTGAAAATGTCTTATTCCTAAAAACATGCCATCATATGCTATTATAAATGACAGGCTGATTAAAACCTCAATGCAAACCTGATAAAATGCACCTTTTACATAGCTCACCACCAAGAGAGTTTAAAAGACCAAGAGAAGGATTGTGGGCTAACACCAGGAAAGCAGAGAGAGTAAACCTAGCAGAGATCAGAAATGGGGAGATTTTTAACATCTTTTATTGAAATATAGTTGATTTACAATGTTGTGTTAGTTTCAGGTGTACAGTAAAGTGATTGAGATATATATATGTATATATATATATATATATATATATACATATATATATATCATTTTTTAACATTCTCTTCCATTACAAGTTTTTACAAGATATTGAATCGAGTTCCCTGTGCTATATAGGAGGTCCTTGTTGGTTATCTATTTTATATATAGTAGTGTGTATATTTTAATGCCAAACTCCTAATTTATCCCTCTACCCCCCTCCCTTTGGTAATCTTAAGTTTGTTTTCTATGTCTGTGAGTCTATTTCTGTTTTGTTTTGTTTAAAATTTTTATTGGAGTATAGTTGATTTACAGTGTCGTGTTAGTTTCAGGTGTACAGCAAAGTGAATCATTCTTTTTCAGATTCTTTTCCCATGTAGGTTATTACAGATTATTCAGTAGAGTTCCCTGTGCTATACAGTATGAGAGACTTTGAACACCTGAATAAATAAGAGCAAAATCTGTGAGGTCTTCCGTTTTAAAGGCTCTAGGGGATCTGACTTTTTTCAGATGGACCCTGCAGCATGAATGATATGCCTCTCAAGAAGTCTTCACAATCTGTACTCATCTGTATTATCCTCTAATTTAGTCAGAGCCCAAGGGAAATGGCAGCATCAAGAAGAGACTCCCATCCATTGTGGAAGATGAGGAAGAGGAGGAGGACCGGGAGGAGGAGGAGACGGCTTCCCTCTCTCCCATCTACACAAGGGGATCTTCCTCTGCCCGTAGCAAGAAGCCTGGAAGCAGTAAGAGCTATCTTGGCTTAAGCTTGAAGCAGCTGGCCTCGGGAACAGTGTCATTTCACTCACCTATCAGAGTCTCCAGTTCCAATTCCCCCAAAACCAAGCAGGAAGCCGACGCCCCTTACCATGGTAAAAGAAAAGAGAAGAACTTGAAATTGCAACTTTCAACTTTGAACAATGCTGGACCCCCAGACCTCAGTCCAAGGTGAGAGTTCACAACATAGAATTCTTTCCCAGGTGAAAGTGTCTGCATTTTATTCACACTAGTACCTGGTTAGTAAATTAGTCAGCCTTCTGGGCCTTTCTGCCACGCAGGCTCCTAGCCTTGATGCTTCAGTTTCCCTAAATTTTTGTGCGCCATTTTTGACTCTACGTGGAGGTGTATGCAAGATGAGAATAAACCATTTTAGTCATATTCTCAAAAGGGTCCATTAAATGTTCCAAATTCTTTCTCTTCTCCCTTTATCCATTTAGCTCTACCTATTTTTATAGATGTATATGTCTACATTGTAATTTTATAACTTATAAATTTCTAATGAAAACAAAAGAGATGGAACAAAGTCCATATTGTTATCCCCTCAATATCTGATCTTACCAAAAGTTTCATGAAGCAATGAGTGGAAATTATGAAGGAAATGAAGTGCTGGTCTTCATTTCCCATAGTATTTGCTTCATTATTGTGGATGACTGAACTCAGTTTTATTTCTGGCCCCTTCAGCAGGTAATATGGGATGGTTCTATTTTTTAATTTAAAAAAATTTCACTTTAGAATCAACTAAAAGTGATTGAAACAGTAAAAAATTCTGACTCAGAAAATGTGAAAAGAGTAGGCTGTGGTGTGTAACAACTCAGTAAAAAATAGACAAGAAAAAAACATATTGAGTGATTCCTAGTCTCATGTACTCAGCTAGGTAATTTTTCATTTACTATTATATTTAGTCTTTTCAGGAATCCTATAAAGTAGTTTGTATTATCTCTACTATAAAGTTGTAAGAAGTGTTAAGTATTTTGAATGTTACATATTTTGTCCAAAATATCAGAAATTTGAGTTCTGAAATACAGATTCAAATTCTGTTGTTCTGCTTGTAAGGCAAGAGATGTTTCTGATATACTACATATTTAGTTAGTCATTTGAAGAACACAACTTAACCATTTAGAGAAAATATTAAGGGGAAAATAAGCAAAACAGGGTTAATGAAAAGTAGGTGGATATTAAATGTTCAGGAATTCAGTTGGAGATGGTCATTTGAAAACATCCCTTAACTCTTCTCCTTCCTAAAATTTCTCTAAAATGAAAAATACTAAACTATAAATAGGGGGAAAATGTATCAGAGCTGGAAAAGAAAGTTTCATGTACAACTTATGCTACACTTATGAAAAAACATATTTTACTTTATATCTAGAAAAAGATTTTGAGAACACACCAAGATGTTAACGGTAGTGGTGAATGACAGTTGATTTTTCTTTTCAGATTTTTGCTACCTTTATGTTTACATTTTCTACAATAAGTTCATCTTTTTTAAAAATAATGAGTGTGTTAGATATTATTTACCAAGGAAGAAGATTAGCTAGAGTCCTAATAGTCATTTAAATATAATTCTTCAACTCTCACTTCAGAGTTTTGTCCATGTCCAGAGCAAAGTTGTTTTCAAAGTTATTTTCTGCGATGCTGTAAACATTACGTTAAAACTCTTTAATTCTGGATAGAGTAGTGAATTAATATAAATTTAGATAAGAGAACTTCTGTAGCTTAAGGTTTTGAATCTGAGAATAAATGAGTCTAAGATCTATAGCATTGCTGTTCAATAGAAATATAGCATGAGCTAAAATTGTGAGCCACATGAGTAATTTTAAATGTTCCAGTAGCCACATCTTTAAAAAGTAAACACACACATGTGCAATTATTTAATAATAATTTTAATAAGATATTTTATTTGACTCATTATGCCCCAAATACTAGCATTTCAAATGTGAACAATATAAAAAATTACTAATTAAATAACTTACATTTTTTACTAAAATCTTCAAAATCCAGTGTGTATTTTATACTTACAGCACATCTCTTTTTGCACATTTCAGGTGCTCAATGGCTGTATAAGGCTAACGGCTACCATATTGGATAGCCCAGCTCTAGAGTGTCTAGAATTTAGAAATTTAACACAAGATTTTTCAAGTCTTCTAGGAATACTGAAACCCATGAATATAAATGCACAACTAGCCAATCCTTGTTATTTTAAACAGGATTGTTGATGGAATTGAAGATGGAAACAGTAGTGAGGAAAGCCAGTCTTTTGACTTTGGCTCTGAACGAGTCAGACCGGAGCCCCGAATTTCTCCTCCTCTTGGAGGTAAGCTCTATATTTAGTCTTCTCTCAAGGGGTGATATGTCTTTATAACTTGTAATGTTCAGTATAGGCACTTTTTTGCCTTCCCATTCTCGGGTATTCTCCATGTGATGGAACTTTACCAAAGCCACAAAGTAATTTGACTTGGGTCTGTGCCACCTCCAAGTTATTAAGATAGCGTGTGTAATGGTTCCTCCATCCAGGCTCGACACCCTGCAGCTTACCAGCCCAGGTAAATGGTGTATCAGGAGGACACTCAAATTTCTGCTCTTCATCAGAGGGTAACCATGTTTTCCTATTATAAATGCAGACTAATCCACAGAAACAACATTACCCAAAGGAAATGCTGTGTTGGGTGTAGACTGTAGGAACATTGGTTATACTTAACTAATTTATTGGGTAAGTGGTTATGTACTTGCAGTTTGCCAGGGATAAATATCTTCAGAAGTATGTTAGAATATTGGAAATGATGGGGCACTATATGAAGTACTACCCTTTAGGGATGGTTAATTAATGTAAAGTATCCCCAAACCTAGCCCAGGCTCCTCTCTCTCCCTTTCATTCTTGAGTTCATTGCCCACAAAAGAATTTGTCAGCATGATGAAGGCCAGAAATGACACCTTCTAAAAGAAGACGCACCTGTAGTTGATAGAGAATAATGAACATAGACGATCCCAAACAGTCACCAGATGCAAGGCAGATCCTTGTGTCAGGATCTCCTGCTAATTGGTGAATCCTTCCATGGGCAAAGCCAAGCCCAAGAAAGACTTCTGAATGTACAGCTCTGGGGGTATGTCTCCATTTGGTAGAATACCAGTCTTCTATCTCAATCAACAGTTCTTCCCAGCACTCATCTTCTGGGAAGATGGAAGAGTAAGACTCCATGGTAGGACGATGGTGAAAGGTGGGAAGGTGAGGAGAGGAATGCAGATGTCAGTCAACAATCATGATTCATCCATGTAATGGACTTATATCTGCTCTGGGCAAGAAGCACAGAAATCATAGTTCTAGTCAACCAGATGTGAGCATTTGCTATGGAAGCTGATGGTGGGTCCCAACAGGAAGTTTTCCTTGTTGGCTCACAGGACGTCATCATGCCATCCACCTAGTATTTCTGGTCCTGCCACCCCCCTTAGCTTCCTCTTCTCCCTTTTCCCAACATCTACCCCAATACTCATCCATTCAAGCAACAAATATTCTTGACTTTACCTCCTAAATATCTCTCAGTTCTGTCTGAGACTTTCTATCCTTCCTTCCACCACCCTTTTCCCTGCCACATTCACTCTTGCCTGCACTGCTTCCAAAGTCTCTTCTCTGTTTTCACACTGTTCTCCATACAGAGTGAACTTTTTTTAAAATACAAATTTATTCTTATTACGCTATTCCTATGCTTAAAATCCTGAGATGGATTCCTACTGCCCTTAGTATGAAATCCACACCTATTGCATAATTGCTTTTTTTTTTAATATAAATTTATTTATTTATTTATTTATTTATTTATTTATTTATTATTTTTGGCTGCATTGGGTCTTCATTGCTGTGCGTGGGCTTTCTCTAGTTGCAGCGAGCGGGGGCTACTTTTCATTGCGGTGCGTGGGCTTCTCATTGCGGTGGCTTCTCTTGTTGCAGAGCACGGGCTCTAAGCGCGCGGGCTTCAGTAGTTGTGGTGCACGGGCTTAGTTGCTCCATGGCATGTGGGGGTCTTCCCAGACCAGGGCTCGAACCCGTGTCCCCTGCATTGGCAGGCAGATTCTTAACCACTGCACCACCAGGGAAGCCCCATAATTGCTTTTTCAATGTCTCTTTTCCCAGCTAGACTCAAAGCCCCATGAAGGTCAATATATTTTTGTTATTTCTGTCTCATCTAAAGGAGGCTTAGCCTGTTGTAGGCGATCTCTTATCATTCATTGAATGAATAGATTAACTTTACAAAATATCTCAGCAAAAGGAGCTTTTACTACTCTGACACTTTGGATTGTTTTGAGGGACTTTTTTCTCTCACAGACAAATTTTCTACACATAATTGACCAGAATTAGGATATTAGGATAGTCATCATGATATATATACACGACATATATAGATCTAGATATAGATAGCTCTGTATATCAAATCCTTTCCACTCTAGCTAGCAATGACTCATCTGTGCTTCTGCTCCTAACAGATATGAATGTATTTGTAAAAGTTAAGGTAGAGAAAAAGTGGAGATGAGAGACCCGGGAAATGGGAGAAATTACCTTTTAGAGCAACACTGGAAGAGACAGAAAACCTGCAGTGGGGATGAGCAGCTTTAATAGAGGTGGGAGGAAAATGCTCTCATGGGTACAGGACTCAAAATCTGGAAAGGGAAGAGAGGAGAAAAAGAACATCTCTTTTCTATGGCTTGGACACTGGCTGTGATATATTTTTGGAAAATGGTCAAAGAAGAGAACATGTGACATTTGGGCACATGGTAGGATTGTGTTCAGGAGAGGGGGAGGGTGGCCATGGACACATCCAGTAAGTGTGGCCACAGTCACCACCATGCTGTGTGCCTAGTTCCAAAGAGCCCACCAGGTGCCATCCAGAGGAGAACTAGGGAGACAGAAGCTACAGTGCACTATCAGGAAAGGTTGAAGGTAGCTTGGGCTTCCTTCCCTGTTTTAACCGCCCCAGTCCTGAAATATGAGGTTTATTCCTGAAGGACTCATTCTGCCTGTGTGTCACTTTCCAGACCCAGAGATTGGAGCTGCTGTCCTCTTCATCAAAGCAGAGGAGACCAAGCAGCAGATAAACAAACTCAACAGTGAGGTATGGAGCTTTGCCTTTCTCTGGTCATGCTGGAGTGGTAAGAGGGGAAAGAAATCCTAGTCACCAGCAGAAGTGGTATAATATAGTCACGATGAATATGCCCTCTGGTGTCTGGTGACAAATATGGATGAATTCCCACTCAGCCTCATGTGAGTATTAGTCACTTACCTTCTCTCAAGCTCTATTTTCCCGTGTGTAACAAAGAGATAGCAGTCATCCCTACCTTACGGCCCACTTGTGAAATTAAATGAAATAACCTAGGTAAATTATTTAACCTACAGGAAGCACTAACTAAATGATAATTATTATAATTGGTGTCATAAATGTATTGATACTTGGTTTAATTGGTGCTTTTTCACTTTTTTCATGTACTTTAATTTTTAGTGAGTTAAAGCAAGATCATTTGTCCACAGATGAATCAAAAGTAATGAATCAGAGTAATCAAATGGCCTGAAACTCTATTCTTTTCTCTGGCCTGTATTTGCTGTGTAACTTTGAGCACTTTAGCTCTTTAGATCTTACCATCTCTCCATGTAAAATAAGGTAATTTCTTTAAAAACTTTATTGAGGTATATTGTACGTATCATAAAATTCACCCATTTCAAGTGTACAGTTTAATGATTTTTACTATCTTTATTGAGTGGTTCAACCATCCCCACCTGAGTTTTAGAGTATTTTTCCTCCTAAAAAGACCTCTCAGACCCATTTATGATTAATCTCTGTTCCCACATCCAGCCCTAGGCAACCACTTATCTACTTTCTGTTTCTATAAATTTGTCTTTTCTGGATGTCTCATATAAATAGAGAAGGTAATTTCTGAATCACTCTCTTAATTTGGGTGTCCCCCTAAAATTAAATTTAAAAAAAAAGAAATAGATTTTGAGACAATGATTTGGATGCAGATAGTTTCTTTGGGAGGTGATCCAGGAAGCAAGATGAAAGAGTAGAGGAATAAGACAGGAAAGAAAGGAAAACAAGTAAATAAGTGTGTGTTAATGAGATCATTAACTCTGTAGGCAATTGGGGCTCGACCCTGCTGGGGGAGCACTGAGAGACTGTGTAGGGAAACTCAGAATTGTTCTTCCATGAGACAAGTAAAAGGAGTTGAGGGTGGCTCCTGAGAGGTTACCTTCAGGCTTAGCTGCAGAAGACACTAGAAAGATCCTTCAGACAGGAATATGCAGGAAGACCCAGCTGTCTGTGGTGACCTTCTGGGTAGACCTAGGCCAAGTTCAGTGAGCAGACACAGACAGGGTAATAGGGCTGAAGTTTCAGATTCTCTGATGAGGTCTTGAGGGAAAATGTAACCAACTGATGATATTGATGAGATCTGAAAAAAATGAAATTCACATAATCATAATTGGTTTCCAGTTACCTGTAATAATGGAAAACTGGGCAGCTTGTCATAAAGTCTATAGGGTTTTTTGTTAATAATTTATTTATTTCATTTATTTTATTTTTGGCTGCACTGGGTCTTCGTTGCTGCGTGCAGGCTTTCTCTACTTAATGTGAGCAGGGGCTACTCTTCGTTGAGGTGCGTGGGCTTCTCATCGTGGTGGCTTCTCTTGTTGCAGAGCACAGGCTCTAGGCGCACGGGCTTCAGTAGTTGTGGTTCGTGGGCTCCAGAGCACAGGCTCAGTAGTTGTGGCACACGGGCTTAGCTGCTCCGCAGCCTGTGGGATCTTCCTGAACCAGGGCTCAAACCCGTGTCCCCTGCATTGGCAGGCGGATTCTTAACCACTGCCCCACCAGGGAAGCCCAAGTCTATAGGTTTTTGTTCAACGTGTGTTCCATTAGCTTAGTGAAGATTTGTGCTTTACTGCCCTCTCTCCTTCGGAGTCTACACTTTCTGGAAGTGAGATTGTTGCCAACAAGAAGTAAGAGAGCCAAAGGGCAGACTAACAAAATAGGAAAAGAAAAACTAACTGGATTGAAACTGCTTAAATCACGAGGGCTTGGCCATATGTGAGATCACCCAAATAATCTCATTAAAAATACACCAAAAAAAAAAAAAATACACGGTAGAACAAAAACAAAACAAACTAAACACACTTTTGGACACCTGGACATCAACTTTTGTGTGTGTGTGGTTTAAGAGTGCTTTATTATTGTGGGGTATTTTGTTGTTGGGTTTTTTTTTTGGATAGCAACTTTTTATTAAACAATTTTCTTTAAGATATTGTTCTCAGATAAAATCACACATTAATACCATTTGAATTATCAATATTTTCCCTCACATTTGAGTTTATTTAATGGTTTTAGGAACTGACTGACCAATATCTTAGCTCAAACACAGAAGTTAGAAATTAGTCTGGGGAAAAAAATGTGTTGGTGTCTTCAATGTTCACCTTCCCTAAGTTCAGGTTTTTCCTCTATTAAATGGTAATGATAAAATCTATCATAGAGGAGTGTGGTAAGGACTTAATACCATATGTAAAGCACCAAACATGGTGGTCAAATGCTCATTCTCTCCTCATACAAGGTCATGCTTCTAGTCAACAAATGTGACTCTCAAGTTAGTCCCCCCTGCTACCCAACTGTGTCCCATGCAGAGTAATAGGAGAGAGAATTAGTCAATGCATATGGAATAAAATGAAAATGAATGGACTTAAGGGAAACATATTTGTTCATGACAATGAGACTGCTTTCACCTGAGAGTTCCTTTTGCTATGAAGACTCTCACTATAAAGTTAGAATAGGGACTTCCCTGGTGGCACAGTGCTTAAGAATCTCCCTGCCAGTGCAGGGGACACGAGTTTGAGCCCTGGTCCGGGAAGATCCCACATGCCACTGAGCAACTAAGCCCGTGTGCCACAACTACTGAGCCTGCCTGCCACAATTACTGAAGCCCGTGCACCTAGAGCTCATGCTCCGCAACAAGAGAAGCCACTGCAATGAGAAGCCCACGCACCGCAAGGAAGAGTAGCCCCTGCTCGCCGCAACTAGAGGAAGCCACACACAGCAATGAAGACCCAATAAATAATACATTTATTTTTTAAAATTACAATAAAAAATGATAGGGTAAAAAATTTACATTTCAGTGCATCTTATTTTAACTAAATAGTTTGATGTAAAAGTGTCAACGATTTACTGTAAAGAACACTTATTCTGTAACACTTAAGTTGATTGAAGGGCAAGGAGACCCAGTATGCCAGTTAACAATGCTTAACCATTATTTGACATTACACTAAACGTTTAAGTGGTAAAATGATGATAAAACTAGGCAGAAAACAAGCTGCCAAACTTAACAGAAAGGTAATCACAGGCAAATCTTCAATTTCAAAGTGAGAAAATGTGGTGGCTTGTTAAATCATCCTTAGCAGAGTGCACTTTGGCTGGAGTGCTCTAATTGCCACTTGTTAGCATTTAATTTTGTAGGTACATAAAGGAGCCAGTTAATATTAGGCCATTTTATTCCAACTTGAGTCTTAACTATATTGAGAATGAAAATGTTTCATGTATATAATACATGCCTAAACAAAAAAATAAATGAGTTTTGTAGAAACAACTTATATTGACTTTTTTTGAGAGAGAGGTCTGGCTTCTCATACTATTTATTAACTCCATTTTTAAAACAACTTTATTGAGGTATAATTAACGTGTCATAGAATTCATCCTTTTAAAGTGTACAACTTAGGACTTCCCTGGTGGTCCAGTGGTTCCGACTCTGTGCTTGTACGGCAGGGGGAGTGGGTTCGATCCCTGGTCAGGGAACTAAGATCCCGTAAGCCAGACAGCGCGGCCAAAATAAATAAATAAATTAATTAATTAAAGTGTACACTTGAGGGCTTCTAGTATATTCCTAGACTTATGCATGCATCACCATAATAAATTTTAGAACATTTTGTTACCCCCACAAAGAAGCTTTGCACCACACAGCCATCACCCCTAACGCCAGTGGCTCCCCATCCTCAGCCCCAGGCAACCACTAAGCTACACTCTGTGCCTGTAGATTCGCCCACTCAGGGCATCTTATATAAATGGAATCATACAATATGGTCCTTTGTGACTGGCTTTTTTCACTTAGTGTAATGTTTTCGAGGTTTTCATCTCACATTGTTGCATACCAGTACTTTATTCCTTTTTACTGCCAAGTAATATTTCATTATATAGATATAGCACATTTTGTTTATTCATTCATCACTTGATGGGCATTTGTGTTGTAACCACTTTTTGGCTAATATGAACAATTCTACTATGAACTTTCATAAAACATTCATGCAAGATTTTGTGTGCACATGTTTTAATTTCTCCTGAGTAAAGAAGAATGGCTGGTAACCCTATGTGTAAACATTTGAGGAACTTCCAGGCTGTTTCCCAAAACAGCAGAGGAATTTTACATTTAGCAGCATATGAAGGTTCCAACCTCTCCACTTCCTCACCAACAATTTTTATTTGTTATTATCTGATTTTTTTTATTATAACCGTTCTTGTATGCATGAAGTGGTATCTCATGTGGTTTCCATTTGCATTTCCCTCATGGCTAATAATTTGAGCATCTTTTCATGTGTAATTGGCCATTTGTATGTCTTTGGAGAACTGTCAATTTAGATCTTCTATCCATTTTAAAATTGGGTTGTCTGTTTATTACTGAGTTGTGAGTGTTCTTTATATATTCTAGATAACAAGTTATGATGGATGTACAGTATTCTTCTCACATTCTTTAAGTTGCCCTTTAATTTTCTTAATGTTTTTCTATAAAGCACAATTTGGTGATATCCAATTTATCTCTTTTTTCTTTTGTTCTTTGTGATTTTGAGGTCACATCTAAGAAACCATTGCCTATCCCAAGGTCATTAAGGTTTAATCCTCTGTCTTCTTCTAAGAGTTTTATAGTGTGAGCTCTTACATTTAGGTCTTTGGTCTATTTTGAGTTAATTTTTGTATATGAGTGATGTATGGGTCCAATTTTATTTCATTTTTTTGTGTGGATGTCTAGTGATCACATCACCGTTTATTAAAAACACTATGTTTTCCCCACTGAATTGTCTTTGTACTCTTGTGACACTCAACTTGCCATTGATATGAGGGTTTATTTCTGGACTCTCAATTCTATTCTATTGCTCTATGTGTCTATCCATATCTTTTTAAATTTCTTTCAACAATATTTTGTAGTTTTCAGTGTACAAGTCTTGCACCTCCTTGGTTAAATGTAGTCCTAAGAGTTCTAATATTTTTTTGATCATCTTTATTGGAGTATAATTACTTTACAATGGTGTGTTATTTTCTGCTGTACAACAAAGTGAATCAGCTATACATATACATATATCCCCATATCTCCTCCCTCTTGCATCTCCCTCCCACCCTCCCTATCCCACCCCTCTAGGTGGTCACAAAGCACCAAGATGATCTCCCTGTGCTATGTGGCTGCTTTCCATTAGCTATCTATTGTACATTTGGTAGTGTATATATGTCCATGCCACTCTCTCACTTCGTCCCAGCTTACTCTTCCCCCTCCCCGTGTCCTCAAGTCCATTCTCTACATCTGCGTCTTTATTCCTGTCCTGCCTCTAGGTTCTTCAGAATCCTTTTTTTAGATTCCATATACATGTGTTAGCATACAGTATTTGTTTTTCTCTTTCTGACTTACTTCACTCTGTATGACAGTCTCTAGGTCCATCCACCTCACTACAAATAACTCCATTTCGTTTCTTTTTATGGCTGAGTAATATTCCATTGTATATATGTGCCACATCTTCTTTATCCATTCCTCTGTCGATGGACACTTAGGTTGCTTCCGTGTCCTGGCTATTGCAAATAGAGCTGCAATGAACTTTGTGGTACATGACTCTTTTTGAATTATGGTTTTCTCAGGGTGTATGCCCAGTAGTGGGATTGCTGGGTCATATGGTAGTTCTATTTTTAGTTTTTTAAGGGAGTTCTAATATTTTTGATGCTATTGTGAATGAAATTATTTTCTTAATTTATTTTTGGATTGTTCACTTATAGTGTACAGAAATACACCTGATTCTTGCTTGCTCATCTTGTATCCTGCAACTTTACCAAACATTTTAAATAGTTCTAATAATTTGGGGGTGGGTTTTTTGGAAATTTTTTATATTAGATCATGCCATCTAGAAATAGAGATAGTTTTATTTCTCCCTTTCCCATTTAAATGCCTTTTGTTACCTTTTCTTCCCTAATTGCCTTGGCTAGAACTTCCAGTACTTCATTGAATAGAAATGTAAAGAAATATCCCTCTCTTGTGCCTCCCCTTGGGAAGGAAATCTTTGTCTTTCACCATTGAATATTATGTTAACTGTGGGTATTTCATAAATTCCCTTTTTCATGTTGAGAGAGTACCCTTGTATCCCTGATTTGTTGAGTGTTTTTATCACAAGGGGATGTTAAATTTTGTCAAATGCTTTTTCTTGCACCTATTGAGATGACAATGTGTTTGTTTTTTGTTCTTTATTCTACCGATATGGTACATTATGTTAATTAATGATTTGGGGATGGCAAACCAAACTTGCATTCCTAAATAAATCCCCCTGGTCATGGTGTAGAATCCCTTTTAAATATTGCTGGATTCAATTTGGTAGTATTTTTTTGAGGATTTTTGCCATCTATATTCATAAATTACTGGTCTACAGTTTTCTTTTTCTTGTGATATCTTTGTCTGGTTTTTGTGTCAGAGTAATATTGGTCTCATAAAATGAGTTGGGAAGTGTTCCCTCCTCTTCTATGTTTTTAAATAGTTTGTGAAGAATTGCTATTAATGCTCACTTAAAGGTCTGGTGAAGCCATCTGGTCCTGGGCTTTTCTTTGTGTAAACTTTTTTGATTGCTAATTTAATCACTTTACTTTTATAGGTCTATTTAGATATTCTATTTCTTCTTGAGTCAGTTTTGGTAGTTTACGTCTTTGTAGAAATTTGTCAAATTCATCTGTTATCCTACTTGTTGGCCTATAGCATTCAAAGTATTTCCTTATGATTCTTTTCATTTCTGTAATGTTGGTAGTAATGTCTCCTCTTTCATTCCTGATTTTAGTAATTTGAGTCATCTTTTTATTTAGGTGAAGCTTTGTCAATTTTGTTGATATTTTCAAAAAACCAAGTTTTGATTTTGATCATTTTTCTTCATTTCTATTCTCTGTTTTCATTGTTTTCTGCTCTAATCCTTGTTATTTCCTTCTTCCTGCTGCCTTTGAATTTAGTTCACTTTTCTTTTTCCAGTGCCTTAAGGTGAAGTTGATTTTATATCTTTCTTCTTTTTTGATAGGCGTTACCATAAATTTCTCCCTAAGCACTGCTTTAACTACATCCCATAAACTTGAGTATGTTGTGTTTTCATTTTCATTTATCTCAAATTATTTTTTAATTTCTCCTGTGATTTCTTATTTGACCTATTGTTTATTTAGTAATGTGTGATTTAATGTCCACATACTTGAGAATTTTCCAATTTTCTTTATTACTAATTTTTAATTTCATTCCATTATAATTGAAGAACACACTTTGTATGATTTTAATCCTGTTATGTTTATTTAGGTTTACTTAATGGCATAGCATATGGTCTTACCTGGAGAATGTTCTGTGTGTGCTTGAGAAGACTGTGTATTCTACTGTTGTTGGGTGAATATTCTATAGATGTCTGTTATGTCTGTGACTGTAGGTCTGTGACGTTCAAGTTTTCCATTTCCTTGTTGATCTGCCCAGTTGTTCTATTTATTATTTAAAATGAGATATTGCAGTCTCTAACTACTATTACTGATTGTGTATTTCTCCCTTCAATTTTGACTTTTTTTGCTTCATGTATTTAGGGCTCTGTTGTTATATATATATATATATATATATATATATATATATATATATAATTGTTATCATTTCCTGTAAAGTTGACCACCTGTTTTACCAAATGTTTCTTCTTTATCTCTAGTAAAATTTTTGTCTATTTTGTCTGATATTAGTATAGCTTTTCCAGCTTTCTTATGGTTGCTATTTGCATGATATCTTTTTTCATCCTTCTTCTTTCAACCTACTTGTATATTTGACTCTAATGTGTGTCTTCTGTTGACAGCTTATAGATAAGTCTTGATTTTTTAAATTCAATCTATCAATATTTGCCTTTTGATTAGATGGCTTAATTCATTCATATTTAATATTATTGATATAGTTTGATTTACGTCTTCTATTTTACTTTTTATTTTCTATTTATCTCCTGTTTGCTTGTTTTCACTTACTAATTGTGGGCTTCTTACATTATCAAATATTCTTTTTTAAGATAAGTTCAAAACACTTATGATGGTTACTTAATAAAACAGGATTACATAGACCAAGGGGTAGACGTTCCTCACTTACTTTATATAATTCCAAAAACATATATAATACTTGAACATTTTTGTTCTTTTTCAGATGATTTAAAATAAAACTTAGAGAACAATTCCTCTGTGGTTAAATACATCTGGTATATTTTACTTAAAATCAACTCATATTCTTAGAGATGCACAGTAGTCATTAGCATACTAAGACTCTATGAATTCTTGCAGTAAAGAAACTAAATTAAGTTATTTTTAGCCTGCACCAACCAAATGCATTTGCTTATGGATCACTTTAATGACAAAATAACTATGAACATTTTTTCTCCCATTAGCATACCTTGGAATAATATGAAAAGCACTGAACTAAGGAAAAAGCCTCTTTCAGATGTTATCCAAAATTCTCATCTTCCTTTTTTACTTTATCCTATTCTGAGTTTGGTTTCGCCCCATTTTATATACTAGGATGTATTCACGTTCTTATTTTGGGTCTGTTTTTCATGTTCCCAGAACATTCTTGATTTTTGTTTTTGCACCTGCTTAAAGTTCACTTCAAGTACAGTCTTTACCAATTGATTTCTATAAAGGTTTGTACTTCTCATATGTTGCCCAAAACATATATGTGGATATACACATATATTAACAGAAAGTGAGTGAGAGAGATTTATTGTAAGGAATTGGGTCATGCAATTAGGAAGCTGAGGAGTCACAGATCTGCAGTTGGCAAACTGGAGACCCAGGAGAGCTGATGATGTAGTTCCAGGTCCAATCCAAAGGTCTGAAAACCAGTAGTATAAGTCTGTAAGTCCTGGTCCAAAAGTCAGCAGGCTCGAGACCCAAGAAGAGCCTGTGTTTCAGTTTGAGTCTGAAGGCAGGAGGAGACTGACATACCAGATCAATGGTGAGGCAGGAGGAGTTCCCTCTTAGACTTTTTGTTCTATTCAGGTCTTCAGTTGATTGAAGGAGGCCCACATACATTAGGGACAATCTGCTTTACTCAGTGTACCGGTTCAAATGTTAATCTCATCCAGAAACAGCTTCACAGACACACCCAGAACAATGTTTGACCAAATGTCTGGGCACCCCATGGCCCAGTCACGTTGATAAATAAAAAGTGTTACATCCACAAAATACTTTCTGTTTGTCAGACCAATGGCTTTATTTCCAGTTTAAATCATTGCCCTGTTTCAATGTTCAAGCTGCTTTGGTGGGAATAATCCCTTTCCTTCTAATTTTTTTTTTTTTTAAACTGAATTGCAGAGCATGAATTCGATTGTTTTTTTTATAGCTACTTTATTTATTTATTTTTGGCTGTGTTGGGTCTTCGGTTCGTGCGAGGGCTTTCTCTAGTTGCGGCAAGCGGGGGCCACTCTTCATCGCGGTGCGCGGGCCTTTCACTATCGCGGCCCCTCCCGTTGCGGGGCACAGGCTCCAGATGCGCAGGCTCAGCAGTTGTGGCTCACGGGCCCAGCTGCTCCGTGGCATGTGGGATCCTCCCAGACCAGGGCTCGAACTCGTGTCCCCTGCATTAGCAGGCAGATTCTCAACCACTGCGCCACCAGGGAAGCCCCCTTCTAATTTAAAAAAAAAAAAAAAAAAAAAAAAAAAAAAAAAATATTCCCCTATGGCCAAGATGTTGTGGTTCTTTTTATGAGACAAAATTAAACATTTTCTCAAACTCTAGAATTTAGAAAGTGATTTCTACCTTTTATAACTTCATATATTGTAAGTTATACATATATGTGAGCAGAACCAAAATTTGGAGAAGATCAGCTCTATTCTTGACACCACTACTTTGCTGGGAATCTCACTGAGTGATCTGGAGCCCTTTGTTTCACTGACACATTAGCACACTGTTAAGAGATTTGAGAAATCTACACATATCAACTTGGGCTCTAGCATGTTAGAGTCCAAGTTCTTGTTGCTATGGAGACTGACAGAAAAGCATCTTCTTTTCCAACACGATTGTGTTTACATCACATTTCATAATTGGATCATAGATCATGTTCCTTAAAAATAGCTATTCCAGTTATCTCCCTAGATACACTATTTTCCTAAGGCTTTAAAGCATCATTTTATAATAGTCACTAAGACTATACGTCCAATTTCAAATTGTGTTTTGTAACATCGACATCCTTTAACTTCTTTTAATATCTTTTAACTTTCTCATTTGCAACTTCCTCAAAAAAGTCTAGTAACTTTCTCTGAAATATTGAAGAGTCCCATTATTCTCAGATAGGCATTGTTACAGGGTAAAGTATACTGAGGTAAGAAACAAACTCCAAACCACATTGGTTCAAATTTATTTCTTGTTCAAGCAAACACCTAATATTAGTTAGCTCGAGGGGGCACCACTACCTGGAATGTCATTGACTAGCTATGCTCCCTTTGAAGAGCAGAGAGCAGGCAATTGTTTTGGCTCAAAAGATATACACATCATTTCTGTTTACATTTCATTAACTAGAACTAATTCCATTGATACAATTAATTTCAAGAGATAAAAAAGTATAATTTTCTGTGTACTCCAGAAGTAACAGAAAACTAGATACTGGTAAGCACTAGTAATATCTACCACAGCACACAAACATTAATAGGAAAATTTTGTCTCCTCTTTCCTTTGCTTAAGATTGAATGCCAATATATCCCCAATTAAATGTGTCATACAATAACCAAGCAAACACATACAGGTAATGAAATGTTTTCTGCTGAAAAACAGAGAGAATCTCAGTTGTTTTCTAGGTTATATTTGAGAAAGCTCCCAGATAAGTTTTAAATTTGTGTCACTAGATCAGTGAAGGCTCTTTCAGTCAAATAAATAGAATAGTAATAACAGGTTGTTCTTTAATTAAGAGTTGCTTTACTTAGATAAACAACAAGGACCTACTATACAACACAGGGAACTAAATTCAGTATCTTGTAATAACCTATAATGGAAAAGAATCTGAAAAAGAATATATAAATATATATGTATGTATAACTGAATCACTTTGCTGTACACCTGAGACTAACACAACATTGCAAATCAACTATACTTCAATTTAAAAAAAGAGTTGCTTTACTACTTTCCTAAATGGCTATGAAAACTCAGGGTTCTATCAGAAATTCACACAAGGAAACCTACATGAGTAATACCCTATGGTAAAGTTATTCTTTAGTCCTCTGAATTGGTGTTATCATTATATCTTTTCATCGACAGTTGATTCAACAGAAACACACTGATAGAATTGCCAGACCATCCCAATATCTGAGTGTACAGTCTCTTTTCTTCCTCTTCATGATCATAAATAGTACTTGACCATCATTTCTCAAAAGCAAGACATAAGCAAAGGCTGTATACTTCACTTTTTGACATAGAAAAACAAAGTCCATTTAAACTGCTGGCAAAACCATTATGCTTTTTCATTTTAATACATATGTATTGCTGATATAGTCTTGCATTTTGTGGACACAGGTTTCTAAACTGGAATATATCCAACTAATTAATGATTTGTGGGACATTTTTTGATTATTTTCCGGTTCTCAAGCCTCTATGCATAGGCAGATTTGTAGCTCTCATGAGAGTTTTACTGATAATAAATAAGTAGATTAATTAAAATAAACCCTCAAGAATAGTGAGGCTCTCTCAAAAGAAAAAAAAAAATACGCCACTCAAAAGCTTGTCCTATGAGGTGTAGATTTTAAATGTATGTAACTTTTGGAGATCAACGATTTTTGTCCTCTTTGCCTGGGAGTACTTATATATGGGCCTCTTCTCATCTTTGAATAGAGGGACTAAATGGATATGACAGTTATGTGTCCAAGTGAGACCAATGCCACATTCCAAATGAGCAATTTGCGATGAGTTGAATAAAAGGAGTATTTACAGGAGTTAGTAGAGTGTAGGGAAACCACAAAGGATGGAACAGCCCCTCCCACTCTGGGGCAATGTCAACAGAAGTTCACTACCACTCTTAGGTCCTCAGGGCCAGAGTAGAGAATGATTACAGAATCTTGAGTCAGAGAAAGCTGGATGGAGAAAGCCATGTGACAGGAGCCATGATCTTTCGTTGGTACTTTCTGTTACCTGCCCACTTCAACCCTGCAGGGAAGCAGCCAGAGAAACACATGCCCTGACCTCCCTCTCCTGCCTCCCTCTGATTTGATGGTGTTCTTCAATGGCCAAACCCAGCCAGAAGCCAAAGAGCCAATGAGCCTATTGATGGAGATCATACAAGCCAGCCTCCAAGGGGCAGAGTTGGTTGGAAAGTGGATCTATTTTAGAGATACAAATGGAAATATTTAGTAAAATGAGTTACTATGTATACAAACAAGTATAGGATAATTCAAATTAAACCATTGGTTATTAATTATTCATTCCTAGAAATTAGCCAGTTGCTGGTAGCTAGTTATTAACTGCCCACTAACTGATTGTTTCAGAATTACTGGTTATTTTTTAAAAACCCCATACCTCCTAAAAGTTTGTAAGTTGATGCAAACTTTCAAAAACATTTAGCTCTGCCATTTTTCATTTCATCAATAGGAAAATTAAGTTCAATAATTAATCCAATCCAACAACTACGAATGACATTGGAATTTTTTTTTAGGATCCTAGAGTTGGAAAGGTTGGCAAAAGCCTTTTGCTTTCCTATCCTCTCCCTGCTAACATGAATTTCCCCTTTTTTAAAAATGAGAACACCACAGATCTTTCAAAAGGGCTCCAATTCCTTTAACATTCATTCTAACTCCAATCTCCTGTGAATCTCCTTGACTCTTCCACGATGAATCCCAATTCCTAAGTCCCTTTTCTGCACTTCAACACCTGCTTTCCAACCTTGCCATTCAGCATTTGGTTTTATAAAGTTTTATATTATTTTCATGTGCACATTTCTTCCTTCCCCAAATAGAGCACACGACTCCTAAAAACTTGGATTACATCACCAAAAAAATTCTGTGAATTGCCTCAAAATTATTCTTATTATTTTTAAAGTATTCAGACTTTACTGAAGTGCAATAGAGAATGCTCCATATCTCAAGTAACTCAATGTTCAGAACTAGAAAATAAATAAACATGAACTTGGGGAGGCTTGGATTTTTTTCAGTCTTCTTATTAGAGAACAATAAGGCACCTAGAGAAATGAGGACCAACACTTTCCATTCACCTGTGCACAATTAGAAATGAACACAATATACATAAATCAATACTCAATTAGTCTTTATATGTAAATCAGTTGATTTATATATAAATCAATACTAAATTAGTCAAATTTCCTTTTTGTGCTAATATGACCACAGGATAGGATAGGATTTGAAATAATCAATTGTTAAAAATAAGGGGTAAAAGAATTGTCCTGAAACAAATAATTATGCAACTTTACCTTCATACTGTTACAGTTTCATAATGTGGTAGAAACATGAAATCTGAGAATTGAGAGCTATCTTAGAGGACACCTACTCTGACTTTCACCCAATGTGAGAATTTTCTTTCTGAGGTTACTGGCAAGAAATTATTTTACCTGAATATTTTCTGTAGTAGGAATCTCACCATGCTCCAGAGAAATCTATGGCAATGCTTCCCAGACCTGGTTGTGCTTTCAAATTCTCTGGGAATATATTTTTTACATGATTATAAATATGTGTAATAAATTAATATATAAAATAATGAATACATATTTTTAAAATAACCTTTCCTGTAGCCCATCATGGACTGACTCTCAGAACCCCTAGAGTTGGCACTGGGCATCTCTATTTTTAAAAATTCTCCAAATGTTCCTAATGACAGCAAACCATGCAAACAGTGGCCGACTTCATTTCTCAATTGCTTTAGCTATTAGAAACCTCTTCGCTATATTTAGCTGATATAACTGTAAAACCTGTTATTCATTTTTCCTACTTCTTTTGCTCTTGATTAGAACAGAAAAAGCCACCTAACTGCTCTTTTTTAATGAAATACTTTAAATTTTGAAGGTAACTAATCTCTCTCTTCCTCCCCACTCTGTAGCATATTTTCTCCTTCTGTAAATGTTCTCTCTTCCTTGAAACTTTACTCAAGTGATGTGAGATCCAGACTCTTCATCATCACAATCAACTTCTTTTGCCTCTGCCCCCCCCTTAACCCAGTTTCTCAAAGACAATGACAAATGACCCCTGTGTCCTACAGATGATACTTCCAGAACAGAGGTTGTCCATCATAATGTTTCAGCTTATAAAAGCACCTCAAGGTCTTGTATTCCTTCTCTCTGTTCAGAAACCTCTTTCCCAAGACATCTGCCTGGGCAGCTCTCTTCCCTCCCTCAAGTCTATGCTCAAATGTCAGCTTCTCAATGAGTTCCTCCTTGACCAGCCTTTTTAAAATAGCAGCCCCCTCTCCCCAAAATTACTTCCAAATTTGTTTTCCCTCAAAATCCTATCAAACCCCTACTACACCACATGGTTTATTTATCTACATTTTCATTGTCTCTACCCCCGCCCCCCATTAGAAAGTCAGTTCTAGGAGGACAAGAATCTTTATCTGCTTTTCCCTTTGTTATCGATTGGCACATGGTAGACACATATTTATGGTTGATGAATGAATAAAAGATGCTTGGATTATGCATTATGTCCATTTTAACCATTAAGCATTAGGACTTTGAATAGAAGAGGGAAATGGGATTTCAGTTTTGAGTTTGAAGAGACTTTAGAAATCCTGATATGGACATGCTGCTATTGCAGATGAGTAAACTGAGGTCCAGAGAAAATCACACATGCAGCAAGTGACTTGGAAACAAGACCTCAGTTCAGCCCAGGAGGGTTAGCTTTCCAAGCAGACCATCCTTGGTCTCTATTGAAAAGATTTCCTCTCTGAAATATCAGAAGCCTACCTCAAGATGTGAGCCTTTGAGTCCTTAAATTGGCCAGATAGATACTTAAATCTAAGGCTTGATTAAATCGTGGACAGCTAATTTTAGGATAGGATAATTTCAGAAAGAGCTTTTCAAGAAAGCCTGATAAAATATACTCTATGTTTATTCAAGGGGAAATTATTCATTTCCCATATGTTTTCCCATATATGTTTCCCATGCATGACTATTGCACATGTTAGCATTTTCAAATCTTAAAACAAACCAAAAAAAAGGAGTGCATAGTAAAGCAAATAAAATGATAAAGAGTGTTAAGGAGAGACAGGGGCTTGAGAAATTCACTGGTAATTTACTGACCTTTTCAATGTATCTTTAAAATCAAATCAAATCACTGGTACAAGATACCGTTACTACAGTCCTGTGCTGGCCTCAGTTGGTGATCTGCAAGTTCACTTTCTAAACTGAATCTCCTTAGCCTTGGAGATGAAGAGTTGTGTTCAAATAACATTTATTAAAGAGTTTCTTAGGTAAATACGTGTTTGTGTTTAAAGCTACAGTACCAGAAACTTGACTGGGGAAGGTGTCTGCCAGTGATTAAAAGAAGACTCTTTCTAGAGCCCTGACACACACTTTAGGTACCATGGCTCCATGAAAGTGTTCTTCTAGACCTCGCTGGGTCGGTCTTTCTCACTGCAACGTTCATGGCTCAGCTTCTCTGAAAGTGAAGGAAAAGTCTCTGCATTAATTCAGTAAGAACCTAACCTCTTGGCAGGCTTTTTTGGATATTGATTGGCAGTGGTTAAAAATGGGTCATTGAAACATACAATAACCAAAGATAAAGAAGAAACAATTGATGAAAATTAGTTCTTTTTTTCATGTAAAATATTTGGGTTTTTTAAAATTAAAGGCACATAAGTATTGTTATAAAAATAAGACTCTAGTGTGCATACTGAATATTTTGTTTTTCCTTTTTAACCATGAGCTAAACATATAGAAATTTATACAACAGATATGCAAATAACTGTTATTCATATTAGGCAAATAATAACATGTTCCCATATTTCAGATGTGCTTTAAATAAATTTAAAACGTTATATCCTTTAAAGGTCTTCTTTCTTATTTCATGAAATGATAGAACTCTAGGGTTAGAAAAAAAATTCAAGAGGAAATTAGAAGTGAGAAAAAAATCACTGTAGAAATTGACTAAATTAGAAACAACACAAGAGCAAATAAACAAATTGTCAAAACAGATGGTGAAAAAGAAGGAAAATGTAAAGCATCAAATCTAGATGAAGAAGATTTTTTAGGGAAGGTGACAAATATTTAAGATACACAAAAAAGATCAAACATACAAAAAATACAAGTCTCTGAAGAAGAAAGCCAAGTTTAGGCTTTCTACACTAACAAACACTAAAATTGATAATCCAATAAAATTCTCCTGAAATTTTTTTTTAAATGAAACTACATATTGAAATTATGTGCTATAGTGAAATTACTAGACTTTAAAGTAAGAGGAAAAAAAATCCTTTGGGCAACTAGCCAAAAAAGATCTCATAAAGGACTTGCAAGGGAAAAATCTAGACTATCATTAGACTTTTAGACAGCAACACTTTATGCAAGAAGATAGAATTACATACAAAATATATAAGACTCTTGAGGAAGTAAATTGTAAACTAAGGATTTTTTATTCAGCAAAAATTATCGTCAAGTATCAAACTGTTATCAATACGAAAGAACTCAGGGAATATTATTCCCATATACATTTCCTGAAGTATGTCCTAGAGAACAAGATTCAGAAAACCAAGATGACTTGAAAAAAACTGTTGTAGGACAAGTTCATCAGCATTAAATATGTACTTATTTATAGTACCAAATCTAAATGAAAATCAAATGGGAGAGAGTATACGTTGTCAAGGGCCATATGCCCTGACAATGTAAATAGAGCAGAACCATTTTTTAAAGAAGGGAGTGAAGAGAGAATGATAATAGAATATGCCAAAAAAATTTTTTTAACTGTTTTCAATAATCATAATTTGTCATGTAGACTGTACTGATATGCTGAGACTTGCATGAGTGATGGGAGGGAGGGTAAAGCAAATGAATGTAGACGCACCTCAGAAATATTGCAGGTTCAGTTGCAGACAACTGCAATAAAGCAAATATTAGAATACAGTGAGTCACACAAGTTTTTGATTTCCCAGTCCATATAAAACTTTTGTTTGCACTATACTGTAGTCTATTAAGTGTGCAATAGCATTATGTCTAAGAAAAAGAATGTACATGCCTTAATTTTAAAACATACTTTATTACTAAAAAATACTAACCATTATCTCACAATGCAGTGTTGCCACAAATCTTCAATTTGTAAAACAAAACAAACAACAACAACAAAAAACGCTATACCCATGAAGCATGATAAAGCAGAGTGCAGTAAAATGATGGATGCCTATAATTATGGCATATCCTAATTATATCATTCTCTGTACCTCAATAACCAGAATTCACAGTGTAGAATAAAGGAGATATAAATATAATATGGGAAAATGTTAAGTAAGAACCCTATAGTCCTGAAATGCAGTTAAAAACACTAGTATGAGCTGATGTACTATCATAAACATGCATACATCTCCAAGCTCTTTTAACAGAAAAGGAATAAAAACAGTGGCTAGCCCAATAACAGTAAATATTTCTGTGCCTCAAGTATGGTCTTGAAATACAATTTCCCACTAAAGGAAACCAGTTTCTTGTATGAATGGCTGTTTCCAATTCTGGGGCATGAAATATACATGATGAGTCTGGAACACCTTTGTGTTCAGAGCACAGCAAGAAAGCTATCAAACCCTGTTAGTATGATGTTGAAAGAACTCAGGAGCCAATATGAAGAGTCTCCCAGTAGCCAAAGATGGGATAATTTGAGCTTCAGTAAAGGTAAGAAATACAATGGATTAAAACACATAAAATAGATAACAAATGCTCCAAAATGGCAGCACAGAAAGCACCTGAATTTCCCTCCTCCAATGGATGACGCACTGTATGTACAGCTACACACAGAATAATTCCCTCTGAGAGAAATACAGAGACTAGCTGGGTGACTCCTACCCAGAAGGTGAATGAAAAAATGCCCATAGAGAAACAGGTAGGGGCCGCTGAGACACACACTTTTGTGTCACACATAAACCCCATCCCTGACATAGCATCAGGCGATCAGGAGGGAACCCCCAACTTGCAGCTTCTCCCTGAGACTGAAGGGTTTGGACCAGGCATCTAGTGCCCCCAACTTGTAAGGTTCCTACCTGAGGGATGGGCCCCCCAAACACCTAGCTCTGTAAGCCAATGGGACTTGTGTTCAGAAGCCCCATGGGACTATAGTAAACAAAGAAGCAGTTTTTAAAGAACGCAGAAGCACCCCCATGGCTATATACCCAGGCTCAGCAAAAACGTCCATCTCTCAGTTTCTCCCTCAAAGGGATTGGACTTCATACTTTCCCAGCTGCTGCCTGGGTGTCAGTTTCTAATCCGCCTGCATCTAGGTGCTCACTGGCGTTGTCTGCTTTGAGACACGGACAGGTCTCAAATTCAGGGAGCCGCTAAGAACAAAGACCCTAAACCCTCAAGGTGCTACCAAAAGTCTGTTAGAACTAATAAATGAATTCAGTAAAGTTGCATGGTACCAAAATCCTTTACATTTCTATGGACTAACAATGAACTATCAGAAAGAGAAATTAAGAAAACAACCCCATTTACAATAGTATAAATAGAATAGAATAGAATACCTAGGAATAAAGTTAACCAAGGAGCTACAAGACTTGTACACAGAAAACTACAAAACAGTGTTGAAAGAAAGAAGATCTAAACAAATGAAAAACTCCAACTCTAAACTTGCCAAAGGAATTGAAAAAAGTGGGTTAGAGTCAATTTTAGGCTCTTACTGAAAGATCAGTATATGAAGAGTTAACCAAAGGGACTAGATCCATAAGAATAGGAACTATATCCATAAGAATAAGAATTATTGATCTGACTCTGAGAGCTGGAACCAAGAGCACCATGAGTCCTATATACGTTAAATCTTGACAAGCACTGCCCTATGCAATTGGTATTCTGAAAGGAGACAGACTTTTGTCTGGTGTTCATGATAGCCAGATCCCTTAGCCAGAAAGCAGTTCGGATACTAATCAAACTTTGTCACAGGAAGCAGGAATGAAGAAGAGGAAAGCAATCAAAGGGTTGATAAATAATGGATTAGCATAGTACAGCTAAAGTAATACAGTTGTGTCCAATGACCTGAGCTTGCAGAAATTCAGTGAAACCACTGGAGTAACTGCTATCAAGACTATAATTGGTCATTTTGTATTGGTCATGCTAGACTTGTATTCTTCTCTTATTATAATTTGAGAGGCATTAGATGCACCTGCAAAAGCAAAGCCCTTGACTATTCCTATGTGACCTCAGATAAGCCACTTCACCCCCCAACATTCTAGTCTCTACAGCTGTAGGCAAAGATTTATAACTTTCATCAGTAATGGGCCTGAGATCTTCATTTGTCTGAAATTTATGCAAGTGCCGAGTATGATTATTATTTTAGCTGACAAATAAAAAGACTGTCACTTGTTTTTGAATGCTTTGTGAAGCAAAAGACACAAGGATGAAATTATGCCGATCATCTTTTTTGTTTTGCCTGCTGATGGAGTTTGATTGAACTTGTCTGAATCTCATGATAAATATGCAACATAACAAAGGATTAAATGAAAGACCATTTAATTACCTGAATCAGAGTTTGTAAAAATGTATATGTGCTCATGGCAGGGGGAGAGGATTGGTGTAATTAGTATCCCTGAATTTAGAAAAATTGTGTCTGGCAGGAAAATGTGTACATGTTTGGCAAAAATTGAGTGACAGGTCAAGAACTCCTCAAGCTAAGAAGATTATATCAACAGATGCATTCCCCATCTGCTCACTGAATGCACAGAAATGGAAATCATATTTTTTCTCTATCAACTGAAGTTTCGGTTATACTCAGAGTCCATGAATCATACCATACCAATTGCTAAGATTGAGAAACGTAAAACAAGAATAACAGAAGACGAAAGGAAGCTATTTTCTATGTGAAACAAAAGATATTGTCAAAGACACATTCTGGGCTTCATTATGAAACTCACACTCCTGTCTGCAAAAGGCACAATTCAAAGACACACTAAAAAAGCAAATCTGTGCTTGTACCAAAATGCACATATAAAAGCTGGCCATGAAAGTGTTATTGGGACCACAGGTCACCAACATCACAGATGGATTCTTTAAACCATGTAATAACACAGTGTTTTCAAAATCTCCTATTTTGAAGTGGTGGGGACTTCCATGAAACACCGAGATCATATGAGACTTTTTTACCTGCTAGATGCATAGTGATACTTCTGTGTCTTGCAGTGCTATTTCAGGGAGATTGAAGAAACTTATTTAAGTTCAAATGAAAATAACAAACTCATAGTAAGAAATTAGCCATGCAATTTACCATTTATTAAATTACTCATGTATCAACAAACATTTATAGATGGCAGGATTTGTGTAAGGCCTTGAGCTACTATAAAGAACGATAAAGACCACCGTACCCACACCCACCCCTGCCCCACATTGGTCCTTACTCAATTCTTACCAACACCAAGCTGCACATCATCGTATTTTGACTCACTCATCCTTTATAGAAAATTCTTAATCCATCTGACTGCAATTTCTCAAATCTTAGACTTATACAGGATACAGGGTCTTCATCAAAATTTTTCAAAAGCTCTGGTTATTGCTGTTACTATTTGCTACTGGAAAGATCCACACAAGGCAATGCTAAAACGTGGAGACTCTGTTTCTTCCAATATTAATTATGTAAAAGTGTTAACAGGAATGGTTTGCATCTCCATGCTGAGGCTGAAGAGGAGTTACAGAGATAACTGGCTTTTATTTTCTTTGGGCTCAGTGTTTCCTGAGTTAGTATTCCCTACCACAAAGTTTCAACTAAGCTTAATGCCTGTGTTGCATTATCAAATCCAGACACCTGAAATTCTGACATAATACCAATCCTGTGGGGAATAAACTTTAACATCCATCATATTATTTAATCGTCACAACAAAGCCCTTGTTGAAATATGACTCAGGAGGATGAGAAGTACTGTCACATGAATGAAACAAATTAAACGTGAAAGGAGAAACCCAGGTACTCTGGAAATGTAGGCGACAGTGATTTATTTCTGCACCAAACAGAAGTTCGGAGGAAACCTGGATATGGCAGAAATAGAAAAATTGTGGCACTCTGTGATTCCCTTCTTAGCGGTATGGAAAGATCAGTGGGTGGATTATCATGGGCAGTTGACAAATCAGTTGTCACACAGGTATTTATATTCATGATGGGAGATGCTGCTCAAAAGAGTGAATACACTGCCTGCAAACCTTCTAAACAGCTAATGACTTGTCGGTTAAATGCATGGTGTTGGGAGAACAGAGAAGGGAATAGTCTTTAGATTCTCCAAAGTTTTGGCTAGAACACTGAATTACTTGGATACACAGATGGTGTTTTCATCACTTCTTCTTCCTAACAGTTGGGACTTCGGAAAGGCTAGAGAAATCTTGGATGTGAACAATTGCCTACACAGATGGTAATGGTGAACTGGTTTGGCTAACAGTTTTAAATTCCAGACCGATGGATTCCTATCTACTGAAGAATGAGAAGGGAGAGGGAAAAAAATGGGTAAAGAAAGTGTAACTTAATACACAAGTAAAAGAATAATGTGTATTAAGTTATGGTTTCTTTATCTACTGTATTTGGAAGTAGAAATAATCAGAAGGCCACATCTAAAAGAGCCATGAAGGGACTTCCCTGGTGGCCCAGTGGTTAAGAATCCGCCTGCCAATGCAGGGGGATACGGGTTTGAGCCCTGGTCTGGGAAGATCCCACATGCTGCGGAGCAACTAAGCCCATGCACCACATCTACTGACCCTGCGCTCTAGAGCGTGTGTGCCACAACTACTGAAGCCTGCATGCCTAGAGCCTGAGCTCCACAACAAGAGAAGCCACAGCAATGAGAAGCCTGCGCACCGCAACTAAGAGTAGCCCCCACTCGCCTCAACTAGAGAAAGCCCACGCGCAACAACGAAGTCCCAATGCAGCCAAAAATTAATTAATTAATTAATTTAAATAAATAAATAAAATAGCCATGAAGGGTGGCAACTAGGGATGCAAAAGGCTTTGCCAAATTTCGGCTGATAAAACAACTCTGACTAACTTAATCGAATTTGTCACTTGGCACTCACCATGTACTCATGAGATATGGGAGTCAGTAAACAGGAGAAATTTCCCCAGGGAATCAAAACTACCCATGGAAATCAAGTTTATGCTGGGACAAGTGACAGAGCAGCAAGATAAATAGCAGAAGTCTTGGCCAAAAGAGACCTATATCTACAATTATGAAGGAAACACAGTAAAATAAAAGGGATTCTTAGTGGTGGAAATGCCACCTGCTCTTTAAAACTGGGAAACACCCAAGGATTTGATTCAGGAAATTTATATGCAAAACTTTAACAGTCATAATACTTACTTTTAACATATTTACTTGGGGTGAAGAGCGCAAGTTTCAGATTTCCCAACATAGTTTTGTAGTAGGAATCTTTCCCCCATGATGTTTATGGTAAAATCATGAGATAACATAAAATAAAAATTGAAAGCACTATGAGTACCAAGTCCTTCAAAATGGCAGGAATTGCATTCATTTATACATTCAAGATTTACTGAGTGCATGTTGTGTTCTAGGCATTGCCCAGAGTCCAGGAGACACTGAGGTAAATAATAACTTCTACCCTCATGGAACTCAGAGCCTGGTTGGGACAGACAGTCTTATCGATGCTCAAACTGCTCTTTGAGTATCAATGACCAGTCAGGAAAAAGCTCTTCAGAGGAAATGAGGGATTAGATGTTTGAAGGGAGAGAAACTTACCAGGCAGAAAGGGGCCGAGGACAAGAGACCCCATTCAGAGGTATAGCCTTCACAAGGGCAGTGTGATGTGACCCCCACTGTATTCAGACTGATGGTGTGCAAGGGGGAAAAGGCAGGAAATGGGCCATTAAAAAACCAAGTGGGAGTGCTATTCACAATAGCCAAGACATGGAAGCAACCCAAACGTCCATTGACATATGAATGGTTAAAGAAGGTGTGGTACATATATACAATGGAATACTACTCAGCCATAAAAAAGAATGAAATAATACCATATGCACCAACATGGATGGACCTAGAGATGATCATACTAAGTGAAGTCAGACAGAAAAGGATAAATATATGATATCACTTAAATGCCGAATTTAAAAAATGATACAAATGAACTTATTTACAAAACAGAAGTAGACCCACAGATATAGAAAACAAACTTATGATTACCAGGGGGGAAAGGGAAGAGAGGGACATATGAGGAGTTTGGTATTAACATATATACACTACTATAAAACAGATAACCAACAAGGACCTACTGTAGAGCACAGGGAGCTCTACTCAATATTTTGTAATCACCTATAAGGGAAAAGAATCTGAAAAAAATATATAAATATATAGATGTATAATTGAATCACTTTTGTACACCTGAAACTAACACAACATTGTAAATCATACTTCAATTTTTAAAAATTAAGTTAATGATTAAAAAATAAAAACCAAGTGGGACTTGTGAAGGGCTTCGTAATACCTGCTCTGTTTTCTAATATGAGTGACAGAAGACATTTAAAAAGTGTAAACAACTGTTGAAGTAAATGGAAAAACATTGGTTCATTGGATCCGAATGATTTTTTGTTTTTATTGACCTATCTCTGCAGCATTCTGGGTTTATGTTGTATTTTGAAGACATCTCTTTAAGTGGACAGACAGTGCCTTGTTCATAAGGTAGTTGCAACAACCTTTTTTAGCAAATGCCCATCTTCTTAACTGTGCTGTGAAACAGCGTTGAGCCCTACCCCCCTTAGAAAGTAGAGACTTTGCATTCTCTGCTTTCTACATTTGATTAAGACTAAAGCCTTTCCTGTTTTAGAATGAATTTGTCAGCAAGGCGAGCAGGAAGCAGTAAACAAAAGTGCTGTGAAACTTTACTCTCTGTGGCAGTATGTTGTCACCTTCAGTGACACCAGAGTCTCTACCCTCAGGAGATGCCATCTCTCCTGTGGCAGCTGGCTTTGTCCTTACAAAGGGAGAGATCCCTTACCTAATAAGGATTAATTCCCTATGCAGCTTTAATAAGGGGCAGGGGTGTGTCCCCAGTGACACAGTGACAGAAATCTTCACTGATGTAAATTGAACATTACCCTTTAGAGCTCAAGAAAGCTCTATTTCCTTGGGTTCTTTGCTCCTCTTAGTTCAAGCTAATATAGTAATTTTGTTTTCTGAAAATCTTAATGCTATTTACATTCCTGGATCTAGTCAAGACTCTGGAGTCCCATTCAAAGTTCATGGCCTCAGAGTTATGGTAAATGCTCAGGAAAAGTTCATTGCCAAGAACGTGGCCTTGGAAAGGTATTTCAACCATAGGAAAATATCTGTTTCTTTTGAAAGCTAGAAAAAAATAGTTCATCAGCAATATGTCTATTAACATATTGCCCAGTTCCAGATTTTCCCTTATTACAAACCCTTTTCTTTTTAAAAGCACATGTTGTCTTTTATTTATTTATTTATTTATGGCTGCGTTGGGTCTTCTTTGCTGTGTCTTCTTTGCTTCTTTGGGTTTTCTCTAGTTGTGGTGAGCAGGGGCTACTCTTCGTTGCAGACTTCTCATTGTGGTGGCTTCTCTTGTTGTGGAGCACAGGCTCTAGGCACGTGAGCTTCAGTAGTTGTGGCACATGGGCTCAGTAGTTGTGGCTCATGGGCTCTAGAGCTCAGGCTCAGTAGTTGTGGCTCACGGGCTTTGTTGCTCCGTGGCATGTGGGATCTTCCCGGACCAGGGCTCGAACCCGTGTCCCTGGTATTGGCAGGCAGATTCTTAACCACCGGGCCACCAGGGACGTCCCTGTACAAACTTTTTTGGTCTTGTTCTATTCATATAATTTGCTGTGAAGAAATTTTACTGTGTCTCCTATTTTTTTAGAGATGACACTATTTACTTATTTGATGTTGAATTACCATTTCAGACAACTTTTTATTAATTTTATTTTTAATTACAATGTATTAGTTTCAGGTGTACAGCAAAGTGATTCAGTTATACATACATATATATGTATATGTGTGTGTATATATATATATATATATAGAGAGAGAGAGAGAGAGAGAGAGAGAGTCTTTTTCAGATTCTTTTCCTTTATAGGTTATTATAAGATATTGAGTATAGTTCCCTGTGCTATACAGTAGGCCCTTGTTGTTTATTTTATATACAGTAGTGTGTATATGTTAATCCCAAGCTCCTAATTTACCCCTCCCCCTGACCTTTCCCCTTTGGTAACCATAAGTTTGTTTTCTATGTCTGTGAGTCTCTTTCTGTTTTGTGTATAAGTTGGACCTAGAGACTATCATACTAAGTGAAGTAAGTCAGACAAAGACAAATGTCATGTGACATTGCTTATATGTGAAATCAAAAAAAAAAAATGAACCATTTCAGACAACTTTTACATGAGGCTCCTTTTTGTATCATCCGTGCTCTTCACAAATTCTGACCACATTAGCAAAAATCTCTCAACTCTTAAGCAATGTCTTCTCTAATATACTGTAATACAGCACCAAAACTAGAAGGCTTGAATTCCAGACCAAAAACTGTCATTCATGAAATAAGAGACCTTAAAATGTCATTTAACCTCTGGGCCTTAGTGTCCCCACTTTACAGGTGTGTCCCTGCTGATCTTAGTGTTGTTTGTAGATCCAATAGGGAAAACGGACCTAAAAGCTTGTTGTATTATAAATTTACTCATTTATTGGATAACATAATTGTTGCTGTGTCTAAAACACAAAGTTGCGCTTCAAAGATTATGTCTTTATTCAATGCTAAGGCCGACTGAAAGCATTCTTACTGGGAGCTAAACCCTGGTGAATTTGATACAGGCATTAACTTAGACAACCTACAGGAAGGGGACGGTTAATATATCCTTCAAACATCTCATTTAGTATCAACTTTCTCTTCTGAAATTTTGATAGAAGGGCTAATCAACTCAAGATAGAACCCCTGGGTGCATGTCTGCTGTGCTGAGATCCAGAGATGATTTGTGTCACCCGTGTACTTTAGAATTGAGTTTTGGCAAGTTATGAAATTGACAACCTGCAGTGAAAATTTCAAAACACATAGACTCTTTCTCAGATTCACTGTTTCACTTCTTAAATGTGAGTCTCAGAGATAAGTTTTTGTTGCCAAAAGTTTTAGATCTGCTGAAAAGCCTGGGCAAGTATTCGATAGGGTCCCTCGAGTTCCATGCTAGCAGCAAGGCAGAAATAGTTTTGGCCTGGCAATTTCAAGGCAGGTGTTACCAGTTGGTTGCCTGAACCATGGAAAAACCTCCTTCTGGTCTTTTAAAAATGCCTGATTTGAGCGACACTACCTCCTGATGGGCCTGCCATGGAGAATTAGTTTCAGAATGCACTTATAGGAAGTGGACTGAATGAAGTTACTGGATGAGTTAGGAATGTATACTTAAATATTGAAAAAAGTCTGCCCAAAACAGCAATCTTGGTTTTGGCTTCATTGAAACTGAACTGCCCTTTTGTCTTGTTTTGTTTTGTTTTCTGATGGTATTTAGCCAGTGGGTTCAGCTGCTTATATTGGAGTTTGTGGTTCATGATAGTAAAATCAGGGCATGGGAAGGCCTTTATAAAATACAGTCTTATAGAAATGAAGGCAAAATATTACACTATGTGTTAGCGTTATGAATCTAACCAAAGACTAGAAAATATATGTGTGGCCTGCTTTCTGAAATATAGGTTTTCCTCACTTTGAAGAATAGAAACCATCCAGAAAAGCTGGATATAAGTCAAGTTCAATTTTCTGGTGGTCTTCCATGGTTAAAAAAGTGATGTGGTTATTAGGAAAATAAATCCTCCGGTGAATTACAGTATTGGTTTAAGTGTAAAGCGGATAATGAAGGCTCTTCAGCGGTTCTTGCGAGTCTGAGGGTCATGTCTCCCTTGAAAGTCTTATACAAACTAAATGTCTCACCTAGAAAAGTGAATAAAGAACACACTGCACAATTGGGGTTGTAATTCCGTGGGGTTCCGGTTCACTGATGGACCCCAGCCCTCCAGGGTTCCCCACAATGCTTACGTGGACTGACCCGCCTTGAAGATCTTTTCGTTTCTAACTCTCATTTTGCAGCTTTCCCTTTTCTATAGACAAATCCTAGCAAATCTGGTGTGAGTTCTTTCTTACCACCCTCCCTACCCCTGAAGGCCAGTATGTCTCTGAATAAGTGTTGATCTTGACCAGAAATGGCAGGAGTGAGAGCTGTCATTTACTGGGTGTCTACCCTGGGCAGGCAGCGTGCTGAGTGCGTTATATACAATACTACTCACGTCTCCACATTGTTTTGAGGTGTCTTGGATGGCGGGTGTGCACCACAGAGCATTCCTCTAACTCAGAGGAAGGGAAGCAAAAGACACTGTCTGTATTTCAGAGATACAAGAGATGATGGACCCACACTTCTAATTTTGTCCAAGAACCCCCAAATCACTGATTAAGAATGTCAGACTGAGACAAATAGCATATGATATCACTTATATGTGAAATCTAAAAACATGATACAAATGAAGCTATTTACAAAACAGAAATAGACTCACAGTCATAGGAAACAAATTTGTGGTTACCAAAGGGAAAACAGGGGAGATAAATTAGGAGTTTGGGACTGACATATACACACTACTGTTTATAAAATAGGTAATCAACAAGGACCTACTGTATGGCACAGGGAACTCTATTGAATATTTTGTAATAACCTATAAGGGAAAAGAATCTGAAAAAGAATATATATATATGTATAGCTGAATCACTGCTGTCCCCCTGAAGCATTAGAAATCAACAATACTTCAATTAAAAAAATGTATGTAAAAATTTTTTAAAAAGAAGGCCAGACTATGTGTGTCTCTCTAGGTTCCCGCAGAATGAGAGGATGGCTTTAGATCAGGTGCTTAGCCTTCCCATTCACCCTTTGGGCTTGGCTGGAGTTGGAGGTGAAGCAGGCTTCCAGACCTTCTTACTGAGAAATCTCACTTCCCTTCCTCACTGCTCTGAAATCACTGCCGTGCCCCTCTGACTGCTGCCTTTTGCTTTGCTTTGTCCACACAGGTAACGACACTGACTCAGGAGGTGTCACAGTTAGGTAAAGACATGAGGGCTGTGATGCAACTTCTAGAACACATCGTGTCCCCCCAGCAGCCCGCTCGGTTTTGCTCTCTGCACACCACCTCTGTGTGTCCCTCCAGCTTACAGACCAGGATGACCTGGAGCACGCACCAACCCTGTCTACACTTGCAAGCAGGTGGAGCCGCTTATACCCAAGCCCAGCTTTGTCACGGGAATGTCACCCCTGACATGTGGAGTGTGGATCCCTCCTCTGTGGGGAGCAGCCCCCAGCGAACTGGCGCTTACGAGCAAAATCCCACAGGCGGTGAACTGTATCATTCTCCGAACCTTGATTATTCACCTGCCCACTACCAGGTTGTCCAAGAAGGTCATCTGCAGTTTTTAAGGTGCATCTCTCCACAGTCAGACACGACGCTGATGCCTCTGCAGTCCATCTCGGCCACTCTCTCGTCCTCTGTCTGCTCCTCCTCAGAAACATCTTTGCACCTGGTTCTCCCAAGCAGATCGGAGGAGGGCAGCTTGGACCAAGGAGCCATGAGTTCCTTCAGTCTGGAAAACCTGCCAGGATCTTGGGACCAGGAAGGAAGGGCATCCATCTCTACTGAACCCTCGGAGAACTTTCCCCTGGAAGTTGTCAAAAGCCCAGCAGAAGTGAAAGATACTAAAGCCATAAACGTATGATATTAGGGCACGTGAGGCAGCCGCCAGTTTCAGCTCCACCACTGCATGACAGCCCTGGTTTGCCTTTCTTGCCTCTGGCAGCGTGAAGACTGGGCAAGGCTGGGAGACCTGCGGAAGAGAGGAGCCGGGGAAAGGCAGAAACACCTCCAGACTGTAGCAGACACTTCCTGGATCCTGGAAACAGAATAGGAACATTTTCCTGTACAGGTATTAACTTCCTGGTCTGTTTGACAGACTTTGGTAAAAGTCCAAAGACCCTGAGGGTCTGAGCAGCTAGAAGTCCCAGACAAAGAATGTGTGGATTCATTTTGTCCTAGGTGGCTTTTGTGAAGTGCAGTAAAGTTTTTTCCTGAGTGCCTGCGTGTCACTCCTGAACAGTATCTATAGAACTGTGGGCTCTGGGAGTGCACAGCTCCAGCTGATCTATTTCTCAAATGTAGGAGGCAAAGGGACAATTATCACTGCATGTCATCTCCTAGACAATCAGTCACACAGAGCTGGTGGCCAGTGGTCAGCTATTGCACGTTATTTGCCATGTAAATGAATATGTCTTTATTTATCAAAACAAAAGAGACACTATTTTTATATCCTTGGTATGAAATATGTATTTAAACTATTTAAACTATTTATAAAGAAATGAATGTTTTCATTTTGGTAAAAAAAAGAAAAAAGCTTGCTGTTTTAACAAGAAATGCACTACTGTTATGTATAGTAGATCAAAAATTATTATTCAGAGGATGTAGTTTCGAAAGGAAGCCCCCCCCCCCCTTTATCTGCATGCAGTTTGCAACAAATGTATCCTCACGCTTCTGGATTACAGAAGAAAAGTGAGGTCATATTTTATTAATGAAATAAAAACCTGGACTGAGTGTCTGGCATGGTAGGGGGAGGAGGGGGAGGTCCACCTGGTCTCTGGGGACTCCGGTAACCACCTGAACTGAGGCTGCCGCCTCTGTGCCTGTGTAAATGTCTCTCCTCCAGCCATCTTACTTCGTGGTTCTGGAACCCAAAACTGGTCTGAGGAATATGAGATCGCAACTACATTGAGCTATTTTGGCCTCAAAACGAGGAAGAAAACCTTGGGTGTATCCTTCCTCTATGCTGTTCTTTCAGGAGCGCTTGCGTAGACCGGTGAAAATTCCAAAATGAAGCCGAGACTTCAGAGCTCCGATTTTTGAGAAGGATGCCAGCTTGCTTTGGATCAGCACTTTAATTATTTTTCTTTAAAGCTCTCAACATTGCTGTGAGTTATGCAGAGCAGGTGTTTTCATTCTCATTTTGCAGAGGAAAAATAAATAAATCCCCAGCAATTACACAGCTAGGGAGCTAGAGACAGTCTAGAACCTATAGTGCTTTCTACATCTCAACCAATACCCAAATTCAGATGCTGGCGTGGTAATGATGCAAACGCCTTCGCTTCAGGTTTATTTTATGTTTAAGAACATTTCAGGACTTATCATCCCAGATGTTCTTAGAAAACATATTGAATTCACATTCTGGAGTCACCCTGTTCTTATTTCCCACCACAAAGCATAAACAATTTGAAAATTGTATTATTAAAAACATGTACACAAAGCAAGACTTCTGGTGTGTGACTCTTATATCCTAAAATTGGCTAGAGTAGCAGAAAGAAAAGAAACCTTCTCTAAGAAAAATGGCAACAGTACATGTGTCTGAAGCAGATCACTTAAGACTCGTGTCTTCTATTCCCCTAGGTCCAAAATTCAATCTCTCCCTACCTAAGTGAATGGGAAAATTGAGGCAAAGGCAACCTGCTGGATTTAATGTATTTATTTGTAGTCACCCTTTTTGCTTATCCTGACCTAAGTCATCATTTTAAGTACCATTCAAATAGAACTAATTGGTGTTTGTTCATGATTGTCTTTCTGGCAAACTAGCACTACCATTGCTGATGTTAATAATAATGACTGACATTCTGGTTTTTGACTACTGACTATGTACCAACACGTGTTTAGGAATTAACACATGTTATGTTTCCTTACCTAGTAGTCAAACAATGCTAAAAGTTACTTATTATTATTTTATCCCCATTTTGTAAATGAATAATTGGGACACAGATTCTTTAACTTGCCCAAATCCCACTGTTTTCAGTAATAGCTGCAATACCCCCGTGGCCACTCTGGGTACCCCTCCCTTCATGTCCAAATCCATTCCTGCTGCCTTTTGAAACTGTACTAGTAATTAATTTCCTTTGAAATCCATGAATAAAATAAAATAAAATATTTTTTTAAAGCATACATATGGGATAAAATAGTCAAGCTCCAAGGATTTGGGAAAGTCGTGGTGAAATGCCTGGAAACATGTCCATATTTTTCCAGCTAGTTACCTTCTTTGTACCTACTCCTGAGAGCTGACTTCAGTGGCTGTAAGAACCAGCTGCCCACCCTGGGCAGGTCTGCAACTGGACAGCAAAGAGCAAGCACCTGGGAGAACTGGGGGCCCCCATTGATTCTTCCAAAATGGCACCTGCCTCATGTGAATCAGCCTCACCTTATTCCTTATTAACCTTTCCCCTCGTCACCATTATGCTGACAAAGAGAACTCTCTCATATCCAGAGCAGCTCAGAATGACATGTTTTGGGTTTTCCTTTGTCTGTTTATGTGTGTTGTGATATTATGCTAGGAAATGAGAATTCCAAGTTCTAGGTGTTTGATTTTCTAAACACTGTTGCTATACAAGTAGCAGAGGCCCTTGCTGTCTGCTCAGAGATACATTTTTGTATCCCTACATTTTCCTCACCTCCCCACTCTCCCCTAAAGAAGCAAAACAGAGATCTAGAAGGAAGAAAAACACTTAAGTTATTGGTCAAGTATATTTTCTTAAAAATAATATTGGGGACTAAATTTTTCTGTGTAGTTCTATATAAGAGAACCAGATAGACAGATTACATAAGACTTTATATTGATACAACGTAAGAAGAAATTTCTGAAAATTAAAGCTACTTACAGATGGAGTTTATTGCCTTAAGAGGTGGTAAAATCAGTAATAAATTGTCCTCTCAGAGGTTGCTTAACTATTTGACAGGAATATTGTTTTCCAGAGGGGCTCTATATTCAGTGTGAAATTAGCAGAATCCCTGCATCAGAATCACATAGGATAATTGTTTGAAATGCAGAAAATCTAACTTAACCCAGTCCCTCTGAATGGGGCCTGGGAATCTACCATTTAGTAAACTCCCTGGGTGACTTGCATGCATTAAGGATTGAAAAATATTGCTCTAGAATCTATAACAATAAAAGATTGAGTCCTAGCTAATTTATACCTAAGTGGGCTAGCACCTAAATTTTATTAAAGACAGCCCCAGGTCTATAATTGTATAACAGAGACGTCGGGTTAACCCTTGTATCAGTAGTTCTAAAATTTTAGTTTGAATAACATATTTCCAGAGGCTTTTATTAAAATAGAGATTTCAAGGCCCTGATGCCTAAGATATGGGCTGGGTCCCAAGTGATTCTGATACAGATGTTCCAGGGAACAAACTCTAGAAACATGGCCCTAAGCAGTGTGATCATCTCAATAATGAAGAGTTAGACCAACTAGACCCAAACCAATTACAGCTGACGATTGCATGCAATACTATTTCCATATAGTTCCTAACACATCGGTGATTTTTTGATGAAAGTAATTGATCATTTTCTCCAAGAGAGCTTTGAACATTCACTCACTGTTTCAGCTCTAATGATTGATTGCCTACTATGTGTCATGCACCAGTATCTCCTGATTTGTTGTGGGTCTCTGAGTTTCACTTGGATTTTCTAGAAGGAAAAAAGTGAAAATGCCATTTGAAGTCTCATAAATGGGTCAGTTCTGCTGGATAGGGAGAAGCATATTTGGATGTGAAGCAAGCCAACTCTTTGGCTGGAGAATGACCATTGCTATGGATGCCCCAGTGTGGAATGGAACTGCTCCTGTCAAGATTATGATTTTATCCAGAACAGTGAAACTAGCTTGTTCCAAATAGTTCCTGCTGAGGCTGCTTCTTCTCATGAAGTGTGTAGTTCCCTTCCTAAGGGTATCCTTATCAGGCACTGCCTTTACAATTTATAATTCTCCAAGTGTCACCTTCCTCAGATTATCGCCATCACTGACAGTAGAGCCTCAGCACATGCACAGGCTCAAATAAAGGCTGTTCCAAAGACTTCCTTTGCCCACTGCTTTCATCTTATCCAATGACAAATGCTACCAGTAAACAGGATGCTGAGAAAGGAACAAGCATTTTGGCAGAACGCAAATGAGGGTTTGCGTCCAGCCATTTTTTTCCTTGCTCTGGGACCTCAGACAAGTTCTTTAACACTTCTGAGACTCACTTTCTCCATTTGAAAATCGAGGATTAAACTACATCTAACCTGAAGAGACTTTGTAAAGATTTAATGAAGTAATTTATGTGAAAGCACACTGCCTGACATCTGATGAATGCTAAGCAAATGTCAGTTCTCTCCCCTGGCTCTCTTCTACCTCCCCCCTGACCCCCCCGCCAGTCTCCCCATCTCCTTCCACCACTAATTCTTCCACCCTTCCTTCCCCAGACCTCGCCCCCAGCCTTCTCCCTGGCTCTCCTTTTTCCTCCGTTCTCCCCTCCCTCCCTCCCGCTCCCTCCTTTCCCCTCCCCTACATGTCCCAGGCTAAATTCTGGAAACTGAGCCCCCTTGGACATTCTTTCTGCATAGGTCAAAATCTAGCTTTTGTACTATGTCCCCAACAATAGACTTCTTCACAGTGTTCACAATCATGTCAACATTTACCTTAAAAAAATATCACTGAGGAGGCACCAGGGGAAAAAATTGCTCTCTGCTCCTGCTACCTTAGCCCCAACCTGTGTGGCTTCTGATTTATTTACCTGAATTTTAGTAATTAAAGCCTTTTTTAAAAAAAATTTTATTAGAATATAGCTGATTTAAAATGCCATGTTAGTTTCCACTCTACAGCCAAGTGTATCAGTTATACATATACATATATCCACCCTTCTTTTAGATTCTTTTCCCATATAGGTCATTACAGAGTATTGAGAAAAGTTCCCTGTGCTAAAGCCTTTTTAAAAACTCTTCACAATTACAGAAAGATGCAAGACATTTATTCACGAATGTGAATATTTTACATAAACATATACTTTTTTTGCCCATCAATTTCTTTATGGAAGTTTGTGGTTGCTTCATAAATCACACACACACATGAGCCAGGTCCACCACCCTGGGCCACAGAGGACCTGGGCTCTGTCAGCCACAAGCCTCAGAACTTTCTGGCAAGTGGTCTTGCTCTCTTGCCCAGAGCTCCTCGGCTGGAAGCAGAGATGATGAAATGTCGGCCACTTCATACGGACGCCTTCAAAGACTCCCCTTGGTCTCCCATGGAGATAGTAGGTCCCACCAGAGGAAATAAGCTAAATGCCACTGCCTGCAGTGCGTGTGAGAGAGGCCATTCCTTGGGGTGTGTCATTAAACAGAGCCCTGAAAAAAGAGCTCACAAAAGACCCAAGGACAGCTCAGTGAGGCAAAGACCAGCATGTCTGCACCTGCAGTTCCAAGGAATTAAATAGCTGTACATTCTACAAAAAAAGAGCTGGGTGGGCAAAACACATCCTGTGGGCAAAACCAGGCCTTCTCAGACTCCTTCTGCCTCTGGTTTTTTTTCCCCTACGGAGATAAGAAGCTGGGAATGAGATGAAGTTAATACTGAATCTAAGGCTCTGATTTTGAGGGAGGGTTTTTTTCTTTTTTTTTTTTTTTTTACAGTTGACTTGATAAAAATAGCACATACATGTGATATATTTGAGTACAACAGAAAATAAAATGGGAGGAGGTGAGAAAAAAGTGTGTCCGTCTGTGTTTTTCATTTTTGTAAGAAGCCAATATAATCCCTTGAGGGGACCATCCTCGTTTAAGAATTCCCTCTGGGGTAGAGATTACACTATGCCTTTGGTACGCTTGCTTCCAGTGATGAATTTTCTACCAGGGTTGAAGCCCCTGAACTCCAGCGGGCAGTTTCTTCTTCACGATGGTTCACTTTTCCTGAGGGAGAATTATTTCTGAACTGCTTGTCGGGGTCGTGTTAACCGCTGCTGACGAAGGGGCTCAAACTCAGCCCCATCTCTTGGGGAACACCGAGCCCTTTGAGGGGCTGCAGCTATGTGACCCCCACTCTGAACGTCTTTGGGGTCCCATGTTGTGACCGGCAGTGATGTCCAGGAGCCCTCAGCTGAAATGTAGATTTCTGAAAATCTCCATAGTAACCCATTGTCCACAATGAGTCCAGATTGTTCCTCTTGCTCTAATCAGGCAACCTGCAGAAAAGAAATCGAATTGCCATCTCTGGTTTCTAGTATCAAAAAGATATTTGAGCCCTAGACCTGGATCTCTTAGTATATCTCTGGTTAACTTACCCAAAAACCACATCCACAAGAAAAGGGAACCCTCCTGCACTGTTGGTGGGAATGTAAATTTATACAGCCACTATGGAGATCAGTATGGAGGTTCCTTAAAAACTAAAAATAGAACTACCATACAACCCAGCAATCCCGCTACTGGGCATACACCTTGAGAAAACCATAATTCAAAAAGAGTCATGTACCACAGGGTTCATTGCAGCACTATTTACAATAGCCAGGACATGGAAGCAACCTAAGTGTCCATCGACAGATGAATGGATAAAGAAGATGTGGCACATATATACAATGGAATATTACTCAGCCATAAAAAGAAACAAAATTGGGTTATTTGTAGTGAGGTGGGTGGACCTAGAGTCTGTCATACAGAGTGAAGTAAGTCAGAAAGAGAAAAACAAATACCATCTGCTAACACATATATATGGAATCTTAAAAAAAAAAAAAACCCAAAAAATGGTTCTGAAGAACCTAGGGGCAGGACAGGAATAGAGACGCAGACGTAGAGAATGGACTTGAGGACATGGGGAGGGGGAAGGGTAAGCTGGGACAAAGTGAAAGAGTAGCACTGACATATATACACTACCAAATGTAAAATAGCTAGTTGGAAGCAGCCGCATAGCACAGGGAGATCAGCTCGGTGCTTTGTGACCACCTAGATGGGTGGGATAGGGAGGGTGGGAGGGAGACACAAGAGCGAGGAGATATGGGGATATATGTATATGTATAGCTGATTCACTTTGTTATACAGCAGAAACTAACACACCATTGTAAAGCAATTTTACTTCAATAAAGATGTTTAAGAAAAAAAAAATTACATCCACAGAACAAGGATAAAAGGGGTAGCATTTCAGACTCTTGGTTCTCAAAGTGTGGTCCATGGAGCAGCTGCAGCAGCTTCATCTGGGACCTGAATAAAAATGCAAATTTTGGACCCCATTCCAGAGCTACTGAATCAGTGTCTGCATTTTAACAAGATCCTTGGGTGTACAGTTATACTTTTTTGAAAACATTGAGATTAACTTTGGTTCATGATTCCAGCTACCCGTGAGAATCACCTGTACAGCTTTTAAAAACCAGATTCCTGGTCCTGACCTCAAAGATTTTAATTTAGTGTGCCTGAGTTTGTCTGAGTGGGACCCAAGTATTGGTAATATTTAAAACTCCTCAGGTGACTGCAGTATGCACCCAGTGTTGAAAACACACTGCTCTGGAGCAGCGGTTCTCAAAATATGGTCCCCTGACCAGAAGCATCAGCATCACGAGGATCTAGTTAGAAATGCAAATTCTCAGTCCCCACCTCAGACGTACAGAGTCAGAAACCCAGGGGATGGACCCCAATGATCAGTGATGGTTCTGATGCCACTAAAGTCTGAGACTACTGCTCTAGTCTGGACAACAAAGGAACCAGCACAGGATGAAGTAGGTCTTAAGTAGGTGGGAGTTTGACTGTAATAATATATTATTATATGTTAGATGTTTAATAAGATGTGTATCAATATCAACCTTCTTCTAGGAGACTCATCATTTTCTCTCTATTTCAAATATTCCTCTATCTTTTAGAAAAATACTGATAGACATAGAAAACAAACTTATGGTTACCAAAGGGGGAAGGGGGAGAGGGATAAGTTAGGAGTTTGGGATTAAAATATACACAATACTATGTATAAGATAAATAACCAGCAAGGACCTACTGTATAGCACAGGTAACTATATTCAATATCTTGTAATAACATAATGAAAAAGAATCTAAAATATATATATATATGTATAACTGAATCACTTTGCTGTACACCTGAAACTAACACAACATCATAAATCAACTATATTTCAATAAAATTTTTTAAAAGATAGAGAATTTAAAAGAAAAATAAACAAATAAGACCATAGTGATAAGACGAACATACCACTTTGTAAATAGAAGGGGCTCACTCCGTCCCCATCTTTTCTATTTCTACAGTTAAGCCTAATGACAGCCTTGTGAAAAATTGTATTCCTAGGATAGCATTGGTGCATCTCAGTTTCATAAGGTCTGCCTTGGGAAAAGAATGCTTGTTCACTAGAAGCATGCCCTGGAAGACAGTATGTACCAAGGAAAATCAACCCAATGTCTTTCCTAGTGCTAGTTACAGAGCTTGTTATATATGAAATATATATCAAGCCTTCACATTTCAACACAGAACCAGCTGCATATATAAGCCATAAGAGCAACGTGATGCTGTTTTGATCACATTCACAGAAAACAACTAATAACTTATAATCTGATTGTGGAGAGGTTGTACCTACTGACAGGAAACTATCATACACAAAAGAATGAAAAGGGACTTCCCTGGTGGCACAGTGGTTAAGAATCTGCCTGCCAATGCAGGGGACACGGGTTCGAGCCCTGGTCCGAGAAGATCCCACATGCTGCGGAGCAACTAAGCCCGTGTGCCACAACTACTGAGCCTGTGCTCTAGAGCCCACGAGCCAAAACTACTGAGTCCGCATGCCACAACTACTGAAGCCCTCATGCCTAGAGCCCATGCCCCACAACAAGAGAAGCCACCACAATGAGAAGCCCGTGCACCGCAACAAAGAGTAGCCCCTGCTCACTGCAAGTAGAGAGAGCCCGTGCGCAGCAACAAAGACCCAACACAGCCAAAAAAAAATTAAAAAAGAAAAAAAGAATGAGAAGACAGTTTTCTGTTACCAGAAACTTTGTATATTCATTTCCATGATGTCTATGTAGCTGCTATGGGAAACCTTTACAGAGATTCACTTTTTTTTTTAATGTTTTTTTATTGTGGTAGAAGTCACATAATATAAAACACACTATTTTAACCATAGTTAACTGTACAGTTCAGTGGCACTAAGTACATTCGCATTGCTGTGCAACTCTCATCATCATCTATCTCCCGAATTTTTCACTTTCCTAAACTGAAACTCTGTTCCCATTAAACACTAAGTCCCCATTCCCCCTGCCCACCCCCCCCTACCCCCTGGCCCCTGGCATCAACCAATATACTTTCTGACTTTATGAATTTGACTATTCTAGGTACCTCTTCTAAGTGGAATCAAACAATATTTGCACATAATGTATATTGGAATGCATTTTTGAGGTTAACTTTATATATGTCCTGCAAACAGATTGTATCTTCTTTTTTTTCTTTCCCTGTGCCATAGACTAGACCCTCACCAGCCACCTACTTCATACATAGTAGTGTACGTACATCAATTCCAATCTCCCAATCCATCCCACCACTCCCCTTGGTGTCCATATGTTTGTTCTCTATGTCTGTGTCTCTATTTCTGCTTTGCAAATAGGTTCATCTGTACCATTTTTCTAAATTCCACAGAGATTCACTTTTAACATTAAACATCTAACATATAGTAATATATTATTACAGTCAAACTCCCACCTGCTTAAGACCTACTTCATCCCATGCTGGTTCCTTTGTCTTCCAGACTAGAGCAGTAGTCTCAGACTTTAGTGGCATCAGAACCATCACCGATCACTGGGGTCTACGCTCTGTACATCTGGGGTGAAGCCTGAGAATTTGCATTTCTAATTAAAGCCCAGTGACACTGATGCTTCTGATCAGGGGACCAAATTTTTGAGAACCACTGTTCCAGAACAGTGTGTTTTCACTTTTAAACGAGTCAATTTTATTTTTATTTATGGGGCACCTGTATTCTAGGGTTTATGTATTTAGACTAGTCTAATAAGTCTGAACTTATCTAATACCTTTATAGAGATACATGCTGAAGTAAATGTAAATAACAAGACTTGGGCTGAGATGAGCTGAGTTTTGAACTCTACGTGACTATTTGATTTTAGACACACTCATTAAATCCTCAGACTCTTCCTTCCCTCATCTCTGAGATGTGATGTATTCATCTGAGTACTAGGATCCTGTACTGCAAGAAAAAAATTTAGTGAAATAGTTTTCTTGGGGGATGATTTCAGGAAACACTGGTAAGGGAGTGGGAAAATTTTATATTGGAGCATAGTTTATTAACAATGTTGTGTTAGTTTCAGGTATACAGCAATTTCAGTTATACATATACATGTATCTATTCTTTTTCAAATTCTTTCCCCATTTAGGTTATTACAGAATATTGAGCAGAGTACCCAGTACATCCTTGTTGGTTATCTATTTTATTTTATTATTTTTTTATGCTATATTAATTTTTTTCTTAACATCTTTATTGGAATATAATAGCTTTACATTGTTGTGTTACTTGCTGCTGTATAACAAAGTGAATCAGCTATACGTATACATATATCACCATATCACATCCCTCTTGCGTCTCCCTCCCACCATCCCTATCCCACCCCACTAAGTGGTCACAAAGCACCAAGCTGATCTCCCCGTGCTAAGTGGCTGCTTCCCACTAGCTATCCATTTTACATTTGGTAGTGCATATATGCCCATGCCACTCTCTCACTTCATCCCAGCTAACCTTCCCCTTCCCCATGTCCTCAAGTTCATTCTCTATGTCTGCGTCTTTATTACTGTCCTACCCCTAGGTTCATCAAAACCTTTTCTCTTTTTTTTTAGATTCCATATATATATGTGTTAGCATACAATATTCGTTTTTCTGTTTCTGACTTACTTCATTCTGTATGAGACACTCTAGGTCCATCCACCTCACTACAAAAAATTCAATTTCATATCTTTTTATGGCTGAGTAATATTCCATTGTATATATGTGCCACATCTTCTTTATCCATTCATCTGTTGATGGACACTTAGGTTGCTTCCATGTCCTGGCTATTGTAAATAGAGCTGCAATGATCACTGTGGTACATGACTCTTTTTGAATTATGGTCATCTCAGGGTATATGCCCAGTAGTGGGATTACTGGGTCATATGGTAGTTCTATTTTTAGTTTTTAAGGAACCTCCATACTGTTCTCCATAGTGGCTGTATCAATTTACATTCCCACCAACAGTGCAAGAGGTTTTCCTTTTCTCCACACCCTCTCTAGCATTTATTGTTTGTAGATTTTTTGATGATGGCCATTCTGACCGTTGTGAGGTGATACCTCATTGTAGTTTTGATTTGCATTTCTCTAATAATTAGTGATGATGACAATCCTTTCATGTGTTTTTGTAATCTATGTATCTTCTTTGGAGAAATGTCTGTTTAGGTCTTCTGCCCATTTCTGGATTGGGTTGTTTGTTTTTTTGATATTGAGCTGCATGAGCTGCTTCTAAATTTTGAAGATTAATCCTTTGTCAGTTGCTTCATTTGCAAATATTTTCTCCCATTCTGAGGGTTGTCTTTTTGTCATGTTTATGGTTTCCTTTACTGAGCAAAAGCTTTTAAGTTTAATTAGGTCCCATTTGTTTATTTTTGTTTTTATTTCCATTTCTCTAGGAGCTGGGTCAAAAAGGATCTTGCTGTGATTTATGTCATAGAGTGTTCTGCCTATGTTTTCCTCTAAGAGTTTGATAGTGTCTGGCCTTCCATTAAGGTCTTTAATCCATTTTGAGTTTATTTTTGTGTATGGTGTCAGGGAGTGTTCTAATTTCATACTTTTACAAGTACCTGTCCAATTTTCCCAGCACCACTTATTGAAGAGGCTGTCTTTTCTCCACTGTATATGCTTGCCTCCTTTATCAAAGATAAGGTGACCTTATGTGCATGGGTTTATCTCTGGGCTTTCTATCCTGTTCCATTGATCTATATTTCTGTTTTTGTGCCAGTACCAAACTGTCTTGATTACTGTAGCTTTGTAATATAGTCTGAAGTCAGGGAACCTGATTCCTCCAGCTCCATTTATCGTTCTCAAGATTGCTTTGGCTATTCGGCGTCTTTTGTGTTTCCATACAAATTGTGAAACTTTTTGTTCTAGTTCTGTGAAAAATGCCTGTGGTAGTGTGATAGGGATTGCATTGAATCTGTAGATTGCTTTGGGTAGTAGAGTCATTTTCACAATGTTGATTCTTCCAATCCAAGAACATGGTATATCTCTCAATCTATTTGTATCCTCTTTAATTTCTTTCATCAGTGTCCTATAATTTTCTGCATACAGGTCTTTTGTCTCCTTAGGTAGGTTTATTCCTAGGAATTTTATTCTTTTTGTTGCAATGGTAAATAGGAGTGTTTCCTTAATTTCTCTTTCAGATTTTTCATCATTAATGTATAGGAATTCAAGAGATTTCTGTGCATTAATTTTGTATCCTGCTACTTTACCAAATTCATTGATTAGCTCTAGTAGTTTTCTGGTAGCATCTTTAGGATTCTCTATGTATAGTATCATGTCATCTGCAAATAGTGACAGTTTTACTTCTTCTTTTCTGATTTGGATTACTTTATTCCTTTTTCGTCTCTGATTGCTATGGCTAAAACTTCCAAAACTATCTTGAATAATAGCGCTGAGAGTGGTCAACCTTGTCTTGTTCCTGATCTTAGTGGAAATGGTTTCAGTTTTTCACCTTTGAGAACGATGTTGTCTGTGGGTGTGTCTTATATGGCATTTATTATGTTGAGGTTAGTTCCCTCTATGCCTACTTTCTGGAGAGTTTTTATCATAAATGGGTGTTCAATTTTTTCAAAAGCTTTTTCTGCATCTATTGAGATTACCATATGGTTTTTAACCTTCTATTTGTTAATATGGTATATCACATTGATTGATTTGCATATGTTGAAGAATACTTGCATTCCTGGAATAAACTCCACTTGATCATGGTGTATGAGCCTTTTAACGTGCTGCTGGATTCTGTTTGCTAGTATTTTGTTGAGGATTTTTGCATCTATGTTCATCAGTGATATTGGCCTGTAGTTTTCTTTTTTTGTGACATCCTTGTCTGGTTTTGGTGTCAGGGTGATGGTGGCCTCATAGAATGCGTTTGGGAGTGTTGCTCCCTCTGCTATATTTTGGAAGAGTTTGAGAAGGATAGGTGTTAGCTCTTCTCTAAATGTTTGATAGAATTCACCCGTGAAGCCATCTGGTCCTGGGCTTTTGTTGGAAGATTTTTAATCACAGTTTCAATTTCAGTGTTTGTGATTGGTCTGTTTATATTTTCTATTTCTTCTTGGTTCAGTCTTGGAAGGTTGTTCTTTTCTAAGAATTTGTCCATTTCTTCTACGTTGTCCATATTATTGGCATATAGTTGCTTGTAATAATCTCTCATGATCCTTTGTATTTCTGCAGTGTCAGTTGTTACTTCTCCTTTTTCATTTTTAATTCTGTTGATTTGAGTCTTCTCTCTTTTCTTCTTGTTGAGTCTGGGTAATGGTTTATCAATTTTGTTTATCTTCTCAAAGAACCAGCTTTCAGTTTTATTGATCTTTGCTATTGTTACCTTCATTTCTTTTTCATTTATTTCTGATCTGATCTTTATCATTTCTTTCCTTCTTCTAACTTTGGGGGTTTTTTTCTTCTTCTTTCTCTAATTGCTTTAGGTGTAAGGTTAGGTTGTTTATTTGAGATGCTTCTTGTTTCTTGAAGTAAGATTGTATTGCTATAAACTTCCCTCTTAGAAACTGCTTTTGCTGCATCCCATAGGTTTTGTGTCATCGTGTTTTCATTGTCATTTGTTTCTAGGTATATTTTGATTTCATCTTTGATTTCTTCAGTGATGTCTTGGTTAATTAGTAGTGTATAGTTTAGCCTCCAAGTGTTTGTATTTTTTACAGATTTTTTCCTGTAATTGATATCTAGTCTCATAGCGTTGTGGTTGTAAAAGATACTTGATACGATTTCAACTTTCTTAAATTTACAAGGCTTGATTTGTGACCCAAGATATGATCTATCCAGGAGAATGTTCTATGAGCCCTTGAGAAGAAAATGTATTCAGTGGTTTTTGGATGGAATGTCCTATAAATATCATTTAAGTCCATCTTGTTTAATGTGTCATTTAAAGCTTGTGTTTCCATATTTATCTTCTTTTTTGTTGATCTGTCCAATGGTGAAAGTGGTGTGTTAAAGTCCCCTACTATGATTGTGTTACTGTCTATTTCCCCTTTTATGGCTGTTAGCATCTGCCTTATGTATTGAGGTGCTCCTATGTTGGGTGCATAAATATTTACAATTGTTATGTCTTCTTCTTGGATTGATCCCTGATCATTATTTAGTGTCCCTCTTTGTCTCTTGTAATTGTCTTTATCTTAAAGTCTATTTTGTCTGATATGAGAATTGCTACTCGAGCTTTCTTTTGATTTCCATTTGCATGGAATATCCTTTTCCATCCTCTCACTTTCAGTGTGTATGTATCCCTAGGTCTGAAGTGGGTCTCTTGTAGACAGCATATATATGGGTCTTGTTTTTGTATCCATTCATCCAGTCTATGCCTTTTGGTTGTAGCATTTACTCCATTTACATTTAAGGTACTTATCAATATGTATGTTCCTAATACCATTTTCTTAGTTGTTTTGGGTTTGTTATTGTAGGTCTTTTCCTTCTCTTGTGTTTCCTGCCTAGAGAAGTTCCTTTAGCATTTGTTATAAAGCTGGTTTGGTGGTGCTGAATTCTCTTAGGTTTTGCTTGTCTGTAAAGACTTTAATTTCTCAATCATATCTGAATGAGATCCCTGATAGGTAGAGTAATCTTCATTGTAGGCTTTTCCCTTTCATCCCTTTAAATACGTCCTGCCACTCCCTTCTGGCTTACAGAGTTTCGGCTGAAAGATCAGCTGTTAACCTATGAGGATTCCCTTGTGTGTTATTTGTTGTCCTTCCCTTGCTGCTTTTAATATTTTTTCTTCATATTTAATTTTTGATAGTTTGATTAATATGTGTCTTGGCTTTTTTCTCCTTGGATTTGTCCTGTATGGGACTCTCTGCACTTCCTGGGCTTGATTGACTATTTCTTTTCCCATATTAAGGAAGTTTTCAACTATAATCTCTTCAAATATTTTCTCAGTCCCTTTCTTTTTCTCTTTTTCTGCTGGGACCCCTATAATTCGAATGTTGATGTGTTTAATGTTGTCCCAGAGGTCTCTGAAACTGTCCTCAATTCTTTTCATTCTTCTTTCTTTATTCTACTCTACAGTAGTTATTTACACCAGTTTATTTTCCAAGTCATTTAACCGTTCTGCTGCCTCAGTTGTTCTGCTATTGACTCCTTCTAGAGAATTTTTAATTTCATTTATTGTATTATTCATCATTGTGTGCGCCTTAAGTCTTCTAGATTTTGTTAACCTTTTCTTGTATTTTCTCCATTCTCTGTCCAAGATTTTAGATCATGTTTACTATCATTACTCTGAATTTTTTTTCAGTTAGACTGCCTATTTCCTCTTCATTTGTTTGGTCTGGTGGGTTTTTACCTTGCTCCTTCATCTGCTGCATATTTCTCTGTCTTCTCATTTTGCTTAACTTATTGTGTTTGGTGTCTTCTTTTCTCAGGCTCAAGGTTCGTAGTTCCTGTTGTTTTTGGTGTCTGTCCCCAGTGGGTAAGGTTGGTTCAGTGGGTTGTGTAGGTTCCCTGGTGGAGGGGACCTGTGCCTGTGTTCTGGTGGATGAGGCTGGATCTTGTGTTTCTGGTGGACAGGACTGCATCTGGTGGTGTGTTTTGGGGTGTCTGTGAACTTAGTATGATTTTAAGCAACCTCTCTGCTAATGGGTGGGGGGTGGTGGTTGTGTTCCTGCCTTGCTAGTTGTTTGGCATGGGGTGTCCAGCACTGGAGTTTGCTGGTCATTGAGTAGAGCTGGGTCTTAGTGTTGAGATGGAAATCTCTGGGAGAGCTCTCGCCCATTGATATTACGTGGGGCCAGGAGGTCTCTGGTGGTCCTATGTCCTGAACTCCCCTCTCCCACCTCAGAGGCTCAGGCCTGACACCCGGCCGGAGCACAATGACCCTTTCAGCCACGCAGTGTTGGCGTTTACCATCAGGAAAAGGGGGTGCTCATGCATTGCTGATCCACTTGTGAATTGTTCAAATTTTCATTAGTTATCTATTTTAAATATAGCAGTGTGTACATTTCAATCCCAAACTCCCAATCTATCCTTTCCCCTCCACCGTTCCCCAGTCTGTCTGTTTCTGTTTTGTAAATAAGTTCATTTTTATCATTTTTTTTAGATTCCACATATAAGTGATACCATATGATATTTGATACAATATTTGTCTTTCTCTGTCTGACTTATTTCATTTAGTATGCTAATCTCCAGGTCCATCCATTTTGCTGCAAATGGCTTTATTTCATTCTTTTTAATGGTAAGTAATATCCCACTGTGTATATGTACCACATTTTCTTTATCCATTCATCTTTCAGTGGACATTTAAGTTGCTTCCATGTCTTGGCTATTGTTAACAACACTGCCATAAACATTGGGGTGCATGTATCCTTTCAAACCATGTTTTTCTCTGGATATAAAAAATGTATTATTGAGCAGATAATCACTGTGAGCAACTGAGGCTCAATGACTCAAAGGAGCTCTGGAGACATTGTATACATGGCGGCAAGTTTCCCATCTGAGGAGGAAGAAGCTGGTGCCTTGATCTTCCAGCTCTCACCTGCCGATCGCTGAGGGAAGCTCCCAGACGTGCTACCTCCCCAGCATGCTCGGCCTGCCCCGTGCAAAGGCCAAAACAAAGGCTTAGCATCAAAGTGCTTGCAGTAGGCCTCCTGGGGCATGGAGTGGAATGGTGTGGGACAGCAGATACAGGCAGGGCACCAGAAGCGTCTGCTCCCTGGGGTATGTATCAAGTCCAGCCAAGAGACAGAAACTGGTGATTGGACCGGGAAATACTTGATAGAAAGAATTAGTAATTATTTACGGAGAATTAGCTCCTAAGAAGAGATGAAAGAGAATGCTAAGGAATACCCTATGGTTGAGGAAGAGTTGTCAAGGAAAGAAAAAATTTGGAAGACACATTCCCAAAGATAGGACCCAGACTTGGCTGGAGAAGGTATAGATATAGCCCACTGAATAGCAAAGAAGTTTACTTAGTTGCCAGGACCAGAAATGTCCACAGTTGCTGAACTGAAGCTAGAGGGCAATGAAATGCATGCAGGGCCAACAGAAAACCGCCTCCTTGGGTGCAGGTGGACCAAGTCTGGAGTCAGAAGTGGCAAGCTTGAAGGTGAGTGGCACTTGGTGTCCAGCATACTACAGGTCACCTTGTACTGCAGGAACCACCCAAGAAGCAGCCCACAGAACCAGGAGAAGCCTCCTTTTCCCTGCAGTGTCTCTCCAGCACCCCCTACTGGTATAGGGGAAATACAAGATCCAGTCCAGTAACAGCTGTGAAGGAGGGCAGTGAGGGGGGGATTTCCAGGTGAAAGGCAATTACAAAAGATAACACTACTCACATAAGATCATTGTATATGAAGTAAATTGAATAACAAGTATTAAACTTACTTTTTAAACAACAAAGTTCTCCTTGATAGTATTTTTAAAATGAGTGTTTTTATTCAAAAACATCATCAGAATTACTGCTTACAATAAAAAGGTGTTTTTCATTGACACCATTGATTTATTATTTTCTCTAAAAAATCTTTAGCATATGGACTTCTTAACAGGATTTGTATTCTGTGTAAGAGTGTTGTGAATTGACTCCTGGGTCCATACACATCTTCTTTGGTTGCCTAAAATTCCTTTAATGGAGACCAAGTCTTTCTTCTTTAATTAACAAGTGCAATAGATCCATTTTAATCCACAGAAGAGAAGGGCTCTACCATATCTTTATTTCTTTTACTGAAAAAGTTGATAGGTAGCAGTGACAACGAGGCATATGCTGGGGTACAAGGTGAATACGTTATCACTGAACAGCTAGAATGTCATTGCTTCTTCCCCTCAAACACCCTCCGGAAACCACATGTCCACTCACCCTGGTTAGTGCAGAGTCAGAGCTCAACAGAGGATCGAGTTGAACTCCTCTGATACAGCACACTTTTCTCTCTTATCCTCCTCACTAGTGTGAGGATCTGACTGTCAATTAAAATATCACCTTGCTATGCCTTTATCATATACACATCCAATTAATTAACCTTTCCACAAAATGAATTAATCTCTTGACCCATCAATATGCTTCTGGTTATTAATTTATTGTTTTCTTTCAATTACCATCCATATTCATAGTCACTCATAACTCTTAAACATAGAAAAAATAACCTGTCTTAGGGTCTGCTCATAGGTCACAGCATCCTTCTTTCTTCCTCCTCCTTCTTGCTTCATGAAACCTCAAAGACCATCAAAGGGATACATCATAACTCACAGACACAGAAACCAAAAAACAACATGGATGGGCACACACACTCTTTTGAGAGTTGGGCACATGGCAGAGCAATTGGCATTTTGAACGAAAATATAACATAAGTGGTCAAAGATTTGCTAGATGAGCACTGGTCAAGCCCAGTGTTGAACTAAATTGGACCAGTGGCTGCTGAAACATTTTCTGGTTAGATCCTCCAATCAAGGGGAAAGGAGAGAAGAGTAAGGTTAAGGAAAAAATTCCTTGGGTCGCTTGGACTCTAGTCATATTGACCCAAACTAAGATTGATAGTCCGTAGAGGCATGGAAGTGGGTAGTCTAGTCAAAGGTGAGAAATAATTTGGTAGAACCACCAGAGAGGACTGCATCCCTCCTTCCTTTGAAGCTAGGAGTGCTTCTGGCCAGTGAACTCACTGAACTCTGGTGTTCAGCAGAGAGGCTGGAGCAAGAGACAGCAGTGAGATGTAAAGTTAATAGAGATGAAAAGTAGCAGAAATGGGGACTGTACCCCAGCACATGCACCCAGGCGTCCACAGGTCTGGGGTTTATGTCAGTGGGTCTCCACATTGGGATTCACTGCCCTTCTTCCAAGGTCTGCCTTCCATTTTTACCTTTCTCTTTTCATATCAACCTAAGATGACTTTATTGACCCTCTGCTATATGACAGGTACTTTAAACATGTGTGCTCCTTTAATCTTCCCTACAACTGCATAAAATATGCTTCCTTCTCCCTTTATCACAAATAAGAAAGCAGAGGCTGAGAAAGCAGCAAATAGGAAATATAGTCCTTTCTCTCAGAGTTCTTTCAGACTCCACCCTGGACATTTATAAGCACATACTTAACCCTTTCATGAACCTGAACTTGGAAAACAAATCTTATTAATAAGCACCTATAATTGTATCACCCTTAAACATGTAAGTGCTCTCTTGCTAAGCCTGTTAATATTGCCAGGGCATATGATATTAAGCTTATTTTATAGATGAGGATATTGAGGTAAGGTTGAACAAGGAGTCTAAACCTGAAAGAACTGAAAATAGTTGATATTTAATGGACATTTACAGGGTAACAAGCACTCTACTCAGAGTTTTAGATATCAATTCATTTTGTCCTAACAATAATCCAATCAGCAGGTGACTGCTGTTACCTTTGTCTCATACCTGGGGAAAACGAGGATAAAAGAAGTTAAATAATCTATCCAAAGCCACACTTCTAGTGTGTGGCTGAACTAGGATTTAAACCTAGTTATCTTGGTTCCAGAATCCTTGCTCTTAACTACATCATATTCCACTTTTGTGCTTATTACCTAGGTGCCTCTTTAGATTGTAAGGCATTCCAGGACAGCCAAAAAGTCTTTCAGTAGATGTATATTCCCAACACAGCAACCTGGTCAGAGCCTGGCTGTGAAAATGTGACTGAAAGACTATGTAATCTAGACAATGATCATTATTTGCATGGGAATTAATAAAGGACTGGTCATTTCAAGGCTTCACCTGACACATTTAGCATTCAAAGCAAATAACTGAAATGGCATTTAAATCAGCCACTGCTTCCAGGTCCCCCATCAACTGTGCAGCAAAGGCAGGATGCAAACAGGATATTTTTGGGGGCTGCAGGCTGTGGGATCTCAGTTCCCTGACCAAGGATTGAACTCAGGCCCTCAGCAGTGAAAGCACTGAGTCCTAACCACTGGACCTCCAGGGAATTCCCATAAACAGGATGTAATATGGTGCAGTGTCTGTGCTCCAAACTGGAACCCAGAGATGGGCAGGATCTCCACACATTCCGTACAATCTTCTTAACCATTAACAACCTGTTTCCTTAGGAAAAATCTGAAGTCTCCCTTACTCTGTCAAATTTCCTCTCTATAAATAAAAGATTTAGCTGGTGTTTTTTTTCCAATAAATGAATCTCAGCAGTGAAACATCCCTTCTGACATTATTTAGGGTAATAAAAGAGCAGCCACACTGTGGCCTCCCTCTTTGAGGGACCTTGTGAGGACTTGGATACCTTAGGGTATTAATTACCCTGCAAATCATTAACCTAAGTACTTAGCATTACTATCCTTATTTTCCAAAATATGAAAATCAAAGCTAATGGCACCTTTTCTTAAGGTTTAAGGTCTCTGAATTGCTGAAGTTAATAGCTCAGTCACTGCTAGTGATAAAGAGAACAGAAAGATACACAAAGGGTTTTATTCCTCTGTTGAAACCAAAATGGCAAGGCATTCACACACAGACATTCAAGACAGGTAGATACCTTTCTCCTCAGTCTCTCATTAAAATGGGGACAAGTTAACTGTGACTCTTGCCCCGCTTGAACTATTCTGGGTTAAACATAAATTTTTTATTGAGGCCCCCAAATTCTTATGTTTGATGCTAAAGCTTTCTTTTAGAACCAAGCCCTTATTATTTATAAAGCTTGAGACTTAACAAAAAATGTTTCTGTCCTTCTTTCCTTCCTCTCCTCCATCCCTTCCTTGGTGCCCCTCCTCCCCTTAATTCATCCCTATACACTAAGTTGAAATATCAACACAGGGGAGTTGGCTTAAATGAGAGATAAAATATTTCCATCATCTACTCAGAGCCCTCTGCCAAATATCAAGGTATTGACCCACATGAAGTGTAAACATACTTTGAAAACCATATGTCAAGGGACCTCGGCTTACATGATTCACTTGGGCCTGCTCAGAAGCACACTGCTCAAAGAGAGGGCTATGCCAGAGGTCACAGTGTGGCTGCTCTTTTATTGCTCTAAATAATATCAGAAGGGACGATTCACTTGCTGTGATTCACTTATTGAAAACAAACAGCTAAATCTTTTATTTATAGTGAGGAAATTTGACAGAATAAGGGGGATTTTGGATTTTTCCTAAGATAACATCCACATTAGTTTTCGGTAGTCATGTGGACTCCTATCTTTTCTACATCAGTCTATGGATAGATGAGTGTGGAAGGCAGCCTCTGACATGGCCCAGTGGTCTCTGTCTCCTGGTGCTCATGCCCTTGTGTGATCTCCTCCCCTTGGGTGTGGGCTGGACCTAGTAATTTTCTTCTAACAAACGGAATACAGTCAAAGGAATGTGACATCTCTACCATTACCGGCTAACAAAAGACTCTGACTCCTGTCTTGCTGGTATTATATTTTCTCTTCCAGGTCTTCTCACTTACTTACAGTGATGGAAGCTCCACCAGGCAAGGAACTTAGGGCAGCCTCTGGCCAACATCCATTGAGGAGCTGAGGCCTTCAGCCCAACAGCCCACAGAGAACTGAATCTTGCCAACAACCGCCGAGTGAGCTTGGAAGGTGATCCTGCCCCGGTTGAACTTGGAGTTGAACCTGGCAGCCTCTGCCTATACCTTGATTGCAGCCTTGTAAGAGAGCTTGCAGCAGAGGACCCAGTTGAACCATGCTCAGATTCTTGACCCACACAACCTGTGATATAATACACATGTGCTGTTCTATGCCAACAATTTTGGAGATAATTTGCTATACAGCAATAGATAAGTAATACAATAAGAATGGGGGAGTCTGCCCTTAAATTGAAGAGAAGCTCTAACATCCTTTCTCCAGTATAAAAGTAGCTACCAAAAAAACCCAAACATTTCATGGTCATGAGGTTGCTTGGTGACCCTCCTTGATGTCTTGATACCAGGACCTAAGATGGAAAAGAACTCATTAGCTTTAAAAGCTCTTTCATCCAGAGTTTAAGAGCTCTGAATCTAAAGATTAAAAAGCAATGTTTTCTTCTTTGGACAGGACAGGAAAGCACTTGTCAGTTTTGGCCCTTTCATTCTCCATGACCTTTCTCCAGAACGTCCAGTTACAGTACAGTTGCTTAGGTTTCTGTCTCCTGTACTAATCACCAATTCACGACCCTCTGACCACACTGATCAGCTTGCATGGTTTCCAAGTCTCAGGTAGATGGTTCTACTGTCCAGCTAATACCACTGATTGTTACTAACTTCCATCTCAATCTTGTCCCAGTAGCTACAGTATTATTAGCTCCAGCTTACCATCAGGGAATCTGAGAAACGTCACATGACAGGTAAGTGGAAGAGCCAAGAATAGAATCCAGTGTCAAGGGCTCGTCTCTTGGAATACCCAGCTTCTCAATACCATGGCTTCTTGATTCTTTGTGGAAATATAAATTTCAACATCCTGTTCCTGATGCCAGCTTCTTGCCTTTTGGGGTTGTATAGTCCCTCCCCCAGCTTTGTGCTTTCCAAAGTTCATTCTGACCTCTTCTTCAGAGTCTTAGAATCTTAGACTCTTCCCCAAATATTCTCATTTGCCTCCTTGAAAGGCTTAGAAGAGGCATGAGTTTTGAAATATTACTTTCCTGCGTTCCAATTCTGGTTCTACCATTTACTACATTTGTGATTTTTGAGAAAATTGCATTACTATCTCTGGTCCTCAGTTTCCTAACAGTTTCTGGGAAAAAAATGGAAATAATCATGTGTGTTTTAATAATTAAATGAGATGCTAGATACAAAACATCAGCACAGTGGCTGCCACATTTTAGGTGCTCAACAACTCAATTCTCTCCTACCTATCTTTTCTATTATCTCCCCCATAGTCTTTCTTATATAAATGGAAAGGAGTGAGCTATTTTTCTTGGCTAACCGGTTCTTTGTCTACTTTGGCAAACCCAACATCAACTGAGTACATAATTTAAAATTTTAAAACATATGCATTCTTTCAGGGGTTGATTCTTCCTGTTGTGTTGTTTCTTGCTTAGTGTTAAGGTTTCTTTCAACATCACCATACATTAATACCACACAGTATGTTAGGTATCGGGCATCGTTTCAAGGTTGGGGTGGGGGGGTGTTGGTGATGATGTTATTAAATCCCAAGTTAATGTGAATGTTGGTCCCCAGGTAAATCTACAAATGATCCCATGACTTCATCTGCTTTTAAGAAGTGTTGTAACCCCTGACAAAATCCCCAAAGTCCAGAGATACCCAGTGTCAGATCATGAATCAGATAATTTGTGATGGACTTTGTTTCTTGGTGTGTGCCCTCTTCTGAGTCCATTCCTCCCAGCTGAGATGTCACATTGTATGGAATCAGAAAGGCACTTCACAGACCTTCCCTGATCTCAGTCTTTCCACTTCAAGCCATGTGATAATCACCCGATGTTTATTTCCAAAAAACAATTTGTCCTTGATTGTGTTTACTAATTTTTCTGATTGGTTTCTGCTTTTCTTCTGTACCAGAGGAAAATGGCTTCCAGTTTTTGCACAAAACTGTATTCTGAAAATTAAAGTTTGGATGTCTTTCCATTTTACTGATACCTTTAGCCTGGGGTGCACAAAAGGTACTGGGCTCACTTCAGAATTGGAAAGGAACCTCCTAAGTAGTCTGTTGATGATTTACCACCTCATGGACGGGTTTACTGCCCAGACCAGGGCAAACTTTCATCCTTTATCTTCAAGATCTCCAACTCCCTTTTCAATGATTTCTTACCCAGATGAAATAAATTTATTTCTTATATTCAGTACAAGATTTCAAGTTAAGGAATGTAAGAACTGCTGGGATTCCCTCTTAACAAAATTTATGCGTAAAAATGCAGGCACTGTCATCTTTCTTTATTCTCTTCCCCATTAAATCATTATTACTTTTTACAGCCTGTGTGCGGTGGCTGGACTAGATTCTACTACAATTTTAATATGAAACTGGAAATTTCAAATTTCACATGAGATACATAAGACAATTCATCCTTCAGGTCCAAGCTCAAATGCCACTTTTTTAGATTTATACTCTTAGAGTGCTATGAGATTTTCTTTTCATTTTTTAAAATTTATTCTATTTTAATAATTAATTTCATAATATGTTTAATACCTTAATTGCCAAAGTCTTAACCTATGAATTATTGTAAACCATCCTAGAAAATGTGCTTAATGCTCATGGCTACTTTATTTCCATGAATAAGATAGTAAGAAACTTAAAAGTCAACATCTTTTTTAATTTTCCAGTCCACTGTAATGTGTTTTAGGCATGAAGAACTAGCTTGGCATAGTAAGAAAAGAAAGAAAAGAATTAAAGATAACCGACTTTTTTTTCCTCTTCTAAATCTTTATGAGATTTTCTACAGGATTTAAATTTAAAATGTGTGCTATTTATTTAATTAATGTCTTCTACTCAGACTGTAATCTCTTTGAGAGTGGGTACCTTGTCTATTTTGCTCATCAGTATATCTGCAAAGAACATAGAAATTAATACACGTGTGTATAATGAGTGAATAAATGAAGGAATGAATGCATAAATGAAAAGGACCTGGAATCAGATTGTTGTGTGATAAATTGTGTCCTTAAGAAATCTTGTTGACACCCAGCCAATCTCTAACTTGTGTCCACTATGTGTGTCATGTTTACCACTTCATAAGGTAGTGGATCTTCCAGAAGAAGAACTTAGGGCTAATATTTGAGTCCCCTTGAAATCCCTAACAGTGTAGCTGCTCTGCTAGGTCCAAGCACACCCAATCTCTAGCTTCCTCAGACTCTCCAGGTACTGACTAAGAGACCACTATCAACATCCAGAACTTCTAAGCTTCTTATCCAAAGAGCATGAAGTTATATGCATTGGGTCAGAGTGTCCCCAAAACCTGGAAGAAATCTTGGACCTAGAATTCATCCATACTTGAACACAGGGGAAAGCAGTGAAGGAGCGGGAAAAGGTGGGACGTGAAAACAGAAAGAAAACAGAAAAGAGCATTGATTTTTTTAACACAACCATTGTAAATAAGAAAAATAATAATTCTTATGTAACTAGTTATATCATTTATAATTACCAAAGAAGTATAGCACATTTCTCAAAGCCAAGGTGTTTAAAATTGATAGATTGTTGAGACAGTGGTATTTCCACTTACAGTTCAATATGTTGTTATTGGGAGCATGGTAAGATACCTGGTATTTATATGTAATATAAGTTTCTATCTTTTATCTATCAGGGGAAATTTGAATAAGGACACTGTGGTTTAGAATGCCTCAAAATTTCTCAGCTGTAGCTTGGTATACAGGTATAATTAGTGGTGGGAATGGAAATTCCCTGCACTGGGAATTCTGGCTTTATTCCTATTAAATCTTCTGCACTGAGGTTGGTCCAGAAGCTCTTGGAACCACATATTCCACTTCCCCCTCCATTTCTGTTCCCATTTCTTCTTCTGAGTAGATTTCCTCCAAGAAAAAACCATAAGATGTAAATGGTCCCTGTTGCCTTAGCAGCTAAAATGTTCAGTTCCACTTTCTTCCTCTCAAAGAGACCTTAATGCATTCAGTACTTTTCTTGGGGTTAGAACGTAAGTTAGAAACTAGACTTGGATTAGCCTTAGATATTTTCTCAACCACTGAGATAAAGCATCATGCGAGAATTCATTGACTGTTGATATTCCAAATCATCATCAAACTACTTGCAGTATGAAAAAGAATCAACCATATGATTGATTGATGGTTCCAGAGTAATGCCATCTATCTAGGGGCTCTTCTAAGAGTTTTATGGCAAAAGAGAACAAAGAATGCTAATTGAGCCTGAACTTTCTGTGGCTTAGAAAGTTGCTTACCTCTCAAGTTAGATTTACATGTTTGATTCCCTGCAGTTTAGTTTAGCAAGCAATAACCCATTAAGGTTGGCTCTTCCTCTGAGTCAGATAATTACTTGCTTATACTTCCAAGCTCTCACATCCATTCCAATTTCTTTTGTTTACTCAATGGAACTACTGTCTTGTTGGCTAGGTAAAAAGATTAAATCCTAACTGAAAAAGAAGTAGGATTCTTTCCTTGAAGTGACTATTCTCTGTGTCTCTAAAATAGAAGCAGAAAAGGCAGGAAGTTCTACAAACCCTATCACATTTATTGCTAAGTTTGTCCATTTCAAGGCATGGCTCTCTGGAGCTATAGAAAATCAAATAGGGAGATAGAGTGTGCAAAAGGAAAACATAAACAGACAAGCTTATGTCTACACAAAGACATACACAAAAATTCACAGCAGCTTAATTCATAATAGTTTCGAATTGGAAACAACCCAAATGTCCATCAACAAGGAATGGACAAAATGCTACTCAACAGGAAAAAGGAATGATCTGTTAGATGTATATACAATGGAATATTACTTAGCCAGAAAAAAAGATGAAATAATGCCATTTGCAGCAACATGGATGGACCTAGAGCTTATCATACTAAGTGAAGTCAGACAAAGAAAGATAAATATCATATGATATCACTTACATGTGTAATCTATAAAAATGATACAAATGAACTTATTTACAAAACAGAAATAGACTCATAGACATAGAGAACAGACTTAGGGTTACCAAAAGGGAAAGAGGTGAGAGGGATAAATTGGGAGTTTGGGATTAGCATATATACACTACTATATATAAAATAGATAAACAACAAGGACCTGCTGTATAGCACAGGGAACTATATTCAATATTTTGTAATAAACTACAATGCAAAAGAATCTGAAAAAGAATATATATATGTGTATATATATATATATGAATCACTTTGCTCTATATCTGAAACTAACACAACATTGTAAATCAACTACACTTCGATAAAAAAATAAATTAAAACAAAAGGAATGACCTACTGATGCATGCAACAACATGGATGAATCTCAAAAGCATTACTCTAAACAGAAGAAGCATACTGTATGATTATATTTATATGAAACACTAGAAAAGAGAAATTGAATTTATAATGACAAAAAGCAGATCCCAATGAAAAGAACACAAGGAACATTTGTGGGATGATAAAAATGTTCTGTATATTGATAGTAGGTGTAATTATGTGGGAGTATAAATTTATCAAAACTCATTAGAAAACTTTTTAAATGGTAGCATTTTATTGAATGTAAATTATACTCAATAAATATGACACATATATATTCTTCATTTCTTACTACTAAACCCTTGTCAACACAGACACTGTCTTTTACCTTGACATTCACTTTCAAATAGAGAAACAGATTCAACATTTTTAAATTGTTGTATTTTCTTGAATTAGATGCTATATATCTGTAGTACACTGGGTAATATCCCCCAAAGATACCAAATCCTAATCCTGGGAACCTGTAAATGAAAAAAGAGTCTTTGTGGATGTGATTAAGTTAAGGGTCTTGTCCTGCACTATTCAGGTAGGATCTAAAATGCTACCATAAGAGTTCTGAAAAGAGAGAGGCAAAGGGAGATTTCACATACAGAGAAGGCAATGTGAAGACAGAGACAGAGATTGGAGTAATAGAACCATATGCCAAGGAATGCCAGCAGCCACCAGAAGCTGGAAGAGACAAGAAAAGGATTCTCCCCTAGAGCCTCCAAAAAGAACATGGCCCAACTTGATTTTGTCCCAGTGACACTGATTTTGGACTTCTGGTTCCAGAACCGTGAGAGAATGAATTTCTATATTTTTAAGCCATCAAATTTGTGGTAATTTATTACAGCAGCCACAGGAAAACTAATATAATCATTTTTATAGAATCCTCAACATTTAGAAGTTTTAAAATTCCATTCAATCAGGAAAGGATTTAATGAGTGAATATTATAAACAAGACCTCAGGGATAACTGAGCTCAAGTCACTCATGATCAAAGGCAGGAAATAGATGCTAGAACACAGGGTAGAAGAGAGAAGAACTGTAACAGAGGCTTCATGGGTGATGGGAAAACAAAGGAAGGAAGGATATCTGACCCAAGGATTAGAGTATGCTTCTGGGAAAAGCCACCTTCAAATTTGGCCTTGAAAATTAATAAGATTTCAGCAAAAGTTGACAGGGAACCTGAGTGCATTTGAGAATCACTTGCACAAGTTCATTCATTATTAACCTTCCTTGGGACTCTTGATATCAGCTATCTTGTAGTTCACATAATATCCTGTGAAATCATAGTGCCATTCTCACTCAAAATAGAAAATGTATAAAATTGATGCTATCCTTATATCTTGACATTAGCCATAACCAGTATGTCCTCCTCTGTAGGAAAAGTTCTAATGCTCAGATGAATGTTAAAAATATAGCTTCTTTTGGCACAGCCTTTTAAATCTATGTCTATGAGCAGGAGTCTCAGGTTTTATAGTTGTTTTATAGCAGTCCCAATATCTCATTTGTCCAAAAGGTGTAATCCACACACAATGTTTTAAGAACAAATGAAGAAACACAACAATGCCTGAAGTGTGCTGTCACAAAAGATGGTTAGGGACTAGTGACCAACAGCAGCATTTTTCAAAAATAAAAACTAGGTTCCAGGATTTATAGCTTAGTAAACTATAAAATTCTCCTCACTTTTCACCAAGTCCCCACACTCTCCTTCCATATACACGCATATTATCAATAATGAATAGAAATGAGTCCTACCAGGTAAGAAAGCACATTACAGTAATGAAAGCAGCTTGCTGCTGGAGATGGATTATTGAGCTTAATGATAAAAAAAAAATAGAGAAACCAGAATTATTCACAAATATGGAAGAAGTCTGGTATATGATAAAATTAGTATTTCAAATCAACAGGCAATAAACGATATGAAAACAGCTAGCATTAAAAAAATTAGCTAGATTCTAATTCACCTCTTGCACTAAAACATAAAGTCCAGAAGATCAAAGATTTAGGTACTGAAAAAAATGAAATAATAAAAGTGCCAGAAGAACAAATGTACAAACACACACACATACATGAAAATCTTTGAGTACAGAATTCCTTTCCAATCAGGACACAAAACCTAGTGCCATAAAGACAAAAAGATTGAAAACATAAATAAAAAAGACTGATAAATCTGATTACATAAAAATAAAAACTTTTGTACCAGAAAAAATACTATGAACAACATCAACAGCCTGGAGAAAATATATGCAACCAACAACAAAATCATAATTTTCTTAGTATTGATATATGAAAAAAACTATAAATATTAATTAAAATAAAAGAAAAAAGTTATACCATGGGAAAAATGATAAAGGGCACGGATAAATGGTTTTCATGGTTAATAAAACATCTATAGATGGTAGGTTAAACTGGCATCATCTTCTCAAAGGGCAATTTGGCAACATCTGTCAATTTTTAAAGTGCACATACAATTTGAAGGAGGTTTACACTTCTAGAAAATTATTCTACAAATATTCTCAACCAATTGTCCACAAATATTTATGTATAAGAATATGTTTTATAGATGGCAGCATTTTGATATCCTAATGGCATATAAAATTGTTTAATCAAATTTGCCCATTAAGATGAAAGCCTCAATTATTTTATAATAGATAAGTATCACCACCACTCTATGGAAAGAGGTATCAATTTATGAAAAGATTTTTGTTATTATTATCATATGTTGAAAAGATTTTTATTGGAGAAAAGTCACCAATTGTATGTTAGGGAGAGGGAGAAGCAATGTATGGTTACAAAGTTATCTTGTATTATTTTATGTCAAAGAGAAGGGCAATAGAATTTCAAAAAAATATATGATACTTGGAGTATAGATATCTTCTAGGACTACACTTATGCTGAAACCCATTAAAGATGGTCATCCTCATTTCCTAAGGTTTCCAGTTAATCATTTAAAGAATATCTCTCACTCCACTATCAAACAAGTGAGAAAAAGTCATGTAGCATCAGTTTTTGGGTGAAGGTTCTTCCTCAAATGATGTTTCAGTCACTCATAACAGAACACTTACTTCCAAGTTGTTAACAACAAAGGAGGTAACAAGAGTAGTCTAACCAGAGATGAAGGCAAATAACACAGGGAACATTTCATAACACTAAAAAGAAATGCCACTCCCAATTGTACAAAATATAGTTTTTGTAAATTTTCAGAATTAAAACGATATGATACATTCCAGACAAGACCTAGAGCAGATTGCTGAAGTTTTTCTAAGCATACAGAGTAGCCTATGAAAAGCTACATGAGAAAAGAAAAATCTTTGGTTAGCTTTCACTTATGGTCTAAACCTCAGGGATGAACGCTTTTGTTCTACCAACTCTCTAGCTGGATATCTTGTTAAAATAACCACCGAGGGCTTTAAAATACAGCAGCAAGCACATGAACCCCTTGTCAGTAAATGGAAAGATTTATTCCCTAGGAATTCTAATCCAGTCCCATAGAAGAGTCAAGAAGAGGTTATTTCAACATAACCATCTATCCTCACGGTGAAGGCACAACTTTAAGAGTTAATCTCAGGTGACTGCAGGGACAATTCCATAAATATAAAGAGGCATCAGTTTCTGGGATTTGCTACTGATCTTCTCTGATCATGACCCTGGTTCCTGTAACAACAGAGCCAACCCTTGTCCCCCTTTTCAGAGAAATCAATTTGCCCAAACATACAGAGTTTTAAAGATGCAAAAATGCTAAATATAAAACACCATTTTAATGTGCCACTATGACCACTTTCTTTCAATATAGTTTCTGTTTAATCATACTCTTTGCTCTGCAGCAACTTTATACATGCTAATGTAGATTTCACATGAAGCTATAACCCAGGTTCTCAACTGGACCAAAAAATTTTATATACTTATTGGCCATTTACAAATATATTTTAAAATAATTAAACTCTCAGATAAGCTGTATTTTTGAGATGTAGAAAATACCTATTGTCAACCCAGTTATTTTTATTGTAAATCAAGAGGTAGCAACTTAAAATACATATCAATTCTACCCTAACTTGTTATCAACTTTTTAAAAATTTTCTATTCAATTTTGCTATATTTTACCCTTTTAACAGTAGAAAGTATGAACAATTTCTCATATTTTGTTTTCCAATTGTATTTCTTTTTTAATTGAAATACAGTTAATGTAAAATATTATATTTGCTTCAGGTGTACTACATAGAGATTTGACATTTGCATACATTATGAAATGTTTACCATGATAAGTCTAGTAACCATCTGTCCCCACACAAACTTATCACAATATTATTGACCATACTCCTTAAGCTGTATAATAAATCCTCATGACTTATTACATTACTGGAGTTTTATACTTCTTAATCTCCTACACCTATTTGCTCACTCCCCTTACCCTTCATCCTCTGGCAACCATCCATTTGTTCTCTGTATCTGTAAATCTGTTTTCATTTTGTTTTGTTTGTTTATTTTGTTTTGTAGATTCCACATAGAAGTGAAATATGCAGTATTTGTCCTTCTCTGACTCGTTTCACTTAGCATAATACCCTCTAGATCCATCTATGTTGTCAATGGCAATATTTCTTTTTTTAATGGCTTAGTAATATTCCATTGTATATTACATCTTACATATTATAGTAAAATGACATGATATTATTTAATATCATGTATATTACATGATATTTTATATTACATATTACAATGTTCCATTGTATATCCACATCTTCTTTATCCATTCGTCTATGGATGGACACTTAGGTTGCTTTTATATCTTGCCTATTTTAAATAATGCTGTTATGAACATTAGAGTTCATATATCCATTCAAATTAGCAGGGGTTTTTTTCTTCAAGTAAATATCCAGAAGTGAAATTGCTGGATCATATGGCAGTTTTATTTTTAATTTTTTGAGGAGACTCCACATTGTTTTCCATAGGGGCTACACCAATTTACATTCTCACCAACAGTGCACAAGAGCCCCATTTTCTCTACATCCTCACCAACACTTGTTATTTGGTGTCTTTTTGATGATAGTCATTCTGACAGGTGTGAGATGGTATCTCATTGTGGTTCTGATTTGCATTTTCCTGATGATTAGTGATTTTAAGCATCTTTTCATGTGTCTGTTTTCATGTCATCTTTGAAAAAATGTCTATTCAGGTCTTCTGCGCATTTTCATTTGGGTTATTTGGTTTTTTTATGTTGAACTCTTTTAGTTCTTTGTTTATTTTGGATATTAACCCCTTATTGAATATATCATTAGCAAATATATTTTCCTGTTCAGTAGGCTGCCTTTTCATATTGTTGATAGTTTTCTTCAACATACAAAAGTTTTTTAGTTTGATGTAGTCTTTTTTTTTTTTTTTTTTGCTGTATTTTCCCTTGCCTGAGGAGACATATCCAAAAAAATATTGCTAATATCAATGTCAAAGAATGTAGTGCCTATGCTTCTTCTAGGACCTTTTTGGTTTCAGGTCTTACATTTAAGTCTTTACTCCATTTTGAGCTTATTTTTGTATACGGTGTGAGAACACAGTTCAATTTGATTCTTTTGCATGTGGCTGTCCAGTTTTCCCACAACCATTTATTAAAGACATTGTATTTTCCCCATTGCATATTCTTGCCTCCTTTGTCATAGACTAATTGACGACATGTGTGGGGGTTTATTTATGGGATCTCTAGTCTGTTCTATTTATCTTTGTATCTGTTTTTTGTTTGTTTGTTTGTTTTCTTGCCAGTACCATACTATTTTGATTACTGTAGCTTTGTAGTATAGTTTGAATCAGGGAGCATAATACCTCCCCCCCCAGCTTTGTTACTCTTTCTCAAGTTTGTTTTGAGTATTTCGGGTCTTTTGTGTTTTTATACATATTTTCAAATTATTTCTTCTAGTAGTGTGAAAGTGATACTGGTATTTATTTTCATAAGGATTGCATGAAATCTGTAGATTGCCTTGGAGAGTATAATTATTTTAACAATATTAAATCATTCAGTACATGATCATGGTATATCTTTTCATCTGCTTGTGTCATCTTCAGTTTCTTTCATCAGCATCTTATAGTTTTTGGAGTACTGGTCTTTTGCTTCCTTAGGTTGATTTATTCCTAGATATTTTATTTTTTTGATGCAATTATAAATGAGATTGCTTTCTTAATTTCTCCTTCTGATATTTTGTTTTTAGTATAAAGATGAAGCAGTTTTTTTTTAAATTGGAGTATAGTTGATTTACAATGTTGTGTTAGTTTCAGGTATACAGCAAAGTGAATCTGTTATACATATACATATATCCACTCTTTTTTAGATTCTTTTCCTATATAGGTCATTACAGAGTATTAAGTAGAGTTCCCTGTGCTATACAGTAGGTCTTTATTAGTTATTTATTTTATATATAGTAGTGTGTATGTATCAATCCCAATCTCCCAATTTATCCCTCCCCCCTCCCTTGAAACAGATTTCTGTATACTAATTTCGTATCCTTCAACTTTACTGAATTGACTTACTAGTTCTAATAGTTTTGGGGTAACATCTTAGAATTTCCTATAAATAATACCATGTCATCTGCAAACAGTGACAGTTTTACTTCTTCCTTTTCAATTGGGATCATTTTTATTTATTTTTCCTACCTGATTTCTGTGGCTAGGACTTCCAGTACTATGTTGAATAAAAGTGGCAAGAGTGGGCATCCTTGTCTTGTTCCTGATCTTAGAGAAAAGGTTTTAGCTTTTCACCACTGAGTGTGTTAGCTCTGAGCTTGTCATACATGGCCTTTTTTATATTGAAGTGTGTACTCTTTATACCCAATTATTGAGTGGTTTTTTTAAATCATAAATGGATGTTGACTTCTGTCAAAAGCTTCTTCTGGCTCTATTGAGATGATTATATGACTATTATTCTTCAACTTGTTAATATGGTAATGTGATGCTGGTTAATTTGTGGATATTGAACCACCTTCCATCCCTGGGTAAATCCCACTTGATAATGGTGTATGATTCTTTTAATGTAAAGTTGAATTTGGTTCGGTATATCTTGTTGAGGATTTTTGCGTCTATGCTCACCAGTGACGTTGGCCTGTAATTTTCTTTATTTGTGGTGTTGTTCTCTGGTTTTGGTATCAGGGTAATGCTGGCCTCATAAAATGATTTTAGAAGTGTTCCTTCCTCTTTAATTTTTTGGAAGAGTTTGAGAAATATAGGTGTTAATTTCTCTAAATGTTTGGTAGAATTCAACTGTAAAGCCATCTGGTCCTGGACTTTTGTTTGTTGGGAGTTTTTTTATTACTGATTCAAATTCATTACCTGTAATTGGTCTGTTTATATTTTCTATTTCTTCATGGTTCAGCGTTGAGAGATTGTACATTTCTAGAAATTTGTCCATTTTTTCTAGGTTTTCCATCTTATTGGCATATAATTATTCATAATAATCTCTTATCGTCTTTTATATTTCTGTGGTGTTGGTTGTAACTTCTCCTCTTTAATTTTTTAAATTTATTTGGGTCCTCTCTCTCTTTTTTCTTGATTAGTCTGGCTAAAGGTTTATCAATTTTCTATGTCTTTTCGAAGAACAAGGTGTTAGTTTCATTGCTCTAGTTTCATTGCTCTTTTCTTTTTTCTTCTTCTTTTTTTTTTTTTTTTTTGGCTGCACCACGTGGCATGCAGGATCTTAGTTTCCTTACTAGGGATCAAACCCATGCCCCCTGCAGTGGAAGCACAGAGTCTTAACCACTGGACTGCCAGGGAAGTCACCTTCTTTTCTATTTTTTTAGTCTCTATTTCATTTATTTCCACTTAGATCTTTATTATTTCTTGCCTTCTGCTGACTTTGGATTTTGTTTGTTCTTGTTTTTCTAGTTCCTTTTGGTATAAGGTTAGGTTATTTGAGTTTTTGTTTGTCTCTTGAAGTAGGAACTTCCCTCTTAAAACTGCTTTGGTTGTGTTGCATAGATTTTGGATCATTATGTTTCCATTTTGATTTGTCTCCAGGTATTTCTTGCTTTCCTCTTTGATTTCTTCAATGACCCACTGGTGTTTTAGTAGCATATTGCTTAGCCTCCATGTTAGTGGGTTTTGCAAGTTTTTTCTTATAATTGATTTCTATTCTCATGCCATTGTGTTCAGAAAAGATGATTGATATGGTTTCAATTTTCTTAAATTTATTGAAACTTGTTTTGTGGCCTAGCATGTGATCTATCCTGGAGAATGTTTGAAGTGCACTTGAAAAGCATATGTATTCTGCTTCTTTGGGATGCAATGTTCCATATATAACTACTAAGTTCACCTTCTATAATGTGTCATTCAAAGCCAGTATTTCCTTGTTGATTTTCTGTCTGGATGATCTGTCCATTGATGTAAGTGGGGTGTTAAATTTCTCAACTATTATTGTGTTACCATCAGTTTCTTCCTTTACGTCTGTTAACATTTTCTTTGTGTATTTAGATGCTCCTATGTTGGGTGCATATTTATTTATGACAGTTATATCTTCTTGTTGGATCAATTTCTTTATCATTATGTAACGTCTTTCTTTATCTCTTGTTACAGTCTTTGCTTTAAAGTCTATTTTGTCTGATATAAATATTGCTACTTCAGTTTTCTTTTGTTTCCACTTGCATGGAATACCTTTTTCCATCTGTTCACTTTCAGTTTGTTTGTGTCTAGAGCTGTAGTGAGTCTCTTGTAGGCAGCAAATAGATGGGTCTTGTTTTTTTATCCATTCAGCCACTCTATTTCTTTTGATTGGAGCATTTAGTTCACGGACATTTAAAGAAATTATTGATAAGTATGTACTTATTGCCATTTTGTTAAGTGTTTGGGGTTGTTTTTGTAGTTGTAGTTCTTTTTTATTTCTTTCTTCTTCTTTTGCTCTCGTTCCTCGTGATTTGATGACTATCTTTAGTGTTATATTTGGATTCCTTTCTCTTTATTGTGACTCTATGATAGGTTTTTTGTTTGTGGTTACCATGAGGTTCATATATAACAACCTATATATATGTAATTATTTTAAATTCTTGATTTCTGAAGTTCAAAATCATCATAACCGTCTTACAATTTTATCACTATCCCCCCACGTTTAATGTCCCCCATGTTTAATGTTTTTGAAGTCATGTTTTACTTTTGTTTTGTATATCCCTTAACTAATATTGTGGATATAGATAATTTTACTACTTTGTCTTTTAACCTTCCTATTAGTTTTATAAGTGATTGACCTAATATCTTTACTGTATATTTGCCTGTACCAATGAGATTTCTCCTTTTGTAATTTTCATATTTATAGTGTGTTTTTTTTTTTTTTTTTTACTGCTTAGAGAAGCCCCCTAATATTTCTTGTAAAGCTGGTTTAGTGGTGTTGAAGTCTTATCTTTTGCTTGTCTGTAAAACTCATTATCTCTCCTTCAAATTTGAATAAAAGCCTTGCTGAGTAGAGTAGTCTTGGTTGTAGGGTTTTCCTATCATTACTTTGAATATATTATGCCACTTCCTTCTGGTCTGCAAAGTTTCTGCTAAAAGGTCTGCTCACAGCATTATGGGAGTCCCCTTGTACATAACAAGTTGATTTTTTCGTGCTGCTTTTAAGATTCTCTATCTTCAATTTTTGCCATTTTAATTACAATATGTCCTAGTGCGGACCTCTTTGGATTGATCCTGTTTGGGATTCTCTGTGCTTCCTGGACCTGGATGCCTGTTTCTTTTCCCAGGTTAGTGAATTTTTCAGCTATTATTTCTTCAAATAAGTTCTCTGCCCCCCCTTCTCCTCTGGGACCACTAGTGCAAATATTCATATGCTTGATGTTGTCCCAGAGGTCTCTTAAACTATCCGCATTTTAAAAAATTCTTTTTTTCTATTCAGCTTGAGTGATTTTCACTATCATCCAGTTCACTGATCTGATCACAGTTGTTCTGTATTATCTAATCTACTGTTGATTCCTCCAAATGTATTTTTAAAATTTCAGTTACTATATTCTTTAGCTCTGTTTTGTTCTTCTTTATATTTTCTAACTCTCTGTTGAAATTCTGTGTACATCTATTCTTCTCCCATGTTCATTGAGCTCCTTTGTGACCATTACCTTGAACTCTTTATTGTGTAAATTGTTTATCTCTGCTTTGCTTAGCTCTTCTCCTTAGGGTTTCATGTTGTTTCTTTGTTTGGGACATATTTCTGTCTCCTCATTTTGCCTAATTCTCTGTGTTGATTTCTATGTATTAGGTAAGTCAGTTACATTTTCTGATCTTGGAGAAGTGGCCTTATGTAGGAGACATCCTATGGGGCCCAGAAGCCCACTCACCACAGGTCACCAGAGGTATGTATTCTAGGGGGCCAACTTCTGTGGATGCACTGGTTCACAGGGGTGACCACCAGCCCAGTTGGCTGCCAGACCCTGCCTTGTGTGGAGACTGCTGGCTGCTGCTTGCTGGGGCTGTGTGGTCCCTAGGCTGCTGCCAGCCTACTTGTGGGTGGGGTCAGGTCCCTGGGTGGCTGATTGAGGGAGGACTTCAAAATGGCATTTTCCAGTACCAATGTCCTTGTGATAGAAAAAGCTCCCCCAAAATGGCTGCCACGAACATCTACATCCCCAGGTGGAGTCCCAGTTGCCTCCTGCTTCTCCAAGATCAACAAGTAGGTCTGACCCAGGCTCCTTTCATATTACTACTTCTGCCCAGGTCTCCCATATGCAATCCCCACTGGCCTTCAAAACCAGATGTTCTGGGGCTCATCTGCACTGGGGTCCAGTGCAGGACCCCCAGGCTGGGGAGCTCAATGTGGGGCTTGGACCTATTGCTTCTTGGGGAGAACCTCTGCAATTGTGATTATCTTCCTGTTTGTGAGTCTCCTACCCTGGGGTGTGGGTCTTGACTATACCATGTTTCCACTCCTCCTACCTGTTTCATTGTGGTTCCTTCTTTTTGTCTTTAGTTGTGGAAAATCTCTTCTGCTAGTCTTCAGGTGATTCTTATTGATAGTTGCTCTGTAAATAGTTGTAATTTTGGAGTGCCCATGGGAGGAAGTGAGCTCAGGGTCTTCCTACTTCACCATCTTGGCCACACTCTCCCCAACTGTATTTCCTCTTTTGAATTGTCAGCCCATATTTCTTGCCTGCTTATCTTTCACAGTCTTCATATTTTTCTCATAAACTTTGTGTGCATCCTTAATATTTTATAGATATTAAGTTGCGTCATGTCTGATGTAAATATTTTGTGGTACATTTTATTTCTTTACTACTTTTTCATCTTAAGAATACTTTAAACTTTTATATATTAATATGTGTCCATTTTTCTTATTGTTACTTAGAAGTTTAAAAAGTTATTATTCCTCCATAGATATGGTAAATAAACGATTCTATTTTCTGCAACTTCTTCTCTAATTTGATGTTTTATATTTAACTCTCCAATTTGATGTCTCTAGACCTTTTGTTTTTCTTCAGCACAAAAGCAGAAACAGACAAATTAAAATTCTGACTCTCAATCTAGCTGTAAAGCTACTCCTTTTTCTTACACCCAGCAAAGAATGAAGCATGATTCTGTAAAGTGCATTTATTCATTCCACACCTCACCATCCATTCCCCAGCTCCCCAGCCCCATGACAATCAGTGCCCTTATTCAAATAGAGTATATTTTGGTGATTAGTATAAAGTAATTTCTAAAATATATTTCAAAATGCTAATGAATTATTTTAACATGACATTTAATAATTTATCTTTCACTACCCATTTACATTTTTTTAACTTAAAGACTTCATTATTTTAGAGTAGCTTTAGGTTCACAGCAAAATTGAGAGGAAAGTACAGAGATTCCCCATATGCCCACTTCACCCACACATGCATAACCTCCCCTAGTATCATCATCCTCACCAGAGTGATATGACATGTAATATGTCACATTTGTTACAACTGATGAACTTGCAATGACACATCACAATCACCCAAAGTCACCAAAAATGTAATTTACATCCCTACCCATTTTTCATAAATTTACTCATCTCTCTGAGGTTTATGTGTACATACTTGGTTCTACCCCATTATTTTGTATTTTTATATAATATCAAAATTCCTTAAATATTATTATAATACTTTATTATAGATTTTAATATCTGCTAAGTATTATCTCCCTGTTGCTGTTCTTTAATAGATTGTCTTGATTTTATTTTACCTGTTCATTTTTCAAATGATTTCAATTTTAATGAATTTTTTCAACTCCTTTTCAGATTTTGATAGAAATGCCATCAAATATAATTTTAAACACTTGTAGAACTTATAATTGATATGATGTATTGAATTATTATGGAAAATTGACTGTTGTGCCTCAAACATTCAGAAAGGCTGGACAAAATATACAAATAATACTAAAATATTTAAATGTTTAACCAACTGCAAACCAAAAAACGGAGAAGAGATAGGGTAACAAAATTTGTAAAAATAAATCTAATTGAAGATACAAAAAATATTTAACAACTGGACCATATTACCTCACTTATATGTGAAATCTAAAATTAATTTTTAAATTAAAAACAAATATCTCCTAGACACAAGGAACTAATTGGTGGTTGCCAAAGGTGGGGGTAGGGATGGATAAAATGGATGAAGGAAGTCAACAGGTACAAACCTCTAGTTATAAAATAAATAAATCCTGGGGATGTAATGTACAGCATGGTGACTATAGTTAATAATACTGTAGTGCATATTTGAAAGTTGCTAAGAGAGTAGATCTTAAAAGTTCTCATCACAAGAAAAAATAATTTTTGTTATTATGTGTGATGATGAATGTTAACCAGATTTCTGTGGTAATCATTTTGCAATACATACAAATACTGAATCACTCTGTTGTATACCTGAAACTAATACAATGTTTTGTTTTCTTTATTTTCCCTTTTTTTTAATACAGCACGTTCTTATTAGTCATCAATTTTATACACATCAGTGTATACATGTCAATCCCAATCCTCCAATTCAGCACACCACCATCCCCACCCCACCGTGGTTTTCCCTCCTTGGTGTCCATACGTTTGTTCTCTACATCTGTGTCTCAATTTCTGCCCTGCAAACCGGTTCATCTGTACCATTTTTCTAGGTTCCACATATATGCATTAATATATAATATTTGTTTTTCTCTTTCTGACTTACTTCACTCTGTATGACAGTCTCTAGATCCAGCCATGTCTCAACAAATGACCCAATTTCGTTCCTTTATATGGCTAATATTCCACTGTATATATGTACCACAACTTCTTTATCCCTTCATCTGTCAATGGGCATTTAGGTTGCTTCCAAGACCTGGCTACTGTAAATAGTGCTACAATGAACATTGGGGTGCATGTGTCTTTTTGAATTATGGTTTTCTCTGGTTGTATGCCCAATACTGGGATTGCTGGGTCATATGGTAATTCTATTTTTGGTTTTTCAAGGAACCTCCATACTGTTCTCCATAGTGGCTGTATCAATATACATTCCCACCAACAGTGCAAGAGGGTTCCCTTTTCTCCACACCCTCTCTAGCATTTGTTGTTTGTAGATTTTCTGATGATGCCCATTCTAACTGGTGTGAAGTGATACCTCATTGTAGTTTTCATTTGCATTTCTCTAATAGTTAGTGATGTTGAGCAGCTTTTCATATGCTTCTTGGCCATCTGTATGTCTTCTTTGGAGAAACATCTATTTAGGTCTTCTGCCCATTTATGGATTGGGTTGTTTGTTTTTTTAATAGTGAGCTGCATGAGCTGTTTATATATTTTGGAGAGTAATCCGTTGTCTGTTGATTCATTTGCAAATATTTATTCCGATACAGAGGGTTGTCTTTTCGTCTTGTTTATGGTTTCCTTTGCTGTGCAAAAGCTGTGAAGTTTCATTAGGTCCCATTTATTTATTTATTTTTAATTTCCATTACTTTAGGAGGTGGATCAAAAAAGATCTTGCTGTGATTTATTTCAAGGGTGTTCTTCCTATGTTTTCCTCTAAGAGTTTTATACTGTCTGGTCTTACATTTAGGTCTCTAATCCATTTTGAGTTTATTTTTGTGTATGGTGTTAGGGAGTGTTCTAATTTCATTCTTTTACATGTAGCTGTCCAGTTTTCCCAGCACCACTTATTGAAGAGGCTGTCTTTTCTCCATTGTATATCCTTGCCTCCTCTGTCACAGATTAGTTGACTATAGGTGTGTGGATTTATCTCTGGGCTTTCTATCTTGTTCCATTGATCTATGTTTCTGTTTTTGTGCCAGTACCATATTGTCTTGATTACTGTGACTTTGTAGTATAGTCTGAAGTCAGGGAGTCTGATTCCTCCAGCTCCGTTTTTTTCCCTCAAGACTGCTTTGGCTATTTGGAGTCTTTTGTGTCTCCATACAAATTTTAAGATTTTTTGTTCTAGTTCCATAAAAAATGCCATTGGTAATTTAATAGGGATTGCATTGAATCCGCAGATTGCTTTGGGTAGTATAGTCATTTTCACAATATTGATTCTTCCAATCCAAGAACATGGTATATCTCTCCATCTGTTGGTATCATCTTTAATTTCTTTCATCAGTGTCTTATAGTTTTCTGCATACAGGTCTTTTGTCTCCCTAGGTAGATTTATTCCTACATATTTTCTTCTTTCTGTTGCAATGGTAAATGGGAGTGTTTCCTTAATTTCTATTTCAGATTTTTCATCATTAGTGTATAGGAATGCAAGAGATTTCTGTGCATTAATTTTGTATCCTGCAACTTTACCAAATTCATTGATTAGCTCTAGTAGTTTTCTGGTGGCATCTTTAGGATTCTCTATGTATAGTATCATGTCATCCACAAACAGTGACAGTTTTACTACTTCTTTTCCAATTTCTATTCCTTTTATTTCTTTTTCTTCTCTGATTGCCATGGCTAGGACTTCCAAAACTATGTTGAATAATAGTGGTGACAGTGGACATCCATGTCTAGTTCCTGATCTTAGAGGAAATGCTTTCAGTTTTTCTCCATCGAGAATGATGTTTGCTGTGGATTTGTCATATATGGCCTTTATTATGTTGAGGTAGGTTCCCTCTATGCCCACTTTATGGAGAGTTTTTATCATAAATGGGTGTTGAATTTTGTCAAAAGCTTTTTCTGCATCTATTGACATGATCATATGGTTCCTATTCTTCAATTTGTTAATATGGCATATCACGTTTATTGATTTGCGTATATTGAAGAATCCTTGTATCCCTGGGATAAATCTCACTTGATCACGGTGTATGATTCTTTTAATGTGTTGTTGGATTCTGTTTGCTAGTATTTTGTTGAGTATTTTTGCATCTATATTCATCAGTGATATTGGTCTGTAATTTTCTTTTTTTGTAGTATCTTTGCCTGGTTTTGGTATCAGGATGATCATGGCCTCACAGAATGAGTTTGGGAGTGTTCCTTCCTCCACAATATTTTGGAAGAGTTTGAGAAGGATGGGTGTTAGCTCTTCTCTAAATGTTTGATAGAATTGACCTGTGAAGCCATCTGGTCCTGGACTTTTGTTTGTTGGAAAGTTTTTAATCACAGTTTCAATTTCATTACTTGTGATTGGTCTGTTCATATTTTCTCTTTCTTCCTGGTTCAGTCTTGGAAGGTTATACATTTCTAAGAATTTGTCCATTTCTTCCAGGTTGTCCATTTTGTTGGTATAGAGTTCCTTGTAGTAGTCTCTTAGGATGCTTTATATTTCTGCGGTGTCTGTTGTAACTTATCCTTTTTCATTTCTAATTTTATTGATTTGAGTCCTCTCCCTCTTTTTCTTGATGAGTCTGGCTAATGGTTTATCAATTTTGTTTATCTTCTTAAAGAACCAGCTTTTAGTTTTATTGATCTTTGCTATTGTTTTCTTTGTTTCTATTTCATTTATTTCTGCTCTGATCTTTATGATTTCTTTCCTTCTGCTAACTTTGGGTTTTGTTTTTTCATCTTTCTTTAGTTCCTTTAGGTGTAAGGTTAGAATGTTTATTTGAGATGACTGTTGTTTCTTGAGGTAGGATTTTATTGCTATAAACTTCCCTCTGAGAACTGCTTTTGCTGCATCCCATAGGTTTTGTACCATCGTGTTTTCATTGTCATTTGTCTCTAGGTATTTTTTAATTTCCTCTTTGATTTCTTCAGTGATCTCTTGGTTATTTAGTAACGTATTGTTTAGCCTCCATGTGTTTGTGTTTTTTACATTTTTTTCCCTGTAATTGATTTCTAATCTCATAGTGTTGTGGTCAGAAAAGATGCTTGATATGATTTCAATTTTCTTAAATTTACTGAGGCTTGATTTGTGACCCAAGATGTGGTCTATCCTGGAGAATGTTCCGAGCGCACTTTAGAAGAAAGTGTAATCTGCCATTTTTGGTTGGAATTTCCTATGAATATCTATTAAATCTATCTGGTCTATTGTGTCATTTAAAGTTTCTGTTTCCTTATTTATTTTCATTTTGGATGATCTGTCTGTTGGTGTAAGTGTGGTGTTAAAGTCCCCCACTATTATTGTGTTACTGTCGATTTCCTCTTTTAAAGCTGTTAGCAGTTGCCTTATGTATCGAGGTGCTCCTATGTTGGGTGCATATATATCTATAATTGTTATATCTTCTTCTTGGATTGATCCCTTGATCATTATGTAGTGTCCTTCCTTGTGTCTTGTAACATTCTTTATTTTAAAGTCTATTTTATCAGATATGAGTATTGCTACTCCAGCTTTCTTTTGATTTCCATTTGCATTGGATATCTTTTTCCATCCCCTCACTTTCAATCTGTGTGTGTCCCTAGGTCTGAGGTGGATCTCTTGTAGACAGCATATATATGGGTCTTGTTTTTGTATCCATTCAGCCAGCCTGTGTCTTTTGGTTGGAGCATTTAATCCATTCACGTTTAAGGTAATTATCGATATGTATGTTCTTATTACCATTTTCTTAATTGTTTTGGGTTTGTTTTTGTAGGTCTTTTCCTTCTCTTGTGTTTCCCACTTAGAGAAGTTCCCTTAGCATTTGTTGTAGAGCTGGTTTGGTGGTGCAGAATTCTCTTAGCTTTTGCTTGTCTGTAAAGCGTTTGATTTCTCCATCAAATCTAAATGAGATCCTTGCCGGGTAGAGTAATCTTGGTTGTAGGTTCTTCCCTTTCATCACTTTAAGTATATCATGCCACTCCCTTCTGGCTTGTAGAGTTTCTGCTGAGAAATTGCTGTTAACCTTATGGGAGTTCCTTTTTATGTTATTTGTCATTTTTCCCTTGCTGCTTTCAATAATTTTTCTTTGTCTTTAATTTTTGCCAATTTGAATACTATGTGGTATGGCGTGTTTCTCCTTGGGTTTATCCTGTAAGGGACTCTCTGCGCTTCCTGAACTTGGGTGGCTATTTCATTTCCCATATTAAGGAAGTTTTCAACTATAATGTCTTCAAATATTTTCTCTCGTCCTTTCTCTCTCTCTTGTCCTTCTGAGACCTCTATAATGCTATTGTTGTTGCATTTAATCTTGTCCCAGAGGTCTCTTAGGCTGTCTTCATTTCTTTTCATTCTTTTTTCTTTAGTCTGTTCCACAGCAGTGAATTCCCCCATTCTGTCTTCCAGGTCACTTATCAATTCTTCTGCCTCAGTTATTCTGCTATTGATTCCTTCTAGTGTAGTTTTCTTTTCAGTTATTGTATTGTTCATCTCTGTTTGTTTGTTCTTTAATTCTTCTAGGTCTTTGTTAAACATTTCTTACATCTTCTCAATCTTTGCCTCCATTCTTTTTCCGAGGTCCTTGATCATCTTCACTATCATTATTCTGAATTATTTTTATGGAAGTTTGACTGTCTCCACTTCATTTAGTTGTTTTTCTGGGGTTTTATCCTGTTCCTTCATCTGGTACATAGCCCTCTGCCTTTTCATCTTGTCTATCTTTCTGGGAATGTGGTTTTTGTTCCACAGGCTGCAGGATTATAGTTCTTCTTGCTTCTGCTGTCTACCCTCTGATGGATGAAGCTATCTAAGTGGCTTGTGGAAGTTTCCTGATGGGAGGGACTGGTGGTGGGTAGAGCTGACTGTTGCTCTGGTGGGCAGAGCTCAGTAAAACTTTAATCTGCTTGACTGCTGATGGGTGGGGCTGGGTTCCCTCCCTATCGGTTGTTTCGCCTGAGGCAACCCAACACTGGAGCATACCTGGGCTCTTTGGTGGGGCTAATGGCGGACTCTGGGAGGGCTCACGCCAAAGAGCACTTCCCAGAACCTCCGCTGCCAGCGTCCCTTTCCCCACAGTGAACCACCGCTACCCCCACCTCCGCAGGAGACCCTCGAACACTAGCAGGTAGGTCTGGTTCAGTCTCCTCTGGGGTCACTGCTCCTTCCCCTGGGTCCCGATGCACACACTACTTTGTGTGTGCCCTCCAAGAGTGGAGTCTCTGTTTCCCCCAGTCCTGTCACAGTCCTGCAATCCAATCCCACTAGCCTTCAAAGTCTGATCCTCTAGGTATTCCTCCTCGTATTGCCGGACACCCAGGTTGGGAAGCCTGATGTGGGGCTCAGAACCTTCACTCTGGTGGGTGGACTTCTGTGGTATAAGTGTTCTCCAGTCTGTGAATCACCCACACAGCAGTTATGGGATTTGATTTTACTGGGATTGCGTCCCTCCTACCATCTCACTTTGGCTTCTCCTTTGTCTTTGGATGTGGGGTATCTTTTTTTTGAGTTCCAGTGCCTCCATTGTCGATGATTGTCTAGCAGCTAGTTGTGATTCTGATGTTCTCACAAGAGGGAGTGAGAGCATGTCCTTCTACCTAATATAATGTTATATTTCAGTTATACATCAGTAAAAGTTTTAACATTTGGGAAAATTATAGCACCGTATAGAAGAACATAAAAAATAAATGCAGTAATTTATAAATACTTCTTTGCAAATAATTACATCTCCATTGTTCTTTCCTGTATTTTTTATTCCTTTTGTGTTTTGTTTTAATTAATGGATTTTATTTTTCAGAGCAGTTTTAAGTTTGCAGAAAAGTTGAGCAAAAAGTACAGGGAGTTCCCAAAATACTCCCATGCTCCCTCTTCCCCTATTATTAACATCTTACATTACTGTGCTACACTTGGTACAATTAATAAACCAATATGGATGCAATATGATTAACTTTAGTCCATAGTTAACATTACGGTTCACTCTTTGTTTTCTGCAGTTCTACAGGTGTTGACAAAAACAGAATGTCATGCATGCACCATTACAGTATCATACAGAATAGTTTCACTGCCCTAAAAATCCCCTATGTTCCACCTATTCACCTCTCCCTCCTTCCCTCTCCCAGAACCCCTGACAACCATTGATTATTTTATTATCTCTATATCTACAATTTTGTCTTTTGCAGAATGTGATATAGTTGAAATTATACATTATGTAGCTATTTCAGATTGGTTTCTTTTAATTCCTTTTATGCAGTTAAGATTCCTCCATGCCTTTCAATGGCTTGATAGCTCATTGCTTGTTATTTATTATTTCACTGTATGGATATGCCATAGTGTTCATCCACTTACCTGTTAAAGGACAATTAATTAGTTGTTTCCAATATTTGGAAGGTTTCTCATTCCTTTTTTCTGTCTTTTAGTGTGAATTGCATTAGTAAATAGGAAAGATGACAGTGGGCATCACTATCATATTGTCCTTGAATTTAAAAGAATGCCTATACTTCATTCAAGTATTATGGTGGCTTTGTGCTTACAAAAATTCATCATTCTTCTGGATTCTTAAAACTGCATATGGTTTTAAAATATATTTGTTGTAAAAGATCAAGAAGGGAGATTCATCCAAGAATCAGTTTTGTCTTTATTCAAATCTGTTTTAAATATGTCAATAAGGTTTTATACTTTTTAAAAAATCTACATAGTTAACTTTTTAAACAATATACATTTTTACCTATTTGAAATTTATGTTTTCTTGAACCATTTTACGTATTTGTTTTAAAAAAACTTTAAATGCTTGGAAGAATGAATATCATTAAAATGGCCATACAACCCAAAGCAGTCTACAGATTTAATGCAATACCTATTAAAATATCCATGACATCTAGAAAAATTGTATAGATGATCTTATTTGCAAAGCAGAAATAGAGACACAGATGTAGAGAACAAACGTATGGATACCAAGGGGGAAAGGGGGGGTGGGATGAATTGGGAGTTTGGGATTGACATATATAGACTACTATGCATAAAATAGATAACTGATGAGAACCTACTGTATAACACAGGGAACTCTACTCAGTGCTCTGTGGTGACCTAAATGGGAAGGAAATCCAAAAAAGAGGGGATATATGTATACATAAAACTGATTCACTTTGCTGTACAGAGAAACTAACACAACACTGTAAAGCAACTATACTCCAATAAAAATTAATTTAAAAAAATACCCATGACATTTTCCACAGAACTAGGACAAATAATTCTAAAATTTATATGGAACCATAAAAAACCCAGAATTACCAAAGCAGTCCTGAGGAAAAAGAACAAAGCAGGAGGCATAACCCTCCCAGAATTCAGACAATACTACAAATCTTCAGTAATCAAAACGTGTGGCATTGGCATAAAAACAGACATATGGATCAATGGAACCAAGTAGAGAGCCCAGAAACAAACCCACATACCTGTGGACAATTAATCTTCGACAAAGGAGGCAAGAATATACAATGGGGAAAAGACAGTCTCTTCAGCAAGTGGTGTTGGAAAGTTGGACAGCTGCATGTAAATCAATGAAGCTAGAACACACCCTCACACCATACACAAAAATTAACTCAAAATGGCTTGAAGGCTTAAATATAAATAAGACATCATAAAACTCCTAGAAGAGAACATAGGTAAAACATTCTCTGACATAAATCATACCAATATTCTTAGGTCAGTCTCCCAAGGTGATAGAAATAAAAGCAAAAATAAAAAAATGGGGGCACTTCTGCAGTGGTCCAGTGGTTAATACTCCATGCTTCCACTGCAGGGGGTGAAGGTTCAATCCCTGGTCGGGGAACTAAGATCCCACATGCCACACGACATAGCCCAAAAATAAAATAAACTTTTTAAAAAAGAGTAGGAAATTTCAGCATATGTAGTTGACATTAAAAAAAAAAAGGGACCTAATCAAACTTATAACCTTTTGAATAGCAAAGGAAACCATAAACAACATGAAAAGACAACCTTCGGACTGGGAGAAAATATTTGCAAATGATGAAACCAACAAGGGCTTAATTTCCAAAATATACAAACAGCTCCTATAATTCAATAACAAAAAACCAAACAACCCAACCTAAAAATGGCAGAAGAACTAAATAGACATTTCTCCAAAGAAGAGATACAGATGGCCAATAAGCACATGAAAAGATGCTCATCATTGCTAATTATTAGGGAAATGGAAATTGAAACAACAATGAGGTATCACCTCACACTAGTCAGAATGGCCATCATCAAAAAGTCTACAAATAATGAATGTTGGAGAGGGTGTGGAGAAAAGGGAACCCTCCTACACTGTTGGTGGGAATGCAAATTGGTGCAGGCACTATGGAAAACAGTATGGAGCTTCCTCAAAACACTAAAAATAGAGTTGTCATATGATCCAGCAATCCCACTTCTGGGCATATACCCAGACAAAACTATAATTTGAAAAGATACATGCACCCTGATGTTCATGGTAGCACTATTTACAATAGCCAGACATGGAAGCAACCTAAATTTCCATTGACAGATGAATGGAAAAAGAAGATGTGGTATATATATATATATATATATATATATATATATATATATATATATGGAATACTACTCAGGCATTTAAAAAAAATTAAATAATGCCTTTTGCAGCAACATGGATGGACCTGGAGATTATCATACTAAGTGAAGTCAGACAGAGAAAGACAAATATCATGTGATATCACTTATATGTGGAATCTAAAATACGACACAAATGAACATATCTACAAAACAAAAACAGACTCACAGATATAGAGAACAGACTTGTGGTTGCCAAGGGGAAAGGGGAGTGGGAGAGGGAAGGATCGGGAGTTTGGGGTTAGCAGATGCAAACTATTATATATAGGTTGAATAAACAACAAGATCCTACTGTATGGCACAGGGAACTATATCAATATCCTGTGATAAACCATAATGCAGAAGAATATGAAAAAGAATAAATATATGTATAACTGAGTCACTTCGCTGTAGAGCAGAAGTTAAACACAACATTGTAAATCAACTCTACTTCAATAAAATTTTTAAAAATTTAAATGTTTATCAGAGAAAGGTGATATATAATCAATTCATATTTTCTATCATGACTTTGAAACTTTCTAGTTTTTGTCATTAGTAAAACTCAATTTGTGTGTCTGTATATGTATATATATATGTGTGTGTTTGTGTATTCATACATTATATTCTTACAAAATTTTTCTAGTTACTTTCTCAAGTATTTCCATTAACTCTATGGGGTTTTTTTTCCTTTAGTTCTTACACTGTGATGTTTTATCAGGTTAGGGACCTAAGATCACATTTCCTCTATAGAAAATACTTTTGGAAGCTTCCAGCTTCCAAAATGAGCTGTGTAACATACCTCTTACTTTGTTGAGTGTGCTTTGTTTTTCCATGTATTTATTTTTTCTCATTAGATCTGCAGTAGAGTACAATGAATTAAAATCCTCTCCTTTTCCTTTTATTTCACATAATTTTGCTGCTGTTATTTTGTGCATACATCATTGTTTTATTTTTGCATGTGTTAGTGCATTAGTGTTACACACTCATTATCATTTATACCTTATATGGTCATGAGTATCTTTCATTTACAATATCTTTTCTTTGCATTTTACTGTGCCATTTTTGCTACCCTTTTATACCTTTGGTCTATTTGTTTCCAGCACATGTCTCAGAGCAACCAATCACTGGGACTATACTCACCATAGTAGTCACATCTCAGCCGGGCACGGCATTCTTGCATCATATCCTTTCCCTGAGAATATTTAAATACTACTCTATAACCTTCTGACTTTGATAGTATGATAGAGAAGTAAAAACTATACAAATTTTAATTCCCTTGGTCTTTAATTTTAAGATGGGAAGGGGATAAGAATTTTATACTCTGAAAGATATGAAACAGCCAGAGTGTGTCTTGTAGAGTATTTTTCCTTTTTTTCACTTAAGATAGAGTAAGACACTACTGTCTCCTACTTCAGTTATTTTTTTAACATTTGTATTTCTCATGTATACTATTGATTATCAATATGTTCTCTTATTCTGACTTTTCATTAAGGAACTCCTATTTTCTCTCATATTTATCTTTTACTTAATTTCTTATGTTTCACCACGTTATACTCCACTAGTCCGACTTTCTGAATCATTGTTTCTGCTGTGTATTGTTTTTAGAGATGATGTGAATTGGTTAACAAGAGAATTCCTGCCTTTTCTTCCATATCCTCTTCTATCATTGTAAATAGATAACTACTTTCTTCTAAAATTCTATGCAAAATCCATTTCAAGTATTATTATCTGAGTATTCAGAAAATTATCTTAGGAAATTTGAGGGAAAAAGTCAATTACCTGATCTCAGTCATAAGTGAGTTCTACACTACAAATGAGAAAGGAAAAGGGGAAATGGAAAAATTTTTAAAGGACATCATTGTAGGGTTCATAATCTTAATTTAATTCAATTAAATTTAATTCAGTGGGTATATCACTGAAGGATAGGCACACTCTCAGTGTTGAAAGTCAAATCTAAGTCCTAACCACTTCTGGATGTTACTTACAGACTAGATATTGGAATGATTTATCCCATCTCATCATGCCACATTGGTTTTGTACACTTAAGTTTGGGCCAGAGTTTTGAAAGACCTCCCATCAACTCTTGCCTGGAGAAGAGAGCAGCCTGGAGCCACGAGGTCTGGGGGGTTTTTGCTACCAGAGCAAAGCTGACCAACATTGTTAGGTTTGGGGTTGTATCTGTTTGCTAAGACTACCATGACAAATTACCCCCAACTGGGTGGCTTAATCAACAGAAACATTCTTTCACAGTTCTGAAGGCTAGAAGTCCAAGATCAAGGTGATGGCAGGGTTGGTTCCTTCTGAGAGCAGTGAGGGACAATCTGTTCCATGTCTCTCCCCTAACTTCTGGTGGTTTGCTAGAAATCTTTGGCATTCCTTGGCTTGTAGCTGTATGACCCTGATCTTTGTCTTCATTTCATGTTCTCCCTGTGTGTGTGTCTGTCTCTGTGTCCAAATTTCCCCTTTTTATAAGGACACCAATCATACTGGATTAGGGTCCAAACTACTGACCTCAACGTAACTTGATCATCTGCAAAGAGACTATTTCCAAATAAGGTCACAGTACTGGGGGTTAAGATTTCAACATCCCTTTGTTGAATATAATTCAACCCACAACAGAAGGGGACATCAGATTAGCGAAGTTAAGTAAAGGTTTCAGTTTTGATCAGTAGCAACCTTCCCATACTTGTGTTTAGTCAGATGTCACCAAGTTAGGGACTAAATCAAGTTAGCTATTACAGATTATTTTAATCCTGCTTCTTCAGTATGAAGTCTATAGAAATCCCTTCTGTGATTTTAAATATTCTTCAATATTTTTATTTAGGCCAATGAAAACATTTTCCTTCTAGATTAAATGATCTCCTATGCTTTTTTGAGAAATTAGGAGAGGAGGCCTACTGGTGTTTTTCCCTAACTCAGCCATCTTCCTAGACATTATTCATTGGAGATTATTGTCAGGAAGAACAGTTCTCTGCCAATGTAAATCAAATTAAAACTGCAAACACTTGGTATAATTTCTACTTTCAAAAATCCAATAGGAATGCTTAAGACAACATCAATGGTGATTATATAATGATTTTCATCGACTCATCTAACATTTTATTATGCCCTGCATTCATTAAGGCACACACACACACACACACACACATACACACATACACACACATTCAGTGGGTAGTAGCCAATCCAAATTAAGTGGAAAAGGTCTGTATTCACCCATAGCCTTCAGGCCAATTAAAGGTAATAATAATGGAAACCCTCAAAGATACTCATTTTCTTTTTTTTTCTTTTATACTTTTATTTTGGCATGGATACTTTCATGCAGATACTTTCTTCTATGCCTGTATTTCCACAGTTTCATCACATTAGACTCCAGTATTTAGGACTTAGGTTTTAGTGGTTGTGCAAGGAAATGGTTGTAAAGTAATAAGTGAATAAATGAACGAACACAAGATCAGTTTTACTGAAGAATATGGTTTTCAGCCAACATCATCAGTTCCCATTATTCCCTGTGATAGCACTAATTTCTAGGGCCCTCTATCATTAAAATACTCCTGATTAAATAAATTGAACTGATACTTATAAAAATACTAGTTTTGATTTAGGTTAAATTTATAAATCTTTCTACTAAGTTAACACATACTATATTATATGGAATATTATACCATCAAATTTGTATTCTGCCATCACATTTACTCTATATTAAAATATTTATTATTGGCCTGAAATCATAGGAACCCTTACCTCCACCATGGTTAAGTGAAGTGTATCATATCATTTACTGGGTTTCCAAAGCTCTAGGACCTAGAAGATAATTGGATGCTGGAAAAAGCAGTCTTAGTTCCAAGGTTTTCCCTCTACTGTGCAGAAATATTGGCAGCCCCAATTCCATCACCCAGAGGCCACACTGAGTCTGGAATTTCAAATGCAGTCAGAGTGGCTCTGTCTCTGGTGGTTGGAAATGGTCATTGACATTCAGACAGATAGTCACCTTTTTAGCATTTCTTTTTTCTTTAGTCTTTACCTTCAATATGACTGTCATTGCTGAAATGACTTAGGAAAACAAAAAGGATGAGGATAAAGAATGACAATGCAGTAGCAAGAATAAGGGCTGAGCAGTCAGAGCATGACTTTACATAATGTCTGAAAGGCTATAATGCAGTTATCTTCCAGAATTATTTTCTGTATATACCTAATTGACTGCCATGTCATTAAGTAGAAGTCTCATTTATTTTATTGTTTTTCTCTCAAGCTGCTACATGAATTCAATATTTCATATTCATCATATAATGTAGAGATACTTTCATTTGTCATGGATAGTACAAGGAATGAAAGAGGGGTAAAGATTCCGAGGCAAAGAAAAGAAAGGAGAAAAACTCAGGATTCAGAGAATTCTAACTGTGCAGTCCAATACAGAGGAGGGTGTGGAGGTGGCTGGGAGGTAAACTCTAGAACCCAATCTGAGACAAAACTTCCTCCTGTGCTTTCTGGGAATCGAACTCCTACCCGTCAGAATTATATTATTGAAATGGGATAAATGCCTTGTGTAAACAGGTTAGAAGTGGCTCCTAGGGGTGATGAATGTGAAGCAGAGGATGGTGTGCAGAACCTTGGTCAGGGTCCACTGCCCTCAGATGATGTCATGGCTGTGAAGTACAATTTATTGTGATACTGTTTCAATTGATTAAGGAGTCTACAGTGAGCTCAGAGCTCCCTCTAGCCCATTACACTTGTCTGTTACACTGCCTAGGAGTCATGAAATTGAAGTGCTAGAGATGGCATGTTAGTGTGAGCATCAAAGGTTTCTGTGGGTTACATTAATGTTGCACAGACAGACATAACCCTTTGGGGTGGTGGTGACAAAGCTATAGCAGTGAAGGAAGAAGCCTTTCCATACGCATATCTTCTATTCTAAGGTCATCTCTGTATGTCTCTGACTCTTAGGCACTGGTGCTCATGGACACTAGGGCTGAATATCCCTGAAGAGACCTTCTTGGGGTGAGAATGCTTCACTTGTCCCCAGATAAGACAGCCTAGACAGCAAGACACCTACCTGGTGATTTCAGGTGTCCATCAAATATGCAATAGAGGACACTCAAGCATGGCCAATTGCTTCTTGGCATCATGTAGACTTCTTGGCGGGACTGAACATAGATATTCCATTTCTGGGAATTCAAATGTTATTTCTTCAGATGGGTTCACTGGTGGTTCTACCACAGTTGCTACAGAAATACTCAAACCAGAGTTCCTCATGAGGATATATTTATCAAGTAACCCCAGCAGGAGACCTGCAGTGGAAGCCCTCATAGGGGTAGGATTTGAACATGGTGGGCAGCCAGGTAGACATACTAATTAATGTCCCTCCTTTTATCACAGTCTGTACTTAGTTGGTACAACTACCCTGCATGCAAACCTACAGAAATGGTTCCAGGTTGAGGAACAATGGGATAGCAGAACTAGACTAGACCAGTTCCTTTCCACTAGTAGATTGGGTGGATTTCCCTGTGGTGAAGGTAGTGTCTCTTGAACCATGCAACCTGCCTCACCACAAATTTCACCTCAGCACCCTCCCGTATTTGCCATCACTTGCAATGGACCTACTTTAGAGATGCCAAGAGCAAGGAGGAATGAACAGATACACTCATGGGTTTTTTCTCTCTCTTCCTTGGACCGGGACCTGCCACATCTCCATGTTCCTGCAACTGAACCACCATCTCTGGCTGCCCTGCAGAGGAGGTGAGGGGACATCCCTATTCTGGCTACTGCCTAGCTTCTCAAATGCCTATCAGTTCAGAAAATGCAGAGGTTAATAATAATAGCAGTAAGATAGTACTGTAAAATAATGAAAACAATAATAAATGTTACTAAAAGTTTATTATATTCCAAGAATGTGCCAAGTGCTTTACGTATATTATCTTTCTTATTCCCACAAAAATTCCGTGAAGTAGATACTACTGTAATCTCAGGAATATGAGATGGATAGGCTGAAATCACTTCCCTGAGGTCACATATCTAGTAAGTAGTAGAAGAAAATTGAAATTCAGTTCTGTCAGATACCAAAGCCCACACTCTTAAACATGTTTAGGAAATACACACACACACACACACACGCACACACACATTTTACATATAAATATATACATATAATATCCAGAAGAGAAAGATTTTTCTCTGAAGAGCGATTTTGCAAGGCACTCTAATTACCTACTAAATATCCATTCTCCCCTTCTTTCTTACTAACCAAAAGCTTGATCTAGGGAGTATGTCAAATTTGTCAAACTAAAAATCTTGGTTTCCCAGACGTTTTTGCAACTATGGGTGATCCTATGACTCAGTTCTGGCCAATGACATATAACTGGGAATGTACTGCGAATTTCCAGTTCTGGCCAATGACATAACTGGGAATGTACCGCGAATTTCTTTCGGGCTAGCATATGGATTTGATGCTTGGAGGTGCAGAGCTATTCAGAGACTAGGAGGAGGGTATTCACACAATAAAAGTGGAAGAGTGGGAAAATGGAAGAAACATGAGACCCTGATGGCATCAGAGTCCTACTGAATAATTTCTGGACTTTGTGTGAAGAAAACAAAACCAACCTTATTTGCTTACACCATTGTCTGATGGATTTTCTTCTGCTTTTAGCAGAGTACATTCTTAACCAATATAAATATTAATGAACACTAGTTCCATATCTCATAGCTCAAATTTTAGAATTAAAAACTCTTGTTTCCTAAGTCGTGTTGTAGTCGGGTCATCCTTGGTAGTGGGCACTTCTACACTGCGGCAATACCCCTCCCAAACTACAAAACTTTTCTATATGCCTCTCACCGTGGTTAAAACAGCAACACAATTATGAACCAAAAAACACCATGTCCCAGGCACATAACAACTTTGGTGCTGCAATCCAATTAGTTAAACTAAATTACCAGAGACTGGTGGGGAAGAAATATTGTGATAGCTCCTGCTGCCCTCCAGCCAATTTGCACTTTTTCCTAGAATTATTTTAGATGTTATTATCACCCAAACACCTGCTGCTATGTAGGCAGGAAAACAAGCCAAAAACAAATGAGGAAGCAAAACATACTAAGTTAAAAACAAATGAGCACAATCCCTAAGTATAGGATACAAATCATAGTCTTCAAATTTGAGGGCCAGTTCTCCGGTTACTGACCAGTCTCTAAGCTACTGTAAATGCCCAAACTGAAAAAAGGAGAAAAAAATCATCCAGCTAATTTCCATCTTGGTTTCTCTTCTTTTTTCTCTATGCTTTTTGTAGAATGGAAAAAAATATTTCAAAGGGTACATTCTTATCTCCTTTCCTCTTTTTTCAGCAAACTCAGCTGCAACTTTATTTACAGCAGTATTTTTGCCCAAAACATCTTTAAACTTCTCAAAAACCACACACATACAAAATAGTAAGTAGTAGGGAAAAACTGTTGATACTAAATATAACTTTATATGATTTGAACATGGAAAACTGTTGGGGTCTTTTTGAGCTCTGTTGACTCAGGGGACAGGGGCGGGAAGTTGGGAGAACTACTCAGAGTTTCTAAACTGAATAATTTAAGGCTGGTTCTTAGAATAAATACTACATTTCCAGAGCCTTTCTTTATTCCTAAGACTGCCCATGAAAAGGATTCCTCTTCACTTCCTTCTTAATTGAGTTTGGGAGAAAGGAACCAAAGGAGAAAGAAATCAAGATCCAAACCTTGGTTTCTTGATGACAGCCCTTTGTATAGAGATAATTTTATTCATGACTGTTCCAAAGCAGAGTTGATGCCTGGTTATCATGAGAAAGGCCATCAGAACAGGGAACCAAACTATCTTCTCAAGGGTCACACACAGCTGTTCTGGAAAACCGTATTGCCTACCGTGTACAACTGGGGAGGAGAAAGTCAGTGGAACACAGGGAGGCGGTGATGGAATTATATGAATGAGAGAGACGGGGAAAGGTTTTTAGCAGTTGCCATAGTAGGAAAAAACTTCAAGGACAGAGAGATCAAAAGAGGATAGTTATAGAAAGCTTTCTGTACTGGATGAAAGTGCTTGTGCTGCCCCTTGAAAACCTGCAGTGATGATAGACATGATCCTTTAAAGCTTCTAGTAATGAACAGTAATTCTTTGAATGTAACGTGAATCCTTAGGTGACCAGGATTACACTGGTTGTATATTGGGGGCCACCAGACAGGTTGTATGAATGTAGGTGCAGAGCTGGCCTATGCTGAAACAAAGCACTAACAAAAATCCAAGCCCCGGAGTGCCCCACCAACCACACCAACTCAACTCCTAGAAAAATAGTGTCAAACAGTGTCAAAGAACAGACGCCAAACATATACAGTGATGGTTTTTGGAACATCATTGCAAACCCAGACAGATAATTTGCGAAAGAATACCATTTTAAATTGTGTGTTCTTGGTAGAAAACCAGATGTAGGCAGCATTATATGAATTTTCTAAATTTATGGGAGTCTAAAAATTTGCTTATGATGTTACCTCCTGAAAATTGGTTTTTAACCTAGACTTGATGATCTTTCACTTTCTTCAGAAATTAGTCATTTTTTCCTAGAAGAATTGAGGGGGCAAAGGCAGATATCCTGAGACTGGATCCAGCCTTTTGCCCTTCCTAGCATACTGAGACCTGATATTTTGGACTTTACTTTTACTCCAGACATTGCAGTTAAGGAGACTTTTGAATTGCTGGTCCTGTCTGCTGTCTTTCTTCAGAAACTGAAGAAAAAGATTTCGAAGCATGGTTAAAAGATGTGGTAGGGCCAATAACAGCCCCATGATCCCTGCTTCCTTCATGCCTTTATATAAGTTTCTCCCCTTGAGTGTGGACTGAACCTAGTGACTCACTAGTGAATAAAATATGGCGAGAGCCACGTGATGTCATTTTCGAAGGTAGGTTATGAAAAGACTATGGCCTCTGTCTTGGGAAGCCTCTCTTTTTCTAACTTGCTGTGACGGAATCCAGTTGCCATGTTGTGAACTGCTCTCTGCTGAGACCTACATGGTGAGGAGCTGACGGCTCCAGTCAGCATCCAGGGGAGACCAAGGCCTGCCAAGAGACATGTGAGAAAAGCTGGAAGCAGAATCTCCCTCAGTTGAGCCATGAGGTGACTGCAGCCTTGGCTGACACTTGATTGCAGCTTAAAAACAGTCACTGAGCTGGAGGCACCCAGCTAAGCTACACCTGGTTTCCAGCCCATGGAAACTGTGAGGTAAATACATGCTGTTTCAAGTGGCTAAATTTGGGGGTAAGTTGTCATGCAGCAATAGATAACTAATACCACTATCATGAATGTAAATCCTCAAAGGCTGAGAAGTGCTACAGACTAGATTACAATACAGTTGACCCTTCAACAACGTGGGAGTGAGTGGTGTTGAACCTCCAGGCAGTTGAAAATTCACATATAATTTATAGTCAACCTTCTGTCCTCTGTACACACGGATCCTCCATAAACACGGTTTCGCATCCGCAGATTCAAGCAACTGAAGATCATATAAGACTGTAGTATTTACTATTTTAAAAACATTCTCATGTAAGTGAACCCATGCAACTCAGGCCTGTGTTGTTCAAGAGTCAGCTGTACACAGAATTCAAATTTCAGTGTTAGTTATGGACTCAGGTCTACCCACTAGGACTTCTAGTTTATTGGCAAGTTTTCTCTCCACCCTGGAGGATGTACCCTACAAAGTAGCAAATAGAGATTCAGGTCAAGCAGCCAAGGGGAGGTGTCTTGTGTTTGGTTCCTACTGAACTTCTATAGCGAGCTCTCCACCAGGACTGTGGATCATGCTTATAGAATCAGAGAATCATAGTTCAAGTCCAGGCCCAGGTAATTTATGACTAGTGGTGTAGGGTAGCTGGCTATAACTGGCCTGGGAGGACCTATGGTGCACATTTCTTCCCACTCCCACATCAGTGTCATGAAGTGGATAGTTGGAGATTGGGTATGGTGGCAGTATTTATACCAAGAAAATTTTAAAATGCTACAAATCAAGGTTTTCTCCAAAAAGTCAACTATTAAACATTTACCAGCAAACCACTGTTTGTAAGTAACCAAGAGCCGCTAATCCTCACAGACCCAAGGAGCCACCTGAATTCCATTTCTAGTGAAGTTAATCAAGGCTGAGGGAGAGAAGAAGGTGATCACAGCTGCCCTCAGGGAGGAAGACAAAATAGAAAGTTGAGCTGGGACTGGAAACATCACTGCAGACTTGGGAAGCCTAAATTGATGCAAGATGCCTCAGTCTCTTGAATTTGAATTTGTATAAGCAAGATCCTAGTAGCTACTCTTATCACCATTTAGAAGATACGGATACTAAGAAGTAGAGGTATTAAGTAGTGTTCCAGGGCCACAGAATTAGTAAGGGCAGAGCCTACACCTGAAGCCGGGTCTGTGTGGCACAGCAGCAATATTAACAAGATGCTCTACCTGCCCTCACTCTGCTTTGTCTTCTGGCCCTCTGGCATTTTAAATCACAATAAAAACTGTAGGATCAATGGAAAATGAGAAGTGGTTACAATGAATGACTCATTATGGAAACCTGGAACATGTCTGGGGACAATACCAAAATTAAAGAATTCCATTCAGATGTTTTATAAGAACAAAGCATAAAGCCCACTGTACAGAAACGGCTTTGCACGATGAGCCAACACAGCACGTCCAATGGCTTTCGTCTTCCATGTTCTCAAAATGAGAATGTGGCAATGTGTGGAACTCTCTCTGAAGTCATCAGAATCTGGACCACATTTTCTAAGGTTCATAGTTCCATCATTTGGAGTCCTCACTAGGGAATTTCACGAGCTACACAAACATAAAACTAATTTTTTAAAATTCAAAGTTCAGAAAAAAATTCAAAGCCATATAAAAGACAAACATTAAGTACAACCTGAGAGTCATACTAGCTTGAAGGCAAAACAAAATGAAATCAGATAGTATTTGGCCTTTTTGGTTGCATTAGAACTATAAATTAAGCAGAATTCTCTAATCCCAACCTTAATGACAAGAGAAACATGCATATATATGAACATGAATCAAGATTTCCATGGACAGCTACTGAGAAAGTGTGCTGCCTGGGGGACTTGAAGAGATAAAAGCTAAAGGTAGGATATCTAGGTGCTATATTTGTACAGAAAACACTAGAGATACCATAAGCAGTTTTTCTGATACTACAACATTTTTTAAAGGAGATTATAGAAAAAAAGAGTATTTGCTAAAACAAAGAAAATCAGATATCATAGGAAGATACAAAAAACAAAATTAAAAAATTAATCCAATCAGATAAAACATAGCAGAATGCTTTGCTTTCCATTGGGCCACCACTGGCCCCAATAAGAGGCCAGAAAATTACTTAGTCTGTGTGCAAGCCCATTCCAGGAACTAGATGGTCCATACAACTTTAATATCCTTTCACGGGAGCATTCTTGGCTGAACACCTCATTAGGTTTTTACTCCTTGCTAGATTCTGCCCTGTAGCACAGCCTTAGATGCTTGTGAAGCAAAGTGTCAAAAGCTTACATCATGGGGGTCTTTTGAGCACATTGACGTAGGGATTTTATACAGTTAGAGAGCACATATTAAAAGATACGATACCTTTGTCAGACATCATTTAAAACAATAGCATCTTATAATGATTACTTCTAGAAGGAGTAGTGATTACAAAAGGCACAAAAGGGCTTCAGGGGGTACTGCTATGTTGTTTTTTGATCTAGGTGGCTTACATGGGTATTTTCCAATTTGTGAGACTACATCAAGCTATATACTTATGATTTGTGCACTTTTCTGTATGCACATCGTACTTCAATAAACATGTCACTAAAAGCAAACAAATGACAGCTACTTGAAATCACTATCCTACCCATTTTGGGAAGACTGATATTCAAATATTTATGAAGCACTAAATAAGATCAGGGGACTATTCCAGGTGCTATGTGACAGGGCTTCTCTTCCTCCAGGAGCTTTCTATTCAATAAAAGAGAAATAACCCACCATTAATCCATGCAGTGTCAATAAATAACATGGAATAATAAGCAACAAGTTTTATAGAAGTGATGTAGATGCAGCATCTGGGTTATAGAAGTTGGAAGAAGGAAAGATCACTTTTGGTGGTGAAAACCATGTTATGAAATATTCTATTGTCTCCCTCCCCACCCAGTGCCCTGAAACAAATTACATGTTGATGGGCATTAACTAGATCAATGGAGGCTGATAGGGAAACAGCAAAGGTTTTAGGACAAAGACAGAGCAGACTAGTTCTATTTCCAGTCCCAATATTTACAGATTGTGTAAGACCATGGGTGAGTTATTCAGAATAATCTATTATTGGTTTTGTTTTCCTAGCCCTTCTCTCCTCTTCAAATCTAAATCATTATGGAGAAGTGGGTGGACCCTTTCTTTCCTGACTCAAACTTGAGGCTATAGTGGAAGCAACCAGTCTTAGTGTCCAATCCCCTGCCACTTTCATTTGGTCCAAGAATGGGCACATGGCTCAGCTACTCAGAGTTATCACCTATGTCTCTTGGGAGGAAAAACTCTGAGATAAAGTTAAAACTCTGAGATAAACTCTGAGCAGCCATGAGCCATGTTCCCCCATATGCAAATGCCAGTGTGAAAGAATGAAGTTGATATGCAGAAAGATGCAGGGGGAGTAAAGAGCCAGCAGGAGAATGGGGCCCAGCAACACTACTCTCCCTTGTTCCAGAAAACTCTGAGACTCACCGTTGTCCCTGCCCTTTACATAGTTTGGGGTATTTATGCCAATTAATTTCCAATTTTGCCTACACTAGTTCAACTGGGTTTTGGTCATCTGCAATCAAAAAAGCCATGACTAAAACATTCCCCTCACTGAAATCTGTTTTCTGACTGCAAAACTGAGAATACAAATATATAATGCAGAAGTTTGTAATAAAGGTGTAATACTTTACTATGTGTAAAGACAATTGTTCAATATCAATTCTTTATCAATATCCCATCAATGTGAGAATTTACATCACTCATTCAAGGATTCTCCAAACTAGGATCGATCTACATTGCTTCTGACTTTATACAGCAACTGGATAATCCATAAACCACACTCCTAGCATCCAATAAAGGCAAAGGGTAGACTGATCTCACATATTTCCTATGACCCTCCTTTCTTTTTCCCTAATCGGCTCTCATTCCAAACCATTCTCCTCTGGTTCACCAGATTGTTCCCTGTTCCAAATCTGACACGACCTCTGATCTGTTATAGGATTTCATGCTTGTTCTCCACAGCATTTTACTTTCCAATATCCCAAAGAATTTTTTTACTTGATCCACCTCAAACGCCACCCCTCTTCCCAGAGGCAAATTAAGCATATAGTACTTAATTTGGCCCCTTGAATTTCAACCCCTGGCAAAAGCTATTTGGTCAACACATCTCCTGGTTGAGTTACTAAGCCAGTTTTCACCCTTTTCCAAGGAAAGAGTACCAACAGCCTCAGATGACCTCCAAAATACCACAAGATTTAACAATTATAGCAAAAATTCATTGAGCACTTATGTGACAGGTTCTATGCTAAAGCTTCATGTGTTTTTTTTTTTTTAATGCTGAATCCTCCCCCACCAGGAGGAGACATTTTTAAAATTAATTAATTAATTTACTTATTTATTTTATTTATTTATTTTTGTCTGTGTTGGGTCTTCGTTGCTGCACATGGGCTTTCTCTAGGCGCGGCGAGTGGGGGCTACTCTTCGTTGCGGTGCGCAGGCTTCTCATTGCAGTGGCTTCTCTTGTTGCGGAGCACGGGCTCTAGGCACGCCAGGCTTTGGTAGTCGCGGCACACGGGCTCAGTAGTTGTGGCACACGGGCTTAGTTGCTCCACGGCATGTGGGATCTTCCTGGACCAGGGCTCGAACCCGTGTCCCCTACATTGGCAGGCAGATTCTTAACCACTGTACCACCAGGGAAGCCCTAAGCTTCATGTTTATGTTATTTCATTTAATCCTCATTGCAACACTATAATGCAGGTCCCTTATTTTCCCTAGTTACTAGACAAAGAAATTGAGACAGAGAACATTTACATAAAATTTTCAAGATTTTATAGCTAGTAAGCTATGAGCTCAAATTTAAACTCATGTAGTTTTATACTAGAGATTACATTCTAAACACTGTGAAAGGTTATGAAATAAACCATATGCTTCAGATTTCAGCTTCGTCCCATCCTCCCTTCTCATACTGAGCCAGGAGACAGTTGGGCCCCAGGCTGAACAGTTTCTCCCCTGTGGACAGAAACTCCATAATAGCAGAAATTCCATAAAAGCGGGATGATGGAGGAGGCTGGGCCTTGCCCAGATAAGAGATAAAATACCACATATCCCTCACTCTCGAAGTCAAGGAGACCTCCCCAACTACACAAGGGCAGAAAGGCTCCTTGGAGGTCAAAAAGGGAGGGGGCACCACCTCATAGTAAGTGATGTGAACTACGCATAGGCCTCTTTGCTAGACTCCAACTTGGCTAAGAGATGCGCACGCACACAGGGGAGGACCCTGAGATATACCAAACACAGACTCAGAACCAGGCAAAGCAAGACGATTGGTCAAAGGAAACCAGGAGAATTGCCCCATAAAAGTGACTCAAACTGCCACGAGGGCACAACTCTCTCTCTCAGCCAACCCGCGGGTCTACCCACATGTACTGTACTCTTTTTTCCTCCTAATAAACACTTTACTTGTTTCACTACTTTCCATCTTTGTGGGAATTATTTTCTGCAAAGCCGAACGGCCAGGGTCTTGTCACTGACCACTGGCCTAGTGGCTAGGATTCAGTTCTCTCACCGCCACCACCCGACCTCGATCTCTGGCCAAGGAACCAAAACCCCGCTTCAAGCCACTGCAGGCCGAGGCCACCAGAGATCAATACTCCCACCAAGTCCAAGTTAGAATATGAATTCTCTAAGCTGGGTCTTCTTATGGATTAAATTACTAGGAATATGGGTACACAAGTTTGCCTTTAATGTTACATAGACTCAACCTCAGAGAAAAACACTACTGTTTTTTTCACTCCTCCCACCATCAGGGATATTTCCATCCTAGGAAACACAAAAACATGTTCATGTGAGAAGGAAACTCAGGCATCAAAGCATTTAGTAGAGAGATTTACTTATGAAAAAGTTGGCAAAAGTCAGACTTTAGAAAGATTGGCTTGTCAAATAAAAAATACGACAAATGTAAAGGGAAAAAATACTGTGAAATTACCAAGGCTATACAGTTTACATTAATCTCTTCTTAGTAGAAAAACAACTTTCTCACATAATTATCATATTCACAAAGGATGTTACCTATCTTTAGAAATCAACTTTGCAAAGGTCAGGGTTATAGTTATTTTGCTAAGGAGTGAGTAATTCAGAGAAACTGTTCAAAGTTTCATTTATTTTAGGGACCAGAACTAGACAGGGTAACCCTGTTATTTCAGTTTTTCTCATTCTGGGACATCATGTATGTGTTTATTCATAATGGTAGCAGGACAAAGTGTTCATTTTGCTTCCACGTTGGCCATGATTGATATGGCTAGGATGGTCCTAGACAATGGTAAGGTCATCTGGATAACCTAGAGGATAATGAAAATACCTTGTCACTGACTCAGAAACCATGTCATTGATAAAGTTGTTATTACTATTAACCATGGAAGGAAATGTTATAGGGAAGGCATTTTAATGAGCTCAGACACCTCTGTTTATCCTCAATTTAAAAAAGACAACATGGTCCTGCTGAAAGAACATGGACTCAGGGAGGCTGGACCTGAGTCGTGACTCCATAAATTACCAGAGTTTGATGCTGACAAAGTCACAACATTGTGACTTTGAAATATAATGATTTCTTTTGTTGATGGAGTAGAATAAGAGAAAAATAAGAATGAAAAATAAAACCAAAACATAAAACAGAATTAATAAGTCCAAACATGTGTATTGTCAAAAGACTCAGATTGTGGAGAAGGACAGTGCAAAATAAATAAATCAATATCTGTAAAGTGCTTATATATTGCATATATACCAAGGACTCAATCAACGCTACCTATTGTTATTAATTTTTTAGCTGTACAAAAATTTTTCAATTTTTAATTGAAAGTTGGGGCTTCTAACTTATAAGGAAGTCTCAGTATGCATTACCTGAATTAATTAAATATAAATTTGATAGAATGTTAATCATAAGTGAAGACCTGTGCTACATTTGGTTTATTACTTTGACTTTTATCCAGTCATTAGCATGAATGATATTTGTGAGTATTCAAATAATTTCTCAAGAAAAAGACATTATATTTCCTCCATAACTTGTAGCTTAATGAAATTTCTAATATGTGAGAAATCATTTCGATTGCCAGAAAAGCCATTCTGAGTAGCCTTATTTTAAAATCATTGTCAATGGCTAAAGACACTGTGAAGAGTTTGTATTTTACTCTTATATGTAGATCACTTTGCTTAGTAAAGAGATTTCCAAAGAAAGTTGCCTATCAGTCTAATTATTTTAAATCAAATATTATCCTCTTGACTTACATTATAATTTTAGAAACATACAACCATTTCTAATGGGCTCATTAATTGACTATGACTACTATTCGTTAGATTTAAGATTCTCTACATAGTGATTGAGCAGTAAGCAAACATTTACCTGCGCAGAAAAAAACTACATATTAAAGGAAATCTGTATACATTCATTTTTTTCACACACACACATTGTATTTTATTTTTACAAGAGATAAATAGACTGACACGAAGCATTGTACATGGATGACCACAACAAAAGCAACAATGATTGCAATTAACAAACCTGAAACACACTCATACTATGTCATAATATTGACATTCAGTCCAGTAATCCTCCACTGTAACAGCTCCTTTACTTTGCAGTGAAAATTGATTTGTATATTCTTTGCCACTGAGTCCTTGTGGGATTTTTTTTTTTTTAATTCAGACAGAAAGTCACAAAAATTATACTCATCCTCATCAGTTCACTCAGTCCCATGTAATTAAATTTTTTTTTCACCTTGATCTTTTGTTAGCACTTTTTTGAGTTCATCAGTTTTTCATTAGAGTTCTGAAAATGCTTATTCATTCAGTTCAGCAGTACAGTCAGTTACCAGAAAGCTGTACTTGTCAGAGTCTTCCATGAATTTCTTGAAGATGAAACCCTTTTATAGGAACATATTTGCAAAAGCATCAGAGTACACTCAGAACTGTCTGTAAATGAGAAAAGACTTAAAAATGACCACAGTTAAAGATTTGATGAAAGTTCATAATAATGCAGTTGACAAGAAAATTAGTTATTTCTTAGATATACATTTTAAAGTAACAACTAGGATTATTACTTATAACATTATACCAGAACATATAAGATTTTTAGAAATTTCATGTAATGTCTGAAACATTTATATTAACATATTTCCATACAAATAACCCAATGAAAGTTTAGTATTAGTTGTTTTGTTTGTTTGTTTTTTTATACTGCAGGTTCTTATTAGGCATCAATTTTATACATATCAGTGTATACATGTCAATCCCAATCGCCCAATTCAGCACACCACCATCCCCACCCCACCGCAGTTTTCCCCCTTGGTGTCCATATGTCCATTCTCTACATCTGTGTCTCAACTTCTGCCCTGCAAACCGGCTCATCTGTACCATTTTTCTAGGTTCCACATACATGCATTAATATACGATATTTGTTTTTCTCTTTCTGACTTACTTCACTCTGTATGACAGTCCCTAGATCCATCCACTTCTCAACAAATGACTCAATTTCGTTCCTTTTTATGGCTGAGTAATATTCCATTGTATATATGTACCACAACTTCTTTATCCATTCGTCTGTTGATGGGCATTTAGGTTGCTTCCATGACCTGGCTATTCTAAATAGTGCTGCAATGAACATCCGGGTGCATGTGTCTTTTTGAATTACGGTTTTCTCTGGGTATATGCTCAGTAGTGGGATTGCTGGGTCATATGGTAATTCTGCTTTTAGTTTTTTAAGGAACCTCCATATTGTTCTCTATAGTGGCTGTATCAATTTACATTCCCACCAACAGTGCAAGAGGGTTCCCTTTTCTCCACACCCTCTCCAGCATTTGTTGTTTGTAGATTTTCTGATGATGCCCATTCTAACAGGAGTGAGGTGATACCTCATTGTAGTTTTGATTTGCATTTCTCTAATAATTAGTGATGTTGAGCATCTTTTCATGTGCTTCGTGGCCGTCTGTATGCCTTCTTTGGAGAAATGTCTATTTAGGTCTCCTGCCCATTTTTGGATTGGGGTGTTTGTTTCTTTAATATTGAGCTGAATGAGCTGTTTATATATTTTGGAGATTAATCCTTTGTCCGTTGATTCGTTTGCAAATATTTTCTCCCATTCTGAGGGTTGTCTTTTCATCTTGTTTATGGTTTCCTTTGCTGTGCAAAAGCTTTGAAGTTTCATTAGGTCCCATTTGTTTATTTTTGTTTTTATTTCCATTACTCTAGGAGGTGGATCAAAAAAGATCTTGCTGTGATTTATGTCAAAGAGTGTTCTTCCTATGTTTTCCTCTAAGAGTTTTATAGTGTCCAGTCTTATATTTAGGTCTCTAATCCATTTTGAGTTTATTTTTGTGTATGGTGTTAGGGAGTATTCTAATTTCATTCTTTTACATGTAGCTGTCCAGTTTTCCCAGCACCACTTATTGAAGAGACTGTCTTTTCTCCATTGTATATCCTTGCGTCCTTTGTCATAGATTACTTGACCATAGGTGCGTGGGTTAATCTCTGGGCTTTCTATCTTGTTCCCTTGATCTATGTTTCTGTTTTTGTGCCAGTACCATATTGTCTTGATTACTGTAGCTTTGTAGTATAGTCTGAAGTCGGGGAGTCTGATTCCTCCAGCTCCATTTTTTTCCCTCAAGACTGCTTTGGCTATTCAGGGTCTTTTGTGACTCCATACAAATTTTAAGATGATTTGTTCTAGCTCCGTAAAAAATGCCATTGGTAATTTGATAGGGATTGCATTGAATCTGTAGATTGCTTTGGGTAGTATACTCATTTTCACAATGTTGATTCTTCCAATCCAAGAACATGGTATATCTCTCCATCTCTTGGTATCATCTTTAATTTCTTTCATCAGTGTCTTATAGTTTTCTGCATACAGGTCTTTTGTCTCCCTAGGTAGGTTTATTCCTAGGTATTTTATTCTTTTTGTTGCAATGGTAAATGGGAGTGTTTCCATAATTTCTCTTTCAGATTTTTCATCATTAGTGTATAGGAATGCAAGAGATTTCTGCGCATTCATTTTGTATCCTGCAACTTTACCATATTCATTAATTAGCTCTAGCAGTTTTCTGGTGGCAGTTTTAGGATTCTCTATGTATAGTATCATGTCATCCGCAAACAGTGACAGTTTTACTTCTTCTTTTCCAATTTGTATTCCTTTTATTTCTTTTTCTTCTCTGATTGCTGTGGCTAGGACTTCCAGAACTATGTTGAATAAGAGTGGTGAGAGTGTATATCCTTGTGTCGTTCCTGATCTTAGAGGAAATGCTTTCAGTTTTTCACCATTGAGAATGATGTTTGCTGTGGGTTTGTCATATATGGCCTTTATTGTGTTCAGGTAGGTTCCCTCTATGCCCACTTTATGGAGAGTTTTTATCATAAATGGGTGTTGAATTTTGTCAAAAGCTTTTTCTGCATCTATTGAGATGATCATATGGTTTTTATTCTTCAATTTGTTAATATGGTGTATCACATTGATTGATTTGCGTATATTGAAGAATCCTTGCATCCCTGGGATAAATCCCACTTGATCGTGGTGTATGATCCTTTTAATGTGTTGTTGGATTCTGTTTGCTAGTATTTTGTTGAGGATTTTTGCATCTATATTCATCAGTGATATTGGTCTGTAATTTTCTTTTTTTGTAGTGTCTTTGTCTGGTTTTGGTATCAGGGTGATGGTGGCCTCATAGAATGAGTTTGGGAGTGTTCCTTCCTCTGCAATTTTTTGGAAGAGCTTGAGAAGGATAGGTGTTAGCTCTTCTCTAAATGTTTGATAGAATTCACCTGTGAAGCCATCTGGTCCTGGACTTTTGTTTGTTGGAAGATTTTTAATCACAGTTTCAATTTCATTACTTGTGATTGGTCTGTTCATATTTTCTGTTTCTTCCTGGTTCAGTCTTGGAAGGTTATACCTTTCTAAGAATTTGTCCATTTCTTCCAGGTTGTCCATTTTATTGGCATAAAGTTGCTTGTAGTAGTCTCTTAGGATGCTTTGTATTTCTGCGGTGTCTGTTGTAACTTCTCCTTTTTCATTTCTGATTTTATTGATTTGAGTCCTCTCCCTCTTTTTCTTGATGAGTCTGGCTAATGGCTTATCAATTTTGTTTATCTTCTCAAAGAACCAACTTTTAGTTTTATTGATCTTTGCTATTGTTTTCTTTGTTTCTATTTCATTTATTTCTGCTCTGATCTTTATGATTTCTTTCCTTCTGCTAGCTTTTGGTTTAGTTTGTTCTTCTTTCTCTAGTTTCTTTAGGTGTATGGTTAGATTGTTTACTTGAGATTTTTGTTGTTTCTTGAGATAGGCTTGTATAGCTATAAACTTCCCTCTTAGAACTGCTTTTGCTGCATCCCATAGCTTTTGGGTCGTCGTGTTTTCATTGTCATTTGTCTCTAGGTATTTTTTTATTTCCTCTTTGATTTCTTCAGTGATCTCTTGGTTATTTAGTAACGTATTGTTTAGCCTCCATGTGTTTGTGTTTTTTACATATTTTTCCCTGTAATTCATTTCTAATCTCATAGCGTTGTGGTCAGAAAATATGCTTGATATGATTTCAATTTTCTTAAATTTACTGAGGCTTGATTTGTGACCCAAGATGTGACCTATCCTGGAGAATGTTCCGTGCGCACTTGAGAAGAACGTGTAATCTGCTGTTTTTGGATGGAATGTCCTATATATATCAATTAAATCTAACTGGTCTGTTGTGTCATTTAAAGCTTCTGTTTCCTTATTCATTTTCATTTTGGATGATCTGTCCATTGGTGTAAGTGAGGTGTTAAAGTCCCCCACTATTATTGTGTTACTGTCGATTTCCTCTTTTATAGCTGTTAGCAGTTGCCTTATGTATTGAGGTGCTCCTATGTTGGGTGCATATATATTTATAATTGTTATAGCTTCTTCTTGGATTGATCCCGTGATCATTATGTAGTGTCCTTCCTTGTCTCTTGTAACATTCTTTATTTTAAAGTCTATTTTATCTGATATGAGTATAGCTACTCCAGCTTTCTTTTGATTTCCATTTGCATGGAATATCTTTTTCCATCCCCTCACTTTCAGTCTGTATGTGTCCCTAGGTCTAAGGTGGGTCTCTTGTAGACAGCATATATATGGGTCTTGTTTTTGTATCCATTCAGCCAGTCTATGTCTTTTGGTTGGGGCATTTAATCCATTCACGTTTAAGGTAATTATCGATATGTATGTTCCTATGACCATTTTCTTAATTGGTTTGGGTTTGTTTTTGTAGGTCCTTTTTTTCTCTTGTGTTTCCCACTTAGAGAAGTTCCTTTAGCATTTGTTGTAGAGCTGGTTTGATGGTGCTGAATTCTCTTAGCTTTTGCTTGTCTGTAAAGCTTTTGATTTCTCCATCAAATCTAAATGAGATCCTTGCCGGGTAGAGTAATCTTGGTTGTAGGTTCTTCCCTTTCATCACTTTAAGTATATCATGCCACTCCCTTCTGGCTTGCAGAGTTTCTGCTGAGAAATCAGCTGTTAACCTTATGGGAGTTCCCTTGTATGTTATTTGTCATTTTTCCCTTGCTGCTTTCAATAATTTTTCTTTGTCTTTAATTTTTGCCACTTTGATTACTATGTGTCTCAGCGTGTTTCTCCTTGGGTTTATCCTGTATGGGACTCTCTGCGCTTCCTGGACTTGGGTGGCTATTTCCTTTCCCATGTTAGGGAAGTTTTCGACTATAATCTCTTCAAATATTTTCTCTGGTCCTTCCTCTCTCTCTTCTCCTTCTGGGACCCCTATAATGCGAATGTTGTTGCGTTTAATGTTGTCCCAGAGGTCTATTAGGCTGTCTTCATTTCTTTTCATTCTTTATTCTGTTCTGCAGCAGTGAATTCCCCCATTCTGTCTTCCAGGTCACTTATCCGTTCTTCTGCCTCAGTTATTCTGCTATTGATTCCTTCTAGTGTAGTTTTCATTTCAGTTATTGTATTGTTCATCTCTGTTTGTTTGTTCTTTAATTTTTCTAGGTCTTTGTTAATCATTTCTTGCATCTTCTCTATCTTTGCCTCCATTCTTATTTCGAGGTCCTGGATCATCTGCACTATCATTATTCTGAATTCTTTTTCTGGAAGGTTGCCTATCTCCACTTCATTTAGTTGTTTTTCTGGGGTTTTTTATTGTTCCTTCATCTGGTACATAGCCCTCTGCCTTTTCATCTTGTCTATCTTTCTGTAACTGTGGTTTTTGGTCCACAGGCTGCAGGATTGTAGTTTTTCTTGCTTCTGCTGTCTGCCTTCTGGTGGTTGAGGCTATCTAAGAGGCTTGATGGGAGGCTCTGGTGGTGGGTAGAGCTGACTGTTGCTGTGGTGGTCAGAGCTCAGTAAAACTTTAATCCACTTGACTGTTGATGGGTGGGGCTGGGTTCCCTCCCTGTTGGCTGTTTTGCCTGAGGCAACCCAACACTGGAGCCTACCTGGGCTCTTTGGTGGGGTTAATGGCAGACTCTGGGAGGGCTCACGCCAAGGAGCACTTCCCAGAACCTCCGCTGCCAGTGTCCTTGTCCCCACGGTGAAACACAGCCACCCCCCGCCTCTGCAGGAGACCCCCCAACACCAGCAGGTAGGTGTGGTTCAGTCTCCCCCAGGGTCACTGCTTCTTCCCCTGGTTCCCAATGCGCACACTACTTTCTGTGTGCCCTCCAAGAGTGGGGTCTCTGTTTCCGCCAGTCCTGTAGAAGTCCTGCAATCAATTCCCACTAGGCTTCAAAGTCTGATTCTCTAGGAATTCCTCCTCCCGTTGCAGGACCCCCAGGTTGGGAAGCCTGACGTGGGGCTCAGAACCTTCACTCCAGTGGGTGGACTTCTGTGGTATAAGTGTTCGCCAGTCTGTGAGTCACCCACCCAGCAGTTATGGGATTTGATTTTACTCTGATTGCGCCCCTCCTACCGTCTCACTGTGGCTTCTCCTCTGTCCTTGGACGTGGGGTATCCTCCTTGGTGAAGTCCAGGGTCTTCCTGTCAATGATTGTCCAGCAGCCAGTTGTGATTGTGGTGCTCTCGCAAGAGGGAGTGAGAGCACGTCCTTCTACTTCGCCATCTTGGTTAATCTAAAAAAATTTGTATACATTCATTTTAAATGTGGGTCTTCCTAAAGACAACTATCCCTTAATAATTCAAGTTTGAGTTTTCACGTAATTTTTTTTCTTGGTAGCACACATTTATGCCCTGTTTTTGGCTTTGTTTTCCATAGCCAGGTTGGTAATCGCTCACACAGCAGGGGCCCAATGTAGGGATATTTTCCCACCACACAGAAGTACAGCCACTGAAATAAACTATTTCACATCCAAGGGAGGCTGAGAGGACTTTCAATCACACAAGCTGTTAATTTCCCAAAGGGGATTTAGTCAGGGCAGTGAAGTTCATGGATTTGGAGAAAACTTAGTGAAGCTTTAACAGTCATCAAGACCTCAACTTGGGCATCTTATTTTAAGGCTAGAAGCAAAGCCAAGAAAAGCCTGTGTCAGGGCAAATAGAGTCAATTCTATAAAGGAGGTCCTGATAGAATTGCCATTTTGTAGCCCCAGCATATTCTTAACTTCTTTACACTTGAAATTATGGAGAAAATCCAAAAATTTTTGTTTATGTGAGTTACATCCATCAATATTTACAGTATTAGAAATTAAAACAGAGAAATATTTTAAATATTTATTAATCGATTTTAAAATACGTTTATTACATTATTTTATGGCAAAAATAACATATTTTGTGAAAAATAACTATATTTTCCCAAACAAAAAGATGAAGAAGAGTAGCATCATCTTACATTTTTGCAAATCCCTTTAATGTCCAGCTTAATAAAAGACAGCTGGATTCTTACATCAGCTTCTACGTTCAGCCAAATACTATGTGCTTTTTGATTGAATTATATGAAGAAAATCAGGCCTCACCAAAATATGTGAGGAAATTGGAAAAAGAGAAGTATTTTAATAGCCTTTTCAGATATTTGTGTACTTTCTTCTTTGATGCTATGTCAGAACTGAACAAGTTGCAATAAGGAATCTGAAAAAATCTCAGTGAACTTTACATATTCTGTGACATTAAAATCCATTGGTCTTTCTTGCACTCTGAATGGATCTTTTAAACATGAATCAATTGTAAGATGAGATGGTCATTTGGAAAATACTGGTTCTCTGAGTTATGCAGACCTCCAAAATATTAACACACTTTATTAGAGAATATCAAAAAATAATATTAGTTAGTATCACCACTGATTTTATCAGAAAAAAAATTGGGAAAAGGTCAAGTTCACGTATCACATGCAAGTTCTGTAAAATTCTGATTTCCATATGAAAATTTGAGTGACAGCTCACTTCACTTACTTTTGAAAAAATATTTGCCAAACATCCAAGTCTGAATAACTAGTTTGTTTGTCAATAGATCTTTCAAGTAAAAATGGAACTCCCAATTTCCATGAAAACAGCTTTAAACTGAAAATACACAAGTGCTTTATGCATACTTCCCATTATGTCACTCTGAATATTTTTAAAGTGTACTCTAGGGTGATTTGATAAGATGAACAATTTTACTAGTTCATAAGGGATATTCTTAAGTAAAACTGACATTTGTGAGTGTGCAGCAATGAAGCATACAATGACGGCTAACTAATACAGTTTGGTGGAACTGCCTTGATTTGTACTTAGGCATCAGCAGTTTTACATATAACAGCTTTGGCACCATCAGCACAAATGTCAACACAATGCAAAAGGCAAATATAGTCTTATATTATTATAAAAATAGCTTTAATCTCACAGACTCCCTGAAAGTCTTTTGAGTACCCCAGGGGCCTGTGGACCATATTTTGAGAACTGCTGTTCTAGAGAATTCCAGTCCTATTTACTGGGACCAGTTTTAAAAAGCCTCTTTAGAAGGGCCTGATGTCTTCAGTTTCAGCTTTCCTTTCAGGATCTAACTGAGGACCAGAAAACTGGGGTTCCTAGTTGCCTGATGATATGAGGATACTCAAAAATTCTCAAATTAGAGAAAAAACCAAAAACTTAGCTCATTTTTAAAAACAAAACAACTGAGTCATTACATCATTTAAAACTTTTTAGCCCCATTAGTGTGCTACCAACAAATTTTACGTCAGTCCGTATAAAATTCTATAAACAGTGAAATAATTAAATGAGAACAAAAATTAAAATGACACCATAATTTAGGAAATCTTTAGTGTAATAAACCATGTATCTTGCTCTATCATTTTGAACTTGCCTAAACACGTCCACTGTTTATGCACAAAATTTTATGTAGATATACATTATCTGTTCTGAAAACCCTCTTATTTTACAGACAACAAAAACTGAAGCTCAAGGAATTTCCTTTTAAATCTGAGAAACTTCGAATATAAACATTCTTTCAGACCACCCACTTCAACCTTCCTTCTAAGTGAATTTCATCCTTCTTAGATGAACTTCCAGGCTTGCTTTCAACCCTACCAGTGACAGCTCACTGCCTCAGGAGGCATTACTGCATTTCAGACTGGCTATCATCAGCAATTCAGTTGTTTTTCTTTAGACTGAGACAAACAATTCTTAGATATACTTCATAATGTAACACAATATTTCCCTTTCCGAAGACTATATTATCTTTTTCAGCAGTCAAAACATAACGTTAGTTTATGGTGGCCAGGCGGATTGTGAAACATAGAAGTCTTAACATGAGTTGTTATTAAGTGTATTCAAGCCCATCTTTGGATTGTACTGTTGATATATTTCTCTAGTGGTTAGGTTTTGTTTTTGTTTTTTTTTTAACATCTTTATTGGAGTATAACTGCTTTACAATGGTGTGTTAGTTTCTGCTTTATAACAAACTGAATCAGTTATACATATACATATGACCCCATATCTCTTCCCTCTTGCATCTCCATCCCTCCCACCCTCCCTATCTCACCCCTCTATGTGGTCACAAAGCACCGAGCTGATCTCCCTGTGCTATGCAGCTGCTTCCCACTAGGTATCTATTTTACATTTGATAGTGTATATATGTCCATGCCACTCTCTCACTTTGTCCCTGCTTACCCATCACCCTCCCCATATCCTCAAGTCCATTCTCTAGTAGGTCTGCATCATTATTCCTGTCTTGCCCCTAGGTTCTTCATGACATTTTTTCTTTCTTTTTCTTTAGATTCCATATATATCTGTTAGCATACGGTATTTGTTTTACTCTCTCTGACTTACTTAACTCTGCATGACAGACTGTAGGTCCATCCACCTCATTACAAATAACTCAATTTCGTTTCTTTTTATGGCTGAGTAATATTCCATTGTATATATGTGCCACAATCTTCTTTATCCATTCATATGTCGATGGACACTTAGGCTGTTTCCATGTCCTGGCTATTGTAAATAGTGCTGCAGTGAACATTTTGGTACATGACTCTTTATGAATTATGGTTTTCTCAGGGTATATGCCCAGTAGTGGGATTGCAGGGTCATATGGTAGTTCTATTTCTAGTTTTTTACGAAACGTTCATACTGTTCTCCATAGTGGGTGTATCAATTTACATTCCCACCAACAGTGCAAGAGGGTTCCCTTTTCTCCACCCCTTTTCCAGCATTTATTGTTTGTAGATTTTTTGATGATGGCCATTCTGACTGGTGTGAGATGATATCTCATTGTAATTTTGATTTGCATTTCTCTAATGATTAATGATGCTGAGCATTCTTTCATGTGTTTGTTGGCAATCTGTATATCTTCGTTGGAGAAATGTCTATTTAGGTCTTCTGCCCATTTTTGGATTGGGTTGTTTGTTTTTTTGTTATTGAGCTGCGTGAGCTGCTTGTAATTCTTGGAGATTAATCCTTTGTCAGTTGCGTCATTTGCAAATATTTCCTCCCATTCTGAGGGTTGTCTTTTGGTCGTGTTTATGGTTTCCTTTGCTGTGCAAAAGCTTTTAAGTTTCATTAGGTCCCATTTGTTTATTTTTGTTTTTATTTCCATTTCTCTAGGAGCTCGGTCAAAAAGGATCTTGCTGTGATTTATGTCATAGAGTATTCTGCCTATGTTTTCCTCTAAGAAGTTTATAGTGTCTGGCCTTACATTTAGGTCTTTAATCCATTTTGAGTTTATTTTTGTTATGGTGTTAGGGAGTGTTCTCATTTCATACTTTTACATGTACCTGTCCAGTTTTCCCAGCACCACTTATTGAAGAGGTTGTCTTTTCTCCACTGTATATGCTTGCCTCCTTTATCAAAGATAAGGTGACCATATGTGCGTGGGTTTATCTCTGGGCTTTCTATCCTGTTCCATGATCTATGTTTCTGTTTTTGTGCCAGTACCATACTGTCTTGATTACTGTAGCTTTGTAGTATAGTCTGAAGTCAGGGAGCCTGATTCCTCCAGCTCCATTTTTCTTTCTCAAGACTGCTTTGGCTATTCGGGGTCTTTTGTGTTTCCATACAAATTGTGAAATTTTTTGTTCTAGTTCTGTGAAAAATGCCAGTGGTAGTTTGATAGGGATTGCATTGAATCTGTAGATTGCCCTGGGTAGTATAGTCATTTTCACAATGTTGATTCTTCCAATCCAAGAACATGGTATATCTCTCCATCTATTTGTATCATCTTTAATTTCTTTCATCAGTGTCTTATAGTTTTCTGCATACAGGTCTTTTGTCGCCCTAGGTAGGTTTGTTCCTAGATATTTTATTCTTTATGTTGCAATGGTAAAGGGGAGTGTTTCATTAATTTCTCTTTCAGATTTTTCATCATTAGTGTATAGGAATGCTAGAAATTTCTGTGCATTCATTTTGTATCCTGCTACTTTACCAAATTCTTTGATTAGCTCTAGTAGTTTTCTGGTAGCAACTTTAGGGTTCTCTATATATAGTACCATGTCATCTGCAAACAGTGACAGTTTAGCTTCTTCTTATCTAATTTGGATTCCTTTTATTTCTTTTTCTTCTCTGATTGCTATGGCTAAAACTTCCAAAACTATGTTGAATAATAGTGGTGTGAGTGGGCAACCTTTTCTTGTTCCTGATCTTAGTGGAAATGGTTTCAGTTTTTCACCATGGAGAACGATGTTGGCTGTGGGTTTGTCATATACGGCTTTTATTATGTTGAGGAAAGTTCCCTCTATGCCAACTTTCTGGAGGGTTTTTATCATAAATGATGTTGAATTTTGTCAAAACCTTTCTCTGTATCTATTGAGATGATCATATGGTTTTTCTCTTTTAATTTGTTAATATGGTGTTTCACACTGATTGATTTGCGTATATTGAAGAATCCTTGCATTCTTGGGATAAACTCCACTTGATCATGGTGTATGATCCTTTTAATGTGCTGTTGGATTCTATTTGCTAGTATTCTTTTGAGGATTTCTGCATCTATGTTCATCAGTGATATTGGCTTGCAGTTTTCTTTCTTTGTGACATCTTTGTCTGGTTTTGGTATCAGGGTGATGGTGGCCTCGTAGAATGAGTTTGGGAGTGTTCCTCCCTCTGTTATATTTTGGAAGAGTTTGAGAAGGATAGGTGTTAGCTCTTCTCTAAATGTTTGATAGAATTCACCTGTGAAGCCATCTGGTCCTGGGCTTTTGTTTGTTTGAAGATTTTTAATCAGAGTTTTAATTTCAGTGCTTGTGATTGGTCTGTTCATAATTTCTGTTTCTTCCTGGTTCAGTCTTGGAAGGTTGTATCTTTCTAAGAATTTGTCCATTTCTTCCAGGTTGCCCATTTTACTGGCATAGAGTTGCTTGTAGTAATCTCTCATGATCCTTTGTATTTCTGCAGTGTCAGTTGTTACTTCTCCTTTTTTATTTCTTATTCTATTGATTTGGGTCTTCTCCCTTTTTTTCTGATAAGTCTGGCTGATGGGTTATGAATTTTTTTATCTTCTCAAGGAACGAGCGTTTAGGTTTATTGATCTTTGCTATCGTTTCCTTCATTTCTTTTTCATTTATTTCTGATCTGATCTTTATGATTTCTTTCCTTTTGCTAACTTTGGCGTTTTTTTTTTTCTTCTTTCTCTAATTGCTTTAGGTGTAAGGTTCGGTTGCTTATTTGAGATGTTTCTTGTTTCTTAAGGTAGGATTGCATCACTGTAAACTTCCCTCTTAGAATTGCTTTTGCTGCATCCCAAAGGTTTTGGGTCGTCATGTTTTCATTGTCATTTGTTTCTAGGTATTTTTTGATTTCCTCTTTGATTTCTTCAGTGATCTCTTGGTTATTAAGTAGTGTATTGTTTAGCCTCATGTGTTTGTATTTTATACAGATTTTTTCCTGTAATTGATATCTAGTCTCATAGTGTTGTGGTCAGAAAAGATACTTGATACGATTTCAGTTTTCTTAAATATACCAAGGCTTGATTTGTGACCCAAGTATGATCTATCCTGGAGAACTTTCCATGAGCACTTGAGAAGAATGTGTGTTCTGTTGTTTTTGGATGGAATGTCCCATAAATATCAATTAAGTCCATCTTGTTTAATGTATCATTTAAAGCTTGTGTTACCTTATTTACTTTCATTTTGGGTGATCTGTCCATTGGTGAAAGTGGGGTGTTAATGTCCCCTACTATGATTGTGTTACTGTTGATTTCCCCTTTTATGGCTGTTAGGCATTTGCCTTATGTATTGAGGTGCTCCTATGTTGGGTGCATAAATATTTACAATTGTTATATCTTCTTCTGGATTGATCCCTTGATCATTATGTAGTGTCCTTCCTTGTGTCTTGTGACATTCTTTATTTTAAAGTCTATTTTATCTGATATGAGTATTGCTACTCCAGCTTTCTTTTGATTTCCATTTGCATGGAAGATCTTTTTCCATCCCCTCACTTTCAGTTTGTATGTGTCCCTAGGTCTGAAGTGGGTCTCTTGAAGACAGCATATGTATGGGTCTTGTTTTTGTATCCATTCAGCCAGTCTATGTCTTTTGGTTGGACCATTTAATCCATTTACTTTTAAGGTAATTATCAATATGTATGTTCCTATTACCATTTTCTTAATTGTCTTGGGTCTGTTATTGTAGGTCTTTTCCTTCTCTTGTGTTTCCTGCTGAGAGAAGTTCCTAAATCATTTGTTGTAAAGCTGGTTTGGTGGTGCCAAATTCTCTTAGATTTTGCCTGTCTGTAAAGGTTTTAATTTCTCCATCAAATCTGAATGAGATCCTTGCTGGGTAGAGTAATCTTGGTTGTAGGTTTTTCTCCTTCATCACTTTAAATATGTCCTGCTACTCCCTTCTGGCGTGCAGAGTTTCTGCTGATAGATCAGCTGTTAACCTTATGGGGATTCCCTTGTGTGTTATTTGTTGTCTTTCCCTTGCTGCTTTTAATATTTTTTCTTCATATTTAATTTTTGATAGTTTGATTAATATGTGTCTTGGCATGTTTTCCTTGGATATATCCTGTATGGGACCCCCTATGCTTCCTGGACTTGATTAACTATTTCCTTTCCCATATTAGGGAAGTTTTCAACTATAATCTCTTCAAATGTTTTCTCAGTCCCTTTCTTTTTCTCTTCTTCTTCTGGGACTACTACAATTCGAATGTTGGTGCATTTAATGTTTTCCTTGAAGTCTCTGAGAATGTCTTCAATTCTTTTCATTCTTTTTCTTTATTCTGCTCTGCAGTAGTTATTTCCACTATTTTATCTTCCACGTCACTTATCCATTCTTCTGCCTCAGTTTTTCTGCTATTGATCTCTTCTGGAGAATTTTAAATTTCATTTATTGTGCTTTTCATCACTGTTTGTTTGCTCTTTAGTTCTTCTAGGTCCTTGTTAAACGTTTCTTGTATTTTCTCCATTATGTTTCCAAGATTTTGCATAATATTTACTGACATTATGCTGAATTCTTTTTCAGGTAGACTGCCTATTTCCTCTTCATTTGTTAGGTCTGGTGGGTTTTTGCCTTGCTCCTTCATCTGCTGTGTCTTGCTCTGTCTTAGCATTTTGCCTAACTTACTGTGTTTGGGGTCTCCTCTTCACAGGTTGCTGGTTTGTAATTCCCCTTGTTTTTGGTGTCTGTCCCCAGTGGGTAAGTTTGGTTCAGTGGGTTGTGTAGGCTTCCTGGTGGAGGGGACTAGTGCCTGTGTTCTGGTGGATGAGGCTGGTTTTTGTTTTTCTGGTGGGCAGGTCCACGTCTGGTGGTGTGTTTTGGGGTGTCTGTGGCATTGTGATTTTAGGCAGCCTCTCTGCTAATGGATGGGGTTGTGTTCCTGTCTTGCTAGTTGTTTGGCATAGGGTGTTCAGCACTGTAGCTTGCTGGTCTTTGAGTGGAGCTGGGTCTTGGTGTTGAGATGGAGATCTCTGGGAGATTTTCACTGTTTAATATTATGTGGAGCTGGGAGGTCTCTTGTGCACCAGTGTCCTGAACTTGGCACAGCCCTGACGCCTGGCTGGAGCACCAAGAGCCTGTCATCCACACAGCTCAGAATAAAAGGGAGAAAGAAAGAAAGAAAGAAAGAAAGAAAGAAAGAAAGAAAGAAAGAAAGAAAGAAAGAAAGAAAGAAAGAAAGAAAGAAAGAAAGAAAGAAAGAAAGAAAGAAAGAAAGAAAGGAAGGAAGGAAGGAAGGAAGGAAGGAAGGAAGGAAGGAAGGAAGGAAGGAAGGAAGGAAGAAAGAAAGAAAGAAAGAAAGAAAGAAAGAAAGAAAGAAAGGAAGAAAGAAGATCATAAAATAAAATTTAATTAAAATGTTATTAAAATAAAAAATAAAAAAATAATTATTAAAAAAAAATTTTTACGTAATAAAAAAAAAAGAAAGAAGAGAGCAACCAAACCAAAAAACAAATCCATCGATGATAACAACTGTTAAAAACTATACTAAAAAATAAAACAATGGACAGACTGAACCCTAGGACAAATGGTAAAAGCAAAGCTATACAGACAAAATCACACACAGAAGCATACATATACACATTCACAAAAAGAGAAAAAGGGAAAAAATACATATATATCGTTGCTCCCAAAGTCTACCTCCTCAATTTGGGATGATTCGTTGTCTATTCAGGTATTTCACAGATGCAGGGTACATCAAGTTGATTGTGGAGATTTAATTGCCTGCTCCTGAGGCTGCTGGGAGTAATTTCCCTTTCTCTTCTTTGTTCACACAGCTCCTGGTGTTCAGCTTTGTATTTGGACCTGCCTCTGCGTGTAGGCCACCTGAGGGCGTCTGTTCTTCGCTCAGACAGGACGGGGTTAAAGGAGCAGCTGATTCGGGGGCTCTGGCTCACTCAGGCGGGGGGAGTCAGGGGTATGGATGCAGGGTGAGCCTGTGGCGGCAGAGACCGGCATGACGTTGCAGCAGCCTGAGGCACTGTGTGTTCTCCTGGGGAAGCTGTCCCTGGATCACAGGACCCAGGCAGTGGCGGGCTGCACAGGCGCCCGGGAGGGGACGTGTGGAGAGTGACCTGTGCTTGCACACAGGCTTCTTGGTGGCTGCAGCAGCAGCCTTAGCGTCTCACGCCCATCTCTGGAGTTCCTTTACACGGCGTTCTTAGTCCCGTCTCCTCTCACACCAGGAAACAAAGAGGCAAGAAAAATCTCTTGCCTCTTCTGCAGCTCCAGAATTTTTCCCAGACTCCCTCCCGGCTAGCTGTGGGACACTAGCCCCTTCAGGTCGTGTTCATGCAGCCAACCCCAGTCCTCTCCCTGGGATCCGACCTCTGAAGTCCGAGCCTCAGCTCCCAGTCCACACCCATTCCGGCGGGTGAGCAGACAGGCCTCTTGGGCTGCTGAGTGGTGGTCGGCACCGGTCCTCTGTGCGGGAATCTCTCCATCTTGCCTTCTGCACCCCTGTTGCTGCACTCTCCTCCAGGGCTCCAAAGCTTCCCCCCTCTGCCACCCGCAGTCTCTGCCCGCGATGGGGCTTCCTAGTGTGTGGAAACCTTTCCTCCTTCACAGCTCCCTCCCAGTGGTACAGGTCCTGCCCTTATTCTTTGTCTCTGTTTTTTCTTTTGCCCTACCCAGGTACGTGGGGAGTTTCTTGCCTTTTGGGAGGTCTTAGGTCTTCTGCCAGCATTCAGTAGGTGTTCTGTAGGAGTTGTTCCACATATAGATGTATTTCTGATGTATTTGTGGGGAGGAAGGTGATCTCCACGTCTTACTCTTCCGCCATCTTGAAGCTCCTCATAGTGATTAGGTTTTAAAATTAAATTTCGTATGAATCACTTTGATCCATAGTCCAGCTTCTCATGATCAATTTCAATTTTGATTTATTCAACAGTGATATTACTTACATGCAGTTTGTGTCATTAGCAGTTTTTGTGTAGGGGTTAATCATGTCTTCATCTAATTTTGTTTCTAACAGAAGAATAACAGAGAGGATGACAGAAGGCTATAGCATGACATTAGAGCTACTCATTTACTCAATCACATTTGTTTTATAGTGTCCGGTCTTACATTTAGGTCTTTAATCTATTTGGAGTTTATTTTTGTGTACGGTGTTAAGTAGTTTTCTAATTTCATTCTTTTTCGTGTAGCTGTCCCGTTTTCCCAGCACCACTTATTAAAGAGGCTGTCTTTTCTCTATTGTATATTCTTGTCTCCTTTGTCATAAATTAGGTGACCATATGTGTGTAGGTTTATCTCTGGGCTTACTATCCTGTTCCATTGATCTAAATTTCTGTTTTTGTACCAGTACCATACTGTCTTGATTACTGTAGCTTTGTAGTATAGTCTGAAGTCAGGGAGCCTGATTCCTCCAGCTCCGTTTTTCTTTCTCAAGATTGCTGTGGCTTTTCAGGGTCTTTTGTGTTTCCATACAAACTGTAAAATTTTTGCTCTAATTCTCTGAAGAATGCCATTGGTAGTTTGGTAGGGGTTGCATTGAATCTGTAGATTGCTTTGAGTAGTATAGTTATTTTCACAATATTGATTCTTCCAATCCAAGAACATGGTATATCTCTCCATCTGTTTGTGTCATCTTTGATTTCTTTCATCAGTGTCTTATAATTTTCTGAGTACAGGAGTTTTACCTCCTTAGGTAGGTTTATTCCTAGGTACTTTATTCTTTTTGTTGAGATGGTAAATGGGATTGTTTCCTTAATTTCTCTTTCTGATCTTTCGTTGTTAGTGTATAGGAATGCCAGATATTTCTGTGCATTAATTTTGTATCCTGCAAACTTACCAAATTCACTGATTAGTTCTAGTAGTTTTCTGGTGGCATCTTTAGGGTTTTCTATGTATAGTATCATGTTGTCTGCAAACAGTGACAGTTTAACTTCTTCTTTTCAAATTTATATTCTTTTTATTTCTTTTTCTTCTCTGATCTCCATGGATAGGACTTCCAAGCCACGTTGAATAAGAGTGGCAAGAGTAGAAATCCTCATCTTGTTCCTGATCTTAGTGGAAATGCTTTCAGTTTTTCACCATTGAGTATGATGTTTGCTATGGGTTTGTCATATGTGGCCTATCTTATGTTGAGGTAGGTTCCCTCTATGCCCATTTTCTGTAGAGTTTTTAATCATAAATCGGTGTTGAATTTTTCAAAAGCTTTTTCTGCCTCTATTGAGGTGATCATATGGTTTTTATTCCTTAATATGTTAATATGGTGTATCACATTGATTGATTTGCGTATATTGAAGAATCCTTGTATTCCTAAGATAAATCCCACTTGATCATGGTGTATTAGCCTTTTACTATGTTGTTGCCTTCTGTTTGCTAGTATTTTGTTGAGGATTTTTGTATCTATGTTCATCAGTGATATTGGTCTGTAATTTTCTTGTTTTTTGTAGAATCTTTGTCTGGTTTTGCTATCAGGGTGATGGTGGCCTCATAGAATGAGTTTGGGAGTGTTCCTTCCTCTGGAATTTTTTGGAAGAGTTTTAGAAGGATCGGCATTAGCTCTTCTCTAAATGTTAGATAGAATTAGCCTGTGAAGCCATCTGGTCATGGACTTTCGTTTGTTGGAAGATTTTTAATTACAGTTTCAACTTCATTACTTGTGATAGGTCTGTTTATATTTTCTAATTCTTCCCGGTTCATTTTGGAAAACTGTATCTTTCCAAGAATTTGTCCATTTCTTCTTGGTTTTCCATTTTATTGGTGTTTAGTTGTTTGTAGTAGTCTCTTATAATCCTTGTATTTCTGCGTTGTCAGTTTGGGATTTCTCCTTTTTCATTTCTAATTTTATTGATTTGCAACCTCTCCCTTTTTTTCTTGTTGAGTCTGGCTAAGGGTTTATCAATTTTATCTTCTCAAAGAACCAACTTTTAGTTTTATTGATCTTTCCTATTGTTTTCTTCGTTTCTAGTTCATTTATTTCTGCTCTGATTTTTATGATTTCTTTCCTTCTACTGACTTTGGGTTTTCTTTGTTCTTCTTTCTCTAGTTGCCTTAAGTATAGGGTTAGATTGTTTATTTGACCTTTTTCTTGTTTCTTGAGGTGAGATTGCATTGCTATAAACTTCCCTCTTAGAACTGCTTTTGCTGCGTCCCATAGGTTTTAGTCATTGTGTTTTCATTGTCATTTGTTTCTATGTAATTTTTATTTCTTCTTTGATTTCTTCAGTGATCTCTTGGTTATTAAGTAGTGCATTGTTTAACCTCCATGTGTTTTAAATTTTTACAGTTTTTTTCCTGTAACTGATTTCCAGTCTCATAGCATTGTGGTCAGAAAAGACGCTTGATACAATTTCAGTTTTCTTAAATTTTCCAAGGCTTGATTTGTGATGCAAGATGTGATGTATCCTGGAGAACGTTCTCTGTGCACTTGAGAAGAAAGTGTATTCTGCCACTTTTGGATGGAATGTTCTATAAATATGAATTAAATATATCTGGTCTACTGTGTCATTTAAACACTTGTGTTTCCTTATTTATTTTGTTTGATCTGTCCATTGGTGTAAGTGGGGTGTTAAAGTCCCCTATTATTATTGTTTTACTGTCGATTTCCCCTTTCATGTTTGTTAGCATTTGCCTTACGTATTGAGGTGCTCCCATGTTGGGTGCATAAACATTTATCATTGTTATATCTTCTTCTTGGATTGATCCCTTGATCATTATGTAGTGTCCTTCCTTATCTCTTGTAACAGTCTTTATTTTAAAAGTCTATTTTATCTGATATGACTATTGCTACTCCAGCTTTCTTTCATTTTCCATTTGCATGGAATATCTTTTTCCATCCCTTCACTTTTAGTCTGTATGTGTCTCTAGGTCTGAAGTGGGTCACTTATAGACAGCATATATATGGGTCTTGTTTTTGTATCCATTCAGCCAGTCTGTGTCTTTTGGTTGGGGCATTTAATCCACTTACACCCAAGGTTATTATTGATATGTATGCACCTATTACCATTTTCTTAATTGTTTTGGGTTTGTTTTTGTGGGTCTTTTTCTTCTCTTGTGTTTCCCGCCTAGAGAAGTTTCTTTAGCATTTGTAAAGTTGGTTTGGTGGTGCTGAATTCTCGTAGCTTTTGCTTGTCTGAAAAGCTTTTGATTTTTCTGTCGAATCTGAATGAGATCCTTGCTTGGTAGAGTAATCTTGGTTGTAGGTTTTTCTCCTCCATCACTTTAAGTATATCCTGCCACTCCCTTCTGGTTTGCAGAGTTTCTACTGAAAAATCAGCTGATAACCTTATGGAGATTCCTTTGTATGTTATTTTTTTTTTTCCCCTGCTGCTTTTAATATTTTTTCTTTGCATTTAATTTTTGTTAGTTTGATTAATATGTGTCTTGGTGTGTTTCTCTTAGGGTTTATCCTGTATGGGACTCTCTGTGCTTCCTGGACTTGGGTGACTATTTCCTTCCCATGTTAGGGAAGTTTTCCACTATACTCTCTTCAAATATTTTCTCAGACCCTTTCTTTTTCTTTTCTTCTTCTGGGACCCTTATAATTCAAATGTTGGTGTGTTTAGTGTTGCCCCAGAGGTCTCTGAGATTGTCTTCAATTCTTTTCATTTTTTTTGCTTTATTCTGCTCCTCAGCAGTTATTTCCACCATTCTGTCTTCCAGCTCACTTTTCGTTCTTCTGCCTCTGTTATTGATTCCTTTTAGTGTATTTTTCATTTCAGTTATTGTATTTTTCATCTCTGTTTGTTTGTTCTTTAGTTCTTCTAGATCTTTGTTAAACATTTCTTGTATTTACTCAATCCGTGCCTCCGTTCTATTTCCAAGATTCTGGATCAACTTCACTATCATCACTCTGAATTCTTTTTCAGGTAGATTGTCTATTTCCTCTTCATTTATTTGGTCTTGTAGGTTTTTACCTTGCTTGTTTATCTGTGACATATTTTTTGCTGTCTCTTTTTCTTTTCTTTTTTTTTTTTTAGATGGGTGGGATTGTGTTCCTGTCTTACTGGTTGTTTGGCCTGAGGCTTCCAGCACTGGTGTTTGTAGGCTGTTGGATAGAGCTGGGTTTTGGTGCCGAGATGAGGACCTCCAGGAGACCTCACTCCAATAAATATTCCCTGGGGTCTGAGGTTCTCTGTTAGTCCAGTGGTTCAGACTCAGAGCTCCCACCACAGAAGCTTCGGCACAACCCACAGCTCATACACCAAGATGCCAGGAGCTGCTGTGGGGTGGCAAAAAAATAAATAAATAAAAATAAATGGAGAAGAATAACAAAGAGTAAAAAATAAAATTAGACTAGGAAATTAACAGATCTGTTAGAAAGAATATAAAAATAAAAATACAGATGAAACAGCAACTGGAAGGTGAAACAGAACCACAATTGTAAAAAAGAGGAGGAAATAAAAAGGCAGAAATGGCCTTGACTGTGGGGGGCGGGGCTTAGGGGCGGTGTTTAGGCGGTGGGCGGGGCCTACGTTTAGGACCCACAGGGCTGGAAAAGACCCTGTGGTGGGGGGTGTGGAGGGGGCTTAGGCTCAATGGAACAGAAGGGGCCAGGCATGCCTCTAGTCTCAGCAGGCTTCCTGGGCTGAGTGGGTGGGGCAAATGCCCTCTGTGCATCTCCTGCTCCTCTGGTCCTGGAGGGCTTCCCCCCACCCCTGCCTGCATCTCCTGCTCTCCCCTAGTCTCCTACCTATGCCCCCAGTGTCAGTGCAGCCTGGAGGGTGCGTTGGAGGGTGGGGGGCCTGGCCTCGGAGCAGAAAAACACTCTTTTTTTTTTTTTTTTTTTTTATGGTATCTTTACCAGTTGTTTTTTTTTAATTTTTATTTATTTATTTATTTATGGCTGTGTTGAGTCTTCGTTTCTGTGAGAGGGCTTTCTCTAGTTGCGGCAAGTGGGGGCCACTCTTCATCGCAGTGCGCGGGCCTCTCACTATCGCGGCCTCTCTTGTTGCGGAGCACAGGCTCCAGACGCGCAGGCTCAGCAATTGTGGATCACGGGCCTAGTCGCTCCACGGCATGTGGGATCTTCCCAAACCAGGGCTCGAACCCGTGTCCCCTGCATTGGCAGGCAGATTCTCAACCACTGTGCCACCAGGGAAGCCCAACACTCTTTGACATAAACTACAGAAAGATCTTTTTTGACCCACCTCCTAGAGTAATGAAAATAAAAACAAAAATAAACAAATGGGACCTAATTAACCTTAAAAGCTTTTGCATAGCAAAGGAAACCATAAACAAGACAAAAAGACAACCGTCAGAATGGGAGAAAATATTTGCAAATGAAAGAATGGACAAAGGATTAATCTCCAAAATATACAAACAGTTCATGGAGCTCAACATTAAAAAAACCAACAACCCAATTAAAAATCGGACAGAAGACCTAAATAGACATTTCACCAAAGAAGACATGCAGATGGCCAAGAGGCACATGAAAAGCTGCTCGACATCACTAATTATTAGAGAAATGCAAATCAAAACTACAGTGAGGTATCACCTCACACCAGTCAGAATGGCCATTATCAAAAAATCTAGAAAAAATAAATGCTGGAGAGGGTGTGGTGAAAAGGGAACCCTCTTGCACTGTTGGTGGGAATGTAAATTGATACAGCCACTATGGAGAACAGTATGGAGGTTCCTTAAAAAACTAAAAATAGAACTACCATATGATTCAGCTATCCCACTACTGGGCATATACCCTGAGAATACGGTAATTCAAAAAGAGACATGTACCATAATGTTCATTGCAGCACTATTTACAATAGCCAGGACATAGAAGCAATCTAAATGTCCATTGACAGATGAATGGATCAAGAAGATGTGGCACATATGTACAACAGAATATTACTCAGCCATAAAAAGAAACAAAATTGAGTTATTTGTAGTGAGGTGGATGGACCTAGAGTCTGTCATGCAGAGTGAAGGAAGTCAGAAAGAGAAAAACAAATACCATATGCTAACGCATATATATGGAATCTAAAAAAAAATATATGGTACTGATGAACCTAGTGGCAGGGCAGGAATAAAAACACAGACATATAGAATGGTCTTGAGGGCACAGGGTAGGGAGGGAGAAGCTGGGGTGAAGTGAGAGAAGCACTGACATATATACACTACCAAATGTAAAATAGATAGCTAGTGGGAAGCAGCAGCATAAGCAGCAGCATAGCACAGGGAGATCAGCTTGGTGCTTTGTGATGACCTAGACGGGTGGGATAGGGTGGTTGGGAGGGAAGCTGAAGGGGGAGGGGATATGAGGATATATGTATGCATATGGCTGATTCACGTTCTTGTATAACAGAAACTAACACAGCATTGTGAAGCAATTATACTCTGATAAAGATGTATTAAAAAACAAATCACTGTTGTTAAGATTTCACAGTATTGTTCTAGGACCTTAGCTAACTACCTAAAGGAGAAGAGAAGGAAAGAGACAGAAAGTCTATTAAAGCAACAATAGCTGCAAACTTCCCAAGCATGGGGAAAGAAATGGACATCCACATTCACGAGGCCCAAAATACCCCAAATAGGTTGAGCCCAAAATGGAGTACACTAAGAAACATAATTAAGTTGTCAAAAGTCAAAGACAATTATGAAAGTAGCAAGAGAAAAGTGACTCATTACATATAAGGAACTCCTCATATGACTATGGATTTCTTAACAGAAACTTTGCAGGCCAGGAGAGATTGGGATTGTATAGTCAAAATATTAAGAGAAAAAGGCTATCAACCAAGAATCCTATGCCCAACAAAACTTCTTCAGAAATAAAGGAGAAATAAAGATTTTTTCTGAACAAAGAAAAGCTGAGGGAGTTCATCACCACTAGACCTGTCTTCCCAGAAATGCTAAAGGCTGATCTTCAAGTGGAAATAAAAGGATGCTAATTAACATCATAAAACATGAATGTATAAAACACATTAGGAATGGTAAACATATAGGCAAACTCAGATTCTCTAATATTGAATGGTTGTATGGAAATCACTTTCAACTCTAGTTGAGAAGTTAAAAAACAAACATGTTAAAATTAACCATAACTACAATAATTTTGGTATTGGATACACAATACAAAAAAGATGTAAACTGTAACATCAATAACCTAGTATGTGAGGGAAGAGGAAGTATAAGTATAATGTTTCTGTATGCTATCAAAGTTAAGTTGTTACCACCTTAAAATAGAATGTTATATATAAATATAAGCTATATTACCTAAGCCTCATGGTACTCACAAAGGAAAAATGTGTAGTAAATATACAAAAGATTATGATAAAGGATTCAAAGCATACCACTGCAGAAGGTAATCAAATCAGAAAATAAGACAGTGAGAGAGGAAGCAAGGTAAAAAGTAAGAAAACAAATACAAAAATGACAATAGTTATGTCCTTACTTATCAATAATTACTTTAAACATAAATGGATTACGTTATCCAATAAAAAGATGTAGAATTGCTGAATGGATAAAAAGAACAAGATCCAACAAGAAGCTGCCTATAAGGAACTCACTCTAGCTTTAAGGAAACTCATTGACTGAAAGTGAAGGGATGAAAAAAGAGAATTCAAGCAAATAGTAATCAAAAGAAAGCAGAAATAGCTATGCTTACATCTTTAGACTTTAAGCTAAAAATGGTTGAAAGGGACAAAAAAAGGTCTTACGTAATGATACAGAGGTCAATCCATCAAGAAGAAATAACAAGTATAAATATTTATACACCCAACATTGGAGCATGTAAATATATAAAACAAATATCAAAAAAACTAAAAGGAAAAACAAACAGCAATACAATAATAGTTGGGGACTTTAATATCACACTCTCAACAATGGATAGATCATCCAGACAGAGAATCAATAAGGAAACAGTGGATTTAAATTACAGACCAAATGAACATAAAAGACGTATATAGAACATTCTATCCAACATCAGCAGAATACACATTTTTCCTGAGTACACACAGAACATTTGCTAGGATAGATTATATATAAAGCAACAGAATAAGTCTAAACATATTCAAAGAGATGGAAATTACATAAAGTATCTGTTCCGAACATAATGGTAAAAAACTAGAAACAAATAACAGGAGAAGAGTCAGAAAATTCACAAATACATGGATTTAAGGAAATTAAACAGTACATTCCTGAACAACCAATGGATCAAAGAAAAAATCAATAGTAAATTTTTAAGAAATATCTTGACAAATAAAAATGAAAACACAATATACCAAAACTTATGGGATGCATCAAAAGCAGTACTAAGAGGGAAGTTTACAGTAAGAAATCAATACATCAAAAAAGAAAATCTCAAATGAACAACCTAACTTTTCACCTCATGGAACTAGAAAAAAAAAAGAACAAACTAAGCCCAAAGTTAGCAGAAGAAAGGAAATAATAAAGATTAGAGCAGAAATAAGTAAAATAGAAAACAGGAAAATAATAGAAAAGATTAAAAAAACTACGAGTTGGGGCTTCCCTGGTGGCGCAGTGGTTGAGAATCTGCCTGCCAATGCAGGGGACACGGGTTCGAGCCCTGGCCTGGGAAGATCCCACATGCCGTGGAACAACTGGGCCCGTGAGCCACAATTACTGAGCCTGCGCGTCTGAGGCCTGTGCTCCTCAACAAGACAGGCCGTGATGGTGAGAGGCCCGTGCATTGCGATGAGGAGTGGCCCCCACTTGCCACAACTAGAGAAAGCCCTCGCACAGAAACGAAGACCCAACACAGCCACAAATAAATAAATAAATAAATAAATTTTAAAAAAATAAATAAAAAATAAGATAAAATAAAATGTGACTATTTAGATTAATTAAAATTAAATCAAATTAAAGTTTAATTTCTCAGTCACAGTTACCACATTTAAAAACAAAAACAGGGCTTCCCTGGTGGCGCAGTGGTTGAGAATCTGCCTGCTAATGCAGGGGACACGGGTTCGAGCCCTGGTCTGGGAGGATCCCACATGCCGCGGAGCAACTGGGCCCGTGAGCCACAACTGCTGAGCCTGCGCGTCTGGAGCCTGTGCCCCGCAACGGGAGGGGCCGCGATAGTGAAAGGCCCGCGCACCGCGATGAAGAGCGGTCCCTGCACCGCGATGAAGAGTGGCCCCCGCTTGCCGCAACTAGAGAAAGCCCTCGCACGAACCGAAGACCCAACACAGCCAAAAATAAAATAAATAAATAAATAAATAAAGTAGCTATAAAAACAAAAACAAAAACAAAAAACTACGAGTTGGTTCTTTGAGAAGATTATTTTAAATGACAAATCTTTACCTAATCTAATCAAGGAAAAAAGAGAGAGGAGAAAATATTTGCAAAGCACATATCGGATAAGGGGTTAATATCCATATTATAAAAGGAATATATGTAACTCAATATCAGAAAAAGTACATTTTAAAAATGGGTAAAGGGGTGGGATAGGGAGTGTGAGAGGGAGATACAAGAAGGAGTAGATATGGGGATATATGTATATGTATAGCTGATTCACTTTGTTATACAGCAGAAACTAACACACCATTGTAAAGCAATTATACCCCAATAAAGACGTTAAAAAAGAAAAAAAAGAACACTGGGCTAGGTGCCAACTTAATGAAAAAATTGATTCTGTTAATTTAAGAATTTAATAAATATATGAGTCATATATGAAATAAATAAATAAATAAAAATTGGTAAAGGACCCGAAACAACATTATTCCAAAGAAGATTTTCAAAATGCCAAAAGGTACATGAAAAGGTGCTCAACAACATTAATCATCAGAGAGATGCAAATAAAAACCACAATGAAATATCAACTCAGACCTGTTAGAATGGCTGTCATTCAAAAGACAAGAGATAAGTGCTGGCTAAGTGTATAACAGGGAACCCTTGTGCACTGCGAGTAGGAATGTAAATTGGTAGAGCCACTACAGAAAACAATATGGGGATTTCTCAAAATAATGAAAATAGAACTACCATATGATCCAGCAATCCCACTTCTTAGTATATATTCAGTGGGAATGAAATCACTATCTTGAAGAATTATCTGCAGCCCCATGTTCATTGCAGCATTACTTACAGTAGCCAAGACATGGAAACAACTTGAGGGTCCATCAATGGATGAGTGGATAAAGAAGATACATTTTAGGTGTGTGTGTGTGTGTGTATATGTGTGTGTGTTTGTGTGTGTATGTGTGTGTGTGTGTGTATCAAATGGAATTGTATTCGGTTATAAAAAGAAGAAATCCTGCCATTTGCAACAACATGGATGAACCTTGAGAGTTTTATGCTAAGTGAAACAAGGCAGAGAAAGAAACATACTGTATAAATTCACTTATATGTGGAATCTAAAAAACCAAACTCATAGAAACAGAGAGCAGACGGGTGGTTGCCAGGGCTGGGGAGTAGGGATGGGGCAGAAATGGGTGAAGGTGGTCAAAGGGTACAAACTTCCTGTTATGAGATGAATAAGTTCTGGGGATGTAAGGTACAGCATGGTGACTACAGTTAAGAATACTATATTGTATACTTGAAAATGCTAAACAGTGGATGTTAAAAGTTCTCACTACACACATACAAATGTAAATACGTGAGGTGATGATATATTAACTAAATTTACTGTGCTAATCATTTCACAATATACACATATTTCAGGCTTCCCTGGTGGCGCAGTGGTTAAGAATCTGCCTGCCATTGCAGGGAACATGGGTTCAAGCCCTGGTCTGGGAAGGTCCCACATGCCGCGGAGCAACTAAGCCCGTGTGCCACAACTATTGAGCCTGCGCTCTAGAGCTTGCGAGCCACAACTACTGAAGCCTGCTCACCTAGATCTCGTGTTCTGCAACAAGAGAAGCCACTGCAATGAGAAGCCCGTGCACTGCAACAAAGAGTAGCCCCCGCTCACTGCAACTAGAGAAAGACCACATGCAGCAACAAAGACCCAACACAGCCAAAAATAAATAAGTTTAAAAAAACCAATATGCACATATTTCAAATCATTATGTTGTACATCTTAAACTTACACAATGTTTTATGTCAGTTAGCTCTCAGTGAAGTTTGGGGGGAAAAAAATCTGAGAAGCCCAGCTTAACTCAAGCGTCCTTGATATTATGTATAATGGTGTCATTTTATAATGTAAAGTGAACAATAATTGCACAGAATGGGGAAACTCCCCAATTATAGCTACATTTGTTGGCATATGTTGTTTGTAATTCCACAGGCTGAGATGCATGAAGATGACATAGATGCCATTAGTAGTCATTTGAAAATCATTCCATTTTTTCCCCCAAAGTATGAATTCTGTATTTGGGATTGATGGCTGTCATTTTTCACAGTAAAACAGACACTGCTATTTCTTGGAATTTATATTACTCCACCCATAACCTACCTTCATAATGTATTCCCTTTTCATCCTTTGTGCACTAGCATCTCTGTAATTGAGCCCTGAATTTGAATAAATGGTTTTCCCCCTGATGAATATCATTCACATATGTATTCATTTACTCATGACTCCATTCCTTCATCGAGTGCTTACTATATGCTTGTTTCTAGGGACTCCAAGAATAATGCAGAAAGCCACTGAAGATTAAATTTGTTTTTAAGAAAAGGGAGAGCCAACATTGTTTTCAAGTACTTAAATAAAAGAATGAAAGAAAAACTATACCAAGATGTTACTAGTAGTTATCTCAAGTAGTAGTATTTTTATTAACTCTTCTGTTCTATCCAGATTTCTCCAAAACATGCTTAATTTTATAATCAGTAAAACATAATGAATTACAATTTTTCTAGTTTAAAAAGAATATCAATTTTTCAATTAAGTGATATATTAAATAGTATGATGAGATGAAAGTCATATATATGGGTAAATGTATCTCTACAGTACCTAGTACAGTAGGCTGGAAAACTGGTCATACAACAGTTCAATAAGTTTATTGATCATCCAGAAAATTAGGTATGTTTTATCTCTTTCATATTAACAACATAATATACTTTTGTTTTCTCCCTGTAGTTTATGATGACCATATGTCCAATATTGTTTTCTTTTTATCTCTACTAAGAATACATGATTCCATATTCCCATATAGGAACCACTTTTCAAATCATGTGATTTGATTTGGGCTTCAAAGAATATGTCCCTCCAGGGGATTAATTTGCAGTGCTTTCGCAGGAACCTGATTGCAGATCCCAGGGAGAGAGGTGGGAGATGGAAAAGAAAGGCAGATGAAGAAGTATATGTCACTTCCACCAAGTTCTTGAGTCTTAATTTCAGATTCCACTGAGGAGTGAAAACTGACAGTGCATCTCTGAGTAGGATTATGAAGAGACGCTAGAGCATTCTCCCCAGAGACCAGAGTCAACGGGCTATCAGGATGATTAACAACATGGTGATATATGAGATCATGTGATCTTTATTTCTAGTTTCACAGGCAAAACTGAGAAAGACTTGAAGATACCACCAGAGGAATCAGTAAGTATCAGGCTGTAAACTATACTCTCTTTTTCTACCATCTTATTTTTCACCTACTATCTCTTTGGCTGCATTTTGTTGGATTAATAAATGTTTGGATACTTCCTTTTTTCCCCCTCTTCTGGAGAAAAATAGAGGTTACTCATAAATTGTTTAACATACTTATTTGGGCCTTCATTTTTCTAAATTTGAAGCGATTCAAGATTTCTTTCTTCCTCCTGAAAATGACATTGACCTTAACACCCTTTAATTTTCCACAGAACAATGTGCCCACATTGTCATTGCTACCTAGAATATAACTCTTTTCCTTTTTATTCACATACAATATTTGTTCTGCATTATTTTTACATCCAATAGTTAATGAAAACTATAAAAAATTCACACTAAATTTCTGTGCACAAATATTTAATATCTTGTATATCATTCCCCTCAGGGTTTAATTTTCATCTTCCTGGAGAAAACTATTTAATATTTCTTACAGTAAAAGGCTATGGCTGGAAAACACTCATAGTCACTGTATGCCTGAAATGTTTTTTTTTACCCTCTTCTCCCTCTTTCATGATAATCTAGCTGGATATAAAAATATGTCATCAGTTATTTTCCCTCACTACTTTGAAGATATTCCATTCTTGTTTTTGGCAACTCCCATTAATGATATGAAGTTGGCTGTCTCATTATTTGATATTCTAGATAGTCTTTTCTCTATGGCACTTTTAAGAATATATTTTCTACTCTTGATATTCTGCCATTTCACTACCAAGTATCAGGTGTGGGGTTTTTATTTTAGCCAGTATTCAGCGTGCCCTTCCATTCTCAATACTCATATCTGGGGCTTCCCTGGTGGCGCAGTTGTTAAGAATCTGCCTGACAATGCAGGGCACACGGGTTCGAGCCTTGGTCCGGGAAGATCCCACATGCTGCAGAGCAACTAAGCCCGTGCAGCACAACTACTGAACCTGCGCTCTAGAGCCTGCGAGCCACAACTACGGAGCATGCATGCCACAACTACTGAAGCCTGTGTGCCTAGAGCCCGTGCTCTGCAACAAGAGAAGCCACCACAATAAGAAGCCCAGGCACCACAATGAAGAGTAGCCCCCGCTCACTACAACTAGAGAAAGCCCGCGTGCAACAACGAAGACCCAATGCAGCTAAAAATAAATAAATTAAATAAATTAAAAAAAAAAACCTCATATCTGTCTTTCATTCTGCCATTAGTGTTTCAAATCTTATTTCCTCACCTCAACCTTCTTTTCATTCTCTTCCTCCAGAAATATTAGTAGGTATATATTGAAAGTTCTCAATTTATTCTCCATAGCTCTCAAGGTGTATGATTCAGAGCTCTGGGAATTCCCTGGCGGTCCAGTGGTTTGGCATGGCACGGCCAAAAGAAAAAAAGATTCAGAGGTCTCAGGGAGATCAGAATGAGGCTCGCCTCATCCTCACGTCAGGTGGGTCATCAACTGAAACTACACCCTTGTTCACCTTCCCCCTGCCCTGCCCCGTTCCCCCAACTCTCTTTCTCCTGGGAACACTTTCTAATAAAATCACCTGCACATGGTCCTCACCCCGGTGTCTGCTTCTGCGGACTTAACCTAAGACATACTATGTGTCACACTTGGGGCTGGATGCTAAGAATATTTGTAGCAGTGAGCAAATGAGACATAGACACTGCCACTTGGAGCTCATGGTCTAATGAAGAAGATGGGACATTGAACTGAGTTAATGTAGAAGCACAAACAGTGCCTTGGGAAAAGGAGAACATAATCTTTTAGGGTGGCAGTTGTCAGAGGTGGCTTACCAAATGAAATGGCATTGAAACTGAGACCAAAAGCTAAACAGGAGTTATGCATGCAAAGGGCAATGTGGAAAATGCAAAGGGAACGTCAAGGGCAAAGGCCAGAGGAGAGACAGTGAACAGCTGGATCATTTAGTGAAGAAGTCTATACGGAGCCTGTGTATTGCCATATTGTCCTATAAATCCCAGAAAGATCTATAGGCAGGACTTAATTTAATGAGACTTTCTGGGATGGTCATTCTTGCATTGAACAAACATATTTGTGTACTTCTGTTTCAGTGCTTCGTGTAGTTTACAATAGAACAAGAGAGCCCTGGCAAGAACTACCTTATCAAGTACCTATGGGGAGCAACAAATCAAGACTGTTAAAAGTTCAAAATCACAAAGGATGGCTTTGAGCTACAGTGGTCTAGCTAGGGCTCAGTTATTCAGCTCAAGACAGGAAGGGTGTTAGCTGGTAGAGAGGTGAAGACTAACATTCCAGTTGGTAAGATGCAGAAGAGGGAACTACACATCCTCAAAGGTGTGGAAGAACAGATCCCAATAAAACTTCATCACCTCCCTACAGGCATGATCCCTGGCTCATCTAGGCAGCTAATCACGCTTTCCTCTATACAAACACTGACGTACACACTTTTCTGCAATCTCTTTCCTTAACTCTTTGACTTCTTCAATAGATTATGAACTCTTCACAAAGGAAGTGGTACTTATGTTTAACATGCCCAATGACTAGCATATAGCACGTGTTCAAAAATGTCTATTGGATGGAGGAATTAAAGAATAAATGAAAGATTATTCCTTTTAGCTTCTGTTCTTTTCAATATGAGCAGGATAGCTTATATCCAAAATCTGTAATGTGTGTTTTACACATGCACACCTCAGTTCAGACTAGTCATATCTCAAGTGCTCAATAGCTATACGTAGCTAATCAATACTCCACTGGATTATGCAGTTCTATACACTACCTCAAAATATGAAGCTAACATTTTTCCAATACAAGATTTTTTCCAATACGAGACTCCTGAGAAACAAGACAGTCTCAGACACATTATTTAGATCAGGATTTTTCAACAGTGACGCATTGACATTTTGGCTAGATACGTCTTTGTTTTGGGGGGGGCTTTCCTGTGCCTTGTGGGATGTTTGGAAGCATCTTTGGCCTCTACTCACTAACAACCCTCTCCTCAACTGTGACATCAAAAATATCTCTTGGCATTGTCAAATGTCACCTAGGGGGTAAAAATGCCCCATTTGAAAACCACTGAATTAGATTATCCTTTTCAGCTCTGGGAACCAGGAGTCTGGGGGCTCCGGCAATCTAGCAGAAAGGTAGGTCTCAAGAAGACGCACATCCATGAGAACTATCATCCCACAGAGGAAACCCTGCACCACAAAGGGCTCATTCTGGAATCTCTGGTTGCTGAGGCTTTGCTGATCTGCCAAGAGCACCCACACCTTCCCACCTCTGGCCATGGCAGGACATGGCATTTTGTTTGACTGGTGTTTGTTCAGAAAGTACACCAGAGAGAGATTTTCCTGGCATTTTCTGTCACATTTCATATGGCAGTCCAACATTTCCTGCTTGTAAGCAATAGGGATTGATTCTGGGTAAATAGAAAAATAATTTACTGGGAGGTTAACAGGAAGGTTACCTAATAACCTTCTAAAATGCTTTGAGACATAATCTGCATCCATACTATAAGTTCATTAAGAAGCTGAATATTATTAACCTTTTAAGTTAAAGACTGGGAGTTAAAACCTCCCTTAATAACATGTCACAACTAGATACATCAACATGATTTATCACTACTATATCAATAATTCTAGTTCTATTTATTGTATCTCAACTGAAAAATTTCAAAATATACTTATCCTTCAGTTCTAAAACTAAAATCAACTAAAACACCAAAACACTCTGCCCCTTGAGAAACAAAATGAATAAAAATTTATTTGCCTCTTTCATCACCCCAACAAGATTACCTATTGTCATTTTAGTCATTATACTTCCAAGCTTTCTATTGCCCACACACAACCAAATGATTTATAACTGCACAATCTCTATTCAACAGTGACGCGTTCAACTCACATCAAAACAGATAATGGCTATCCACAACTATAAAGGACAAACTTGAACACTAAATCTCATGTCAGTAATCTTATTTATTGGCTCAGCAAACTTGCTAGGTCTCTTACCACACTCATTTATGCCCACGAAACAACTTTCAAGAAATTTAGTTATAGCAATTCCTTTATGAGCAGGAGTTGTGATCACCGGCTTCCACCATCAAACAAAAGCATCTCTGGCCCACTCTACCACAAGGAATACCAATTCCCCTTATCCCCATGCCAGTAATTATTGAAACTATTAGCTTACTTATTCAATCAATAGTCCTGGACATATGGCTAACAGCTAATATTACAGATGGTCACCTATTAATCCACCTAATCAGAGGAGCAACCCTAGCCCTAATAAGCATTAGTATTACCACAGCCCTCGTTGCATTTATTATTCTTATTCTACTCACCATTCTTAAAGTTGCAGTAGTCCTTATTCAAGCTTTCATGTTCACCTTATTAATAAGTCACTTCTCACACAACACACAATGACCCAAAAAACCCATGCATATCATGTAATAGTAAATCCCAGCCCCAGCAGGAAGACTGAAAAAGCAGACTCAGAAAACGGTTAAGAACCAAGGGACACTCCTCTCAGTCCAATACTTTATTACACGAAGAGTCTGATTAGGATGCTGTTATTGCGGCTACAACCACGGGATACTCTTGCTGCCCCCGGATACTTGACCCCAATGCTGTCACTATGAATATTTTCCAATTTCACTGTGACTTTGCATCAGTCTCCCACTGCAATCTCTAATAGGTTTTATCCACACTTGGTAGCCCTTACATACAGAATGTAGGAAACGTTGAATGTGGTCGGATAGCCCTGATCCATTCTCACACCACACTTGATCCATTTTCACTGCCTCTGTGAGCCTCTTTCCTGGAGATTTGCACTCCAAGCTGCTATAATTGCTTCCTTCTCAAAATCCACATCAGATATGCAGTGATTCTGGGTCCTTAGAAGCTCTCAACCAGTGGCAGCTAACTATAACTAACCCTATCTGTGGGGAGGAATTCAATTGGTTTCACCAGAGCCACTGCACTTTCTTTCTTTGACCCTCTCCCTTTTCCTTTTCCTCTCAGGGTTGCTTCTTATGGCCCTTGGGAGTATCCCTACCCCCACCAGAAAGATTTCTCTCTCTCTGGGTCCTATTGGTCTGTGCCTACTTGCTAAGTTGTTCCCTGCAGTTACTAAATGATAACAAACCAGGATCGTGGCTAAGGTGATTCATTATGATGACATTGCAGTGCTATAGTTCATTCATCCATTTATTCACTCAACAAATATTTATTCAGTGCCCACCATGTGTTAAGTTCACTGCCAAACACTGCAGATGCAAAGTAACAAAAACCAGCCCCTGTATCTGGGGAGCATACAGTCTAGTAAGAGAGACGGACATTAATCAAGTTATCATGGAAAGAAATATTGAATCACAACCTGGACAAATCTATGAAGGAGAGCTTATATCATGTGAAGTCCTATATTTGGAAGGTTATTATCATGCTCTAGTAGACAGGAAGTCAGTGAAGGTTTCTCTGAGGGAGCGACCCCTGGGGAGAGCTGAGGGCTGAGCAGAAGGAAAGTAGTAAGACAATAAGAAGGAGCATTCCAGGAAAAGAAAAAAAAAAAAAAGACAGCAGTGGCAGGAAGACATGTGGGATGTGGGGAATTCAAGGGAATAAAAAAGGCCAGCAGGGCTGAGGCAGAAGGAGTGACGGACAGCATATGTGTTTACCTCCCGAATCTCCAGCTTTGCTAAGTCAAACGTAAGGCAAGGCAAGAGTTTTGTGTGTGTGTGTGTGTGCGCGTGTGTGTGTGTGCGTGCACTTTTTTTTTTGAAGTATAGTTGATTTACAATGTTGTATTAGTTTCAGGTATACAGTAAACGGTTCCGTTTTATAAATATAATATAATATAACATAATATATATTCTTTTTCAGATTCTTTGCCATTATAGGTTATTGTAAGTATTGAATATAGTTTCCTGTGCCATACAGTAGGACCTTGTTGTTTTTCTACTTTATATATAGTAGTGTGTATCTGTTAATCCCCAACTCCTAATTTATCCCTCCCCCCTATCCCCTTTGGTAACCAAGTTTGTTTTCTATGTCTGTGAGTCTATTTGTTTTGTAAATAAGTTCATTTGTATCATTGTTTTAGATTCTACATATAAGTGATGTCATATGATATTTGTCTTTCTCTGTCTGACTTATTTCGCTTAGTATGATAATCTCTAGATCCATACATGTTGCTGCAAAAGGCATTTTTTCATTCTTTTTTATGGCTGAGTAATATTCCATTGTGTGTGTGTGTGTGTGTGTGTGTGTGTGTGTGTGTGTGTATACACACATACTACATCTTCTTTATCCATTCATCTGTCAGTGGACATTTAGGTTGCTTTCATGTCTTGACTATTGTAAATAGTGCTGCTATGAACATTGGGCTGCATGTATCTTTTCAAGGCAAGAGTTTTGATTAACCAAGGAAAGAAGTCGTTTGGCTGGTTACAAGGAAAGCATTGAGGCCAACTTGAGGCAGTGATCAGATGAAAGACCCTCTTGCAAACTCAGTCATGATTTAAACAAGACGTCCCCTAGATGACCGAGAACTAGTTCCTTTTGTAATTTACAAAACAGCAAAAGACCTTGGTACCTCCTGCAAACACACTTTCTTCCAAGTTCAGTTGCTATGACTAGCTGATTTGCACCTACCTCACCAGAGAAAGGGGACTCTGGGACCTTTTAATTATAGTCGGCACTGCCAGCCATACATCTGAGCCCAAGCATAAATATGATGCCAGAATGATGGGTGTCTAGTTGCAAATGAAGAACATTTGCTTCTAGAACATTCTAAATTTTTGAGACAGCCTGAAGAGAAACTAAGTAAGCCTTTCCCTTGAACGTCTGTGGCTGGTCCATGCAACCCGATTCAGAATAATTCAAAGCAAAGTAGGTTGTGTCAGGTAGAGCAGCTTCTTCACTGCTGAGAATCTGAAAGCAAGGCTGAAAGCAAGCAAGGCATAGCCAGCTTTCTTTCCTTATTTACACATCCTCATCCCTACTATCTTCTCCGGCTGGGCTGGTGGGATGTTACAGCCAGACTCATCTCCCCCAAAGCTTCTTCTGACCCAAGAAGACTGGACTCCATGGAAACTAAAATAAGCAGCTGTTTGACTCTCATTTGCAGCAGGAAATTCCACCTTGATGAAACTAGCTTATTTCCTAAGATTAAAAAGAGAGAGAATAAGAAGAGGCAAGCTGTCACCGGACTCTCCTGAGGCTGAAGGTCAGTGACTTTTTTAATGGCCTTACCTTGGTGCTTTGAGAAAGATTTCTGTATTTGGAAGCACCTGCCACTCATTCTCCAACCTGGATCCACACCTCGGAAAGAGGAAAATCCTGAAAGCATCCGACAATGAAACAGTTGGAAAATTAAGGTTAATGTGTCCCATCTCTTGCTGTCTCAATTTTGTGGATTTGAAAGCCCCACTGAGGGGAAGAGACAATCAAAGGTAGAGCTAGAAATAGTGAGCAGAGTAAAAAGTGAGAAAGAAAAGTGAAAGAGGGAGATGGAAGCAATTCAGAAGGTGATGAGGAGATGCTGTGAGAGGAGGAGTGAAGAAAGATAGAAAGATGAAGGCAGAAAGAAAGAGACTGAGAAAGACTCAGAGGCAAACAGGGTCAAAGAGAGGCAAAAACAGAGAGGGGTTGAGAGGGGAAAAAACATGTAGAAGTAGAAAGAAAAAAGACACCTGTAGTTAGAATATGAGAGAAAGAATATTCCTTCAACAAGAATCTATTGAGCAGCTTCTCTGTGAAGGTTCTGTGTTGGCAGGTCCTGGGACTGAAGATAAATCAATTACATAAGCCACTGCAGTGAAGAGCAGTCATGGGCAAAGTCGAGTGCTCTCTGAGAAGAGGAACATAGTAGGAATACCCAGCTAGTATCAGTGGTCTGGCACCCTTTGGGGAAAGATACAGACCTTTCCTCTTAATAAATGTGCAAAAAAAGTAGTTTAGAGATTATAAACAATGGGCTCATAAAGCTGAATTGTATCTGATTTTCAGCCTTCTTACATATTCTCCTTTGAACTCATACTTCTCCTTATCAGAGTTACCACTAGCCCAGACAGCATGTAAAAAACAAGCAAAAAACAATTTTTTCAAGGCAATTTACTTCCATCTATTGGAAAGTTGTCATAATGTGCTGGCTTTCTAAGAACAAAATACTTTACTGTTATCTGCTGAAAAACTATCTGAATAAACATATATATCCTTCATATGGACCATGTCAATGGGGACTCATGGTATGTGTTTTCTTGGGCAGTGCCCAGTCTATACAACCGTACTCAACAGCCCTACCTTGAATGCTGATATACACCTCTTCCTTAGGCCAGGGCCCCAGGGTTAAAATAATGGAAACATTTCTGCATCATTTGTGTTCAGGTCTTCTAAACTAGAAGTCTACAGGTTGGTGTGCACCAGACCTATGCTTGCTTTTATCTGAAACTTTGAGAAATCAGAGTAGTTAAGATAAGAATCCAAATTCTCAGCTTCTCTTGAAAAATTATTTCTGATAATAAGCTTTGCTCCCTCATTGCAATAACCTTCAGGAGCAGAGTAGCCCTGTCCCTTGAGCCAAGGCATACCCTCTGAGGACAATTTTCCTCCCATTCTCCACTATTCCTTGTCAACCTCTGGAACACTGTGGCCAAAGAGTCAGTGTCATTGATCATAATGTTTCCACTGTTGTCTTGTTTATATTTGATCAGCTTCTCATATTTATATATCCTGCCTAGCAACTGAATTTGCAAACTTTGATCTAAAGCTGTGTTGTCAACTGGACAGCTACGTGTAAAAGAATGAAATTAGAACACTCCCTAACACCATACACAAAAATAAATTCAAAATGGATTAAAGATCTAAATGTAAGGCCAGACACTAAAACTCTTAGAGGAAAACATAGGCAGAACACTCTATGACATAAATCACAGCAAGATCCTTTTTGACCCACCTCCTAGAGAAATGGAAATAAAAACAAAAATAAACAAGTGGGACCTAATGAAACTCAAAAGCTTTTGCACAGCAAAGGAAACCTTTACATGACGAAAAGACAACCCTCAGAATGGGAGAAAATATTTGTAAATGAAGCAACTGACAAAGGATTAATCTTCAAAATTTACAAGCAGCTCATGCAGCTCAATATCAAAAAAACAAACAACCCAATCCAAAAATGGGCAGAAGACCTAAACAGACATTTCTCCAAAGAAGATATACAGATTGCAAGAACACATGAAAGGATGCTCAACATCACTAATCATTAGAGAAATGCAAATCAAAACTACAATGAGGTATCACCTCACACCAGTCAGAATGCCCATCATCAAAAAATCTACAAACAATAAATGCTGGATAGGGTGTGGAGAAAAGGGAACCCTCTTGCACTGTTGGTGGGAATGTAAATTGATACAGCCACTATGGAGAACAGTATGGAGGTTCCTCAAAAAGCTAAAAATAGAACTACTATATGACCTAGCAATCCCACTACTGGGCATGTACCCTGAGAAAACCGTAATTAAAAATGAGTCATGTACCACAATGTTCACTGCAGCACTACTTACAATAGCCAGGAAATGGAAGCAATCTAAGTGTCCATCGACATATGAATGGATAAAGAAGATGTGGCACATAATACGATGGAATATTACTCAGCCATAAAAAGAAATGAAATTGAGTTATTTTCAGTGAGGTGGATGGACCTAGAGTCTGTCATACAGAGTGAAGTAAGTCAGAAGGAGAAAAACAAATACTGTATGCTAACACATATATATGGAATCTAAAAAAAATAGTGGTCCTGAAGAACCTAGGGGCAGGACAGGAATAAAGACGCAGATGTAGAGAATGAACTTGAGGACATGGGGAGGGGGAAGGGTAAGCTGGGATGAAGTGAGAGAGTGGCATGGACATATATACACTACCAAATGTAAAATAGATAGCTAATGGGAAGCAGCCGCATAGCACAGGGAGATCAGCTTGGTGCTTTGTGTCCACCTAGAGGGGTGGGATAGGGAAAATGGGAGGGAGACACAAGAGGGAGGAGATATGGGGATATATGTATACGTATAGCTGATTCACTTTGTTATACAGCAGAAACTAACACACCATTGTAAAGCAATTATACTCCAATAACAATGTTTAAAATAAATAAATAAATAAAGATGTGTTGTCCAATATGGTAGCCACTAGCCACATGTACCTATTGAAATTTAAAATTAAAATAAAATTTAAATTTCAGTTCCTCAGTTTCACTAGCCACAGTTCAGATGCTCAGTAGCTTTTGGAGGAGGTCATCAAGAGGACGTGACCGCTGGTTGACCTGAGAGCTGGACCCAAACAATCGGAGGCTCCTGACCCCCTCCCTTGTCCTTGGAAAATACATTCTGCCCACCGTTCCCACAGGGGGAGCTGTTCCAAGGATGAAGCCTTGAGAGAGTAAGGTGCTGCTGAGACCATCTGGACGGTATATGCAACTGAACCCAGTTAAGGGCTCTGTGTAAACTTTTAAGGTTTGGCAAACAGGTAGGGAGATCTACTTGTCTTGTGATGCCCAAGAGAAGCCTCAGATGTAAGTTTCCTTGCTTATTAATGTGGAGTGTTCCCCTCTTTCTTCAGTCTCTGCTTGCCCTCAGTGTACAGGGGCAGGTTCATATCCAGGAAGCTCCTTGGTTGAGAACTAACAGTAGTTACCTGTAGCTGTGGTTACCTATTGAACATCACAGAAATAAAACACTTCCATCATTACAGAAAGTTGTGTTGGATGTGGCTAATCTAGAGAAGAATGAAGGGCTGAGACCAGCATTACCCCCAGATTTTGTCCCAAATTTGCACACAAGACCCAAGACACAACATGATCATATAACTTTGGAAAACATTGTGTGTATTAGGATCTTACGGCTGCTGTAACAAATTACTACAAACTTCGTGGGTTAACACAACATATATTTATTATTTTACAGTTCTGGTGGCCAGAAGTCCAAAGTGGGTTTCTCTGGGTTAAAATCAAAGTGTCAGTGGGGCTGTGTTCCTTTTGGAGGATCTAGGGTAGAGTCATTTTCTTGTCTTCTCTAGCTTCTAGTAGTCACCCCCTTTCATCTTCAAGGCCAGCAACAGCCAGTCAAGTCTTTCTCTGACTCTGAAACTGACTCTTCTGATTCCATCTTCTACTTTTATAGACACTTTGATTACATTAGCCCCACTCAGATAATCCAGGATAATCTTCCCATCTCAAGGTCAGCTGATTAGCAGCCTTAAATTCCATCTGTAAACTTAATTCTCCCTTGCCATGTAACATAACATATTAACAGGTTCTGGGGATTAGAACATGGACATACTTGGAGACAACTATTCTGCCTACCACGCTGTGTTAAATCAAATTAAGCAGGGATCTTTACAGAAGGATATCAATGAACTTTTAGTATCCAAAGAACAAAGTGAATTGGTAGAGGACTACATGATACAGTGTTTGTTAAATCTACTTCATTGCAGAACTTTTTTATGAAGAACATTTATTAAACGTTTCAAGGAACAGAATTGAAAAATACCACCATTGGAAGTCAAAAAGAATGACTCAGTAAGAAGTAATCCTTCCAATTAAAACCATGATAATAGGAGAACTCTAAATAGCATATGCAAATTGTTTTGCAGGTACTTACAGGGTCCTGTTGAGACCTTGTTCCTTTAAACAGGACTAGATGGAGGAGGTGGGAATGAGCTAGACACACAGAAAGTTTATTGAGCCTATTTGGTCAAACCTACTCGGTTTGGTGTTGTATAAGCATCATGCTCTTGCCTGGGCCCCATACTCCCAACTCTTGTAGAATAGTCATGGGACATTATAGCTATAAGGAAACTTTGAGGTAATCTAATCTAAAGGCCTGGAGTATTAATTCACCCTATGTCATACAGCTAATATGTATCTAAGGACCGACTAGATTTCTATATTCCCAAATAAATATTCTTCCCAATCTGTAAAGCTGCATCTTACCAAAATGTAGAAAACCTAGTCACCTAAGTTGTTGGTAACTAAGATATGACCTTTGTCCTTTCTAGGGATTAAGAAATAAAGGCTTTCATTAGAAAGAAGCACCGTATCATTTTGCTGTTGGCTCCTTCCCTCAGAAATTTCCCAGGAATTCACACGGAGATTTTAGATTTGGCTTCCCTGTCCATATGGACACTCTAATAAAAAAAAAAAAAAAAGGTGATTAGGGACTTCCCTCGTGGTCCAGTGGGTAAGACTCCGAGCTCCCAAGGCAGGGGGCCTGGATTCGATCCCTGGTTGGGGAACTAGATCCCACACGCAGGCCACAATTAAGAAGTCCGCATGGTCCAACTAAAAGATCGTTGCATGCTGCAACAAAGATACTGTGTGCCGCAACTAAGACCTGGCACAGCCAAAATAAATAAAGAAATATGTTTAAAAATAATAAAATTAGTTAAAAAAAAAAACAAGGTGATTAGGTCTCTGACCTGACCTCCCCACCGAAGTTCTTCCAATGGACCTGCCTTTCATGAAGCAAGGAACCAAAAGTATAATACAAAAAGGATGAAATTAGACAGTTGATGATGTGGGAAGTCCATATATAAGAATATGGACAAGAGGACCATTTATTTCCAAGGATGAGAAGTAAGAATAAATGACTTTGTTCTCAGCTTCAAGTGGGAAATTAATTTCCTGTTGATGTGTCTCCACCAGGTCAAAAGATATCTGTACAATATATGCTACAAGAGTGAGGCCCATCCCCATTTGGTTCCCAACAAAGATTTTATGGTGGATTTGAAACCTTTTAAAGTTGTTAACAAATAACCTTTGTTATTTTAACAGTACATTTTTCAGACTTGTAATCTGTCTCACTGGTTGTTGATAAGCAGGCCCTTTGCAGAAGAAAAATATTAATCATAGTACTGATGTTTACACTGGAAATGAAATCAGAAATATTAAGGAAGTAATAGCCATCCAGAAGTTGAGGGAGATAGTTTTTGGTTAATTCTTACTCTTGGAATCATAAAGAGACACAGAATATTCTATTTTTGAGTATTTGGGAGTAAACTGACATAGGAAAGTAATACAGACCTTGTGAAAGACCCCACACTCATTCAGATTAATTTTACAGAATTCAGAGTTCATGCAATTTGTTCACATATATGACTGCAGAGGGATTGGTCCATTTTCTAAACATGGTCTGAACTCTCCTCACTCACTAGAACCAAGCCTCATTTAGGGCTAAGTGCCTGAATTTCAGCAATAACAGCCAAAATCCACCCCCCACTAAAACACTTCAATAATTAAAACTGAGTCTTGGGAAATTATGTAGATTACTAGGTAAAGACAGACTAAATGTTGTTAATACATTTTTTAAAAATAAACTCTTTTTTTATAATTAATTAATTAATTTATTTTTGGCTGCGTTGGGTCTTCATTGCTGCACGCGGGCTTTCTCTAGTTGCGGCGAGTGGGGGCTACTCTTTGTTGTGGTGTGCAGGCTTCATTGTGGTGGCTACTCTTGTGAAGCACGGGCTCTAGGCATGCGGGCTTCAGTATTTGTGGCACATGGGCTCAGTAGTTGTGGCACGCAGGTTCAGTAGTTGTGGTGCATGGGCTTAGTTGCCCCGTGGCATGTGGGATCTTCCCAGACCAGGGCTTGAACCCATGTCCCCTGCATTGGCAGGCAGATTCTTAACCACTGTGCCACCAGGGAAGCCCTACATTTTTTAGTATGACACAGAAGGAGACTATAGGCTCAGATTTCAATTTAAAACACTCTAACCTGCATCAAAACCACATTATTCATCACTGGAACTTAACCAAACCACAGTCAAAAAGACAAAGCATAAAAGGAAAGGAAGGACAAAGAAGAACCTACCAACTCAGCAAGACTTGACAGGAGTTCAAGGATTTAGGCTAATTAATTGACCATATGGTTGATGAATTAAGACAGTATCCTTGTTTGGAACAAAGTACACTCGCTATGCAATTTGTGGGTGGTGGTGATGAGGAGAAACAGGAGAAACAATTGAGGTTGAAATAAAGTAACGAAAAGCATTAGTAAAAGAAGAAAAATTAAAGAGTAATGAGCAAGTGGGAAGACCAGCAATTTAGATGGCCATCCCATAGTAGAACACTTTATGGATCTAATACCTGGATTCCTTATAGAGCTGGCAAAAATTGCCTTGACCTTCAAGTCTTTTACAGAGAACTACATATTTGAAAATGATGATGAAAACTGAAAGCTAATAGACTGAAAATATATTTACCACCCACCACACCCTAAGCCAGTGCTCTTTGAGACAAGCTCTTATTTCAGAAGCTAAAAATATTCAGATTGTGCAAGGAAAGGTTCATCACACAAATAGCCTCTAATAGGCTTACTGAAATGCTCTGACAATGGGCAGCAGAACACAGGGAGGAACATCTAGCCCAGGAAGCTCGGGACACAGTAAATCTGGCCTGCTTTGAATATCCTTGCACTTCTTTCAGCCTCTGTAGCTCAGCCAAAATAGAAACAACTTGATCATTTCAGTTTCCCCAAAGTAAGATAGTTTTACGGAAAATGCACCATGTTAAACCTGGGTCCCGACTCTGTTTCTGCCAGTAACCAGTTTTGTCACCTTGCAAGAGTCATAACTTTTCTGGACTTCTGTTCTCTTACCTGGAAAATGAAAAGAGCTGCACAAGAGGTTAACTTCAACTTGTAATATTCCTCTTTTTGAAGACTGCGGCAATCATTCTCAAACATGAAAATGACAAAGTAGGATGACTCAGTTCATATCGCATAGCAATCAGCTCTATTGATGGCTGTATCAACTGGTTTGACTTAAAAGTATTTCATATAAACATAGTTTCTATGCTACTGAGTACAGCTTCTTTCCTTCTGGATCTCACTTGGCATTAGTCTCACTGATGATAGATCATTAGATTCCTTTTGCTATTATTAAATAACCAGTTAACCCCTAAGTTTATGTGGCCTAATGGAAAGAGCACGGCATTGTGGAGCAGAGGCCCTGAAATCTAATTCCTGCCTTATTGCTATTGGATTTCCTGGACATTGGGAAAGTCACTTAACTCTGGAAAGTAACCATAATTGACTTGTCTTCTTCATAATATTATCAGGGTCAAAACATATGAAAGAGATAGCAATTTGAAACTGCTGTATTTGGTAAACTTGAATCTCAGGTCACAAACTGAGATTTGCCAAGCTATAACTTTATTTCTACAAATGAATTTAATTTCTATTTTGAGCTCTCATTCTACTAGGTGTGAGAAATTAACCTCTGTCAATTCAGGTCCTTTCATACTTCTGCTGTGTTTGTGCCCATAGTCTGAGAAGGGCTATGTAGTGCCAAAGCACTGGGAAGGTCTTCATTTGTCACTTGTTCTTACTGACATCTGCCATGACTGCTCCTTGCCTGCCCCCAACTGGTCTCTGGTCAACAATCCTTCCAGGTCACTCACTCCTCTTCATAACTTCAAAGCCACTCCAAGGCAAAATGAGTAAAGGAGAAAGAAAAAAAACAGCCAGAGAGGTTAAAAAACAAAAAAACCATTTTAAGATGTGTTATGGAAGCCAGGGGAAGAGAAAACACCAAGAAAAATGGTGGCCAAAGGCTTTAAGTGACTCAGAGAAGTCTATAATAAAGGAAGACCAAAATGAAGCTATAGATAACTTTTGCAAGAAGTTTCCATTGAGTTGTAGAAATACAATCCTAACTGCAGAGGTAGAGAAGGAATACTAATAGTGAATGTGACAAGTTCTTTTTTAAGGTTTTTCCTAAAAAGAAAAAATTTGATTAAAATTATCTTCACTTTGGAAAAGGATGACAGTGGTACTCAAAATTTTAATTTAGAATGAAATAATTTGAGTACATGAAAGGAGAAGACTTTTTGTACTGATAAGTGAGACCTGACCACAAGAGTGATTAAAATCCAGCCTTATCAAATTTTATCTCCCTAAGTATGATAAAATATTTAAGCCCATAAAAATTAGGACACCACTTCTCTGAAATAGTCTAAGGAGTAAATAGCCCATGAAAATCAAATCCCTTCTTCTGCTGTAACAACCTGAGACTGAGAAGCCAGTGAAGAATGAAACAGGCAGTATTTCACATGGATGATGGAGAGGAGAAGGTAAGTGGAATTGCTCTGGTTGCCATAACTTTTTACTTTGCACGATTTCATAAGACCAACCTGATTCCTTGTAAATTTTTTTAAACATCTTTATTAGGGTATAACTGCTTTATGATGGTGTGTTAGTTTCTGCTGTTGATTTCTTATAACTTAAGGAGTACCAAATAAAATCAAGTTGATTACATAGGAGTGATCATTATCAGAGCATTTAATGCCTGACACATCCATCTGGGAGATGCCCAGATTATGAGAATATTCTACCCTAAATTATACTCCTAGGGCTGTGAAATGGAGGAGGAAAGAGCAGGTATCACCATGACTTTCTTCTCTTTCCATCGTGCCCCACTTATCCCAATGAATATTCATTTTTAAAGTTTTAAACATTTAATGTCAAGAGTATTCAATTCATTTGGAAAGTGGAGTGGTAAGTTTAACTTTTCCTCTAATTTTTCTGCTTAGCTCAGATAAGTCATCCAGAATAGTAGGGGGGGAAAGATAGGCTTTGGCAATTCATGTCAAGTTGGCTCAGTCTTACACACAAAGGGTAAGTAGGACTCAAATATGCTTGCATATCGTCTGGACCCTATGTATTATTTTCATCTTCTCAAAGAACCAGCTTTTAGTTATATTGATCTTTGTTATCATTTCCTTCATTTCTTTTTCATTTATTTCTGATCTGATCCTTATGATTTCTTTCCTTCTGCTAACTTTGAGTTTTTTTTGTTCTTCTTTCTCTAATTGCTTTAGGTGTAAGGTTAGGTTGTTTATTTGAGATGTTTCTTGTTTCTTAAGGTAGGACTGTATTGCTATAAATTTCCCTCTTAGAATTGATTTTGCTGCATCCCAAAGGTTTTGGGTCGTCGTGTTTTCATTGTCATTTGTTTCTAGGTATTTTTTGATTTCCTCTTTGATTTCTTCAGTGATCTCTTGGTTATTAAGTAGTGTATTGTTTAGCCTCCATGTGTTTGTATTTTTTACAGATTTTTTCCTGTAATTGATATCTAGTCTCATAGCATTGTGGTTGGAAAAGATACTTGATATGATTTCAATTTTCTTAAATTTACCAAGGCTTGATTTGTGACCCAAGTATGATCTATCCTGGAGAATGTTCCACGAGCACTTGAGAAGAATGTGTATTCTGTTGTTTTTGGATGGAATGTCCTATAAATATCAATTAAGTCCATCTTGTTTAATGTATCATTTAAAGCTTGTGTTTCCTTATTTATTTTCATTTTGGGTGATCTGTCCATTGGTGAAAGTGGGGTGTTAAAGTCCCCTACTATGATTGTGTTACTGTCTATTTCCCCGTTTATGGCTGTTAGCACCTGCCTTATGTATTGCGGTGCTCCTATGTTGGGTGCATAAATATTTACAATTGTTATATCTTCTTCTTGGATTGATCCCTTGATCATTATGTAGTGTCCTTCTTTGTCTCTTGTAATAGTCTTTGTTTTAAAGTCTATTTTGTCTGATATAAGAATTGCTACTCCAGCTTTCTTTTGATTTCCATTTGCATGGAATATCTTTTTCCATCCCCTCACTTTCAGTCTGTATGCGTCCCTAGGTCTGAGGTGGGTCTCTTGTAGACAGCATATATACGGGTCTTGTTTTTGTATCCATTCAGCCAGTCTATGGCTTTTGGTTTGAGCATTTAATACATTTACATTTAAGGTAATTATCGATATGTATGTTCCTATTACCATTTTCATAATTGTTTTGGGTTTGTTATTGAGGTCTTTTCCTTCTCTTGTGTTTCCTGCCTAGAGAAGTTCCTTTAGCATTTGTTGTAAAGCTGGTTTGGTGGTGCTGAATTCTCTTAGCTTTTGCTTGTCTGTAAAGGTTTTAATTTCTCTGTCAAATCTGAATGAGATCCTTCCTGGGTAGAGTAATCTTGGTTGTAGGTTTTTCTCCTTCATCACTTTAAATATGTCATGCCACTCCCTTCTGGCTTGCAGAGTTTCTGCTCAAAGATCAGCTGTTAACCTTATGGGGATTCCCTTGTGTGTTATTTGTTGTTTTTCCCTTGCTGCTTTTAATAATTTTTTTGTATTTAATTTTTGATAGTTTGATTAATATATGTCTTGGTGTGTTTCTCCTTGGATTTATCCTGTATGGGACTCTCTGTGCTTCCAGGATTAATTAACTATTTCCTTTCCCATATTAGGGAAGTTTTCAACTATAATCTCTTCAAATATTTTCTCAGTCCCTTTCTTTTTCTCTTCTTCTTCTGGGACCACTATAATTCGAATGTTGGTGCATTTAATGTTGTCCCAGAGGTCTCTGAGACTGTCCTCAATTCTCTTCATTCTTTTTTCTTTATTCTGCTCTGCAGTAGTTATTTCCACTATTTTATCTTGTAGGTCACTTATCCATTCTTCTGCCTCAGTTATTCTGCTATTGATCCCTTCTGGAGAATTTTAAATTTCATTTATTGTGTTGTTCATCACTGTTTGTTTGCTCTTTAGTTCTTCTAGGTCCTTGTTAAATGTTTCTTGTATTTTCTCCATTCCATTTCCAAGATTTTGGATCATCTTTACTATCATTATTCTGAATTCTTTTTCAGGTAGACTGCCTATTTCCTCTTCATTTGTTAGGTCTGGTGGGTTTTTGCCTTGCTCCTTCATCTGCTGTGTGTTGCTCTGTCTTCTCATTTTGCGTAACTTACTGTGTTTGGGGTCTCCTTTTCGCAGGCTGCAGGTTCATAGTTCCCATTGTTTTTGGTGTCTGTCCCCAGTGGCTAAGGCTGGTTCAGTGGGTTGTGTAGGCTTCCTGGTGGAGGGGACTAGTGCCTGTGTTCTGGTGGATGAGGCTGGATCTTGTCTTTCTGGTGGGCACGTCCACGTCTGGTGGTGTGTTTTGTGGTGTCTGTGGCCTTATTATGATTTTAGGCAGCCTCTCTTTCAATGGATGGGGTTGTGTTCCTGTCTTGCTAGTTTTTTGGCATAGAGTGTCCAGCACTGTAGCTTGCTGGACGTTGAGTGGAGCTGGGTCTTGGCATTCAGATGGAGGTCTCTGGGAGATTTTTGCCATTTGATATTACATGGAGCTGGGAGGTCTCTTGAGGACCAGTGTCCTGAACTTGTCTCTCCCACCTCAGAGGCACAGCCCTGACACCTGGCTGGAGCACCAAGAGCCTGTCATCCACACGGCTCAGAATAAAAGGGAGGAAAAAAAAAGAAACAAAGAAGAAGATAAAAGAAAATAAAATAAAGTAACAAAATAAAATAAAGTTATTAAAATAAAAAAATTTTAAAAATTATTTTTAAAAAGTTAAAGAATTAAAAAAAAGAAAGAAAGAAGAGAGTAACCAAACCAAAAAACAAATCCACCAATGATATCGAGTGCTAAAAAGTATACTAAAAAAAAAAAAAAAGGACAGAGAGAACCTTAGGACAAGTGGTAAAAGCAAAGCTATACAGACAAAATCACACACAGAAGCATACACATACACACTCACAAAAAGAGAAAAAGGGAAAAAATATATATATATATCATTGCTTCCAAAGTCCACCTCCTGAATTTGGGATGATTCGTTGTCTATTCAGGTATTCCACAGATGCAGGGTACATCAAGTTGATTGTGGAGATTTAATCCGCTGCTCCTGAGGCTGCTGGGAGAAATTTCCCTTTCTCTTCTTTGTTCACACAGCTCCTGGGGTTCAGCTTTGGATTTGGACCTGCCTCTGTGTGTAGGTCGCCTGAGGGCATTTGTTCTTCGCTCAGACAGAACAGGGTTAAAGGAGCAGCTGCTTCGGGGGCTCTGGCTCACTCAGGCCAGGGAGAGGGAGGGGTACGGATACGGGGCGAGCCTGCAGCGGCAGAGGCCGGTGTGATGTTGCACCAGCCTGAGGCGTGACGCACGTTCTCCCAGGGAAGTTCTCCCTGGATCACGGGACCCTGTCAGTGGCGGGCTGCACAGGTTCCCGGGAGGGGCGGTGTGGATAGTGACCTGTGCTTGCTCACAGGCTTCTTGGTGGCTGCAGCAGCAGCCTTAGCATCTTATGCCCGTCTCTGGGGTCCGTGCTGATAGCCGCGGCTCGTGCCCATCTCTGGAGCTCCTTTAAGCGGCGCTCTGAATTCCCTCTCCTCGCGCACCAGGAAACAAAGAGGGAAGAAAAAGTCTCTTGCCTCTTTGGCAGCTCCAGTCTTTTTCCCGGACTCCCTCCTGGCTAGTTGTGGCGCGCTAGCCCCTTTCAGGCTGTGTTCATGCCACCAACCCCAGTCCTCTCCCTGGGATCCAACCTCCAAAGCCCGAACCTCAGCTCCCAGCCACCGCCCACCCTGGCAGGTGAGCAGACAAGCCTCTCGGGCTGGTGAGTGCTGGTCGACACCGCCCCTCTGTGAGGGAATCTCTCCACTTTGCCCTCCGCACCCCTGTGGCTGCGCTCTCCTCTGTGGCTCCAAAGCTTCCGCTCTGCCACCCGCAGTCTCTGCCCGTGAAGGCGCTTCCTAGTGTGTGGAAACGTTTCCTCCTTCACAGCTCCCTCCCAGTTGTGCAGGTCCCATCTCTATTCTTTTGTCTCTGTTTTTTCTTTTTTCTTTTGCCCTACCCAGGTACGTGGGGAGTTTCTTGCCTTTTGGGAGGTCTGAGGTCTTCTGCCAGCATTCAGTAGGTGTTCTGTAGGAGTTGTTCTACATGTAGATGTATTTCTGATGTATTTGGGGGAGGAAGGTGATCTCCACGTCTTACTCTTCCGCCATCTTGAAGCTCTGGTCACCCCCTGCCCCCACCGCCAATGCATTAGTTTCAGATGGATGAAATGAGGCTCAGGGAGATTGTGTGTCTTACCCAAGATATCACAGTGATTAGTGCCAGGAATAGAACTCAAATTGTCTAACATCAAGACCAATAGTCAACAAATATTTATTAAGTTCTTAGTCTATGCTAGACCATGTCCTAGCCTCTGAGGATTAAGAGCTGAAACATATCACCTGGGATATGGAAAACAAATTGATGCCTGGCACAGCCACTTATAATCGCAGCACAAATAGGAAATACTTAGGTATAAATCTAGCAAAATATGTTCAAGATCTATGTGCTGAAAATGGTAAAACGTTGATCAAACAAATCATAAACGACCTCAGTAAATGCAATTTTATACCATGCTTGTGGATTAGAAGACTCAATAGTGTTAAGATGTCAGTTCTCCCCAGTGGGCCTATAGATTCATTACAACCCCAATTGAAATCTTTGTAAGATTTTTGTAGATGTTGATAAGCTGATTCTAAAATGTATATGGAGAGGTAAAGCAACTAGAATACTCGCAACAATTTTTAAAAAGAAGCTGAAAGTTGGAAGATTCACAGAGCCTGATTTCAAGTCTCACTATAAAGCTGTGGAATTGGCAAAACCATACATAGATGAACAGAGCAGAATAGACAGTCCAGAAACAGACCCTCAAAAATATGGCCAATTGATTTTTGACAGATACAGCAATTCTATGGAGAAAGAATAGCTTTTTTAATACATGATGCTGAAGCAATTCAATATCTAATAATAAAAAAGGAACCTTAATCCATGCATTATACTATATATAAAAATTAACTCAAAATAGGTCCAAGACCTAGATATAAAACCTAAAGCTCTAAAACTTCTAAAAGAAAACAGGATAAAATCTTTGTGACCTTGGGTTAAGCTAATCATTCGTAGATAAGACACCAAAGGACAATCTGAAAAACAAACAAAACAAAAACAAAAACAAACAGAAATACAGATCAATGGAACAGGATAGAAAGCCCAGAGATAAACCCATGCACATATGGTCACCTTATCTTTGATAAAGGAGGAAAGAATATACAATGGAGAAAAGACAGCCTCTTCAATAAGTGGTGCTGGGAAAACTGGACAGCTACATGTAAAAGAATGAAATTAGAACACTCCCTAACACCATACACAAAAATGAACTTAAAATGGATTAAAGACCTAAATGTAAGGCCAGACACTATCAAACTCTTAGAGGAAAACATAGGCAGAACACTCTATGAGATAAATCACACCAAGATCCTTTTTGACCCACCTCTTAGAGAAATGGAAATAAAAATAAACAAATGGGACCTAAGGAAACTTAAAAGCTTTTGCACAGCAAAGGAAACTTTAAACAAGACCAAAAGACAACCCTCAGAATGGGAGAAAATATTTGCAAATGAAGCAACTGACAAAGGGTTAATCTCCAAAATTTACAAGCAGCTCATGCAGCTCAGTAGCAAAAAAACAAACAACCCAATCCAAAAATGGGCAGAAGACCTAAATAGACATTTCTCCAAAGAAGATATACAGCTTGCCAACAAACACATGAAAGAATGCTCAACATCATTAATCATTAGAGAAATGCACATCAATACTACAAAGAGATACCATCTCACACCAGTCAGAATGGTCATCATCAAAAAATCTACAAACAATAAATGCTGTAGAGGGTGTGGAGAAAAGGGAACACTCTTGCACTGTTGGTGGGAATGTAAATTGATACAGCCACTATGGAGAACAGTATGGACGTTCCTTAAAAAACTAAAAATAGAACTACCATAAGACCCAGCAATCCCACTACTGGGCACATACCCTGAGAAAACCATAATTCAAAAAGAGTCATGTACCACAATGTTCATTGCAGCTCTATCTACAATAGCCAGAACATGGAAGCAACCTAAGTGCCCATCGACAGATGAATGGATAAAGAAGATATGGCACATATATACAATGGAGTAGTACTCTTTCATAAAAAGAAAGGAAATTGAGTTATTTGTAGTGAAGTGGATGGAACTAGAGTCTGTCATACAGAGTGAAGTAAGTCAGAAAGAGAAAAACAAATACCATATGCTAACACATATAATAATAAAAAAAAATGGTCATGAAGAACCTAGGGACAAGATGGGAATAAAGACGCAGACCAACTAGAGAATGGACTTGAGGACACGGGGAGGGGGAAGGGTAAGCTGGGACAAAGTGAGAGAGTGGCATTGACATATATACACTACCCAATGTAAAATAGATAGCTAGTGGGAAGCAGCCACATAGCACAGGGAGATTAGCTCGGTGCTTTGTGACCACCTAGAGGGGTGGGATAGGGAGGGTGGGAGGGAGGGAGACGTAAGAGGGAAGAGATATGGGGATATATGTATATGTATAGCTGATTTACTTTGTTATAAAGCAGAAACTAACACACCATTGTAAAGCAATTATACTCCAATAAAGATGCTAAAAAAAAAAACTTCTAGAAGAAAACAGGATAAAATCTTTGTGATCTTGGGTTAAGCTAATCATTGATAGATAAGACACCAAAGGACAATCTGAAAAACAAACAACCTAATTAACCATGAGCAAATACCAAACTCTGGAGAACATACAGAGAAACTAGATCACCTGTACATTACTGGTAGAAGTGCAAAATGGCACTGCACTCTGGGAAACCATTTGGTAGTTTCTTTTGAAACTAAACATGCATTTACCATATTACCCGGTAATCATATTGCTCAGCATTCACAGGGAAATGAAATTTATGCTCACACAAAAACCTACACAGTAAAGTCCACAGCAGTTTTATTCATAAGAGCCAAAAGCTGGAAACAATCCAAATGTTCTTCAGTGGGTGAATGGTTAAAACGGCAGTTCTTCCATACCACAGAATACTACTCTGCAATAAAAATGAATACATGCAGCCACTTTGGTGGAGCACAAAGGAATTATGCTGAGTGAAAAAAGACAATCTCAAAAGGTTACATACTCTATGATTCCATTTATATTACCTCTTGATACACATAACAACTCTGTGGAACTCAAGAGAATTATGCTGAGCAGGAAAAAAAAAAAAAGAAGCCAATCTTTCTTCACCAGGCTCTCAGGCAGGAAACCAAAGCTCTTTCTCACTGGAATCTGAGCAGCCCATGAGGCAGAATGAAAGATTATGATACTAAGGGTTTCCCAACAAACTTCCAACCGGATCACTCTACACTGCAATTCTCAGTCAACAAGCTCTACATATGTCCTCAGAGCTTCTAAAGCAGCTTTTTCATCCCTGACTCTTAAATAAGAATTGGCAAACAAGGATTGCCAAACATCTGAGGAAAGTCTATAACCCAAAAGACAGAGACTACAACAAATACATAGAAAAAAAGAACTGAAAAAAAAACCCCAAATAAACCAAGATTGCTGGGAGAAGAAAACTTCTTACATACACATACACCAATATACTCAGAGATCACAGAATACACTGCACACATGGAATGAGAACAAGATGTTATCAAAAAGGAGCATTCAGGGAATAAGAAAGGAACCTCAGAGAAGAAAAACATGATATCAGAAATAAAGAAGTTAAGAGAAGGGTTGGAAGATAAAGCCAAAGATGTGTGTGTGTGTGCATGCATGTGTATGTGTATGTGTCTCTGTGTGTGTGAGAGAATGAGAGAGAGAGAGAGAGAGAGAGAGGAAAAAGGACAATGAAATATAAAAGAGGGGAGAAAAGAGAAAAAAAATGAAAGGATCAATCCACCCAACACATCCAGGAAAAGAGATTAGAGAAAATGAGGGGCATGAAGCCTTCAATAAAATCATGCAACAGAAGATATATATATCTTCCATTATAGGGTTTTACATGACATTGAGTATAGCTCCCTGTGCTATACAGTAGGACCTTGTTTTGTAACTATTTTATGTATAGTAATGTGTATCTGCTAAATCCCAAACTCCTAACTCATCCCTACCCACCGTTTCCCCTTTGGTAACCATAAGTTTGTTTTCTATGTCTGTGCATCTATTTCTGGATAAATGTATTTTTATTGCAGCAGTTTCATAATATACTCCCAAGGGAAAAAAAGCCTATGGCAAGAATTTGTGAGAAATAAGCACATCGCAGAAAACAGGATGTGAAAAGATGTCTTTTGAGCATATTAAGGTGACAAAACACACCTTATCACTTCTTGAAAATGCACTGTCACAGTTATCAGTGTTGGGTAGGAAGGGCAGGGAGAATCACAACTTCTTTCTTCTTCTCATCAATCTTATACTTTCATTTTATTATTTAAAAAAGTGTGTCTGTTTCAGGTTTTAACCACAATTTAATTTAAAGGAACTGAACAAGTTATAACAGTGAAATCCAATGATTGATTGTGGCATTTTATTTTACAGCAAAGGCCTATTTTTAAGGAAGAAAAAGCACTACGCAGCTTTCAGCTTGAAAATATGTCAGGCTGCCTATAGCTCTGTTCCCTATGGATGGCTTGTGCTGCTCTCCATTCTGAAAAAGATGTCTTTTTTGATATTCAGGATTCTTACAATGACTCTGACGGCATCCGTTGGCAGCCCTCTGTGGTTCTGAGGTGATGACATGGGAACACCACCACCAAGCAGGGGTCATCTCCACAAGCCCCCCAACCCTCCAGTTCTGACAGCCTCATCAAAGGACACGGGGCCATCGCCGTGATGAAGCCTAAGAGGCCAGGGTCTCAGTAAGGCAGATGTTGAAAACTTTTCATTTTATCACTACGGTAAGATTTAAATCTGATTTTTTGGAACAAATTGTTCATATGCAGCCAAGAGTCTGTTCTGTCTTATGCTCTGAATTCGTTTTCTTCAATAAACATTCCAAGGAAATGCATGCACAGTTTCTTACTGTTTGAAGAGGCATCATTGAACAAAGAAAAAGTAAAACCCAAGAAAAGCCCCTAAATTGATGGATGGTCGCTTTAGAGTTTAAAGTGACAGATTCATGTCACTCTCCCTCTTCAAAATCCTTTGTCTTCTCTGTGGATGGATCTAGAGACTGTCATACAGACTGAAGGAAGTCAGAAAGAGAAAAACAAATATCGTATATTTACGCATATATATGGAACCTAGAAAAATGGTACAGATGAACTTATTTGCAGGTCAGAAATAGAGACAAAGATGTAGAGGACAAACGTATGGACACCAAGGGGGGAAACTGGCGGGGGGGTGGTGGGATGAACTGGGAGACTGGGTTCGACATATATACACTAATATGTATAAAATGGATAACTAATAAGAACCTGCTGTAAAAATAAATAAATAAAATTAAAAAATTTAAAAAATCCTTTGTCTTCTAAATTAAAAAAATATATATATATCATAAAATATCACTTATACGTGGAATCTAAAAAATGACACAAATGAACTTGTTTATAAAACAGAAATAGATTCACAGACATAGAAAACAAACTTATGGTTACCAATGGGGAAGGGGGGAGGGATAAATTAGGAGTTTGGGATTAACACATACACCCTACTATATATAAAATAGATAAATAACAAGGTCCTACTCTATAGCACAGGGAACTAGACTCAATATCTTATAACGGAAAAGAATCTGAAAAAGACGTGTGTGTGTGTATATATATATAACTGACTCACTTTGCTGTATACCTGAAAATAACACAACATTGTAAATCAACTCTACTTCAATAAATAAATAAATAAAAATAAATCCTTTGTCTTCAGTTCAATTTTTCTCTGCCTTGTCCTCATTTTACTCCTTCCCTCTGAGGCTCTCCCCCAAGGCAACTTCCTGTAGACTGTTTCTTTTACATGTTGCATAGATACTAGTACACAGATATAGAAAATATGTATTCATCCAAAAATACTGAGTCTCCACTATGACATATACTGTACTAGGAATTTGAATTCCTATGTTAATCAAAAAAATATATATTTGTGGCGTTTATTATGTAATGGGGATTAAAACTTGAAATTCCTACGTTATTGCTAAATCTTCCCTCCATTCATCCATCCGTCCATCCATCACTTTGCTCTGTATACATATTCATTGCCCCTCATCCCCTCCTGTCACAAACACATAGGACATAGAAAACAATATAATTGTAATTGATAGATTCAGGAATCAGTAATGCAAAACCTGTCAAAATGCTAAAAATAGATGCTAAAGATACTTGTTCACAGTAAACAAAGACAAAAAGAAAAAAAAGATTTAAAATCATCATCAGTGTCCTCAAAGAGGACATTTAAAGCACCCAATTTGGCTATCACAATAGATGTGACTAGAATTTTAAAAGTGTGCCAGAGGGTAGGCAGCAGAAGCAAGAAGAACTAAAATCCTGCAGCCTGTGTATCAAAAACCACATTCACAGAAAGATAGACAAGATGAAAAGGCAGAAGGCTATGTACCTGAGGAAGGAAAAAGATAAAACCCCAGGAAAACAACTAAATGAAGTGGAGATAGGCAACCTTCCAGAAAAATAATTCAGAATACTGATAGCGAAGATGATCCAGGACCTTGGAAAAAGAATGGAGGCAAAGATCAAGAAGATGCAAGAAATGTTTAACAAAGACCTAGAAGAATTAAAGAACAAACAAACAGAGATGAACAATACAATAACTGAAATGAAAACTACACTAGAAGGAATCAATAGCAGAATAACTGAGGCAGAAGAATGGATAAGTGACCTGGAAGACAGAATGGTGGAATTCACTGCTACGGAACAGAATAAATAAAAAAGAATGAAAAGAAATGAAGAGAGCCTAAGAGACCTCTGGGACAACATTAAACGCAACAACATTTGCATTATAGGGGTCCCAGAAGGACAAGAGAGAGAGAAAGGACCTGAGAAAATATTTGAAGAGGTTATAGTCGAAAACTTCCCTAACATGGGAAAGAAAATAGCCACCCAAGTCCAGGAAGCACAGTGAGTCCATTACAGGATAAACCCAAGGAGAAACACACCAAGACACATAGTAATCAAATTGGCAAAAATTAAAGACAAAGAAAAATTATTGAAAGCAGCAAGGGAAAAACGACAAATAACATACAAGGGAACTCCCATAAGGTTAACAGCTGATTTCTCAGCAGGAAAATCTACAAGCCAGAAGGGAGTGGCAGGATATATTTAAAGTGATGAAAGGGAAGAACCTACAACCAAGATTACTCTACCCGGCAAGGATCTCATTCAGATTCAATGGAGAAATCAAAAGCTTTACACACAAACAAAAGCTAACAGAATTCAGCACCACCAAACCAGCTCTACAACAAATGCTAAAGGAACTTCTCTAAGTGGGAAACACAAGAGAAGAAAAGGACCTACAAAAACAACCCCAAAACAATTAAGAAAATGGTCATAGGAACATACATATCGATAATTAGCTTCAATGTGAATGGATTAAATGCTCCAACCAAAAGACATGGGCTTGCTGAATGGATACAAAAACAAGACCCATATGTATGCTGTCTACAAGAGACCCAGTTCAGACCTAGGGACACATACAGACTGAAAGTGAGGGGATGGAAGAAGATATTCCATGCAAATGGAAATCAAAAGAAAGCTGGAGTAGTAATACTCATATCCAATAAACTACACTTTAAAATAAAGAATGTTATAAGAGACAAGGAAGGACACTACATAATGATCAAGGGATCAATACAAGAAGAAGAGATAACAATTATAAATATATATGCACCCAACATAGGAGCACCTCGATACATAAGGCAATTGCTAACAGCTCTAAAAGAGGAAAGCGACAGTAACACAATAGTGGGGGACTTTAACACCTCACTTACACCAATGGATAGATCATCCAAAATGAAAATAAATAAGGAAACAGAAACTTTAAATGACACAATAGACCAGATAGATTTAATTGATATTTATACGACATTTCATCCAAAAACAGCAGATTACACTTTCTTCTCAAGTGCGCATGGAACATTCTCCAGGATAGACCACATCTTGGGTCACAAATCAAGCCTCAGTAAATTTAAGAAAATTGAAATCATATCAAGCATCTTTTCTGACCACAACGCTATGAGATTAGATATCAATTACAGGGAAAAAAACGTAAAAAACAAAAACACATGGAGGTTAAACACAACGTTACTAAACAACCAAGAGATCACTGAAGAAATCAGAGAGGAAATCAAAAAACACCTAGAGACAAATGACAATGAAAACACGACGACCCAAAACCTATGGGATGCAGCAAAAGCAGTTCTAAGAGGGAAGTTTATAGCTATACAAGCCTACCTCAAGAAACAAGAAAAATCTCAAATAAACAATCTAACCTTACACCTAAAGGAACTAGAGAAAGAAGAACAAACAAAACCCAAATTTAGCAGAAGGAAAGAAATAATAAACATCAGAGCGGAAATAAATGAAATAGAAAACAAAGAAAACAATAGCAAAGATCAATAAAACTAAAAGCTGTTCTTTCAGAAGATAAACAAAATCGATAAACCATTAGCCAGACTCATCAAGAAAAAGAGGGAAAGGACTGAAATCAATACAATTAGAAATGAAAGAGGAGAAGTTACAACAGACACTGCAGAAATACAAAGCATCCTAAGAGACAACTACAAACAACTCACTGCCAAAAAAATGGACAACCTGGAAGAAATGGACAAATTCTTAGAAAGGTATAACCTTCCAAGACTGAACCAGGAAGAAATAGAAAATATGAACAGATCAATCACAAGTAATGAAATTGAAACTGTGATTAAAAATCTTCCAACAAACAAAAGTCCAGGACCAGATGGCTTCACAGGTGAATTCTATCAAACATTCAGAGGAGAGCTAACACCCATCATTCTGAAACTCTTCCAAAAAATTTCAGAGGAAGGAGCACTCCCAAACTCATTCTATGAAGCCACCATCACCCTTATATCAAAACCAGACAAAAATGCTACAAAAAAAGAGAGAAAATTATTGACCAATATCACTGATGAATATAGATGCAAAAATCCTCAGCAACATACTAGCAAACAGAATCCAACAACATATTAAAAGGATCATACACCATGATCAAGTGGGATTTATCCCAGGGATGCAAGGATTCTTCAATATATGCAAATCAATCAATGTGATACACCATATTAACAAATTGAAGGAGAAAAACCATATGATCATCTCAATAGATGCAGAAAAAGCTTTTGACAAAATTCAAAACCCATTTATGATAAAAACTCTCCAGAAAGAGGGCATAGAGGGAACCTACATCAACATAATAAAGGTCATGTATGACAAACGCATGGCAAAAATCATTCTCATTGGAAAAACTGAAAGCATTTCCTCTAAGATCAGGAACAAGACAAGGATGTCCACTCTCACCACTATTATTCAACATAGTTTTGGAAGTCCTAGCCATGGCAATCAGAGAAGAAAAAGAAATAAAAGGAATACAAATTGGAAAAGAAGAAGCAAAACTGTCACTGTTTGCAGATGACATCATACTATACACAGAGAATCCAAAAGACACCACCAGAAAACTACTAGAGCTAATCAATGAATTAGGTAAAGGTGTAGGATACAAATTAATGCACAGAAATCTCTTGTATTCCTGTACACGAATGATGAAAAATCTGAAAGAGAAATTAAGGAAACACTCCCCTTTACCATTGCAACATAAAGAATAAAATACCTAGGAATAAACCTACCTAGGGAGACAAAAGACCTGTATGCAGAAAACTATAAGACACTGATGAAAGAAATTAAAGATGATACCAACAGATGGAGAGATATACCATGTTCTTGGATTGGAAGAATCAATATTGTGAAAATGACTATACTACCCAAAGCAATCTACAGATTCAATGCAATCCCTATTAAATTACCAATGGCATTTTTTACGGAACTAGAACAAATCATCTTAAAATTTGTATGGAGACACAAAAGACCCTGAATAGCCAAAGCAGTCTTGAGGGGAAAAAACGGAGCTGGAGGAATCAGACTCACTGACTTCAGACTATACTACAAAGCCACAGTAATCAAGACAATATGGTACTGGCACAAAAACAGAAACATAGATCAATGGAACAAGATAGAAAGCCCAGAGATAAACCCACACACATATGGTCAACTAATCTATGACAAAGGAGGTAAGGATATACAATGGAGAAAAGACAGCCTCTTCAATAAGTGGTGCTGGGAAAACTGGACAGCTACATGTAAAAGAATGAAATTAGAACACTCCCTAACACCATACACATAAATAAACTCAAAATGGATTTGAGACCTAAATGTAAGACCAGATACTATAAAACTCTTAGAGGAAAACATAGGCAGAACACTCTTTGACATAAATCACAGCAAGATCTTTTTTGATCCACCTCCTAGAGTAATGGAAATAAAAACAAAAATAAACAAATGGGACCTAATGAAACTTCAAAGCTTTTGCACAGCAAAGGAAACCATAAACAAGATGAAAAGACAACCCTCAGAATGGGAGAACATATTTGCAAATGAATCAATGGAAAAAGGATGAATCTCCAAAATATATAAACAGCTCATGCCACGCAATATTAAAGAAACAAACAACCCAATCCAAAAATGGGCAGAAGACCTAAATAGACATTTCTCCAAAGAAGACATACAGATGGCCAAGAAGCACATGAAAAGCTGCTCAACATCACCAATTATTAGAGAAATGCAAATCAAAACTACAATGAGGTATCACCTCACACCAGTTAGAATGGGCATCATCAGAAAATCTACAAACAGCAAATGCTGGAAAGGGTTTGGAGAAAAGGGAACCCTCTTGCACTGTTGGTGGGAATGTAAATTGATACAGCCACTATGGAGAACAGTATGGAGGTTCCATAAAAAACTAAAATTAGAACTACCGTATGACCCAGCAATCCCACTACTGGGCATATACCCTGAGAAAACCATAATTCAAAAAGAGTCATGTACCAAAATGTTCATTGCAGGTCTATTTACAATAGCCAGGACATGGAAGCAACCTAAGTGTCCATCAACAGGTGAATGGATAATGAAGATGTGGCACATATATACAATGGAATATTACTCAGCCAATAAAAGGAACAAAACTCAGTTATTTGTAGTGAGGTGGACGGACCTAGAGACTGTCATTCAGAGTAAAGTAAGTCAGAAAGAGAAAAACAAATACCGTATGCTAACACATATATATGGAATTAAAAAAAAAAAAAAAAGGTCATGAAGAACCTAGGGGCGAGACGGGAATAAAGATGCAGACCTACTAGTGAATGGACTTGAGGAGACAGGGAGGGGGAAGGGTAAGCTGGGACAAAGTGAGAGAGTGGCATGGACATATATACACTACCAAACATAAAATAGATAGCTTGTGGGAAGCAGTCGCATAACGCAGGGAGATCAGCTCGGTGCTTTGTGACCATGTAGAGGGGTGGGATAGGGAGGGTGGGAGGGAGGGAGATGCAAGAGGGAAGAGATATGGGGATATATGTATATGTATAACTGATTCACTTTGTTATAAAGCAGAAATTAACACACCATTGTAAAGCAATTATACTCCAATAAAGATGTTAAACAAAAACAACAACAAAAAAACATTTTAAAACCAGAAATTTTAATTGAATTATATTCAATGCCTTTAAAAAAAAAAAAGACACATGCACCCCAATGTTCATTACAGCACTATTTACAATAGCCAGGTCATGGAAGCAACCTGAATGTCCATCGACAGACGAATGGATAAAGAAGATGTGGTACATATATACAATGGAATATTACTCAGCCATAAAAAGGAACGAAATTGGGTCATTTGTTTAGACGTGGATGGATCTAGAGATTGTCATACAGAGTGAAGTAAGTCAGAAAGAGTAAAACAAATATCATATTTAACGCATGTATGTGAAACCTAGAAAAATGGTGCAGATGAACATGTTTGCAGGGCAGAAGTTGAGACAAGATGTAGAGAACAAATGTATGGACACCGAGGGGAGAAAGCTGTGGGGGGTTATGGGGATGGTGGTGTGATGAATTGGGCGATTGGGATTGACATGTATACACTGATATGTATAAAATTGATGACTAATAAGAACCTGCTGTATAAAAAAATAAATAAAATTTAATTTAAAAAAAAAGCGTGCCAAACACCTGTGCAAATTCCTTAGCACCTGTGTGTCCCAAGGCCCTACCAGTTTGGGAGTGACAGAGTCACATTTATAGAAACACCGTTGTTGTCTAATTCCTCCCTTGCCTACTGTTGAGTATTTTCCTGATTCCCTTAGAAGCTTCCCCAAGCATTCTGGCATGTTGCCTGGAGACGTCCCGCTGGGATTGATGTGCAAGGCCTCTCAGCCACCACTTCCGGTTCTGCTCTGGCTTCAGCTCTGGCTCCATGTGGTAGGATCAGCAAGCTTCCAAGCTCTGGGAAGCCTGGAAAAGGTGCAATTTCATTGATGCTGCCTCTGATGACATCTTTTATCCGTGTTGTCTGAAGTCATGCTGTGCTCACATTGTGCTTTGCTGAAGCTGCCAAGTCTCCAATATGGCGAGCGCCCTTCCCCGCTGATTGCCCAGTGCCCTCAATAGAGCAGTGGATAAAACACACAGCCTCACCACTTTTACTCCCCACTAAGTATACCTTGTTAGCAGTTCAGAGTGCTGCAACACACACAAGACAGATAAGAAACAAAGTCCTGGTTTATTCACATGGGAATCTCCAAAATGCTAAGCCTTTGGATAACTGTGCTGGATGGCAGAGTTAGGAGGTCAAGGCTGGGCCTCCTACCTCCCATTCCAAACCTAGATCTTTGAGTCGGCATGATCAGGCATGCACACAAGAGGCCTGACAGGGGCTGTAAATCGGACTCCTTATCACTTACACAAACAGTCCTACCTCATTCACCCAGTATCACAAAGAACAGAGAGAGCTACGAGAATGATGAGGGGAATCCAGCTGTGATCAGGACCGCTGCTTGGATGCCTTGCCCCAAAGATACTGCAAGAGAAAACTAATAGTAAGTATGCATAGCACATCAAGACATTCATTTTAGGTAGTTTGATTTGCCCATCTTCCTCCCATCTTGTGTTCCTCTGACCTGGAGGATTCTTCACTCTGCATGTGCTGCTGAGATGACACTTCACAGGTGTGCTTCCATGAGGATCCAGGAGGAGGTATGGAGCTCCCCCTACATGGACCGTTGGGTATCCCCAATCTCATGTGCATCCTTTCCATTGCTTGCTGAGACCATAGCAAAACAAAGTAATAGTAATTTTGGACTCATGAAAGAAATCACTCCTGCTCATATTAAATCTAGACTCATCTTTTTAAAATTGAAGTATAGTTGATTTACAACATTATGTTAGTTTCAGGTAGACAGCATAGGAATTCAGGTTTCTTTGCAGATTATGCTCCATTGTAGGTTATTACAAGATAATGGCTATAATTCCCTGTGCTATGTAATATATTGTTGTCTATTTATTTTATACATAGTAGTCTGTGTCTGCTCATCCCATACCCCTAATTTGTCCTTCCCCCCTTCCCTCTCTGTTTGGTCACCACAAGTTTGTTTTCTATATCTGTATAGATTCACCTTTTGGGTCTGGTCTAGCTCACAGGACCTTCTTCAGAATATGGGCTATGGGCCCTTCCCAAGATAAACGCATGGAGACAAAAATTGCCAGGAAGTAGAAAATGAGGATGCTATGCCACATGTGAGCATTCCGCTCTGTAGTGGATAAATCCCAGTGAACAAAGTTTCCCCAATGAGCTTAGCTCGCCCACCTCCCTCAGCAAGACGAAGAGAAACCAGAAGTGTTTCAGTGCCCTGCCTAAGGGGGTATGGAACAAAAGTTCATTCAATCCTCACGCCCGTAACGTACTGAGATAGGAACTTGAGGAAAGAGGCATAAACGTTTCTCCCTACACATTTCAAAAGAGTGAATGCCTGTGCCTTCCATATCATTTAGAATTTTGGAGAAACTTAAATTTCAGTGTCATTGGTAGCCTCCTCCCTCCTCTCTAAAACTCAAGGCCAATCCATGCAGGCAGTAATTGATGAAGATCTGCATACAGTGTTTAAAACCACCTTCTTCCTGCCAATGCTTCAGTGCTATGATTGTACCAACGTCCACACTCTACCTTTTCAGGAAGAGTTGTTCCCAAGAGGTCTCCTATCATCCATACAGATAAATTCCTGGTGATCCCACCCCTCCAGTGCTCCAGACAGGCCTCAGCACACCTAGGGTGAGCACAACCTTGGCTCTGCTGAGAAATCGAGACCTGTCATAAACTAGCTCTTGTTGACCTTTATAGTCACCTATATTTACCTTTTTGTCCAGCTTACCAAACTATTCACATTGCCCGAGGTGTACACATGACCTATATATCTGCCCAAAAGTTGAATGCCATAAAACAAATAGCCAAAGTTTTGGGACCAAAAACTTCATGAAAGGGACTTCCCCAGCGGTCCAGTGGTTAAGACTCTGCCTTCCAGTGCAGGGGGTGTGGGTTCGATCCCCAGTCAGGGAACTAAGATCCCACGTGCCGCACGGTGTGGCCAAAAAAAAAAGACTTCATGAAAATATAAACCAACACTGGTATATGCAACGCCTTGTCCCCTTTACTAGCAAATTGGCTCTGGTTAATTTCAGAGTTCACATAACTGTCAGCTAGGGAAATGCCTTTCATAGGTCTAGGCCCAAATTCTGGACTGCTACTTTAAAACAATTTTATTTGGTTTTACTTTTACTATGTAATTAGTAAAGCTTAGTGAAGACTTAGGTGTGTTGCCTTTGGACTGAAATATTTGCATATTGTCTTCAATGTGTCTTTAATTACTGTACTTTTAAATTTCTGAAATTATAAGGCCATAATAGAACTTATCAAAGTGAAATAAAAAAACAGCAAGCATTTTGATTAGCATTCTTTGCAAAGGAGTAAAAACACCCTAGAATTGAAGAATTTTCCCTAAATTGCTCAAGATGAAGTAGATTGGGTTTTGGAATACAGTGGGGAAAATGAAGTTCTAAAGAAATATCACATAAAGGGAACCAGCTCTGGTACTCTGCAAAATAATACTACCATTGTGTTTAAATAGAAAACTGAAAAATTAATTACATTAAATGGTCTTGGATTAGATGGTCTTTGCAGTAAATTGCATCTTTTTTTTTTTTTTTTGCCAATGGTAATGGATATGTAAGGATATTGACAACAACATTGGAATAGCAGAGGAATTGAAAATGCTATACATTGATCAATGGGAAACTAGCTAAATTTATTATATTGCATATACATAATAAAATACCATGAAGAAAGCAAACACATATATAGTCTTTGGTTGAACCATATACCATTCTAAGTGCTCTACATTACATATACTATCTCACATAATTTCCCAACAATACTACTACTATCCCATTTTACATATGAGACAAGAAGTTAAGTAACATGCCCAAGATGACACACACATATATATATATTTTTTTCTATGTCATAATATTGACATTCAGTCCAGTAATCCTCCAGTATAACAGCTCCTTTACTTTGCAGTGAAAATTGATTTGTAGATTTTGAAATTGTGAGAAATTTCACAATATGAAATTGTGCCAGTTCCAGCCTAGGCCTTAAAAGGTCTTGAGTGTTTCTGTTTCCCTTCTTGTGCTTCTGTCATATCTGAGAAGTTCATGTCTGGGCTTGCCTACTAATCCCAAGCAAGGATGAATAACATGTGGAACAGAGCCATCCAGCCAAGCTGCTCCAATCAGCCAGCCTAGATCAACTAACCCCCAGCTAACCCACAGACACACGAGCGAGTCCAGCCAAGATCAACAAGGCTGGCCCGCCTATCCCAGCCTAGCTCACCTGACTCCCAGCTGACCTGCAGGTACATGAAAAAAATAATGCTTTTTGTTATAGGCCACTGAGGTTTTGTAGTTGTTTGTTATTTAACAATGGTTAACCAATACAGTCTAATTAATTAACTTAAATTCCATTTAGAAATTTGTTCCTACGGAAAAGCTAAATTCTAACTCCTCTTGCAATTAAAGTTGCCAGATAGAAGCAAAACATTGGGCTTTCAAACCAAAGCGTGATGGAGTGATCAGATGCATTTTTTACTAGGTATCTTAAAGGTAGGTGAGATGTGCAGACACACAAACACACACAATCTAAGTGACTAGACAGAGATGAGAGAAAATAGAAATCAAGATACAATGACAATCCATTTATCTTTTAGTAGAACTCTGAGCAATTACACCCTAGCCAAACCGACAGATTTATAACTTATGAGTGGCCTGGTCCCATCTTACAAATTTCCAAAGGAAAACTTCGTTCCACCCCACCAACCCTCCCACAACACTCCAGTTTAAGAAGAGACCACTCATCTCTATATTGTGTAATCCAAGTGAACTTTCTAGGAGGCAAAGATATAGTGACAGCAACTTGACAGCTACCTTTAGCAATTTACTTTTAGCAATGTGGTCACTCGCTAAACAAAGATTCAGTATAAAGACAAATCAACATCTATATTCCACCTTTTCAAACTATTTCTATAAGCCAGTAACTAGCATTAATCAGAAAGCACTTTTCGAGCTTCTAAAATCTCATGAGAAGGCAGAGCTTCATTATGCTAACTTCTATTCTTTCTTTTCTTGTCCAGGTTGAAATGAAACCATTCCACAGGTCTTCATGCTAAGAAATAATGGAAAACCATTTATTTAAATTAAATAAAATTATTAGTCTTTTATTTGTTAACGAGGTACCTTCAGTTATTGAGCATCTAAAACTATTGAAAAGTGGTATTCCCTTGTTTTGTTTTAAATTAATTATTGTCGACTCAGCTCTGTGCAGTTTAAGAAATTAAATCTTTATGAATATAAAATACATTTATAAGAATAAAAGATGAGAAAGCAATTTTTACATGCCAAGTAGCTTAGAATTTTATATTTAAATTCATTTAAAGTAATCTGAAACATTCTAAATTCTGCAGAATGTGAACATTCACTGAAACCTTCTTTAAGAGTTAGAATTGCTCACTACTATAAATAAAACAGGTAACTAATGAGAACCTACTGTATAGCACAAGGAACTCTACTCAGTGCACTGTGGTGACCTAAATGGGAAGGAAATCTAAAAAAGAGTAGACATATGTATCTGTATTGAATATAACTGATTTACTTTGCTGTACAGCAGAAACTGACACAACATTGTAAAGCAACTATACTCCAATTAAAAACAAAAGTTAGAATTACTACAGTCTCATTCATTGGACATGATATGAGGATATGTATAAAATTTAATATAAACCTGTGAAAGTACCCCTTTGTCCTGAAAAATCTGTTTTTTAATCATTCATTCAAAAATAGTTATTGAGCACTATACTAGTCAGGGCCTCAGCAGGAAACAGATGGCATCCTCAAAATAGGAGGTTTTCAGTAGGAACTCGTTAGAAAAGTGTGGGCAGGCTGAAGAGTAGTGCAGGAATGCTGGACTCAAACATCGGATCTGTAGGGACACTAAATCCATGGTACGGAGGGGAAGGGAGAGTTACCAGAAGTCATCAGGAGAGGGTTCAGTAATAGACATCTACCTTAAGAGAAGCAGTGACTTTAGGGAACACAGCTAGCTTGAGGCCACCCCACATTAGCTCTCTGTAAAATGCCAGTGAACACAATCCTACCTCTTAAACCTGTGTCTTGGTGCTAACTCTGATACTCTCTCTTTGAGTTTAGGCAAGCGTGCATACACTCCACCTTCACCTTCATTTATGTTAATCGTGGGTGCTTGGATTCAATGCCTTCTAAATCTCCTTCCAGCACTAACATTCCACACTTGGATTTTCTTATCAGACTATCTGTTCCAATTCTTCTTTGTTCAATCCAGGTCAAATAACCTACCCGAAAGCCAAATTCATTCTTTTGATTTACCTTCCCTCATTTAAATAGCTTTATTGGACCTAGCCTAGTGTCTTATTCATAAAAAGTGGTTAATAGATGATTGCTGAATCTAATACAGTTACACTGACTACAATAGGATACCATTATTTATCTATTTTATCTATCCACTGGATTACCCTTCTCTGATCTTCTGCAACTTGGTAAACAAAATAGCACTTTTGAATAATTACATTACGTATTAGCTTTTTAGGCGTTTCACACCTGTTACCTCATTATATCTTCATAGATTCCTTATTTTATAGCATTTTTTCTGATCATAAATATATTTAATTATAGAAAGTTGGGACATTAGAGAAACACAAAAATTTTGATATATTTGAATTCAGCATGTCTTACTCTGTATGTTACAAATTTGAGATTATTCTGGAAGAGTATTGCATTCTTTTCATTTAACATATTATAATAATATCCCATCTCTTTAAACCATCTTTGGAACATGATATAACATCACTGGTGATTCTTTCCTGGGGCAGTTTTTTTCAGAGAAAAGTATTTTATGAACAATTTACAGGTGCAGAAACTTTAGCACAGAAAATTATAGTTTTCTGAGGTTATATGCTATTAAGATTTAAAATTACTGTGACTCCTCCTAACATAACTTTTTCCACTGAAATATGAAGATGTTCCCAAAAATGTTGATGTTGATGATCAATAATTATGACAAATATCACATAAAATCAATTTTTCATCAAAATTCTCAAAGAAATTACATAGAAGATATATAGATAAGAAGTAGATATATAATAAATATGGATGGATGGATGAGTAGATTCAATGAATAAATAGATGAATGGATGGATTTGATGAATCTGAGCTGGACTGCTTTTTCCATTGGGACAAATGGCCAAAGTCTGCATTAGAGTACAGTATTTGGGAAGAGATTGAAAGTTTAACATTTCCTTTATGCTTCAGAGCTAAAATACAGAGGCTGATACAATCTTTACGAGGCTAGTCTCACCAGAAGATGAGAACCTGTGAATCACTCTTGACCGGAACAGATCTTTTACCAAATCCAAAGTTACCCTAGCTGCATTCCACCAGCCCATCTCATGCTGCTGCTGAAACACTGTAAACAATGGAAACTCCGCTGTGGAGTTTCTTACAGTGCAAATGAATACTCCTAATGGCAAGCATGCCAGGAGCACCTAACACATCCTGCCTCTTGCAGCATGGCGAACAATGATATTTGTTTCTTCTAACCCTAACTAACTCTAGGTTTTCTCAGTTCTGGAGAAATTATTTAGGTATAAGTGAAATCAACCACAGTATCTGAAGCACAGAAAACCATGTATTGGGAATAAACTCTGATATTGCTAAAGAAAGAGGGACTGAGGAAAGGAACCAGGGAACATCTGCCTTGTCCCAGGTGGAGGAAGGAACTGCATTCTCTCTAGTGCTCCCAGGGCCAGACCCATGACCTGCTACACTAGCTTGTGGTGTCAACAAGGCACACTCTCTCTCACTTGAACGCTCATCATTTTGCTCATAAATATTTAAATATGTAAGTTTCAAGTATTTATGCATGAAATGATAAAGACTGCTTTAAAAATTATAATACTATGTCAACTTAAGGAAAATTAATTTCTTAATATCATTGAATAACCAATCATAACTCAGTCTTCTGTCTCTGTCTCTCCTCTTCATCTTCAGTTTATGTGTTCAAACTAGGATCTAAAAGTTTCATGTAGTTCAATAGGTCAACAATAAGTTGCTATGTCCCTTCAATCTCTTTTAATCTCTTTTTTACTCCCTCACTCTCCCTCTGATTCACTTATTATAGAAACCAGGTGCTTCATCTTGTAGTTTCTCTCTCTATTGCATTTTACAGGTCACAAACCCATGTTGTCATATAACATGATCCTATGCTTATTTCCTGTAAATTTACATTAATTTCTTTATTTCCTATGGACCTAGAGGCCTGATCAGATTCAGGCTTGATTTTGGTGGGGAGGGAAGTTCTCTCTTTTTAATATCCAAGGGAAGTATTTGGGCTTCACATGCCATATTATCAGAGAACCACTGTGGTTATCTTTAATGTCTGTTCCACATCTAAATTTTCCAAGAGACCGTGGAAAGGACAGACACACCCTGGCTACCACACTCTTATCTCCTGCAATGAGGAAGGGAGGACCACCTGTCCCAAACTATGAGCCATCTCTAACTTCAGTTTAACAGGCCATACCTACGCCAATCTCAAGCTATCAAAAGTCTCAGCACTGAAACTGGGTCTCCATTACAGACTCCCTCTTCCCATTGTATATTTAGTTCCACAAAGGTCTTCAGTAAAGATCCTCTCAATCCCTTAGATACCATCTCATTAAAGGACACATCTTGGCCTTGAATCTTTGGCTCACAAACTCTCCACAATCTTAACACTGACCTCCTCTAGCCTCTAACCTGTTACAAAGGGGATCTAATGTCCTTACTATTACATATCTCAGAGAAACACTACCTCCTTCTCAAAGCAAAGAAATTTTTCTGAAATGATTTGCTGTCTCCATCTATATAGTGAAATAGCATGCAACTCTATTTGATAAGCCCAGCCTCCAGGATACAGGATTTAATATAAGTATAATCTTATAGGATCACAGAAATTCATGGAATGGGTCACAGTAAGTCAAGAAAAATTTTCACAAAGGATACTTGACATAATCCTTAAAGGAACGTTGTGAGTTAGCCTCATCATCCTCAACCTCAGAAAACTGAGGCTCAGAAACTTGCCAAGGGACATAAAAATCTCTATTACAACATATGGTATTTAATCAATATTCAAATTAGCAATGGTTGTCCAAAGTCAGACAATGACAAAAACAAAAAACGAACCGTATTTCAAAAATTGGCATGGGTCTGGCTACGGGCAATATTCATTCTAAAACTGGTGCAGCAATCTTTTAGAATCAAGGAAAGAAAAAAATAAAAATAAAACTCCGCATACTTCTCTGGGCCCAGGAGATTGGCAGAGCACGCTGGGGGGTAATCTTCTGTTACTGATGGAGATGAAAAGTGCTAGTGCTGCAAAGGCAAGACACAGCTTGGCATTATTCCATTTTTTGGCTCCAAAGCCATAAGCTTGTTCCTTGCTAGGCTGTTTAACTATCCTCACCCCATTCTCTCATTTAGTGTCATCAGTGCTTTTGTGTAAACATCTTTCTTCTTTCTATTCAGCACTATTTTTTAAATATCACAGCATATGTGATATTTAGGATTTAGTTAAACACTCAGGTTTTCTACATCAAATTGAAAACATTTTATATGCTTGTCTCTATAAGCTTTCCTGCTTGGTACCAACACTGAAGAGCCCTTGTTTATTCCACCATCTAGTCCCTAGGTGACTTCTGACTTGTTCAAACCTAAACAATAGGGAGGAACATAAGTCAGGATCTGTCATGTTGTGCCCTTTGTTTTTTATTAAAGTATAGTTGATTTACAATATTGTATTAATTTCAGGTGTATAGCATAGTGATCTAGTATTTTTTAAGATTATGCTCCATTGTAGATTATTACAAGATAATGGCTATAATTCCCTGTGCTATGCAGTGTATCCTTGTTGCTTATCTATTTTATACATAGTAGTTTGTATCTGTTAATACCATACACATAATTTGTCCCTCCCCCCTACCCTCTCCCCTTTGGTAGCCAACAGCTTGTTTTCTATATCTGCAAGTCTGTTTCTGTTTTGCATATGCATTCATTTGTGTTTTTATAAGACTACACATATAAGTAATATCATACAGTATTTGTCTTGTTCTGACTTATCTCACTAAGCATAATATTCTCTAGATCTATCCACGTTGCTGCAAATGGCAAAATGTCATTCATTTTTATGGCTGAGTAATAATCCATTGTATGTATATACCACATCTTTTTTTATTGAAGTATAGTTGATTTACAATGTCATGTTAATATCTACTGTACAGCAAAGTGATTCAGTTATACATATATATACATTCTTTTTTTATATATTCTTTTCCATTATGGTTTATCGTAGGATACTGAATATAGTTCTCTGTGCTATATCTCTGTGTGTATCCATTCTATATATAATAGCTTACATCTGCTAATCCTAACTTCCCACTCCATCTGTCCCTCAATCCCCTCTCCCTTGGCAACCACAGGTCTGTTCTCTATGTCTGTGAGTCTCTTTCTGTTTCATAGATAGGTTCATTTGTGTCATATTTTAGATTCCACATATAGGTGATAGCATATGTTATTTGTCTTTCTCTTTCTGACTTATTTCACTTAGTATGATAATCTCTAGTTGCAACCATGTTGCTGCAAATGGCATTATTTTGTTCTTTTTATGGCTGAGTAGTAGTCCATTGTATATATATACCACATCTTTATCCATTCATCTGTCAATGGACATTTAGGTTGTCTCCATGTCTTGGCTACTGTGAATAGTGCTGCTATGAGCATAGGGGTGTGTGTATCTTTTTGGATTAGAGTTTTGTCTGGATACATGCCCAGGAGTGGAATTTCTGGATCACATTGCAACTCTATTTTTAGTTTTCTGAGGAATCTCCATATTGTTCTCCATAGTGGCTGTACCAACTTACATTCCTACCAACAGTGTAGGAGGGTTTCCTTATCTCCACATCCTCTTCAGCATTTGTTATTTGTAGAGATTTTAATGATGGCCACTCTGAGTGGTGTGAGGTGGTACTTCATTGCAGTTTTGTACACCACATCTTAACACAATCATGTATTGATGGGCATTTGGGTTGCTTCCATGTCTTGGATGTTGTAAACAGTGCTGCTGTGAACACTGGGGTTCATGTATCTTTTCGAATTAGTGTGTTCATTTTTTCCAGATATATACCCAGGATTGGAATTGCTGGATCATATGGCAGTTCTATTTTTAGATTTTTGGAGGAAACTCCATACTGTTCTCCATAGTACCTGCACCAATTTACATTTCCACCAAGAGTGTGAGAGGGTTCCCTTTTTTCCACATCCTTGCCAGCATTTGTTATTTGTAGATTTTTTGATGATAGACATTCTGACAGGTGTGAGGGGATACCTCATTGTGGTTTTGATTTGCATTTCTCTAATAGTTAGCAATGTTGAGTATCTTTTCATGTGCCTCTTAGCCATCTGTATGTCTTCTTCGGAAAAATGTCTATTCAGGTCTTCTGCCCATTGTTTGATTGGGTTGTTTTTTTTTTTTTTTTTTTTGCTATTGAGTTGTATGAGCTGTTTATGTATGTTGAATATTAATCCCTTGTCAGTCACATCATTTGCAAATATTTTCTCCCAGTCCATAGGTTGTCTTTTCATTTTGTCGATGGTTTTCTTTGCTGTGCAAAAGCTTGTAAGTTTGATTAGGTCCCATTTGTTTACTTTTGCACTTATTTCTTTTACCTTAGGAAACTGACCCAAAAAATATTGCTACAATTTATGTCAAAAAGTGCTCTGCCTATGCTCTCTTCTAGGAGTTGTATGGTTTCCATTCTTATGTCTTTAAACTATTTTGAGTTTATTTTTGTATATGGTGTAAGGGAATGTTTTAATGTCATTGTTTTACATGTACCTGTCCAGTTTACCTAGCACCATTTACTGAAGAGACTGTCTTTTCTCCATTGTATATTCTTGCCTCCTTTGTCACAGATTAATTGATCATAAGTACATAGGTTTATTTTTGGTCTCTCTATTCTTTACCATTGATTTACGTGTCTATTTTATGCCAGTATGATTCTGTTTTGATTACTGTAGGCTTGTACTAAAATTTGAAGTTTGGGAGGGTTATACCTCCAGGTTTGTCCTTTTTTCTCAAGATTGCTTTGGCAATTTGGGGTCTTCTATGGTTCCATATGAATTTTATGATTATTTGTTCTAGTTCTGTGAAAAATGTCATGGGTATGTTGATAGGGATTACATTAAATCTGTAGATTGCTTTGTGCCCTTTTAAGATGATTGGAACCATTGTCAAATTTTTTAACAGATTCTCTATTAAAGGACCAAGTCCATATAGGCAAGATATGATTTTGCTGTACTCATCTTTTCCAAACCCATCTTTTCTAAATCAATGTATTCCATCCATTCATACATTCATGTATCCATTCATTCATTTATTTAGACATCCATCCATTCATTTATCTATCCATTCACTTGACTGCTTATTCATTTATCCATTTATTCATCCAACAAACATCTGTCAAGTCCCTGCTCTATGTTAGGCACCACTGTTAAATTATTCCCTCCATTTCTCATCCCACCCTATCCCTTCCTATCTTTCTTTCTCTTGTTCTACTCAAACTTCTGGATCCACCTCAAAAATCTTATACTTCTTTATTTTCACCTTCAATGCATGTAACAGCCTCTCAACATCTATGTGTTGATTAATAAGAAAAGTTTAGGGAACAAGAAGCTGGAAATCAAGGTGAATAAGCAACTGGGAAAAAGATTAGGAAGGGTTTAGGAAGTGAGGTGGTCAGAAGATTACCTAATCTGATCAAATTTCTAGGAATATACACTAGGAATACTGGTATATAATTTAGGCTCCATACAAAATGTGATATGCAAGGAGGAAATCAATTTTCTTATAAAATAAGATTTCCCAAGTCTAAGTTGTTGTTGGTGATTTTATTTCCTACATAGATTTATATTCCAAATGAGTAAAGCCGGCAGCATGCAATAATCCTTTTGATATATACCAAGTGACAGTGTTTTGTTAAAACAGTCCTGCCTGGACCGTGGTCTTGTCAGGACTCACTAGATATTATATACAAGCTTTGGAATGAAATAGACCTGAGTTCAAGTCCAAACTCTAACACTGTCTACCTATGTGACCTGAGGTAAGTTATTACCCTCTCTGAACCTTTGTTTCCTCATTTATATAATGAGAATAATAATACTTATCTCTGCAGAGTTTTGAAAATTAAATGAGATATATGATAAAGTTTTTAGCCCTTCCCCTAGCATATAGTAAAATGTTTAATTATAGTAGCTATTATTAGTGACATCACATGCATTTGCTATTTCTTATAAGCAAACTTAGGTAATTCTTGGTTTGTTTTCATACATGTCTACATCTGCTTTGTAAATAGGAGGGGTCATCACCTATATTAAAATATGTACCAGCTTCAGTTTTCAAGTAAGGACATATAACTTAACTGATATTTTATATCTTTAAAAGAAATTCCAAAACTGCCTACTATACTGACAATGAGTGTTTAACATGAACTACTTCTGAGACAGTCTCTGGACTTCATTTATTAAATGAATTACTTCCTTCTATTGGCTTTACTGCATAATGGGCAGTAACCCTGAACAAATTAATCCTTTATGTTCTAACTTAATAAAATTTTAATTCACAGGTTTTGGCCAGAAGGTAATAAAATGTGAATCAAATTAAGATTATGGAGGAAATAAACCATCAATTAGAAGAATTTTTGTAAGTAATCCAGAAGCCAGCTAGGATCACCCTTCCCCTTGAAATGAAGATTGGCTTAAACCCAACACCACAGCAGTGGGAAATCCAACACTCTCTTTAAGATTCCTGCATATGGACTGAGAGCTTTTGTTCTTGTGGTCACCAGGTCTCCAATTATCTGCTTCTTCTAGAGATAAATTATTCAATTCATACATAATTTCACCATGATCCTCATATTATAAACTTCTCCCAACACTGCATTGACCCAAACTTGATTTGGCCTTTTCTCTTGATTTCTATAAAGACAAACTCCTCACAAAAAGCATTTGTGTGTAGAGCTGACTTTCCTGAAGGTTTGGAGAGAAGGAAAGGAAAGGAGGTGTTTAAGTGTCACAATAATGAGAAAGAAAAAAAAAAAAAGATTTAAAATTAATTCTGAGACAAATCTTCCAGAGTTCTTTTGTTGCCTCTGCCACAGCAGCTGCTGTGCTCCAGTTTATATCCCAGACTCTAACCAATTTCTTAATACCTCTCCCCTAGTTTTCTTTCCCTACTCCCTCTTGAAATGCCCTGAAAAAGCTAACAACTGTTCTTGCTATTTATTAGTGTATTCAGTTCTCTCTGGCTATTATTTCTATATTTAGTGCCAAATCTACTTTATGTTGGATGGATCCCAACTGAACATGTGTCAAACATAACAAATGGCCAATCTTTTCTCTTGGCAACACAGAAGACCAGCAGAAAACTAAGGTGTCCTTTACCAGGATCTTCTCTCCTAAAAATATCTAATTTTAAATAGTGATTTCTCCTTGTTATGGAAGTATATAAGGAAGTAACTGGGAAGTGAACCAAATAAATAAAATAAAGCCAGGAGCAGAGTATACTGTAATGGGGGAACGATTCTTCCAAGGTTAGAAAAGTGATCACAAAGGATATTCAATAGGACCCTTCACTGAGATTGATATGGAGAAATTTTTATGCCTTTCCCCAATCTGACATGTCATTTAAGATGTGGGCATTTACTTGGTCTTAGATATAGAAAATTGCTTTCAATTTCTATTTATATCAGTATGTAGCTCTATGGCCTTGAAAAAACAACAACCTTAGAACCTCATGTAAAAAAAGAAATCAGTGCCAGTACATTACTTGGTTGGTATGAGGATCAGATGAAACAATAAGTGCATAAAAGCTTTATAAGCTGGGAGACATAATTGAAACCTTTCCTTTAACTTTTTAAAATATGGAGACCCATGAGAAGGCACATAGGCTTCCTGAAAGGCACAGGATGGTCTACTCTAAAAATCTGGACTAGATATATGGCCATCATGCAATAGCTTTTGCAACAATATTTTACTTCCTTTTCATGAACAATCATGTTAAATACTTTTCTGGTAAATGATACAGAAACCAGATTGTGAAGGAAGGTAAATATCAAAGCAGAGAGACCACTTTGAGAACCTACCTTGCATTAACTAAAAAAAAATGATGGGAAAAGGGAACCCTCTTGCACTGTTGGTGGGAATGTAAATTGATACAGCCACTATGGAGAACAGTATGGAGGTTCCCTAAAAATCTAAAAATAGAACTACCATATGACCCAGAAATCCCACTACTGGGCATATACCCTGAGAAAACCATAATTCAAAAAGAGTCATGTACCACAATGTTCATTGCAGCACTATTTACAATAGCCAGGTCATGCAAGCAACTTAAATGCTCATCGACAGACAAATGGATAAAGAAGTTGTGGTACATATATACAATGGAATATTACTCAGCCATAAAAAGGAACAAAACTGAGTCATTTGTTGAGACGTGGATGGATCTAGAGACTGTCATACAGAGTGAAGTAAGTAAGAAAGAGAAAAACAAATATCGTATATTAACGCATGTATGTGGAACCTAGAAAAATGGTACAGATGAACGGGTTTGCAGGGCAGAAGTTGAGACACAGATGTAGAGAACAAATGTATGGACACCAAGGGGGGAAAGCCACTGGGGGGTGGGGATGGTGGTGTGCTGAATTGGGCGATTGGGATTGACATGTATACACTGATGTGTATAAAACTGATGACTAATAAGAACATGCTGTATAAAAAAATAAATAAAATAAAAATCAAAAATTCCAAAAACAAAAAAAACCTAAACTTTCTTTAGGTTATTTATATGGAAATATGTTAATATAAATATTTCAGACATTACATGAAATTCCTAAAAATCTTATATGTTCTGGTATAATGTTATGTCATAATTCTAGTTATTACTTTAAAATGTATATCTCAGAAATAACTAAATTTCCTTGTCAATTGCATTATTATGAACTTTCATCAAATCTTTAACCGTGGTCATTTTTAAGTCTTTTGTCATTTATAGACAGTTCTGGGTGTACTCTGATGCTTTTGCAAAAATGTTCCTATAAAAGGGTTTCATCTTCAAGGAATTAATGGAAAAGACTCTGACAAGTACAGGTTTCTGGTAACTGACTATACTGCTGAACTGAATGAATAAGCATTTTCAGAACTCTAATGGAAAATTGATGAATTCATAAAAGTGCTAACAAATATCAAAATAAAAAAAAATTAATTACATGGGACTGAGTGAACTGATGAGGATGATTATAATTTTTGTGACTTTCTGTTTGAATAAAAAAAAAAGAAACACAGTAGGTATAAATTCAAATATATATGTTTTTACATATATTATTATTGTGAACTGGATTTTAAAAAGTGTGTGCGGGCTTCCCTGGTGGCGCAGTGGTTGAGAATCTGCCTGCCAATGCAGGGGACACGGGTTCGAGCCCTGGTCTGGGAAGATCCCACATGCCGCGGAGCAACTAGGCCCATGAGCCACAATTACTGAGCCTGCACGATTGGAGCCTGTGCTCCGCAACAAGAGAGGCCGCGATAATGAGAGGTCCGTGCACCGTGATGAAGAGTGGCCCCCACTTGCCACAACTAGAGAAAGCCCTCGCACAGAAACGAAGACCCAATACAGCCATAAATAAATAAATAAATAAATAAAATAAACCCGAAGTTTAAAAAAAAAAAAGTAAGCTGAAATATCAAAAAAAAAAAAGCGTGTGCTGTTTCTCATAGCACATTTTAAATATGAGTATGCCTAATGTTTGAAAATGAAAAGATTTTAAAAATATACTATGAAAACAGTAATCAAAGAAAATTGGTATAGCTATACTAATATCAGATAACATAGATATAATGTCAGAACTACTAGAGATAAAGATGGACATTTCACAATAATAAAGAGGTCAACCATTCAGGTAGATATGGTGATGATTATAAAAGTGTGCCTCTGATAGTTTAATATAGGTAAGCAATATTTGACATAAATAAGAGAAATGGAAAAAAGATATCAATTATTATATTTACAATAAGGCATGTTACTTTCAGCATAGAATATCCATTCTATTGTGATAAGCACATTTTCTTCCAATATGCAGACCTCCATGCAAAGGCAAGTTGTAGACAGAAGAGTTCCTGTTGAGTGTGGGACTAAAGTAGGTAGATTAATTGTATGATTCTTGCTTTGGTTATTACCACAGCCCAAAATATCCATTTTCACAATAAGAACATAAGTGCATTTGGTAACAAGTGCTCATGCTAGTTGCTAAGATATGGGGCTTTTTTACCCTAGAGATTGTTTGCATGGATAGAGTCCCATTTCTCTGACCTTTCTTTTCTACATTAATGAAACTGACTAGCCATTTCTCTTTGTTATCTTCTTTTCCCATATATGTAAATACCTTTAGTCAAGGCTTGTAGCCTAGAGGCCATTCAATCTTGTTAAATTGACTTCACCTATTTCTGAAGGGATCGACTGTGCTACAATCCAGTTATTATTTCACTCTCCAGGGTCTATATTAGTCCCCCTATTTCTAAGTCATTTGAGCGGCACCTCACTGTTATGACTCCCCTTCCCCCTCACACAGCCAAATAAATATGTTCAAAGAAGGAAATGTCAGCTTCCCTATTACACCACCATCCACTTCCTCTCCAGGGTGGAAACTCACCTACACTTGTTTTTTGAAAAACCTGAGGGACTTCCCTCAGGCACTGAACGGAAGCCTAAGAATAGTTTTCCAAAAAAAAAGTCAGAAAGTCCCTGAGTAATAGCAAGATATAAATCATAAAGTCCCCTAGAAGTTGGTCTCCAGAGGTTAAAAATAAAGTTTTAGGAAGTAGACATAAAGGCACTAAGATTAGGTTTTTGAATTTTCCTAGTGCTCTCCCTACTTTGCTCAAGATATTTCAAAATGGCAAAACTTTTAATGAACCCTGTGGAAGTAAGAGCATATTGACCAATGTACATTTCAGAGTACCAACTATATGCCAGTTCTTGTAGCCCATGAGCAAGATCAAGTTAAGGTCATGGTCGTAGCTGTCAAGGAATTTACATCCAGGGTAGGAGACAGAAGAAACAAACCAACAATTGGAATAGAGGATAAAAAGCAATTTGAAAAGTAAATACCTAGATAACCCCTTGGGAGGGACTCAGCCCTCCTCAGCAACAGAAGGAGGTGAAGGATGTAATCAAGGGCGAGAACTCCATTCTTTTCCTGTCCTTGGGCTTTCTCCCATCTAGCGATGGCACCATTTGGAACAACAGAGACAATGCAAAGTTACAAGCAATTTACTTAACCTGGTTATAACAACATCAGCAAAAAAGACAACAGATCTGCAATATTCCTAAAATTTCCCAGCTCACATGCTCCATTCAACCATTTACTTAACACCCAAAATATCTCTCTTTGATTCATCCTTTGTGAACCTCACAGAACTCTCCAAAACTACTTCCTTTAATTAGAGCCAGTTAGATCATTGCTTTTGTTAAATTCTCTTGTTAGAGCTGTTTGCATTTTTTTTTTCTCCATATAACACCATTAAAATGAGGACGGGCCAGAGGAACTAGCTGTACATTCCAGTCCTCATTAGACTCTCTGCTCCCGTAGCTTGAACCCAGTGCTGCCCTGAGCTCACCTCATGTGCACAGCCACAAACTGTAAGCACACAGTCATCTTACTCTCGTCATCTTTGTTTTTCCAAATGTCCACCAAGAATTTACTGCATTAATGTATTCAATTTTGACATCAACTACAGTATATTTTCCTCCTCTTGTATCATAGATTTCTTTTGTGACCCATCCTACCCAATTTAAGGGCCTGTGGGGCATGAAGAAGAGACATCTACCCCAGTCCTAGGAGACTTCAAAAAGAGATGCTAGCCAAGATGGGCATGGAAGGATGGATGGAAGCTAGCTCGTTAATGAGGAATAGGAAGGACATCCAGGCAGAGAGACAGCAATAGGGACAAGACCCAGAGGGTGGGAAAACGCGATTCCTTCAGGGAAGAACAAGTTCATAAAAATGGGGCATCTGGGACATCTAAGAGGAGGTCTGGTCACAAAGCACCGAGCTGATCTTCCTGTATGATGCGGCTGCTTCCCACTAGTTATCTATTTTACATTTGGTAGTGTATATATGTCCATGCAATTCTCTCACTTCGTCCCAGCTTACCCTTCCCACTCCGTGTCCTCGGGTCCATTCTCTACATCTGCGTCTTTATTCCTATCCTGCCCCTAGGTTCTTCAGAACCTTTTTTTTTTTAAGATTCCATATATATGTGTTAGCATACGGTACTTGTTTTTCTCTTTCTGACTTACTTCACTCTGTATCACAGACTGTAGGTACATCCAGCTCACTACAAATAACTCAATTTCATCTCTTTTTATGGTCGAGTAATATTCCATTGTATGTATGTGCCACATCTTCTTTATCCAATCATTGATGGACACGTAGGTCGCTTCCATGTCCTGGTTATTATAAATAGTGCTGCAATGAACATTGTGATACATGACTCTTTTGGAATTATGGTTTTCTCATGGTATATGTCCAGTAATGGGATGCTGAGCCATATAGTAGTTCTATTTTTAGTTTTTATGGAACCTCCATAATGTCATCCATAGTGGCTGTATCAATTTACATTCCCACCAATAGTGCAAAAGGGTTCCCTTTTCTCCACACCCTCTCCAGCATTTATTGTTTGTAGATTTTTTGATGATGGCCACTCTGACCAGGGTGAGGTGATACCTCATTGTAGTTTTGATTTGCATTTCTCTAATGATTAGTGATGTTGAGCATCCTTTCATGTGTTTGTCAGCAATCTGTATATCTTCTTTGGAGAAATGTCTATTTAGGTCTTCTGCCCATTTTTGGATTGGGTTGTTTGATTTTTGGATATTGAGCTGCATAAGCTGCTTGTATATTTTGGAGATTAATCCTTTGTCAGTTGCTTCGTTTGCAAATATTTTCTCCCATTCTGAGGGATGTATTTTTGTCTTGTTTATGGTTTCCTTTCCTGTGCAAAAGCCTTTAAGTTTCATTAGGTCCCATTTGTTTATTTTTTTAATTTGCATTTCGCTAGGAGGAGGGTCAAAAAGGATCTTGCTGTGATTTATGTCATAGAGTGTTCTATGTTTTCCTCTAAGAGTTTTATAGTGTCAGGTCTTATATTTAGGTGTTTAACCCATTTTGAGTTTATTTTTGTGTATGGTGTTAGGGAGTGTTCTAACTTCATTTGTTTACATGTAGCTATCTGGTTTTCAAAGCACCACTTACTGAAGAGACTGTCTTTTCTCCAATGTATATCCTTGCCTCCTTTGTCATAGATTAGTTGACCATAGGCGTGTGGGTTTATCTCTGTATTTTCTATCCTGTTCCATTGAACTATATTTCTGGTTTTCTGCCAGTACCATACTGTCTTGATTACTGTAGCTTTGTAGTATAGTCTGAAGTTAGGGCACCTGATTCCTCCAGCTCCGTTTTTCTTTCTCAAGATGATTTTCACTATTCGGGGTCTTTTGTGTTTCCATACACATTGTGAAATTTTTTGTTCTAGTTCTGTGAAAAATGTCATTGGTAGTTTGATAGGGATTGCATTGAATCTGTAGATTGCCCTGGGTAGTATAGTCATTTTCACAATGTTGATTTTTCCAATCCAAGAACATGGTATGTCTCTCCAACTGTTTGTATCATCTTTAATTTCTTTCATCAGTGTCTTACAGTTTTCTGCACACAGGTCTTTTGTCTCCTTAGGTAGGTTTATTCCTAGGTATTTTGTTGCAAGGGTAAATGGGAGTGTTTCCTTAACTTCTCTTTCAGAATTTTCATCATTAGTATATAGGAATGTAAAAGAATTCTGTGCATTAATTTTGTATCCTGCTACTTTACCAAATTCATGGATTAACTCTAGTTCTCTGATAGCATCTTCAGGATTCTCTATGTATAGTATCATGTCATCTGCAAAAAGTGACAGTTCTACTTCTGTTTCGATTTGGATTCCTTTTATTTCTTTTTCTTCTCTGATTGCTGTGGCTAAAACTTCCAAAATTATGTTGAATAATAGTGGTGAGAGTGGGCAACCTTGTCTTGTTCCTGATCTTCCTGGAAATGGATTAAGTTTTTCACCACTGAGAATGATGTTGGCTGTGGGGTTTGTCATATATGGCCTTTATTATGTTGAGGTAAGTTCCCTCTATGCCTACTTTCTGTAGGGTTATTGTCATAAATGGGTGCTGAAGTTTTTCAAAAGCTTTTTCTGCATCTACTGAGATTATCATATGGTTTTTATCCTTCAATTTGTTAATATGGTATATCACATTGATTGATATGTGTATATTGAAGAATCCTTGCATTTCTGGGATAAACCCCACTTGATCATGATGTATGAGCCTTTTCATGTGCTGTTGGATTCTGTTTGCTAGTATTTTGTTGACGATTTTTGCATCTATGTTCATCAGTGATATTGGCTTGCAGTTCTCTTTCTTTGTGACATCCTTCTCTGGCTTTGGTATCAGGTTGATGGTGGCCTCGTAGAATGAGTTTGGGACTGTTCCTCCCTCTGCTATATTTTGGAACGGTTTGAGAAGGATAGGTGTTAGCTCTTCTCTAAATGTTTGATAGAATTTGCCTGTGACGCCATCTGGTCCTGAGCTTTCGTTTATCGGAAGATTTTTAATCACAGTCTCAATTTCAGTGCTTGTGATTGATCTGTTTATATTTTCTATTTCTTCCTGGTTCAGTCTCAGAAGGTTGTGCATTTCTAAGAATTTGTCCATTTCTTCCAGGTTGTCCATTTTATTGACATACAGTTGCTTATAGTAATCTCTCATGATCCTTTGTATTTCTGCAGTGTCAGTTGTTATTTCTCCTTTTTCATTTCTAATTCTATTGATTTGAGTCTTCTCCCTTTTTTTCCTGATGAGTCTGGCTAATGGTTTATCAATTCTGTTTATCTTCTCAAAGAATCAGCTTTTAGTTTTGTTGATCTTTGCTATTTTTTTTCATTTATTTCTGATCTAATCTTTATTTCTTTCCTTCTGCTAACTTTGGGTTTTTTGTTCTTCTCTAATTGCTTTAGGTGTAAGGTTAGGTTGTTTATTTGAGATGCTTCTTGTTTCTTGAGGTAGGATTGTATTGCTATAAACTTCCCTCTTAGAACTGCTTTTGCTGCATCCCATAGATTTTTGCATCGTCACATTTTCATTGTCATTTGTTTCTAGGTATTTTTTTATTTCATCTTTGCTTTCCTCAGTGATCTCTTGGTTATTTAGTAGTGTATAGTTTAGCCTCCATGTGTTTGTAATTTTTACAGTTTTTTTCCTGTAATTGATATCTAGTCTTATAGCATTGTGGTCGGAAAAGATACTTGATATGATTTCAATTTTCTTAAATTTACCAAAGCTTGCTTTGTGACCCAAGATATGATCTATCCAGGGGAATGTTCCATGAGCACTTGAGAGGAAAGTGTATTCTGTTGGTTTTGGATGGAATGTCCTATAAATATCAATTAAGTCCATCTTGTTTAATGTGTCATTTAAAGTTGGTGTTTCCTTATTATTTTCATTTTGGTTGATCTGCCCATTGGTGAAAGTGGGGTGTTAAAGTCCCCTGTTGTCATTGTGTTACTGTCGATTTCCCCTTTTAAGGCTGTTAACATTTGCCTTACGTATTGAGGTGCTATGTTGGGTGCATAAATATTTACAATTGTTATATCTTCTTCTTGGATTGATCCCTTGATCATTATGTAGTGTCCTTCTTTGTCTCTTGTAACAGTCTTTATTTTAAAGTCTTTTTTGACATAGCACTAAAGAGGGTATATTGATGGCAAGCAAGCACATGAAAAGATGTTGAACTTCATTAGTCATCAAGGAATGCAAATTAAAACCACAGTGAATTATGACTACATACTTATCAGAATGGCTAAAGAAAAAAGTGATAATACCAGGTGCTGTTGAGCATACAAAGTGGATCTCTCATACATTACTGAACAGAATGTAAAATGGTAAGCCACTCTGAAAAAAAATGGTTGGAAATTTCTAATAAAGTTAAACATACATGTACTATATTACCCAGCAACTGTTGTCCTGGACATTTATCCCAAAGAAATGAAACCTATTTTGGCACAGAAACTTCTATACAGACATTCTTAGCAGTTTCATTTGTAATAGCCCCAAACTGGAAACAACCCAGATGACCTGAAGTTGTGTGTGTGGTTTAACCAACCATCCACACCATGCAATACTACTCTGCAATGAAAAGGAACAGACTGTTGATACACACAACTTGGATGGACCTCAAGGGTATAATGATGAATGAAAAAAAGCCAGTCTTAAAAGGTCACATACTGTATGACTGCATTTGTATAACATTCTTGAAATGACAAAATTATAGAAGTGAAGAAGATTAATGGCTGACAGGGATAGGGACTGGAGGGGGTATGGGATATGGGTGACTATAAATGGATAACACAAGGAATTCCTTTGTGCTAATGGAACAGTTCTGTATGTTGATTGCGGTGTTGATTATATGCATCTATACCTGTGCTAAAACTAAACAGACCTACAAACACCCAGAAATGAATGCATGTAAAATTTGGTGAAACCGAATAAGGTCTATAGTCTAGTTAGCAGTATTGCATCATTGTCACTATGTTGGTTTTGAAGATGTACTATAGTTATGTGTAAGATCTTACCACTGGGGGAAACTGGGTGAACTATTTTTGCAACCTCCTGTTAATCTACAATTATTGCAAAATAAAAAGTTGCAAGTATTAAAAAAATAAAAATAAAGTCTATTTTATCTGATATGAGAATTGCTACTCCAGCTTGCTTTTGATTTCCATTTGCATGGAATATCTTTCTCCATCCCCTCACTTTCAGTCTGTATGTGTCCCTATGTCTGAAATGGGTCTCTTGTTGACAGCATATATACAGGTCTTGTTTTTGTATCCATTCAGCCAGTCTATGTCTTTTGGTTGGAGCATTTATTCCATTTACATTTAAGGTAATTATCGGTATGTATGTTACTGTTACCATTTTCTTAATTGTTTTGGGTTTGTTATTGTAGGTCTTTTCCTTCTCTTGCGTTTCCTGCCTAGAGAAGTTCCTTTAGCATTTGTTGTAAAGCTGGTTTGGTGGTGCTGAATTCTCTTAGCTTTTGCTTGTCTGTAAAAGTTTTAATTTCTCCATCAAATCTGAATGAGATCCTTGCTGTAGAGTAATCTTGGTTGTAGGTTTTCCCCTTTCATCACTTTAAATATGTCCTGCCACTCCCTTCTGGCTTGCAGAGTTTCTGCTGAAAGATCAGCTGTTAACCTTATGGGCATTCCCTTGTATGTTATTTGTTGCTTTTCCATTGTTGCTTTTAATATTTTTTCTTTGTATTTAATTTTTGATAGTTTGATTAATATATGTCTTGGTGTGTTTCTCCTTGGATTTATCCCTTATGGGACTCTCTGTGCTTCCTGGACTTGATTGACTATTTCCTTTCCCCTATCAGGGAAGTTTTCAACTATAATCTCTTCAAATATTTTCTCAGTCCCTTTTTCTCTTCTTCTTCTGGGACCTCTATAATTTGAATGTTGGTGTGTTTATTGTTGTCCCAGAGGTCATTGAGACTGTCCTCAATTCTCTTCATTCTTTTTTCTTTATTCTGCTCTGTGGTAGTTATTTCCACTATCTTATCTTCCAGGTCACTTATCCATTTGTCTGCTTCAGTTATTCTGCTACTGATTCTTTCTAGAGAATTTTTAATTTCATTTATTGTGTTGTTCATCATTGTTTGTTTGCTCTTTCGTTCTTCTAGGTCCTTGTTAAACGTTTCTTGTATTTTCTCCATTCTATTTCCAAGATTTTGGATCATTCTTTACTATCATTACTCTGAATTCCTTTTCAGGTAGACTGCCTATTTCCTCTTCATTTGTTTGGTCTGGTGGGTTTTTACCTTGCACCTTCATCTGTTGCATATTTCTCTGTCTTCTCATTTTGCTTAACTTACTGTGTTTGGGGTCTCCTTTTCACAGGCTGCAGGTTTGTAGTTCCCATTGTTTTTGGTGTCTGTCCCCAGTGGGTAAGGTTGGTTCAGTGGGTTGTGTAGGCTTCCTGGTGGAGGGGACAGGTGCCTGTGTTCTGGTGAATGAGGCTGGATCTTGTCTTTCTGGTGGGCAGGACCACATCCGGTGGTGTGTTTGGGGTGTCTGTGAACTTATTATGATTTTAGGCAGCCTCTCTGCTAATGGGTGGGGTTGTGTTCCTGCCCTGCTTGTTGTTTGGCATGGGGTGTGAAGCACTGGAGCTTGCTGGCTGTTGAGTGAAGCTGGGTCTTAGCATTGAGATGGAGATCTCTGGGAGAGCTCTTGCCGATTGATATTACATGGGGCCAGGAGGTCTCTGGTGGTCAAATGTCCTGAACTCTGCTCTCCCACCGCAGGGGCTCAGGCCTGACACCCAACTAGAGCACCAAGACCCTGTCAGCCACACAGCTCAGAAAAAAAGGGAGAAAAAAAAGAAAGAAAGAAAGAAATAGTTAATAAAGTAAAAAATAAAAAAATTTTTAAATAAAAAATTTTAAATGTAATTTAAAAAAAAACAGAAGAAGAGAGTAACCAAACCAATAGACAAATCCACCAGTGATAAGAAGTGCTAAAAACTATACTAAGATAACTTAAAAATCAAAAACTCGTCAGTCACATACAGCAAACCCCAAGTGTACAGTTGCTCTGAAAGTTCACCACCTCAATTTCGGGATGATTCATTGTCTACTCAGGTATTCCACAGATGCAGGTACCTCAAGTTGATTGTGGGGACTTAACCCACTGCTCCTGAGGCTGCATGGAGAAATTTCCCTTTCTCTTCTTTGTTTGCACAGCTCCTGGGGTTCAGCTTTGGATTTGGCCCCGCCTCTGCTTGTAGGTCGCCCTCTGGCATATGTTCTTCGCCCAGACTGGAGTGGGTTAAAGGAGCAGCTGATTAGGGGGCTCCTGCTCACTCAGGCTGGGGGGAGGGAGAGGTATGGAATGTGGGGCAAGCCTGTGGCGGCAGAGGTCAGCATGACGTTGCAACAGCCTGAGGCGTGCCATGTGTTCTCCTGGGGAAGTTGTCCTGGATCACAGGACCCTGGCAGTAGCAAGCTGCACAGGCTCCCTGGAGGGGAGGTGTGGATAGTGACCTGTGCTTGCACAGGCTTCTTGGTGGCTGCGGCAGCCTTAGCATTTCATGCCCATCTCTGGTGTCCGTGCCAATAGCCACGGCTTGCACCCATCTCTGAAGCTCATTTAGGCGGTGTTCTGAATCCCCTCTCTCACGCACCTTGAAACAATGGTCTCTTGCCTCTTAGGCAGGTCCAGACTTTCTCCCAGACTCCCTCCTAGCTAGCTGTGGCACACTAGCCCCCTTCAGGCTATGTTCACGCAGCCAACCCCAGTCCTATCCCTGGGGTCTGACCTCCAAAGCCCGAGCCTCAGCTCCCAGCCTCCACCTGCCCCGGCACGTGAGCAGACAAGCCTCTCAGGCTGGTGAGTGCTGGTCGGCACCAATCCTCTGTGCGGGAATCTCTCCGCTTTGCCCTCTGCACCCATTTCTGTTTTCTCTTCTATGGCTCTGAAGCTTCCCCCCTTCCACCCCACCCTCTTCTCCACCAGTGAAGAGGCTTCCTAGTGTCTGGAAACTTTTCCTCCTTCACAGCTCCCTCTCAGAGGTGCAGGTCCCGTCCCTATTCTTTTGTCTCTGTTTTTTTCTTTTGCCCTACCCAGGTACGTAGGGAGTTTCTTGTCTTTTGGGAGGTCTGAGGTCTTCTGCCAGTGTTCAGTAGGTGTTCTGTAGGAGTTGTTCCACATGTAGATGTATTTTTGATGTATTTGTGGGGAGGAAGGTGATCTCCACGTCTTACCCCTCCGCCATCTTGAAGGTCCTCCTGAAACCATCTCTTCATTCAGAGAAGTCACACACATCTCTCCCCAGGCACGTGACTTGTTTCCTGGGAAACACATCAAGAGATGAGGCCACCCATCCGGCCTCACGTACAAGCCTAATAGTGGATCATCAGCTTGACTTATCGGCATCTGCTCTCAGGCAGGGGTAAGAAAGATCCCAAGTCCTACAGCGAGTGGGCAGTCTTAGTTACACTGAGGCTATATTACGAATCACCTGCTTCTGCATCTCTGACTGTGAGCATGGTTCTTTCTTTAATTAAATCCCCTGGGTGAAAGGATCTTTCCAATCAAACAAACTCTGGAATGCTCTGCAGAGGTAAGCACATTAAAGAGAAGAAAAGTAGGGTCAGCCAATTATTAGTTAAGGGAGTGGGAAGCAAGAGCTATCATGTATCTCTTTTTTAAAAGGACATGAATCAAGGAGGTTAAAAAAAAAAAATCCTAATAGTCATCTGCATTGTCTTCTCCACAAGGCAAAAGATTTTTACAATTTTTTTTCCAAAGCCTATTAAGACAAAATCAATGAGCTTCATTGCAGCATAGAGACAAGAGTTTCTCAAACTGTCAAAAAAAGAAAGAAGTCAGCATTCATTAGTATTAAATTGAGGGTTCTTTCTTATCGAAGTCAGTATACCTTCTCTCGTCTTTATGATACTACACTTCTTAGCTTGTCTACTTTGTTGTTATTAACTAGAAATGCATGCAGACTTAAAAATTAGTTCATTATTATGTAATGTGTTCTCAATTTCTTTTTTTCTCATAGAAAATGAGTTGGGGTGTGTTGCATTGTTCGTTATTATTTTAATAGTTATTAATGAAATTTAACTTTCCCACTTATACAGTATCATTTCATCAAGTTGCTTTGCCAGTTTTAAGACAAGTAGTCTTATGCTCAGAAGATGTGAGCCTGTCCCATATTAGAACGATTAATGATGCTATGATGCCTGTCACTTGCACATATTTTCTAAGAAGAGCTGTCTTGCTGACTGCCCTCACACACACTTCTACTTACTTCACAGCCCTTCTATTTCTGATGTCAGTAATTAATATTTGCCACACTTAAGGAGGATTTGTGTCAAGGAGGGGACAGCAGCCTCTTCAACAGTAAGAACCCCGGTGAAAGTGGCTGTCATCGCTCTGCTATTGCAAAGCATAAGCAGGACAAACGGGGGAAAGAAGGAAAAAGAAATGCATACTGACTTTGATAAGGAAATTCGCTCAATTTAATACTAATGAATGCTAATTTCTTTCTTCTTTTTAACAGTCTGAGAAAAAAGTAATAAACGTAATAAATGCTAATCTTTATTGAACAGTGGTGATAGGCTGGTATTTTGCTAAATCTTTTCCATGGACTACCTTAATCTTAGTCTTAATCTTCTAATAATCTTATAAAGTAGGTAGCTTTGCTATCCCCATCAAAGAGAAGAAAACTAAGGCTTAAAGAGATTTAGTGACTTGTCTAAGGTTACACGTGAAGCAAGTGGACAAGCAGTGACTGGAACTGGGTTAATTCAAAACTCTCATGGGAATATCCTAAAAAATGCTCATGCCACTCAGGTGAATGGGGAGTGGTACCAACTCCAGAAATTACATTCCCGGGCCATATCTCATTTTGGATAAAGTCAGTGTAATTGATAATTCTGTTCTCTAAATTTTGAATTTGTTAAGTATTTTCTCTCACATAAGCGAATTTCAATCTTATGAAATCAACGAACAATAGTTTTATATTGCAAGGTTCTAACTTTAAACAGTGGGAACTACATTTTCTCAAAAGCTGACTACTCTGGAGTTATTAAGTGTCTATAACACATCTGGTCCTTTTTCTCAATGAGAGGGACTGATCGCCAGGAATAAGCTATAACCATTCTCAGACATGCATGGACAAGCCCCTTTGCCATGGAACATCACAGATACAGATTCCAATCATTTTCCAACCCTAGAGTTGATTTTCTTTTGGCCCATTAGGGGCTAAAAAACATGTCACATCTGACAGCTGGGCTCTATCATTGGAAAAACTCAACAAAGCTTTGCTGGATACCTGCTCTATATTCAACAGTGTGATAAATGCTATGAGGAACACCAAAGAAATACAAGCAAAGGTCCCTGCCTTTGAAAACTTTACAATCTAATTGGTGAAATGAGACATATTCATATGAAATAATTCATAAATGAGAAAAGCATACAGTAAAATGGTAATCATGTATAGGAAATAATACTGTGATGAAAGTGTTGAAACATAAAAATCGGCTGAATTATATATATATATTATATATATAATTATATGTATTATTTGTTCATTTATCAAATATTAATTCAACACTTGTCAGGTATGTGGGATTTCAAAGATGAATCAGATATGGACCCTGTCCTCTAATCTTGAAGCTTAAAATCTAGTTGGGAAAATATGTACCTATAAACAAAAATAACTATAATATCAGGCAAAATATAACACGTCTTAGAATCTCTGATATGGAAAATCAAAGAAACCTTCATGAAAAGAGGTTCCTAGTGAGTTTATCTTAAGGGCTGAAGAGACTTTCAGGGAGTGGAGAGTGGAGAGAGATTTCCAGGAGAAGGGCAATTACGCATGTGAGCCTGTACATACATATAAGCATGCACGCTTTTCTAAAAATTAAGAAAGAAACGTACAAAACTTTAACTGGTTGTTTATGGGTTAGGGAACCACAGGAGCTTTTTGTTTACTTCTTGACAAATTTCTGAATTTTCCAAGTTCTTGACAAGTACACATATTTTTCTTCATAATCAGAAAATACTTTTTCATTTTCAAAGCATTTTGCACCCCCCGTGGTAAGAAGAGGAAGGCCAAAACAAACACTAGACAAAGCAGATTTCTTCTTGCCTTGTTTAAGGAAGGAATGAGGCACCATGGGAATGGAAATGCATGGGTCACTTCCTTCTCTGTCCAGAGGTGAGGTCAGTGTAGCTCTCAACTGTGTTATCGCTGATATTACATCAAAGGAACTAATCCCTTCTCTGTTGAGCTGTACGAAGGACGTGTAATCCTGAGACCTTTCCAAGGCCTACTTCCTGTTTATGACCTTTTTCAAAGTCGATTTCTACTTGCCCACAATTATTCTATATTATCAGCAACCTAGCAAAAGCCCTCAATGACCTACAAAACAAGCCTGAGACAAGGCTTAAGTGTTGACACTTTATTAAGAGACGCAATCACTGAACAGTAAGGGAAACAGAGACAGAGGGGATGTAAATAGAAGGTGATACATTACCACGCCAGCTACTGCTTCACGAGCCACAAAGAGATACAGCTGGTCACTCAGCTGTCCTAACATCTCCAAACAAGTTGCATAGAAAACTGTCCCCAAGTACCATCCACGAAGGCAGAAGGGAGAGGAATGTATCTGATCGCCTCCCTTCCCCATCTCCTGTCTCTCATTTGGCCAGTTTCCTCATAGAGAATCAACTCTTCTGCTCTTCCATCTAGGAGTAACATCTCAGTAAGGTCCCTTGTTGTAGAGCAGATAGAACTCAGCCCCCCTTTGGCTATGAACACCCAAAGAATCCAATCACACTCATGATTGAGGAATAACCTTAAGAGATCACATCCATTACCATCCAGCCTCCTGCCTTCTCTCTGAATCCCCTCATACCCTGTCCCCCACTTCCAAAAGGCTGCTCAGGATACAGGACCATGTGACTGCACACCACATTCTTAGTACAGGGCAGGTAGCTTCCTGGCTCTGGTTGTCGTTGAGGGCTGCCTGTACCAGCCTATCAGACTTTCCCATCTCTACTAGGACACTGCAAATAAAATTACATCATTTCCACAGCATTATTCATCCAAGAAAACACATATTGACTCTGTTATATATCAAGCTCTGTGCTAAGAACCAGAAATTATGGGTACCGTCCATGCCCACTCGGTACTCAAGAGTTTTGTAGAAGAGACAGACAAATGTATCATAACTCAGAGTGATAAGTTTAGTAACATAAACACTTCCAAGTAATAGAAGAAATGATTGACTCTGTCTGAGGCAGCCAGCAAGGCTTCCAAGTTGAGCTAATGCCTAAGATGTATTTTAAAGGATGAAGGTGGGTTTATTTATGGAGAAAGGATGGAAGAACATTCCAAAGACCATATAATTTATAAAGGCACACGGGTAGGAAGCCCCATGATATGTTTGGAGGAATTAACATAGTTTTAAACTAATGGATGAAAAGTATAAAGGGAAAGAAGTGTGAAATGAACTTGGGTAGGCAGATGAAAACCAGATGAAGAAGTCTGGAGTCATGCTAAGGAACATGGACTTCTCTTGGCAGTGATGATGACTACTGAAAGATTTGAAACAGCATGGTGGCATGACTAATTCAATATATCGCTCTGGGTACCAGGTGGAGGATCAGAGGCCAGTGAGAACAGAGGCAGGGAGACCCACTAGGGCTCCACTGCAATAGCCCAGTAGAAAAAGTTTTAGGCCAATGAAAGGCAGCAACATTGAGGATGCAGATGAAGAAAACAGGTATTAGAATGTTAGAAAATGAAATTGACAGAATTTGGAGACTTAGGGAATGTAGAGGGTAAGGAAAAGGTTAGAGTCAAGAATGATACCCTGATGTCTTACTGAGTGATAAAAATGAGTGATGAGGCCACCAATCAACAAAGGAAATATAGGACAAAAGAACAGGTTTATGGTAGATGGTGGAAAAGGAGCTTAATTTCAGACTGAATTTGAGATCGCTGTAGAACATTATTTCTATTGGCTGGCTATTTATGCAAAACAACCACAAAACTCACTAGTTTAAAAAAGTAATTACTTATTATCACTTGTATTTCTTGTGATTGACTGAGGTTTGGCTAATCCAGGCTGCATTCAGCAGAGCAACTTTGCTTTATACTTTGATGGAAGGGGTCCACTTTCCACCACCTGTCTTGAGTTGGATGGGGAGGCTCTACTCCAGGTTTCATCCATCCTCCTTGGACCGACAGGCTAGCTAAGGGATTTTTTTCATGAAGATAGCAGAGATGGAAAAGTGCAGGTAGAAACACACCAAGCCTCTTAAGGCTTGAGCTCAGAACTGGCATTTATCACTTCCACCCACATGCCAGTGGCCAAAGGAAGGCAGGGCACATGGCCAAGTCCAAAGTCAAAGGGTGTGGAGCAGATACCTTTATCCACAAATCAGCTACAGCAAGGGTGTGGATGTAGATAAGGGTTAAAATTTGGAGCCAATAATATGTTGGTTCAAATATCCAGGTAACAGTTTGGGGAAGGCAGCTGGAGATGTATGAGGAGAAAGCTTGAAGGAAAATCAGGGCTAAAGTTACAGATTTTTATTTCATCAGAGTACAGCTTATGATTAAAGTGACAGGAGAAAGTTGTATGTAGTACTTACAGTGATAAGAGAGGCAGGCCAAAGACAGACCCCTAGGAACAAACAACATTCATGAGCACAGGGTGGGATTCCTAAAGGAAACTGGAAAAGAATTGATCACAGGGGTTGAAGGAGGTACAGGAGGATTTGCTATTAAGGAAGCCAAATGAGTAGAGATTTTCAAGAAAGATGCAGGGGTTAAAATTATAATACATCTACAAGTAGTAATAATAAAATATTTATTGAGTGTTTGTTAAGAACCAAGTATTACTTAATCAACTCTTTTACATGAATTAATTCACTTAAAACTCATAAAGATGAAATGAAGCACTTGATATATATGGACAAAAATTGATAGAAACTATGGAAAATGAAGATCAATTGTTGAGGAGTCTCTTTCATTTATAACATTTCCATTATTATTTCTTTATAATAATGTTCCTTCAGTACATTAACTCCTGTTTCCATATGGTTTTGAATCTATTCCAGGACCTTTCCCCTCCCCTTCTGAATTGAAAAAAAAAAATTTTATTGAAGTATAGTTGATTTACAATGTTAGTTTCTGGTGTACAGCAAAGTAATTCAATTATATATATATATATATATATATATATATATATATACATACACATATAGTCTCAGTTATATATATTCTTTTTCATATTCTTTTCCATTATAGGTTATTACAAGGTATTGAACGTAATTCCTTGTGCTGTACAGTAGGACCTTGTTGTTCATCTACTCTATACATAGTACTTTGTATCTACTAATCCCAAACACCTAATCTATCCTCCCCAACCCCCCTTTCCCCATTGGTAACCACAAATTTCTTTTCTGTCTGTGAGTCTGTTTCTGTTTTATAAATAAGTTCCTTTTTTAAGATTCCACATATAAGTGATATATGATATTTGTCTTCCTATGTCTGACTCACTTCACTTAGTATGATAATCTCTAGGTCCATCCATATTGCTGCAAATGGCATTATTTCATTCTTTTTATGGCTGAGTAATATTCCATTGTATATATGTATCACATCTTCTTTAGAAAGAGGTATTCTTTAACTCAATTACATTTCTGTCCAAAGAAGTCTGAAACCTATAGATTTTTCTCATAGAAGCAAGTTCCCACTTTATACACTCCCTTTGCCCAGACCAAAAATTTAGCGGAAAAGAAAGTACTGCAGTGCCCCACACTCTTAGTTCATACCTTAGAATACGACTAATTATATCACGTTAAAACTTATTGTGTTTCTATTTCCACCACGAAACTGAGCAATTTTAGACAAGTAATTTCTTGTGTTTATAATTATACCCACCGTGCCTAGAGTGGTGCCTGGCATTATGAACAGAGGCTGTTAAGTGAACACAGGCAACTGTAAATAGAAATCATGAGTTGTTAAGCCCCCCTACTCAATGATTGGTGATTATAATTAATGCTACTATTTACAAAGTTCCAAGAATTATGTTAAGGACTTTATATGTAACACTTTCTTGAATCCTCATCTCAACTCCATGGGGTTAGTACTATTATTTCCCTCATTTTGCAGATGAGGAAACAGATTCCAAGAGGTAAATAACTTGTTCAGTGACCCATGAATAGGAAGTGGTCTAGATTCAAATTCAAGACATTTTGACTCTGTTCTTACCCAGTATTGTAAGCTACCTGTCTTTGGTGCTAAGGACAGTATTCTCTGGGGAGAATATGAAATGTTCTATTTCCTCTTTATCTAGAAGAAGCACAAAGAACAATAAGAAAACGTATTCTCTGTCAGTTACTGGACTTCAAGATCTCAGGGCTTGTGCCATTTTGAGGTCATGGAAAATATAAAAGAAAGTCACTCCCTGCAGGTTTGGGCTCAGGAAAGTCCTCCAGATCTTGCCTCCCTTTCTCCTGCTCTTGGCCAAGGTAGATATTGACTCTCCATCCTGACTCATACTTTTCATATTGCTCCCAATTTTGACTCAATAACCCAGTTCCAGACTGCCTCTTCTTTACTGATTCTGAAATCCCATAGGCCAGTCCACTGGTTACACAAGGTGCCACAGTCATAGACCCTAGACTGGGGCCCGTGTTGAACCCAGGGACCCAAAAATCACCACCTCTCTCACCCTGAATGCAGCGTGCAAGGAAGGGCACCAGCCACCCAGAATTATTTAGTTTTCTTTGAGAATGTTCAGGAGACCAGAAATTCATTTGTATTTTCTTTGACCCTATCTAAATTTTATTCCTCATTCTGAAGAACTGGTAATAATTATTAAAGTCTAAGTCAACCAATAAAAAGCTTGGACATTTGTTTAGTTATAGTTAAAGTAGGGGCTTGAACTTGTAAATATCTGAGGTCTCTTTCAGTTCTAAAGTTTGATAACCACCTTTTCCATTAAATCAGATTTCAGTCATTTCTTGTCATTGGGTCTTTCTACTGATTCCTGGAGCAAACACCAAACACCATTAGGAAACTTTTCTTCCTTGATCAGTCGTGGAGAGGCATTGATTTCTCTTGGATGTCTGTCCTTACGGACACTTGGTGTAGCTCTCTGTTCATTATTTTGCCTGTGGAATGCTCTCCTCTTGTTTATTTGGATATGTTGTGAGTACTTGATCCTTTGTGTGTTTCTTCAAGGTTTGTATTCCCAGGAGCAGATATTACATTTATAATATATCTGCTTTAAATTATATTTGTAACAAGGTTAGAATACATACATTTAGAAAGTACAAGTATAAAATTAATATTTTGATTGTGAAGAAGGGATGAAGGGCTACATGAAATGGTGTTGAATGAATTAGGGTATTTTAAAAATTATTTGTATGTTGTAGGTGAGTTGAGATTTTATGAAACTCTCTGCAGAAGTGAAAAGGTTATATGTTCCTTTTCACTGAAAGAATACGAGCTTTTTAAAATAATACTTTTAATGGAGATTAGAAGGTTCAGAGTTTAAGAGGATATGTATAACTAGAATTAGGAACAAGGCTGACAAACTTCCCAGGTATTCCACGAATAGAATCTTTTGAAATCAGCTCTACTCTGTGGGAAATAAGATGCAGGGAACTAGGTTACAGATGATGGGGGGAGTGGAAGTTGGCAAAAATGAGTAAGACACTGGCCCTGGCCCCAAGGAGCTGACAATCTAGCTGGATGTATGCAGGATGAGAAAAGTGCATAAATAAAAAGGCTGAGAGGAGGAAGGCAGAGTAGGGAGAGTTTGATCATTAAAAGAGCCAATTTTAAGGATCTCTATTGGAACATTCATTTGACAGTCATTTGGGGATATGCTCTTCTTTTTTGCTTCATAACCATTGTATTTAGCAAATAGGATTTTAGTGGCCATTTTAAAGATACAAGTTATAAGACATAACACCAAAATAATGACTTTATAAATAAACGGACTTTTGAGTAACTAGAAATTATTAATTATGTATACTTAAAGAATATACAAGTAGACATGCAGGAATAAAATGCTTTGATGAAAAAAAAATCTAATTCAACCATAAAATATGCACACACCAGGTCTTTGATACACCAAGTATAAACTCCGGACCAGGGAGCTTGTTGGACTGCAGATTCTTGAGCCCCACCCCAAACATATGGAATCAGATCTTCATTTTAGTAAGATCCCTAAGTGAGTTTTTGCATATTAAAGTTTGAGAAGAACTGCAGTCTGGCAGTTTCTCAAAAGATTAAATATAGTTACCATATGACCCAGCAATTCTACTCCTAGGTATACACTGAAGAAAAATGAAAACATATGTCTACCAAAATATTTTATAAGAATGCTCATAGCAGCATTATTCGTAATAGTCAAAATGTGGAAGCAGCCCAAATGTCTATCAATTGATGAATGGATAAATAAAATATGGTATATCCATACAATGGAATATTTGGCAGTAAAAGGAATGAAGTACTGATGCTACAGGATGAATGAACCTTGAAACATTATGCTAAGGGAAAGAAACCAGGCACAGAGCACTACATATTGTATGGTTTTATTTATATGACATGTTTAGAATAAACAAATCCACTGAGACTGCAAGTATATGGGTGGTTTCATAGGGCCGGGAAGTTCAGGAGAGATGGGGAGTGACTGCTAATGAAGAGAGTTTCTCTTTAATGATGAAAATATTCTAAAATTGATTGTGGTGATGGCTGCCCAGCTCTGTGAATATACTGAAAACCACTGAACTGTCACTTTGAAAAAGATGAACTGTATGGTACGTGAATTATATCTCAATAAAACTTATCTAAAAAGTGCTAGGGGGACCCATTCCCAGCTATAAGCTCCTCAAGGATGAGAGTCATGCCTCAGATGTAGTAGGAACTCAGAAACATTTATTGAAGAGAAATCACATGGACAGATCTGAATCAAAGAAAAGACAACATGCCATTATGATGCAAACGATCGCAGAATCTTTTAGCCTTTGTGCACCTAGAATTAAGAACGATACAGAAAAACACCAAAATGATGGCATGTGTCCTCTGTTCCAGCTCTCAGATGTTAACCACCACCAGGGTGTCCATGCTTCCTCCATCAAATTACACATAGAAAATGTGTCCCCAAACCTACTCTTTTAATTGAAACTGGTAGTTAAACCCTGTTTCTCCTACATGACTCTGGAGGACTGAACTGAGAGGTAAGAGAAAGGTGTGAAAACTGGAATTGGTTTTTTTGTTTGTTTATTAACTGGTTGGTTGGTGTTTGAGTTGGTTTGAATTGATCTGATATGGTTTGGTTTTTGGAGACAATGAAAACAATAAAAATGACACACACCAGATTGTTACTTGTGGTTATTTTTGAAAAGGGGGCTGAATTTTGAGCAATGTTATAAGGGGGGAGATTGTGATTTATCTATGTTAAAATTTTTTATAAGAAGAATATATACACTACTATTGCTTTGTCATTTAAATATTTAAATGAGCCTAACAAAAAAAAAAAAGGAAGATTTTAACTTTATAAGAATGAATCTTGCCCTTCCAAATACTGCTTGAGATATAACTTTACTGATTAACCCAATTTTTATTTAATTTCTTTGCATGTTGTGTTTTGTTTCATTTCACTTTCCTCTGCAACCTGGCTTGGATTTGTGTTTGCCTTTGCTACCCAGGAGTATTTATCAAACCAGGCACTAGAATGTGAGTCTAATATTTATGGGAAAAAATAAAACCACATTTAGTCAATCCATAAACAACCTATGTGTAAGAGATGAGAGGAAAGGCATATACTTCTAGACACTCAGGGCATAATTTTAAGAAAATACCAAAGAGCAAACAATTACTAAAATAACTAGGAAGGAAATCTGCCCTCCTTCACCCCGCATCAGTTCACATCACTCTTGGCATTCTCCTATTTCACCAGAAAAGCCATGAGTGTAGACAAGCTCTGGATAGTCTAAACAGGGAAGGAGCTTATTATCCCCTGTAACCCTGGGCCCCAGAATAGAAATACCAGGAGAGACTAGGTAAAAAGGAACCATTTTCATCACACTCAATGCCTTGACAGAGTTATCCAGATTTATTCTCCTTGCTACCATTCAACACTAACAGGCGTTTTTCCTTTAGGTTGTCATCCATCTCTAGAGGAATGTGGCTCACAGGAATCAGTCCTTGCATTCGTCAACCATCTGTGTGGAACTCCTTAGAACCCACCACGATTCTATCATTTAGATCTCCAAAAACAATCAACTCTACACTGAAACCCATTAAACAAATAAAGGCTGAGAAATTGTCAAATGTGACTATACAGCATAACAGGAAGCGTAAGCTTCAACAGGAAGATCATATGTGTGGCAAACCACATCCAACATGTTTACACACTGACTCCAAATAGATTTCTTCCATACAGGAAATATTTCTAAAATGCACATCTGATTCTAATACCCCCTTGCTTCAAATTCTGCAATGGATTTTGTCTACAGAAAATTCCATATCCCTCAGCATAATCTATAAGGGTCCTCTTAGGGTAGCTCCTCCTGTGTCTCCAGCCTACTGTCTCACTCCACTCCCCTGACACTTGGTATCCAGTAGTTCAGCCCTTAGGGAAACGAAAAGTTGCACCAAAGACTCCAGGCTTTTTTCACACTTGCTAGCCTTGACTCTGAAATTTCCCCTCCAAGCCTTCCCGAAAATGACTTCTCATCTTTCAGTTCTAAACTCAAGTGTCACTACCTCTCTGAAAACTTTCCCCGCCTCTCTTTCCCAGGTAGAACCGTCCCCTCTCTCCCCTTGGCTCCACTGAGTACTGATTCCTACTTTCACTTTTAGATTCCATAAAATTCTATTACATTCATTTATGTGTCTGCTTCCCCCTGTTGAATTGTACACCCCATCAGTGACAGAGACAATGTTTCATTGATTTCGTATTCTTAGTGGCTAAAATGGAGTGGAAAGTCTGTCGGATGAATGGAAGAATGAATCCTGCTCTTCCTACCCCTTCTCTTTAATTGTGTGTCACATTATCTGTGACAAGAGCTATGGAGCTGGACAGAAGTCGCTTTCTGACACTGAAGTCAAGAGTACAGGGTTAGGCTTAGACTGGGTGCCAGTAAAAGCACTGTTCAGCTCTCTGTTCAAGAAAATCTATTCTTTTTTTAAAATCACTGATAATTTTATTTATTTTTATTTTACTGTGGTAAGAACACTTATGAGATCTATTCTCTTAGCAAATTTTAAGTGCACAGTACAGTATTGTTAAATATAGGCACTATGTTATACAGAAGATTCCTAGAACTTACTCATTTTGCACAACTGCACAATGTATATAAACTGAATGTTTATATACATTGAACAGCTCCCCAGATCCCCCTCCCCTTGCCACTGCCAACATCTCTCTACTCTCTGCTTCTATGGGTTTCACTGTTTTAGATACCTCGTGCAAATGGATTCATGCAGTATGTGTCCTTCTATGGCTGGCTAATTTTACTTACCATAATATCCTCCAGGTTCACCCATGTTGTCATATATGGCAACATTTTCTTCTTTTTTAGGGCTGAGTAATATGCCATTAAATGTATGCATCACATTTTCTTTATTCATTCGTCAATAGATGTTTCAGTTGTTACCACAACTTGTCTATTATAAATAATGCTGCAATGAACATGAGATTGAAGATATCTTTTCAAGATCCTGATTTCAATTCTTTCAAATATATACCCAGATGTGGGATTGCTGGATCATATGGCATTTCTATTTAGGTTTTTTTTTTTGAGAAAACGTCATACTTTTTTTCACTGTGTCTGTACCATTTTACAATCCCAACAACAGTATATAAGGCTTCCAATTTCTCCACATCCACACCAGAACTTTGTATCTTCTGTTGTTTGTTTGTTTCAATATAATATCAATCATCACAATTATGAGATGATACCTCATTATGGTTTTGATTTGCATTTCCCTGATGATTAGTGAAGTTAAGATGATCTTCCCATCTATTGAAATGATCATTTAGTTTTTATCCTTCATTCTGTTAAGTTGGTATATCATAGTAATTGATTTGATTATGTTGAACCATCCTTGCATCCCAAGGATCAATCCCACTTGGTTATGGTATTAATATATGATCTTTTTAATGTGCAGTTGAATCCAGTTTGCTAGTATTTTGTTGAGGATTTTTACAACTACGTTCATTAGGGATATTGGCTTGTAGTTTTCTTTTACATAGTGTCTTTATCTGACTTAGTATCCAGGTAGTGCTAGCCTCATAGAATGGACTTGAGAGCATTCTCTCTCTTCAAATTTTTGGAAGAGTTTAAGAAGAACTGGTATTAATTCTTAAATGTTTGGTATAATTTACCCATGAAGCCGTCTAGTCCTGGGCTTTACTTTGTGGGGAAGTATTTGATTACTGATTCAATCTCCTTACTAGTTATAGGTCTTTTTAGATTTTCTATTTCTTCATGATTCAGTCTTGGTAGGTTGTATCTTTCTAGGAATTTATATCTTCTAGGTTATCTAATTTATTGGCATAAAATTGTTCATAGTAGTATCTTATGATCTTTGTATTTCTGCAATATCAGTGGTAATGTCTCCTCTTTTTTCTGATTTTATTATTTGAGTCTTCTCTCCTTTTTTCTTAGTCTAGCTAATGGTTTGTCAATTTTGTTTACCTTTCTTAAAAAAACTATCAGTTCTGTTGATTTCTTACTATTCTCTATTTCATTTTTTCTGCTCTAATATTTATGATTTCCTTCCTTCTGCTAACTTTGGACTTAGTTTATTCTTCCTTTTCTAGTTGCTTAAGGTATAATGTTAGGTTGAGATTTTTTTCCTTTTTTAATGTAGGCATCTATTGCTATGAACTTCCCTCTTAGTATGGCTTTTGCTATTTCCAATAAGTTTGTTTTTTTTATTTTTATTTTTATTGTATATTGGAGTATAGTTGATTAACAATGATGTGTTAGTTACAGGTGTATAGCAAAGTGATTTAGTTATACCCATAGAAGTATCCAGTCTTTTTCAAATTCTTTTCCCATTCTTTTCAAATACAGGTGTATAGCAAAGTGATTTAGTTATACCCATAGAAGTATCCAGTCTTTTCAAATTCTTTTCCCATTTAGGTTGTTACAGAATATTGAGCCAAGTTGAGTTATACAGTAGGTCCTTGTTGGTTATCTACTTTAAATATAGCATCAATCCCAAGCTCCCAGTATATCTCTCCCACCCACCCTTCCCCCCGGTAACCATAAATTCATTCTCTAAGTCTGTGAGTGTTTCTGTTTTGTAAATAAGTTCATTTGTATCATTTTTTTTAGATTCTGCAAAGAAGTGTTATCATATGGCATTTGTCTTTCTCTGTCTGACTTACTTCACTTAGTATGATAATCTCCAGGTCCATCCAAGTTTGCTGCATCCCATAGCTTTTGGTATGTTATGGTTTTGCTTTCATTCATCTCAAAATATTTTCTATTCTCCCTTTTATTTCCTCTTCAACCCACTGTCTATCCAAGAGTGTTATTTAATTTCCACATCTTTGTAAATTTTCCAGTTTTTCTTTTGTTACTGATTTCTACTCTCATTCCATTGTGGTCAGATGATATCTGATATGAAGAAAACCTGTTCTTTAGAGGGATTTAGACACAGATGGTCACCATGATCACCAATTCCATAAGCTTTGCTTCATAGCTTAAAAAGAGAATCACTGAAAGCATTTCTCCTACAACAATATTCCTCAAGTATGGCTTATGAAATGAATTTAGGTGATTCAGAAACCAAATTATCTTTTCATATTTATGCATCCATTTTAATATGAATTAGAAAACAAAGCTATTTATGGCAGTGACTATGACATGCCTATATGTGGAGTGTAAAAAGATGATACAAATGAACTTATTACAAAACAGAAACAGACTCAGACTTCAAAAACACACTTATGGTTACCAAAGAGGAAAGGTGGGAGGGAGAGATAAATTAGGAGTTTGGGATTAACATATACACACTACTACATATAAAATAGATAATCAATAAGACATACTGTATAGCACAGGGAACTCTACTCAGTATTCTGTAATAACCTATATGGGAAAAGAATCTGAAAAAGAATGGATATATATAACTGAATAACTTTACTGTATACCTGAAACTAACACAACATTGTAAATCAACTATACCCAGTATAAAATAAAAATTGAATTAAAAAAAAAGATTTTCAAAATCTTTTTTTAAATGCATTTGACTTAAGAAATGATGAACTACCAACTTATTGTGGTAATCATTTTGAAATATGTGTAAGACAAGTCATTATATTGCACATCTTAAACTTATACAGTGCTATATGTCAATTATATCTCAATAAAATTGAAATAAATTTTTTAAATAAAATAAAAAAAGAAATGATGAGCTACAATATGTATTTTATACAGCACCTTGTCTATAATAAAAATAAAAAAATATGAAGTACACATGAGTATAGCTGGTAAAAACATCATGAAGGTGAAAATAATGCCCCAGTCTGTTGATATTAAATTTTCAGCTGCACCTGCTAGAGAAGTCACTGATGCCACAAGGTTAAGAAAATTATCATAAGACTTGGACCAAAGCTATAACTTAATCTCTATTCAATGCCCACTATTTTAATCCAATTTTAAAATAGGTTGTACCCTAGCAGCTTAAATGATCTCATTAGCTAAGAGAATGTTGGCTATTGTTTATTTCACGAATAGTTAGGTTTGTGTTCCTTTTGTTAATCCATGATTGTAAACAACAGTAATCTGAGGGTAACATTGTTCTATGGTTCCGAGCAGTAACAAAACACTGTTCCTAAAGCCTGTCATTCTTCTACATATTATTGTTATCAAAACAATAGAAATGTTTCAACCTGCTCAGGTCAGCTTCCAAAAAATAAACAGAGGAAAAGTATCTACAAAGGTTCTTTGAAAAGTCATTGTTGGATAAACAGCACCATTGTTTCTCAAGAAGATGCAAAAGTTTATTGGCACTGGTGACATTGAAATGCCTTCTGAAATATTCTAGATACGTGGTCTCTCTTTAATACATTACTACAATGACACAATTCCTTCTACAGGAGGCAAATCCAAACCAGTAAGGAAATAAGAGAACAAACAAATCAGAAGAAATAGTGCCAGGTGAGGAAACAGTTAGGGGTTCACTGTTTGAGGAGTGGAAGCTACAAGAAACTCAGATACATCCCCAGGAGAGCCCTCTGGGAGGAGAGGTTACTGTATGAAACTAAAGGTTTATTCACTGACTTAATTATGCTTTAAATGTTCACTAATTATTTCCTGAGCCATTTAATAAAGAAATTCAACAGGAAATTTCCTATCAGCATATTCAGCCTAAATTTTTATTCCACTTTGGAAAATGCCAAGTCCTATTACAAGTACTGAGAATAACAAATGTGGCTCTCAGTTTGACTTTTTCAAAATCCAAAAGGGAAAAATGGACTACAAAGTGAAAAAAAAAAATACCTTCTTAACTCTGGATAGGCAAATGGAAAGAGGGGAAAAAGAAGTCAGACCCAAGAGGATTAGGTAACTGATACGTTTGTGAAATTAAACTTTTCTTATAAAAGGTCTCCTGAACCATTAAGTTTTGCTTCAAAATGGACTAGAGGCCTTTAAAGGCTTCAACTGATTAGTATGCCTTCTGACCCCCAACCAACATAGGGGTGGTATAGTTAAATCACAGACCTGATTTATGTGCAGTAAACAGATGTGGTTTGTGTAAGAAGCTCTCCAATGGTTTTATTTTCAGGTTATGTTAACAACTTTCTCTTTGTCCCTAAGATCTCAGTAGTTTCTCCACCTTATTTATTTCCCATTCATCCAGTTCCCTTTTCCCATCCAACTTCTCCTACTAGCTCTTTCCCTCTATTTATTACCCTATGTTCTGCTTTCTTCATCTCAATTCCATATGCTTCCCATTCTTCTTAGTTCAGTTTCCTGCAGAAATTTCTGCAGATTCTGATACAAAGATTCATGTCATAGTAGTTTATTTTTAAAATGCAAGAAACACCTGTATAGGAAAAGGGAAAAAGATTACAGAAGGGAAAGCAGTCAATAAACGGCGTGTATCAGGTAAGTTAACACTGTGTGTAACTGGAGTTTAATTCTACAAGAAAATACTGGAAAATTGTATAAAATTACATGCCTCAGATTTCTTCCAGCTAAGGTCAAGGGAGCTGGATATTGTATACCACCTCTCAGCAGACTGAAAGTGAATAGATGGGGAAAGGTATTACATGAAAATGGAAACAAAAAGAAAGCTAGGGTAGCAATACTTATAGGAGACAAAACAGACTTTAAAACAAAGGCTGTAATGAGACAAAGAAGGCCATTATATAATAATAAGGGGATCAATCCAACAAGAGGACACAGCACTTCTAAATATTTATGCACGCAAAATAGGAGCACCTAAATATATAAAGTAAACGTTAACAGACATATAAATAAAAATTGACAGTAACACAATAATTGTAGGGGACTTCTATATGCCACTTATACCACAGGATAGATCAGCCAGACAGAAAATCAATAAGGAAACACTGGCCTTAAAGAATACATCAGACCAGATAGTCTTAATATTGATAGATAGAACATCCCATCCCAAGCAGCAGAATACACATTCTTTTCAAGTGCACATGGAACATTATCCAGGATAGAGCATGTGTTAGACTGCAAAACAAGCCTCAGTAAATTTAAGAAGACTGAAATCATATCAAGCATCTTTTCAAACCACAATGGTATGAAACTAGAAATCAACTACAAGAAGAAAACTGGAAAAAGCACAAATGCATGGAGACTAAACAACATGCTACTGAATAATCAATGGGTCAACAAAGAAATCAAAGAGGAAATCAAAAAATACCATGAGCCAAGTGAAAATGGAAACAAAACATACCAAAATATATGGAACACAGCAAAAGCAGTTCTAAGAGGGAAGTTTTTAGTGATACAGGCCTACCTCAAGAAACAAGAAAAATCACAAATAAACAATCTAAACTTACACGTAAAGAAACTAGAAAAAGAAGAACAAACAAAGCCCCAAATTAGCAAAAGGAAGGAAATGATAAGATCAGAATGGAAATAAATGGAATACAGACTAAGACAACAGAAAAGATCAATGAAACCAAGAACTGGGTCTGTCAACAAATACCATATGATATCTCTTATATGTGGAATCTAAAATATGACACAAATGAACCTATCTACAAAACAGAAACAGACTCATAAAAGTAGAGAGCAGACTTTTGGTTCCCAAGGGGGCGGGGGGAGGGAGAGGAAATGACTAGGAGTTTGGGGGTGGTGGATGCAAATAATTACATTTAGAATGGATAAACAACAAAGTCCTAATGTATTGCACAGAGAACTATTTTCAGTATCCTGTGATAAACTATAATGGAAATAAATATAAAAAAAGAACGTATATATGTGTATAACTGAGTCATTTTGCTATACAGCAGAGATTGGCACAACATTGTAAATCAACTATACTTCAATTTAAAAAAAAAAAAGGACTGGGTCTTTCAAAAGATAAACAAAATTGACAAATCTTTAGCCAGACTCATCAAGAAAAAAAAAAAAGAGAGGGCCCAAATAGACAAAAACAGAAATGAAAAAGAAGTTACAGCTGACATCAAAGAAATACAAAGGATTATAAGAGGTTACTAGGAACGACTGCCCAATAAACTGGACAACCTAGAAGAAATGGACAAATTCCTAGAAACATACAATCAAGACTGAATCCTATAATAACCTAAATGAGAAAATAATTTGAAAAAGAATGGATATATGTATATGCATAACTGAATCACTTTGCTGTACCCCTGAAACTAACACAACATTGTTAATCGACTATACTCCAATATACAATAAAAAATTTTTTAAAAGACTGAATCAAGAAGAAATAGAAAATCTCAATACACTGATTACTACTAGCGAAATTGAACCAGTAGTCAAAAAACTCCCAAAAAACAGGAGTCCAGAACCAGATGGCCTCACACTGGTATTTGACCAAACATTTAAAAAACATTTAATACCAATCATTCTCAAACTTGTCCCCAAAAATGAAGACGAAGTAATGCTCCCAGACTGATTCTATAAGGCTAGCATTACCCTAAAACCAAAAAACAAGACAAAGCTACTACAAGAAAAGAAAATTAAAGATCAATATCCTTGATGAACATAGATGCAAATATCCTCAACAAAATATTAGCAAACCAAATTCAACAATACATTAAAAAAAATCATACACCACAATCAAGTGGAATTTATTCCAGGGATACAAGGATAGTGCAACATCCACAGATCAATCAACATGATACAACACATTAACAAAATTAAAGATAAAAATCATATGATCATCTCAGTAGATGCAGGAAAAAAACACTTGACAAAATTCAACAACCATTTATGATAAAAACTTTCAACAAAGTGGGTAAAGAAGGAACAAACCTCAACATAATAAAGGCCATATATGACATACCCACAGCTAACATCATACTCAATGGTAAAAAGCTGAAACCTCTTCTCTAAGATCAGGAAAAAGACAAAGATGCCCACTGTCACCACTTTTATTCAACACAGTATTGGAAGTCCTGGCCAGAGCCATCAGGCAGGAAAAAGAAATAAAAAAGACATCCAAATTGGAAAGGAGGAAGTAAAACTGTCACTATTTGCAGATTATGTGATACTATATATATAAAACCCTAAAGACTCCACCAAAAAACTGTTCTAATAAATGAATTCAGTAAAGTTGCAGGATATAAAATTAACATACAGAAATCTGTTGCATTTCTATACACTAATAACAATCTATCAGAAAGAGAAATTAAGAAAACATTCCATTTTCAATTACATCAGAAAGAATAAAATTCCTAGGAACAAATTTAGCCAAGGAGGTGAAAGACTTGTACTCTGAAAACAAAGGCATTGATGAAGAAATTAAAGATAACACAAATAAATGGAAAGATATATCATGCTCATGGATTGAAAGAATGAATATTGTAAAAATGTCCTTACTACCCAAAGCAATCTATATATTTAATGCAAGCCCTATTAAAATACTAACACTATTTTTTGCAGAACTGAAACAAATAATCCTAAAATTTTTATGGAACCACAAAAGATGCCTAATGGCCAAAGTAATCTTGAGAATGAAAGACAAAACTGAAGGCATCATGCTCCCTGAATTCAAACTATACTACAGAGTCACAGTAATCAAAACAGTATGGTCTGGCACAAACACAAAGATCAATGGAACAGAATAGAGAACCTAGAAATAAACCCAGGCACTTATGGTCTATACCATGGGGATAAGACAGTCTCCTAAATAAATGATATTGGGAAAATTGTACAGTTACATGCAAAAGAGTGAATCTGGACCACTGTCTCACACCATATACAAAAATAAACTCAAAATGGACTAAAGACTTGAATATGATGGGAAACCCTAAAACTCCTAGAAGAAAACATAGGCAGTAAGCTCAAAGACATCATTATTAGTGATATCTTTTTGGATTTGTCTCCTCAGGAAGGTCAAGAGAAGGAAAAATAAACAAATGAACCACATCAAATTGAAAGCTTTGTACAGCAAAGGAAATCAATAACAAAATGAAAAGGCAACATACTGAATGGGAGAAGATATCTGCAAATCATATATTTGATAAGGTGTTAATATCCAAAATCCTTATATCTCTATATAAAGAACTGATACAATTTAATATGAAAAAAACAATTTGATTAAGAAATGGGCAGAGGACCTGAACATTTTTCCAAAGAAGACATACAGATGCCCAACAGGCACATAAAAAAAATGTTCGACTTCACTAATCATTAGGGAAATGCAATCAAAACCACAATGAGTTATCACCTCACACCTATCAGAATGGCCATTATTAAAAAGACAAAAAATAAGAAGTGTTGGTGAGGATGTGGAGAAAAAGTAATTCTTGTTCACTGTTGGTAGGAATGTAAATTGGGGCAGCCACTATGGAAAACAGTATAGAGGTTCCTCAAAAATTAAAAATAGAACTACCCTACGATCCAGTAATTCCATTTCTGAGTACCCAAAGAAAACAAAAACACTAATTTGAAAAGGTGTACGCACCCCTATAATTGCTGCAGCATTATTTACAATAGCCAAGATACAGAAGCAACTTAAGTGTCCATCAACAGATGAATGGATAAAGAAGATGTGGAATACACACATACACACACAAACACACACACACAGGAATATTATTCAGCCATATAAAAGAATGAAATCTTGCTATTTGTGACAACATAGATGGACCTAGAGGGTGTTATCCTAAGGTAAATAAGTCAGACAGAGAAAGACAAATACCATACGATCTCACTTATATGTGGAATATAAAGAAACAAAACAAATGAACAAATAAAACAAAACCCAGATTCATAGATACAGAGAATAAACTGGTGGTTGCCAGAGAGGAGGAAGGGGGGGATGAATGATATCAGTGAAGCAGATTAAGAGGCACAAACTTGAAGCTATAAAATAAATAAGTCATGGGGATATAATATACAGAATACAGAATATAGTCAAAAATATTATAATAACTTTAAATGGTTACAGACGGTAACTAGCCTTACTGTGATGATCATCTCATAATATACACAAATGTCGAATCACCAAAACGAATATAATGTTGTATGTCATTACACTTAAGTTTTTTTAAATGATGTGTAGTACTCTTGTATAGTATCAACTTAGTGGAGCTAAAATAATGTTTCCCAGAATTCCCTTCTCTATGTGATTCCAGGTTAGCATTGGCCACTAAAGAAATTCACACAAGATTTGGAAGGCAGAAATGAAGTAGTAGCCATCACATTGGCTACTACTTGAAGGCCAGTGTAGAGCCCCAGGTACTGTGGCAGCTCACACACACTGTCACTGACCTCTGACCTACCTGGCTGGCACAGGGAAGCACCCACATCTGCAGCTCCTCCAGCTTGACTGGTTCTCCTCCTTCAGCTTTTCCAGGTCCTGAGCCAGATGCGTGTGCAGCTCCTTGATGACAGACACCAGCTTTTCCTGCAGATCTGGAAGTCTGCTTTCTTGCAGGTCACCCACTTTGTTAAGACTGAAGGTGGTGAGAAACAGACATGGGTTCTAATTCACCTTCATGGGCTTTCATTTGTCCTTGCTGTTATTCGCATCTAGTCTTCCTTCCTGATTGTAGATATGGATGAACCACAGAGACTTCCAGCCAAGTACCAGATGCAGAGACAACAGCCTGCACAGCTTGTCCCACCAGCTTCCACAGTTATATAAGATCCAACTCAATAATAAATCCCTTATTCTATGTCGAAATCTGACTGATACAACATGGTAGTTACGTGACAAGGTGTCAACATGAAACTATTTCAGACTCAGTTGTACCTAAGTGTGCCATCCATAAACCTTCAGAGAATAAATAATAATGTGAGGTATCTGGAATAAAGAACAGATGACATCAAACATGATGATGAGCAGACAAGAACCTTCAGTCACAAACTCCAATCTCCAGCCAAACTTCAATTCCCCAATGCTTTCTCCTCTCCTCTCTTCTCCTTCCCTTCCATTCCTTCCCCTCCAGCTCTCCTTGCCCTCCCTCCCTCCTTCCCAGTCTTCTCATAAGCTCTTCCATCTATAACACCTGGCTCTCACCACGAATGCATGCGTGCACACACACACACGCACGCACACACACACCCTTCTTTCTCCTTGCTAATCTCAACTTATACCTTACTCTTTTTAGGATATCTATATCTAACCTGGCTCCAAGAAATTGGTCTACAAGTAGTTCCATAAGCATTCCTTCTTTTCTTGATAGAAGGACGTTTGCTCACTTCCTCATGCGAGAGCACCCAAATCACAACTAACTGCTGAACAATCATCGACAGGAAGACCCTGGAACTCACCAAAAAAGATACCCCACGTCCAAAGACAAAGAAGAAGCCGAAGTGAGATGGTGGGAGGGGCACGATCACAATAAAATCAGGTCCCATGACTGCTGGGTGGGTGACTCACAAACTGGAGAACATTATACCACATAAGTCCACCCACTGGAGAGAAGGTTCTGAGCCCCACATCGGGCTTCCCAACCTGGGGTCTGGCAATGGGAGGAGGAATTCCCAGAGAATCAGACTTTGAAGGCTAGCAGGAGCCTCCACAGGCTCCATTCACGGAAGGCACACACAAAGTAGTGTGCATGTCAGGACCCACAGGGAAGGAGCAGTGACACCATGGGAAACTGAGCCAGGCCTGCCTGCTAGTGTAGGAGGGTATCCTGCAGAGGCAGGAGGTGGCTGTGCCTCAACGCAGGGACAGGAACACTGGCAGCAGAAATTCTGGGAAGTACTCCTTGGCATGAGGCCTCCTGGAGTCCACAATTAGACCCACCAAAGAGCCTGTAGCCTCCAGTGCTGGGTTGCCTCAGGCCAAAAAACCAAGAGGGAGGGAACTCAGCCCCATCCAGCAGCAGACAAGCAGATTAAAGTTTTACTGAGCTCTGCCCACCAGAGCAACACCCAGCTCTACCCACCACCAGTCCCATCCATCAGGAAGCTTGAGCAAGTCTCTTAGATAGCCTCATCCACCAGAGGGCAGACAGACATCAGAAGCAAGAAGAACTAAAATCCTGCAGCCTGTGGAAAGAAGATCACATTCACAAACAGACAGACAAAATGAAAAGGCAGAGGACTATGTACAAGATGAAGGAACAAGATAAAACCCCAGAAAAACAACTCCACAAATGAAGTGGAGATATGTAATCTTTCAGAAAAAGAATTTGGAAGAATGATAGTGAAGATGATCCAGGACCTCGAAAAAGAATGGACTCAAAGATCGAGAAGATGCAAGAAATGTTTAACAAAGACCTAGAAGAATTAAAGAACAAACACACAGAGATGAACAATACAGTAATTGAACTGAAATACAATAGAAGGAATCAATAGCAGAATAACTGAGGCAGAAGAACGGATAAGTGACCTGGAAGACAGAATGGTGGAATTCACTGCCACAGAACAGAATAAAGAAAAAAGAATGAAAAAAAAATGTAAACAGCCTAAGAGACCCCTGGGACAACATTAAACACACCAACATTCGCATTATAGGGGTCCAAGAAGGAGAAGAGAGAGAGAAAGGACCCAAGAAAATATTTGAAGAGATTACAGTTGAAAACTTCCCTAACATGGGAAAGGAAATAGCAACCGAACTCCAGGAAATGCAGAGAGTCCGAGGCAGGATAAACTCAAGGCGAAACATGCCGAGACACACAGTAATCAAATTGACAAAAATTAAAGACAAAGAAAAATTATTAAAAGCAACAATGGAAGAAAGACAAATAACATACAAGGGAACTCCCATAAGGTTAACAGCTGATTTCTCAGCAGAAACTCTATGAGCCAGAAGGGAGTGGCGCGATATATTTAAAGGGATGAAAGGGAAGAACCTGCAACCAAGATTACCGTACCCTGCAAGGATCTCATTCAGATTCAATGGAGAAATCAAAAGCTTTACAAACAAGCAAAAGCTAAGAGAATTCAGCACCACCAAACCAGCTCTACAACAAATGCTAAAGGAACTTCTCTAAGTGGGAAACACAAGAGAAGAAAAGGACCTACAAAAACAAACCCAAAACAATTAACAGTAATAGGAACATACATATCGGTAATTACCTTAAACGTGAATGGATTAAATGTGCCAACAAAAAGACAGAGGCTCACTGAACGGATACAAAAACAAGACCCACATATATGCTGTCTACAAGAGACCCACCTCAGACCTAGGGACACATACAGACTGAAACTGAGGGGATGTAAAAAGATATTTCATGCAAATGGAAATCAAAAGAAAGCTGGAGTAGCAATAGTCATATTAGACAAAATGGACTTTAAAATAAAGAATGTTACAAGAGACAAGGTAGGACACTACATAATGATCAAGGAATCAACCCAAAAAGAAGATATAACAATTATAAATATATGTGTACCCAACATAGGAGACCTCAATACATAAGGCAAATGCTAACAGCTATAAAAGAGGAAAACGAGAGTAACACAATAATAGTGGGGGACCTTACCACCTAACTTACACCAATGCGCAGATCATCCAGACAGAAAATTAATAAGGAAACACAAGCTTTAAATGACACAGTAGACCAGATAGACTTAATTGATATTTATAGGACATTCCAACGGAAAACAGCAGATTGCACTTTCTTCTCAAGTGCATATGGAACATTCTCCAGGATAGATCACATCTTGGGTCACAAATCAAGCCTTGGTAAATTTAAGAAAGCTGAAATCATATCAAGAATCTTTTCTGACCACAACACTATGAAATCGATTACAGGGGAAAAAACATAAAAAACACCAACACATGAAGGTTAAGCAAAACATTACTAAACAACCAAGAGATCACTGAAGAAATTGAGAACATCAAAAAATACCTAGAGACAAATGACAACGAAAACACGATGATCCAAAACCTATGGGATGCAGCAAAAGCAGTTCTAAGAGGGATGTTTATAGCAATACAATCCTACCTCAAGAGACAAGAAAAATCTCAAATAAACAATCTAACCTTACAACTAGAGGAACTAGAGAGAGAAGAACAAACAAAACCCAAACTTAGTAGAAGGAAAGAAATGATAAAGATCAGAGCACAAATAAATGAAATAGAAACAAAGAAAACAATAGCAAAGATCAATAAAACTATTGATCTTTGCTATTGTTTGCTTTGTTTTGTGTTCTTTGAGAAGATAAACAAAATTGATAAACCTTTAGCCGGACTCATCAAGAAAAAGAGGGAGAGGACTCAAATCAATAAAATTAGAAATGAAAAAGGAGAAGTTACAATGGACATGGAAGAAAAACAAAGCATCAGAAGAGACTACTACAAGCAACTCTATGCCAATAAAATGGGCAACCTGGAAGAAATGGACAAATTCTTAGAAAGGTATAACCTTCCAAGATTGAACCAGGAAGAAATAGAAATATGAACAGACCAATCACAAGTAATGAAATTTAAACTGTGATTTAAAATCTTCCAACAAATGAAAGTCCAGGACTAGATGGCTTCACAGGTGAATTCTATCAAACATTTAGAGGAGAGCTAACATCCATCCTTCTCAAACTCTTTCAAAAAATTGCAAAGGAAGGAATACTCCCAGACTTCTATGAGGCCACCATCACCCTGATACCAAAACCAGACAAAGGTACTACAAAAAAAGAAAATTACAGACCAATATCACTGATGAATATAGATGCAAAATCCTTTACAAAATACTGGCAAACAGAATCCAACAACACATTAAAAGGATCATACACCATGATCAGGTGGGATTTATCCCAGGAATGCAAGGTTTCTTCCATATCCACAAATCAATCAATGTGATACACCACATTAACAAATTGAAGAATAAAAACTATACAATCATCTCAATAGTTGCAGAAAAATCTTTTGACAAAATTCAGCACCCATTTATGATTTAAAAAAAACTCTCCAGAAAGTGGGCATAGAGGGAACCTACTTCAACAAAATAAAGGCCATATACAACAAACCCACAGCAGACATCATTCTCAATGGTGAAAAACTGAAAACATTTCCTCTAAGATCAGGAACGAGACAAGGATGTTCACTCTCAACACTATTATTCGACATAGTTTTGGAAGTCCTAGCCATGGTTATCAGAGAAAAAAAAAGAAATAAAAGGAATACAAATTGGAAAAGAAGAAGTAAAACTGTCACTGTTTGCAGATGACAAGATACTACACATAGAGAATCCTAAGCATGCCATCAGAAAACTACTGGAGCTAATCAACGAATTTGGTAAAGTTGCAGGATACAAAATTAATGCACAGAATTCTCTGGCACTCCTATACACTAACAATGAAAGATCAGAAACAGAAATTAAGGAAACAATCCCATTCACCACTGCAACAAAAAGAATAAAATACCTAGATATAAACCTACCTAAGGAGGTAAAAAACCTGTACTCAGAAAACTATAAGACACTGATGAAAGAAATCAAAGATGACACAAACACATGGAGAGATATACCATGTTCTTGGACTGGAAGAATCAATAACATGAAAATGGCTATACTATCCAAAGCAATCTACAGAATCAATGCAATCCCTATCAAATTACTACCAATGGCAGTTTTTGCAGAACTAGAACAAAAAAATCTTAAAATTTGTATTGAGACACAAAAGACCCCGAATAGCCAAAGCAATCTTGAGAAAGAAAAACGGAGCTGGAGGAATCAGACTTCCTGACTTCAGACTATACTACAAAACTACAGTAATCAAGACAATATGTTACTGGCACAAAAACAGAAATATAGATCAATGGAACCGGATAGAAAGCCCAAAGATAAATCCACACACCTATGATCAACTAATCTATGACAAAGGAGGCAAGGATATACAATGGAGAAAAGACAGTCTCTTCAACAATTGGTGCTGGGAAAACTGGAGAGCTACATGTAAAAGAATGAAATTAGAACACTCCTAACACTGTACACAAAAATAAACTCAAAAGAGATTAAAGAACTAAATGTAAGATCAGACACTATAAAACTCTTAGAGGAAAACATAGGAAGAACACTCTTTGACATAAATCACAGCAAGATCTTTTTTGACCCACTTCCTAGAGAAATGGAAATAAAAACAAAAATAAACAAATGGGACCTAATGAAACAATGCTTTTGCACAACAAAGGAAACTATAAACAACACGAAAAGACAACCCTCAGAATGGGAGAAAATATTTGCAAATGAATCAACGAACAAAGGATTAATCTGCAAAATATACAAGCAGCTCATACAGCTCAATATCAAAAAAACAAAGAACCCAATCCAAAAATGGGCAGAAGACGTAAACAGACATTTCTCCAAAGAAGACATGCAGATGGCCAAGAGGCATATGGAAAGCTGCTCAACGTCACTAATTATTAGAGAAATGTAAATCAAGACTACAGTGAGGTATCATCTCACACCAGTTAGAATGGGCATCATCAGAAAATCTACAAACAACAAATGCTGGAGAGGGTGTGGTAAAAAGGGAACCCTCTTGCACTGTTGATGGGAATGTAAATTGATACATCCACTATGGAGGGTCCTTAGAAAACTAAAAACAGAATTACCATATGACCCAGCAATCCCACTACTGGGCATATACCCTGAGAAAACCATAATTCAAAAAGACACATGCACCCCGATGTTCACTGCAGCACTATTTACCATAGCCAGGTCATGGAATCAACCTAAATGCCCATCAACAGACGAATGGATAAAGAAGATGTGGTACATATATAAAATGGAATATTACTGAGCCATATAAGGAAATGAAATTGGGTCATTTGTAGAGACGTGGATGGACTTAGAGTCTGTCATACAGAGTGAAGTCAGTCAGAAAGAGAAAAACAAATATCGTATATTAACGCATATATGTGGAATCTAAAAAAATAGTACAGATGAACCGGTTTGCAAGGCAGAAATAGAGATACAGATGTAGAGAACAAACGTATGGACACCAAGTGGGGAAAGCGGGGGTGGTGGTGGTGGTGCTGTGATGAATTCGGAGATTGGGATTGACATACATACACTAATATGTACAAAATAGATAACTAATAACAACCTGATGTATATTTAAAAAATAAAATTAAATTGAAAAAAAAAGCATTCCTTCTGTTCTTGCCTGCTGGCTTCTCAGTCTTTCCCCTTATCACCACCTCATCTTTGTCCCTCTAATTCCCAATAATTTCTCAGAACTTGGATGCTACTGCTTCCTAAAACTTTCCCTAGGCTACATTAACTTTGCCTCCTACGAGACACTTACTCTTAGGAGTCTTTATCACACAATATTGGAGTTAGATGTTTATTCAACTGTCACTCCTAGTAGACACTTAACTCTCTGTCTGCCATCTGTGTTGGATGCTGTGATGTCCTGCCCGGATTTCCCTTCAGTAACCTCAGTTTCTGGGAAAGCTACTGGTAGAGAGCCCTCTGCTGCCAGCCACTTTGGGGATTATATGAAACTAAAAACTGAAAAGAGCTGCCTTGCCCAAAGCTGCACCCCTTACCAGGGGTGACCAACGGTGATACAGATGTGTAAAGGCCTAGCCTTCCTGCACCAGCAGAAGGCAACTCTGAAGGGTCATTCTTCAGACCTCCTTGTATGGTTGGCTGTGGTCTCCACTGAGACTGCATCGCAGTCCAACCTCTCCATCTACCCCATCCAGCTCCTTCCTTTCCCTTCCACAGATGCTGATTCTAAGAACACTCCCAAATACACCTCTTGCATTCTAATATCTGCTTCAGAGTCTTTTTCCCAGGGAACCCAATCTGAAACAACCTTGTGCCCCCAACCGTTAGCACAAGGCCTAGAATGGGGTGCAGTAGATATTGGCTTATTAAATATAAGACATAGACGATGAAGACCTCAGTAGTACAGAAACACTGAAACAAGAGGGAAACAAAGCTGAGAGACTACTATTCAGCTGCTTCAAATATTTCAAGCGATCTTTATAAGTCTGAACACATGTGGTTCCAGAGTTACACAGACTGATCTATGCTCCTCCAACCTTCTGGATGTTGCTGTAATCTCAGCCAGCAGCTCCTTTGGGATGATTTAAATTATATAAGGACACACAGCCTGGTTGAAGGAACCAAATTCTGACCTAGGTAACTAGGGTTTCTGAAAAATTACTGCCAAATTAACTAAAATAATCCATTCTTAAATGGCAAAAGAAAGAAATGACATTCTATGAAGAAAGCTGTTGGTGAAGGAAGAACCAAAGACAAAGCAAAAAGTATTCTTTTTTTTAACATCTTTATTGGAATATAATTGCTTTACAATGTTGTGTTAGTTTCTGCTGTATAACAAAGTGAATCAGCTATATGTATACATATATCCCCACATCCCCTCCCTCTTGTGTCTCCCTCCCACCTTCCCTATCCCACCCCTCTAGGTGGTCACAAAGCACCGAGCTGATCTCCCTGTGCTATGTGGCTGCTTCCCACTAGCTATCTATTTTATGTTTGGTAGTGTATATATGTCCATGCCACTCTCTCACTTCTTCCCAGCTTACCCTTCCCCCTCCCCGTGTCCTCAAGTCCATTCTCTACGTCTGCATCTTTATTCCTGTTTGGCCCCTAGGTTCATCAGAACCATATTTTTTTATGATTCCATATATATGTGTTAGCATACGGTATTTGTTTTTCTCCTTCTGACTTACTTCACTCTGTATGACAGACTCTAGGTCCATCCACCTCACTACAAATAACTCAATTTTGTTCCCTTTTATGGCTGAGTAATATTCCATTGTATATATGTGCCACATCTTCTTTATCCATTCATCTGTCGATGGACACTTAGTTTGCTTCCACGTCCTGGCTATTGTAAATAGTGCCACGATGAACATTGTGTACATGTCTCTTTCTGAATTATGGTAGAAAAGTATTCTTTATGGTCAGGAAGCAATAAGAATTTTCTAAAGCTGTCTGGAATTCACCACAAAAAGTGGTGGAGGATGATGTGGAAGTCAGACAGGGCTGAGTTATAATAGGTGGGGAAGTTAGTTTTCTAAAAAATAGCCTCAGAGAGGGTGTGGAGAAAAGGGAACCCTCTTTCACTTTTGGTGGGAATGTAAATTGATATAGCCACTATGGAGAACAGTATGGAGGTTCCTTAAAAAACTAAAAATAGAACTACCATATGACCCAACAATCCCACTACTGGGCATATACCCTGAGAAAACCATAATTCCAAAAGAGTCACGTACCACAATGTTCATTGCAGCACTATTTACAATAGCCAGGACATGGAAGCAACCTAAGTGTCCATCGACAGATGAACAGATAACGAAGATGCGGCACATATATACAACGGAACATTACTCAGCCATAAAAAGAAATGAAATTGAGTTACTTGTAGTGAGGTGGATGGACTTAGAGTCTGTCATACAGAGTGAAGTAAGTCAGAAAGAGAAAAACAAATACCGTATGCTAACACATATATATGGAATCATAAAAAAAAAATGGTTCTGACGAACCTAGAGCCAGGACAGGAATAAACACGGAGATGTAGAGAATGGACTTGAGGACACAGGGAGGGGGAAGGGTAAGCTAGGAAGAAGTGAGAGAGTGGCATGGACATATATACACTACCAAATGTAAAATAGATAGCTAGTGGGAAGCAGCTGCATAGCACAGGGAGATCAGCTCGGTGCTTTGTGACCACCTAGTGGGGTGGGATAGGGAAGGTGGGAGGGAGATGCAAGAGGGAGGAGATAGGGGGATATATGTATACATATAGCTGATTTACTTTGTTATACAGCAGAAACTAACACAACAACGTAAAGCAATTATACTCCAATAAAGATGTTAAAAAAATAGCATCAAAATACCTTAAACTTTCATTCAAGTTGATAATGACATTTATTTACAAATCACATTAGTAGTTACCTTTTAATTTTCCCTTCATTTTCCAAAGAATATTCCATTAAAATCATTAAATCAATGTTTCCTGAATTACTCTCTCTAAATCTAATCTACTCCCAAAAATTGAGTTATCCTTTCATCACGTTAGTCTCAGATATTTTTTTACTTAATTGTCATTTAATGCAAGAAATCAAGGCTATTAATAAGCAGAAGAAATGAAATATGATAGGTGGGTGAAGGCAAAGTTTTGTTGTGATATTGAAGCCATAAAAATCAATATATAACAGTCTGATTCCAAATATTGCGAATTTTGTTGGAAGGTAAATGTTTACAAAAATAACCCTATATTCTTCTAAAACTGTAAAGTACAGAAGCTTACATTGAAAATTTCCAGCATCTTGTCCATGTGGTTGCATCTAATGAGATAAATAGCGTTCATTTAGTCTCCATCATATTAGTTGCTACAATCTAGAAGTATTTTGTGCAATTATTTCTATATCTGTCTCCCTACCTACCTAGAACACCAACTCCATAAGGGCTGGAATCATGTTTGTTGTTGCTGTTGTCCTCCCATTTTATCTCTAGCACCTATCACAGCATGTCGCTCACAACTGACACTCAATAACTAATTGGAGAATAAGAATGAATGACTGATGAATAATTGTGAGGTGAAAAAAGTCATTTTGGAGGACTTCCATTATACTGTTAGTAACCTTAGAGATACTGATGAAATCTTGTTTTTAACTTTTGAACACATCTTGTCAAGGGGAATGGTGAAAAATCATATCTATTTAATTCTCACACGCTATTTGTGCCTATATTGAAAAATCATCCCCATCAGCAGGGTAGAGTTGAAGAAAGGGAGAATGGATGATGTACATTAACCCATTTTATGAGTTAGGGTTCTCTGGTGGCAAGTGACAGAAACCCAGGGGCTAACTTAAGCAAAGGGGAATTAAGCTACCGAAACAAAAATGAAACAAGACAAAACAAACCCCAACCAAACAAACAAAAATCCCTATTGGGATTTTTATTGGAATACATTTGTAGACCAATGTGAGGAAAACCAACATATTAACTATATTGAAACTCTTATCTATAAAAATTGTTATTGCTTCATTACAAGATCTTCTACATATATTTCAACAAATTTTTATATTTTTCTTCATAAAGGTATTGCATGTCTCTTGTTAGATTTACTTCTAGATTTTTCTACACATACATACACATATATACACACAACTGTGTCAACACTTAAGTAATACTATTTAAAAATTATATATTCTAAGTGGTTATTTGATATATACATGAAAATTAAATTGAACAATGTACACTGATTTTATAACCTGTATCATCCAGCCATAGATGTGTAACAAAACCCCCCAAAACTCAATGGCTGTGTCCTTTGCCCCTTTTGTGAGAAGATATATACAATCTTCCATGTCCATGAGACATGAGCTTTTTGGTCCATTATCTTGTACAGAGTATAGTATAAATCTGAGTAACTGGTAGGTGGATTTAATCCTCAAGGCAAGTCATAACACTCAGTCCTAAGCCCTGTACTAATTGAATCAGGGAAATGGAAGATTGTATTTCCCAAAATGGCCACGATAATCTCTCTTCAACATGCTCTTCTACAGTGTGACCTAACCACTAACTCATCAAGAAGTGGCACTTATGTCCCCTCTCCTCAAATCTGTGATCTATGACGCTTTGGCGAATGGAGAATGGCAGCAGTGACACTCTGACTTCTGAGGCTAGATCATAAAAGGCACTGCACCTTCTGCCTTGTTCATGCAGACTTTCACATTTAAAGCTCTGAGCTACTACCCTGTAAGCAGTCCAACCACCCAAAAGCCTCCATGCTGTGAGGAGGCCAAGCCCCATGGAAAGACCATACACAGATGCTCCACTTAAGATACCCAGCAAAGGTTCCAGCCAACAACCAGCACCAACATCCAGACGTGTGAGTCAAGAAGCCATCTTTGGAAATGGACTTTAGCTCTCAGCCATTTGCGTTTTCCCAGCTGAAGGCCCAGCCACCACAAAGCAAAGCAATCTATCCCCACTATATCCTTACTGAATTGCCAACCCAAAGGATTTGGGGGCATAAAAAAATGGTTGTTATTTTAAATTAATTAGTTTGGGCTTGATCACTACAGAACAATAGTAAATGGGACAGCAGGTTAGCCAAATCCTCCTGAGACCTCCAGTACCTGGTGGTCTAGAGCCCTATTTGTAACTTCACTGCAAAGTGAATCACATCAGAGCAAAGCTATGGAGAATGTAGTATCTAAATCCCAGCCTGCTTGTTTTGAAATTGAGAGGATTCGTTTGCTCTTGAAATGATGCATATTTCAGAATCAGTGCTTGCCAACTTGGGGCTAGGTCTTTTTGGGGACTCTATTTTCCCGCATCAAGGTCATAACACCTTTCCAGCTACTTTGGAATACAGGATCAAGGGAGCCGACAGAAAAGACAGCCATGCCCACTGCGTCTCTGAGGAACTGACACAGGCAAATTTCAAACTGAGCCTGGTTCTGTTATTTTAGATTTATTTTGTGTTTTCTGAAAGGATGCTTCACTCAGCTGCTTTTGCCAGATTCTTTTTTAACCAGGACAACTTGAGAAAGAAACACACATGGGGGGAGGGAGAGACTGTTGAAAACACCCACTGTGTTGAATAATTAATTACTCACCGAAATACAATTAGCTGACAGAAGCTGAACTAAACTCAATTCTTCTATGGTTTTCCGTGTTCTCGTGTGGACTGTTCCTTTTCGGTCCCTAAAGAGGCATTCCTCCAACTTTCTTCCCTGACAGCAACAGGGAAAAAAACATCCACAAGCCTCCCTGTTACATTTCCCACTTTCAAAGGAATTGCTTCAAATATCACCCCAGTAAATTCAGAAGATTTTCTTTAAAGTGGTCTTACTTCCAACCTGAGTAATTAACACAACTATAAAAGCCCAGCTCCCCGTAACAGATGATTACATGCTAAAAAGACATTATTTGATTGTAAAATTCTGAAGTTGCTGAGTGTCTTGTGGAAGGGAGCCAAAAGAATGCTTTGAGGGGAAATGTCTTCCCACCTCTTCCTGAAATTGCTTGCTTCCACTTTGGAAGGAAGAGGCAACTATCTCAGCTTTGCAGTTTGAGGGACTTTATTTACCTTGCAGGCAAGGATTCTAGCTGTGAGAATCCCAGGATAGTAGCACTAATCCAAGGCCTCTCCTTCAGAGACAGAAGCATTCCCAAGCAAGACGAAAGCACCAGTTCCTTGGGAAGTCTGCTGACAACCATAGTTGCCTCTTTCTGGAATAAGAGGCCATTTTAAGATTTTTACAGGTCTACTTATTTGTAAAAATCAAACCCAGATCACTTCTTTTAATGGGAATGTTCCAGCAGGTTACAGCTTTACTTTTAACGCCTTTCAAATCTCAGAGAAAGATGTTCTGAGGTGGGAGAATTATTACAGAAGGAACCACAGTACTAGGAAACTCGGACCCTATAGAGGTGGTGACTCCCTGTGGTAGCTAGTCTCCAAAGACAATTTCCAGCAATCTCTCACTCTGCTTGCACATGCCACCCCTCCATGCAAAGGTGGAGCTTACACCATCGCCCTGTGAATCTCTGTTGGGTTTTCTATTGCTCTGACCAACTGAATGTTGAGGAAGTGACGTTTTGGAACATCTCAGACATCTTGCACTTTCAAGGACCAATGAGCTGCCATGTAAGAAATCCAGGTTACTCTTCTGGAGAGGAGGATGAGAAACCAAGTGAGAGAAAAGTCACATGCAGGAGCTCTGGGGTACAAATATCCACTGTTTATCAGCACTGTGGGTCATCAGATTATTGAACTTTCCTGAACCTCAATTTCTGAATTTGTAAAAATGAAGATAATACCTATTTCACACTGTTGTCAAAGTCAAGTGAAATAATACTCTCTTTTTTTTAAGCTTATTGGACATCTATTATGTGTCAGACACTGAGAATACAATAATAAATTATGAATATTTCAGATTGGTTCAAGATAGCAGAGTAGAAGGACATGCTCTCACTACCTCTTTCAAAAACACTGGAATCACAACTAACTGCTGAACAATCATTGACAGGAAGACACTGGAACTCACCAAAAAAGATACCCCACATCCAAAGACAAAGGAGAAGCCACAATCAGACAGTAGAGAGGAGCTACCACAATAAAATCAAATTAAATAACTGCTGGGTGGGTGACTCACAAACTGGAGAATACTTATATCACAGAAGTCCACCCACTGGAAGGAAGGTTCTGAGCCCCACGTCAGGCTTCCAAACATGGGGGTCTGGCAACAGGAGGAGGAATTCCTACAGAATCACACTTTGAAGGCTAGCAGGATTTGACTGCAGGACTTCGGCAGGACTGAGGGACACAGAGACTCCACTCCTGGAGGGCACACACAAAGTACTGTGTATATCGGGACCCAGGGGAAGGAACAGTGACCCCATAGGAGACTGAACCAGACCTACCTGCTAGTATTGGAAGGTCTCCTGCAGAGGTGGGGGGCAGCTGTGGCTCACCAAGGGACAAAGACACTGGCAGCAGAAGTTCTGGGAAGTACTCCTTGGTGTGAGCCCTCCCAGAGTCTGCCACTGGCCCCACCAAAGAGCCCAGGTAGGCTCCCGTGTTGGGTCGCCTCAGGCCAAACAACCAAGAGGGAGGGAATCCAGCCCCACCCATCAGCAAACAAGAGGATTAATGTTTTACTGAGCTCTGCCAACCAGAGCAACAGCCCACTCTACCCACCACCAGTCCATGCCATCAGGAAACTTCTACAAGCCTCTTAGATAGCCTCATCCACCAGAGGGTAGACAGCAGAAGCAAGAAGAACTACAGGGGCTTCCCTGCTGGCACAGTGGTTGAGAATCTGCCTGCTAATGCAGGGGACATGGGTTCGAGCCCTGGTCTGGGAAGATTCCACATGCCGCGGAGCAACTAGGCCTGTGAGCCACAACTACTGAGCCTGTGTGTCTGGAGCCTGTGCTCCGCAACAAGAGAGGCCACGATAGTGAGAGGCCCGTGCACCGTGATGAAGAGTGGCCCCCGTGTGCTGCAACTAGAGAAAGCCCGCGCAGAGAAACAAAGACCCAACACAGCCAAAAATAAATAAATAAATAAATAAATAAATAAATAAATAAATAAAAGAAGAACTACAATCCTGCAGCCTGCGGAACAAAAACCACATTCACAGAAAGATAGACAAGATGAAAACGCAGAGGGCTATGTACCAGATGAAGGAAGAAGATAAAACCACAGAAAAACAACTAAATGAAATAGAGATAGGCAATCTTCCAGAAAAACAAATCATAATAATGATAGTGAAGATGATCCAGGACCTCAGAAAAAGAATGGAAACAAAGATCGAAAAGATGCAAGAAATGTTTAACAAAGATCTAGAAGAATTAAAGAACAAACAAACAGAGATGAACAATACAATAACTTAAATGAAAACTAAACTACAAGTAATCAATAGCAGAATAACTGAGGCAGAAGAACAGAGAAGTGACCTGGACGACAGAATCGTGGGATTCACTGCTGTGGAACAGAATAAAGAAAAAATAATGAAAAGAAATGAAGACAGCCTAAGAGACCTCTGGGACAACATTAAACAAAACAACATTCGCATTATAGGGGTCCCAGAAGGAGAAGAGAGAGAGAAAGGACCCGAGAAAATATTTGAAGTGATTATAGTCGAAAACTTCCCTAACATGGGAAAAGAAAGAGCCACCCAAATCCAGGAAGCATAGAGAGTCCCATACAGGATAAACTCAAGGAGAAACACGCCAAGACACATACTAAGCAAATTGGCAAAAATTAAAGACAAAGAAAAATGATTGAAAGCAGCAAGGGAAAAACGACAAACAACATACAAGGGAACTCCCATAAGGTTAACAGCTGCTTTCTCAGCAGAAACTCTACAAGCCAGAAGGGAGTGGCATGATATACTTAAAGTGATGAAAGGGAAGAACCTACAACCAAGATTACTCTACCCAGCAAGGATCTCATTCAGATCCAATGGAGAAATCAAAAGCTTTACAAACAAGCAAAAGCTAATAAGAGAATTCAGCACCACCAAACCACCTCTACAACAAATGCTAAAGGAACTTCTCTAAATGGGAAACACAGGAGAAGAAAAGGACCTACAAAAACAAACCCAAAACAATTAAGAAAATGCTAATACGAACATACATATCGATAATTGCCTTAAACGTGAATGGATTAAATGCTCCAAGCAAAAGACACAGGCTTGCTGAATGGATACAAAAACAAGACCCATATATATGCTGTCTACAAGAGACCCACTTCAGACCTAGGGACACAAACAGACTGAAAGTGAGGGGATGGAAAAAGATATTCCATCCAAATGGAAATCAAAAGAAAGCTGGAGTAGCAAAACTCACGTCCGATAAAATAGATGGTAAAATAAAGAATGTTACAAAAGACAAGGAAGGACACTACGTAATGATCAAGGGATCAATCCAAGAAAAAGATATAACAATTATAAATATATATGCACCCAACATAGGAGACCTCAATACATAAGGCAAATGCTAACAGCTCTAAAAGAGAATATCGACAGTAACACAATAATAGTGGGGGAATTTTAACACCTCACTTACACCAATGGACAGATCATCCAAACAGAAAAGTAATAAGGAAACACAAGCTTTAAATGACACAATAAACCAGATAGATTTAATTGATATTTATAAGACATTCCATCCAAAAACAGCAGATTACACTTTCTTCTCAAGTGCGCATGGAACATTCTCCAGAACAGATCACATCTTGGGTCACAAATCAAGCCTCAGTAAATTTAAGAAAATTGAAATCATATCAGGCATCTTTTCTGACCACAACGCTATGAGATTAGAAATGAATTACAGGGGAAAAAACGTAAAAAGCACAAACACATGGAGGCTAAACAATACGTTACTAAATAACCGAGAGATCACTGAAGAAATCAGAGAGGAAATCAAAAAATACCTAGAGACAAATGACAAAGAAAACACGACAATCCAAAACCTATGGGATGCAGCAAAAGCAGTTCTAAGAGGGAAGTTTATAGCTATACAAGCCTACCTCAAGAAACAAGAAAAATCTCAAATAAACAATCTAACCTTACACCTAAAGGAACTAGATAAAGAGGAACAAACAAAACCCAAGTTAGCAGAAGGAAAGAAATCATAAAGATCAGAGCAGAAATAAATGAAATAGAAAGAAAGAAAACAATAGCAAATATCAATAAAACTAAAAGCTGGTTCTTTGAGAAGATAAAAAAAATTGATAAACCATTAGCCAGATTCACCAAGAAAAAGAGGGAGAGGACTCAAATCAATAAAATTAGAAATGAAAAAGGAGAAGTTACAACAGACACCGCAGAAATACAAAACATCCTAAGAGACAAGCAACTCTATGACAACAAAATGGACAACCTGGAAGAAATGGACAAATTCTTAGAAAAGTATAACATTCCAAGACTGAACCAGGAAGAAATAGAAAATATGAACAGACCAATCCCAAGTAATGAAATTGAAACTGTGATTAAAAATCTTCCAACAAACAAAAGTCCAGGACCAGATGGCTTCACAGGTGAATTCTATCAAACATTTACACAAGAGCTAACACCCTTCCTTCTCAAACTCTTCCCAAAAATTGCCGAGGAAGGAACACTCCCAAACTCATTCTATGAGGCCAACATCACCCTGATACCAAAACCAGACAAAGATACTACAAAAAAAGAAAATTACACCCCAATATCACTGATGAATATACATGCAAAAATCCTGAACAAAATACTAGCAAACAGAATCCAACAACACATTAAAAGGATCATACACCATGATCAAGTGGGATATAACCCAGGGATGCAAGGATTCTTCAATATATGCAAATCAATCAATACCATATTAACAAATTGAAGAATAATAACCGTATGATCATCTCAATAGATCCAGAAAAAGCTTTTGACAAAATTCAACACCAATTTATAACAAAAACTCTCCAGAAAGTGGGCATAGAGAGAACCTACTTCAACATAATAAAGGCCATATACAACAAACCCACAGCAAACATAATTCTCAATGGTGAAAAACTGAACGCATTTCCTCTAAGATCAGGAACAAGGATGTCCACTTCACCACTATTTTTTTTTTCAGAGTCAAAGAAAATATTTACTATATTCATATCAGCATATATATACAAATATTAAAATTCATTAATAATAAGATACACAGTCTGATTTATTTTGATGACAAAAGATCTGAACAAAAACTTTTAAAGAAGACATGACAATAGCCAATATAGGATGAAAAGATGTTCAACATCATTAGTCATGAGGGAAATGCAAATCAAAGCCCTCATGAAAACCTGAAACCATAAAACTCCTAAAAGAAAACAGGGGGAAATGCTCCTTGACATTGGTCTTGGCAAAAATATTTTTAAGATAGGACACCAAAAGCACAGGCAACAAAAGCAAAAATAAACAAGTGAGACCACATCAAACTAAAAAACTCTACTCTGCAAAGGAAACAATCAATAAAATGAAAAGGCAACCTACAGAATAGGAGAAAACACCCGCAAATCATATATCTGATAAGGGGTTAATATCCAGAACATACCAATAACTCCTAAAACTCAAATAGCCAAAAAACAAATAACCTGATTTTTAAAATGAGCAAAAGATCTGAATAGACATTTTTCCAAAGAAGACACACAAATGGCCAACAGGCCAATGAAAAGGTGCTCAACATCACCAGTCATCAGGGAAATGCAAATCAAAACCAGAATGAAACACTACCCCACACTGGTCAGAATGACTATTATTAAAAAGACAACAGATAACAAACGTTGAGAAGGATGTGGAAAAAAAGGAATCCTTGTACACTGTTGGTGGGAATGCAAATAGGTGCAGCCACCATGGAAAACAGCATGGAGTTTTCTCAAAACATTAAAAATACAATTACTGTATGACCCAGCAATCACACTTCTGGGCATATATACAAAAGAGATGAAAACAGGATCTTGAAGAGATATCTGAACTCCCATGTTCATTGCAGCATTATTCATAATATTGAAGATATGGAAACAACTAAAGTGTTGATTGACAGATGAATGGATAAAGAAAATGTGATACACACACACAAATAGAATAGTATCCAGCCATAAAAACAAAAAGAAATCCTGCCATTTGTGACAACATGGATGAAACTGAAGGACATTTTGCTAAGTGAAATAAGCCAGATACAAAATCACCACTATTACTGAACATAGTTTTGCAAGTCTTAGCCATGGCAATCAGAGAAGAAAAAGAAATAAAAGGAATACAAATTGGAAAGTAAGAAATAAAACTGTCACTGTTTGCAGGTGACATGATACTATACACAGAGAATCCAAAAGACGCCACCAGAAAACTACTAGAGCTAATCAATGAATTTGGTAAAGTTGCAGGATACAAAATTAATGCACAGAAATCTCTTGCATTCCTATACACTAATGATGACAAATCTGAAAGAGAAATTATGGAAACACTCCCATTTACCACTGCAACAAAAACAATAAAATACCTAGGAATAAACCTACCTAGGGAGACAAAAGACCTGTATGCAGAAAATTATAATACACTAATGAAAGAAATTAAAGATGATACCAACAGATGAAGAGATATACCCTGTTCTTGGATTGGAAGAATCAATAATGTGAAAATGACTATACTACCCAAAGCAATCCACAGATTCAATGCAATCCCTATCAAATTACCAATGGCATTTTTTACAGAACTAGAACAAAAAATCTTAAAATTTGTATGGAGACACAAAAGACCCCGAATAGCCAAAGCAGTCTTGAGGGAAAAAAACAGAGCTGGAGGATTCAGACTCCCCGACTTCAGACTATACTACAAAGCTACAGTAATCAAGACAATATGGTACTGGCACAAAAACAGAAATATAGATCAAGGGAACAGGATAGAAAGCCCAGAGATAAACCTACGTACCTATGGTCAACTAATCTATGACAAAGGAGGCAAGGATATACAATGGAGAAAACACAGTCTCTTCAATAAGTGGTGCTCGGAAAACTGGACAGCTACATGTGAAAGAATGAAATTAGAACACTCTCTAACACCATACACAAAAATAAACTCAAAATGGATTCGAGACCTAAATGTAAGACCAGACACTATAAAACTCTTAGAGGAAAACATAGGAAGAACACTCTTTGACATAAATCACAGCAAGATCTTTTTTGAGCCACCTCCTAGAGTAATGGAAAGAAAAACAAAAATAAACAAATGGGACCTAAGGAAACTTCAAAGCTTTTGCACAGCAAAGGAAACCATAAACAAGACGAAAAGACAACCCTCAGAATGGGAGAAAATATTTGCAAATAAACCATCAGACAAAGGATTAATCTCCAAAATATATACACAGCTCATGCAGCTCAAAATTAGAAAAACAAACAACCAAATCCAAAAATGGACAGAAGACCTAAATAGACATTTCTCCAAAGGAGACATACATATGGCCAAGAAGCACATGAAAAGCTGCTCAACATCACTAATTATTAGAGAAATGCAAATCAAAACTACAATGAGGTATCACCTCACACCAGTTAGAATGGGCATCATCAGAAAATCTACAAACAACACATGCTGGAGAGGGTGTGGAGAAAAGGGAACCCTCTTGCACTGTTGGTGGGAAAGTAAATTGATACAGCCACTATGGAGAATAGTATGGAGGTTCCTTAAAAATCTAAAAATAGAATTACCATATGACCCAGCAATCCCACTACTAGGCATATACCCAGAGAAAACCATAATTCAAAAAGACACATGCACCCCGATGTTCATTGCAGCACTATTACAATAGCCAGGTCATGGAAGCAACCTAAATGCCCATCGACAGATGAATGGTAAAGAAGTTGTGGTATATATATACAATGGAATATTACTCAGCCATAAAAAGGAACGAAATTGGGTCATTTGTAGAGACATGGATTCATCTAGAGACTGTCATACAGAGTGAAGTAAGTCAGAAAGAGAAAAACAAATATCGTATATTAACACATATATGTGGAACCTGGAAAATGGTACAGATGAACCGGTTTGCAGAGCAGAAATTGAGACACAGAAATAGAGAAAAACGTATGGACACCAAGGGGGGAAAGTGGCGGGGGCTGTGGGTGGTGGTGTGATGAATTGGGAGACTGGGATTGACATGTATACACTGATGTGTATAAAATGTATGACTAATAAGAAAAAAAAATACAAGGTAGAAGTAAACTCAGCCAAAAATATAAATAAATAAATAAATAAATAAATAAATAATAAATAAATAAATAAATAAATAATGAACATTGCCTTACAAGAGCCCACATTCTAGAAGATGCATATAAAATCCCTGAGCTTAGTCCCAGAGCACACTTTGAAAAAAACAAATAATAATAAATATGGTCTAGAGGATGTTGAAGGTCTATGAGGCATAACTCTTGCCTTTAATATGGCTTTAATCTAGTTTAAAATCTAGGACTAACACATAAATAATAAATTAAGAATACTGCTGCACACTATGTTCTAAACTCCACAAATTCTGCCCAAGATATATAAAAACTGGAAAATGCGGTGTGGAGTAGACTTCCAATGCATGATAGAGGTGAGAATGAGTCGGGCTTCAGTAAGACTAGTAAGTTTTGCAGAGGCAGCAGTAAGGGAAGCTGATATTCCTGGATGGGAAAAAAACTTAAGCAAAGTGATAACTAGAGCAGTGTTGTTGATAGAACTTTCTGTCACAATGGAAATATTTTATATCTGTGCTATTCAACACAGTAGCCCCTGACCACATGTTGCTATGACACATTTGACATGTGGCCAGTGTGACTGAGGAACTGAAATGTCAATTTATCTCATTTTAATCAATTTAAACTTAAATAATTTAAATTTTGTGGCCAGTGGCTACCATATTGTATGGCATATGCCCAAAGGACTTGGGGAAGACCAATCTTGATTTTTTTTCTATTACTTTCAGTGATGTCATCCAAGCTCAGTTATATTAAGACTACTTTACCCGAACTATCCACTCCAAAGTATAAAACAAAACAGACTGTCAAAATAGAGTCTTTCCCTGTAACATAATTCCAGGTTGATTTCATGAGCTGCCAAAGCTTATTCTTTTTGCACATCCTCACCTTGGGTTTACCTGAACCAATGGTTTCTCCTTTCAAAGGACTGTTGTTTTCTATAAAATCCACAGAAAAAAGTGGAATTTTTTAAGCCAGCAATGAAGAAGAAAATGATGGAAGGTACATTTACCAGAAAGCTTTTAGTATGCATCAGTTTCCTTGGTTACAGGTAATAGAGAAAATGGGGAGGGGCAAAAACATTTGAAGCACAAAATGCTGGAACAAGAGACCAAAGAATTCAAAGCTCAGAGTAACATTTAGGTCACTAGCAAAGCAAAGTGGAAAAAATGAGGCAATTATCCTGGTAGTCCAAGGCAAAATGAAATTTTTCACCTGGAATTAGCCAGATAATTCCAAATGAAAGGACTTTTTTTTTTTTGGTTGTTGTTTTTCACTGAGTTAAGCTGATAATTGCCAGGGTTTATTTTCTCAATGTACCTTTCAGTATAGCTATAGATAAGAAAAGTTATAGATAAGACTCCAGCTCCTAATAGGCAGACAGACCTATTAGGAGCTGGAGTCTGCCTGTGATGTTTATGATGGAATCCGTATCTCCTGAGGAACTAAATCAGGCCAGATAGGAAAATCAGAAAAGAATGGAGTACACCTGAATCCAGAAGCCCTGAGGAATATAAGATGAGATAGCTATTTTTTTTTTTTTTTGAAGAAACTTTCAATGATGCTTCATACCCAGGTGTCAACCCTGGGTTTAGGAAAGCATGAGTGGGGAGGGAGGAAGTTGTAATTCTGGGAGTAGTAGCAGCTCCACGCTCCTTACGGCGCAGGCTCTTCTGTTGTGGCTTGTTCTATTTCTCTCACAGTAGGCCTATAAGTCTCAACAGATGCCCTGATGCAGGAAAGTGTCCCTGAGGGGAAAGTGTATTCATTAGACTAGTTAGTGAGGGGGAGAAATAAACCAAACAGCGGAAAGAAATTCCAGAATCATCAGTTTAGTGTATTGCCTAGGATTCTAAATATTGCCTCTCTGCCCAGACCCAGCAGATATAGAAAATCAGAGTAGGAGCTCTAGGATATTATACTAGGGGAAACTCTCAAGTGATGAATTAACCTCAGTATAGAACAGGCAGCTGAGACGGACTTTGCCCTCTAGCAGGTTAAAAGGAAAGAACAATGTAGCAAGGCTCTCCAAGTGTACATCAGCCACAAAAGAATCCCTCATGCTGTTCAGCACATTGTGCTGGAGCAGTCAGATTTCCAGAAATAGACTCACCCAAATCCCCTTTTTGTATTTCCCAGAGCTGAACCTGAACTTTCCAGGGGCTTGGCTTGGCTTTTATTTTTTACTCTTCTTTTCATAGATGATTGAATTTCCTAGTGTTGCTTTCAGATCAGATGTTATTTTGAGCACAACTCAAAGGGAGCCATCCATAGACATTGAGAAGCAGTAGGTGGCAGAAAAGTTCAGCTTCATTCCTGATTAAGCAAAGAAACACATCAGGAGGTGTAGGAGAGGGGAAAACACTAAAGGCTCCAAGGTCATTGAAAAGTACAAGTATTTGACGACATAGGATGATGCTGGCTGATGCCCAAAGTCTACTAGGAGGGTGGGAGGGAGGGAGATGCAAGAGGGAAGAGATATGGGAACATATGTATATGTATAACGGATTCACTTTGTTATAAAGCAGAAACTAACACACCATTGTAAAGCAATTATACTCCAATAAAGATGTTTAAAAAAAAAAAAGACGCATTTACAGTTTTTAAAATTCCATAGCTATTGTTCACATTTGCTACCATCACCAACAACAACTTATTTAATCACTACACCTTGAAATTTAAATGTTTAACAATAGACACTATAAAAAGTCACAGTGGAAAAACATCATTTGATGTAATAAAGGAATGTTGGTGGTTAAAACCTGAGTTAATCTTCTCCCAATAGCATAGCAATCCTAGCTCATAAATCACCCTCAAACCTCTTCCCTCCCTCTCTCTGTCCTCCTTCATGTCCTTCCTCTCACCTGCCAGGAGATATTTGTTGAGCCCCGATGCCCTGTGCAAAACCATCTGCCTAACTGTCTCATTTAATTTTCATAATTACACTATGAGGGAAAATTGGGGCTTAGGCAGATAAATAGCTTGCAGATAGATCATAATCGGATCTGATTACAAAGTTTACATTCAAAAGCTTTCTATTTGACCACAAGGAGAGAGGAGCATTTATTTTAAATTCAATGTTTGAAGAGTTGGATGTAAGAAACTAAGGAGGAAAATGCTGGTACATCCAGTGACTTATCCACACTAAAACACTCCAAGTCATTATTATCTCACCATTGGTTCCAAGGAGTATTGGGAAAACAATATAATTTTAATGTACCCCCCAGGGACTAAATAACAAAATGTGTTGGTGTCTGAGCCTGCTGAAGTGGAGCTGAAACTATTTTTTGTCATCCTTTCCTTCTTTGAAAGTCTAATTCACCAGTAACCACCTGGGACAGTGCCCCCACACACTTGAGCATCACTTCTCAGCTGTGCTCCTCCCCTCCGAGCTCCTAAGCTGGATCTCTGGCAAAGACCCTGTGCTTAAGGGAAAAATAACAACAGCAACAACAACAAAAGAAAAAAACCACAGCAGCCCCCACACACATCCATTTCACAGGGCTAAAATCAAATGAGGTGAATAACAGAGCATGGGCTTCATATAGTCAGAGACCTAGAGTTTTTTAAATATATCTACATATATTCGTCTACTTTTATGTTCCAGTAAAAACATTTGAGGTCTCACTGAAGATGTCTTAAAACAAGTGGGAAAGTATTTAAGCCCAAACTAGGTACCTACTTTGTTGTCATACCCTGCCTCAGCTTCCAGAAAAACTTGTAGAGATTAAATTTACTAGAAACTTAAGCTCCACAATTCTCTTCGACATTTCTTGGTAGCAAGGTGGTAGAATCAAGATTAAAGAAGACAATTCTCTTGTTCTGAACCACTCTTTAAAGATAAAATATGACATCAAAATGCTATTATCCAAGGGATGGGGAGAAATTTGTGGACGATTTTTATCTTTATCATTTTTACTGATCTCTATTTTCTATTTTAAATGACTGCCATATATATTTTAAAGGTTGTTTTATAAGAAAGGGAAGTTAAAGCCTGCATGTAAGAAAATAAACAAGAAGAAATCTGATATATAACTAAAATTTTAGCAAGAGCTGGGGAAAATTTTTTTAAGGCTTCATTGGGTCTACGTAGCTCTCAGGCTCCTTTGCGTCCATATAGTTCTCAGGCTCCTTTGCCTTTAGGAATTCAATGCTCAGGCATTAATAAAACGTAGTGGAAATCCCTCTGGAGCAGAAGGCAGACTATCTGGATTCTAAACCCCAACACGTCCACCCAGTGGCGGGATTACTTTGGGCAGATATTTAACTTCTCCAACTCTTGATGCAAGTTTAGAAAAGGAAAGATAAACCAGATACACTCTAAAGAACTCTTAGAGTCCTAACTGCTCAAAATCCAATGAAATACACTGTATTTAAGCTGTAATGAATGTTGCTTTTGGAGGTAATTAGATATCTTTGAGGGAATTGCAAGATGATAAATGGATGCCTATTTCTCCCAAAGGATATTATTCCCCCATCTGTCAATTCCCTTGAGCCAAGATAATAATCATTAGTCCTTTCCTGAACTTGTTCTTGTCTCTTTTATTGCACATATAATTTGAAAATGATGTACATTCCCCTATCCCTTGCTGGTAACAAGACACATATTATTCTGTCCTCTCACCATCTCTACAGTCAAAAAGTCATCACCCTTCACCTGATGGGAAACACCACAGAATCTCAAAAGAACTCAAAAACTGAGTGGTTAGATGGAATATCATAAATACTATAATGGCAAATACCTGGGGGAGGGCATTTGTTTCTTCGTTTTGTTTTGTTTTTATTTCCATTACTCTAGGAGGTGGGTCAAAAACGACCTTGCTGTGATTTATGTCAAAGACTGTTCCTCCTATGTTTTCCTCTAAGACTTTTACAGTGTCTGGGCTTCCATTTAGGTCTTTAATCCATTTTGAGTTTATTTTTGTGTATGGTGTTAGGGAGTGTTCTAATTTCATTCTTTTATATGCAGTTGTCCAGTTTTCCCAGCACCACTTATTGAAGAGACTGTCTTTTCTCCATTGTATATCCTTGCCTCCTTTGTCATAGATTAGTTGACCATAGGTGCAAGGGTTTATCTCTGGGCTTTCTATCTTGTTCCATTGATCTATATTTCAGTTTTTGTGCCAGTACCATACTGTCTTAATTACTGTAGCTCTGTAGTACAGTCTGAAGTCAGGGAGTCTGATTCCTCCAGCTCTGTTTTTTTCCCTCAAGATTGCTTTGGTTATTCTGGGTCTTTTGTGTCTCCATACAAATTTTAAGATTTTTTTGTTCCAGTTCTGTAAAAACTGCCATTGGTAATTTGACAGGGATTGCATTGACTCTGAAGATTGCTTTAGGTAGTATAGTCATTTTCACAATATTGATGCTTCCAATCCAAGAACATGGTGTATCTGTCCATCTGTTTGTGCCATCTTTGATTTCTTTCATCAGTGTCTTATAGTTTTCTGAGTACAGGTTTTTTACCTCCTTAGGTAGGTTTATATCTAGGTATTTTACTCTTTTTCTTGCAATGGTGAATGGAACTGTTTCCTTAATTTGCCTTTCTAATCTTTTCTTGTTAATGTTTAGGAATGCCAGAGAATTCTGTGCATTAATTTTGTATCCTACAAACTTACCAAATTCACTGATTAGTTCTAGTAGTTTTCTGGTGGCATCTTTAGGGTTTTTTATATATAGTATCAGGTCACCTGCAAACAGTGACAGTTTTACTTCTTCTTTTCCAAATTGTTTTCCTTTTATTTCTTTTTCTTCTCTGATTGCCATGGCTAGGACTTCCAAAACTATGTTGAATTACAGTGGTGAGAGAGGACATCCCTGTCTTGTTCCTGATCTTAGAGGAAATGCTTTGTTTTTCACCATTGAGAATGATGTCTGATGTGGGTTTGTTGTATATGGCCTTTATTATGTTGAGGTAGGTTCCGTCTATGCCCATTTTCTGGAGAGTTTTTGTCATAAATGGGTGTTGAATTTTGTCAAAAGCTTTATCTGCATTTACTGAGATGATCATATGGTTTTTATTCTTCAATTTGTTAATATGGTATATCACATTGATTGATTTGCATATATTGAAGAATCCTTGCATCCCTGGGTTATATCCCACTTGATCATGGTGTGTGATCCTTTTAATGTGTTGTCGGATTCTGTTTGCTAGTATTTTGTTGAGGATTTTTGCATCTATATTCATCAGTAATATTGGTCTGTAATTTTCTTTTTTTGTAGTATCTCTGTCTGGTGTTGCTATCAGGGTGATGGTGGCCTCGTATAATGACTTCAGGAGTGTTCCTTCCTCTGAAGTTTTTTTGGAAGAGTTTGAGAAGGATGGGTGTTAGCTATTCTCTAAATGTTTGATAGAATTCACCTGTGAAGCCATCTGGTCCTGGACTTTCGTTTGTTGGAAGATTTTTAATCACATTTCCATTTCATTACTTGTGATTGTCTGTTCGTATTTTCTATTGCTTCCTGGTTCAGTGTTGGAAGGTCACAGCTTTCTAAGAATTTGTCCATTTCTTCCAGGTTGTCCATTTTATTGGCATAGAGTTGCTTGTAGTAGTCTCTTTGGATGCTTTGTATTTCTGCAGTGTCCATTGTAATTTCTCCTATTTTCATTTCTAATTTTATTGATTTGAGTCCTCTCCCTCTTTTTCATGATGAGTCTGGCTAATGGTTTTTCAATTTTGTTTATCTTCTCAAAGAACCACCTTTTTGCTTTATTGATCTTTGCTATTCTTTTCTTTGTTTCTATTTCATTTATTTCTGCTCTGATCTTTATGATTTCTTTCCTTCTACTAACTTTGGGTTTTGTTTGTTCTTCTTTCTCTAGTTCCTTTAGGTGTAACGCTAGACAGTTTATTTGAGATTTTCCTCGTTTCTTGAGGTAGGATTGTATTGCTATAAACTTCCCTCTTAAAACTGCTTTTGCTGCATTCCATAGGTTTTGGATCATCGTGTTTTCATTGTCATTTGTCTCTAGGTATTTTTTGATTTCCGCTTTGATTTCTTCAGTGATCTCTTGGTTATATAGTAATGTACTGTTTAGTCTCCATGTGTTTGGTTTTTCTTTAATTTTTTCCCCTGTAATTGGTTTCTAATCTCATAGTGTTGTGGACAGAAAAGATGCTTGATATGTTTTCAATTTTCTTAAATTTATGGAGGCTTGATTTGTGACCCAAGATGTGATCTATTCTGGAGAATGTTCCGTGTGCACTTGAGAAGAAAGTATAATCTGCTGTTTTCCGATGGAATGTCCTATAAATATCAATTAAATCTATCTGGTCTATAGTGTCATTTAAAGCTCGTGTTTCCTTATTAATTTTATGTCTGGATGATCTGTCCATTGGTGTAAGTAAGGTGTTAAAACGTCCCCTATTATTACTGTGTTACTGTCAATTTCCTCTTTTATAGTTATTAGCATTTGCCTTAGGTATTGAGGTCTCCTCTGTTGGGTGCATATCTGTTTATAATTGTTATATGTTCTTCTTGGATTGATCTCTTGATCATTAGGTAGTGTCCTTCCTTGTCTCTTGTAACAGTCTTTATTTTAAAGTCTATTTTATCTGACATGAGTATGCTATTCCAGCTTTCTTTTAATTTCCATTTGCATGGACTATCTTTTTCCATCCCCTCACTTTCAGTCTGTATGTGTCTCTAGGTCTGAAGTGGGTCTCTTGTAGACAACATATATATGGGTCTTGTTTTTGTATCCATTCAGTGAGCCTCTGTCTTTTGGTTGGAGCATTTAATCCATTCACATTTAAGGTAATTATCGATGTGTATGTTCCTATTACCATTTTCTTAATTGTTTTGAGTTTGTTTTCATAGATCCTTTTCTTCTCTCATGTTTCCCACTTAGAGAAGTACCTTTAGCATTTGTTGTAGAGCTGGTTTGGTGGTGCTGAATTCTCTTAGCTTTTGCTTGTCTGTAAAGCTTTTCATTTCTCTGTCGAATCTGAATGAGATCCTTGCCTGGTAATCTTGGTTGCAGGTTCTTCCCTTTCATCACTTTAAATATATCATGCCACTCTCTTCTGGCTTGTAGAGTTTCTGCTGAGAAATCAGCTGCTAACCTTATGGGACTTCCTTGGTATGTTATTTATCATTTTTCCCTTCTTGCTTTTAATAATTTTTCTTCATCTTTAATTTTTGTCAATTTGCTTACTATGTGTCTCAGCGTGTTTCTCCTTGGGTTTATCCTGTATGGGACTCTCTATGCTTCCTGGACTTGGGTGGCTCTTTCGTTTCCCATGTTAGGGAAGTTTTTGACTATAATCACTTCAAATATTTTCTCTGGTCCTTTCTCTCTCTCTTCTCCTTCTGGGACCCCTATAATGCGAATGTTGGTGCATTTAATGTTGTCCCAGAGGTCTCTTAGGCTGTCTTCATTCCTTCTCATTCTTTTTTCTTTATTCTGTTCCATGGCAGTGAATTCCACCATTCTGTCTTCCAGGTCACTTATCCGTTCTTCTGCCTCAGTTATTCTGCTATTGATTCCTTCTATTGTGTTTTTCATTTCAGTTACTGTATTGTTCATCTCTGTTCGTTTGTTCTTTAATTCTTCTGGTGTTTGTTCTTTAATTCTTCTAGGTGTTTGTTAAACATTTCTTTCATCTTCTCAGTCTTTGCCTCTATTCTTTTTCCGAGGTCCTGGATCATCTTCACTATCATTCTTCTGAATTCTTTTTCTGGAAGGTTGCCTATCTCCACTTCATTTAGTTGTTTTTCTGGGGTTTTACCTTGTTCCTTCATCTGGTACATAGTCCTCTCCTTTTTCATTTTGTCCGTCTTTCTATGAATGTGGTGTTTGTTCCACAGGCTACAGGATTGTAGTTATTCTTGCTTCTGCTGTCTCAAGGGCATTTCCATATAGGCTGGCCAGAAAAGAATTCTTTGAGGAAGAGAGATTTGAATTAAGATGTGTTGGATAAGGAACTGGACATGAGAAAAGCAAAGAAAGAGCTTCCCTAGAGAAAGGAACAGCACGAACAAAGGCCCTGAGATGAGAAAGAGATTGTCATAGCCCAGGAACTCAGAGAAGACCACTGTCATCAATTGGGGAGAGAAGTACACAGAACAGGCTTGGAGAGTCAGCAAGCCTGGTTCATCCAACATACTGTAGGCTGTGCTAAGGTGTGCTGCTAAGAGCCGCAGAAGCCATGCAGAGAGGCATGACATGATCTACTCTGTGTCGTTGGAAGAAAAAGGCATCTGGCTGCTGTATGGAAAATAGATGTTGGGAGGGTGGTTTGGCAAGAGCAAAAGTGAGGAAAACTGTGGAAAGAGTACTCCAGTAGTTCAGAGAACAGTTGGCTGGACCATGATGATGGCAATGCAGATGGGGAAAGTGGATGGGTTTGAGATACATGTTGGAAAAGAAACAACAGAACTTGTTAATGTATAAGATGTGATGGGAGGCAGGGGTAGTTGAGAGAAGCAATAATGACCCCTCCCTCAGGTTCTGGCTCAAGTAACAAAGACATGGGGAAGTTTAATGCAATGAGAAACACTAGGAGAAAACCAAGTTTGTGTTGTGAAAGCAAGACTACCTGCGTACAGATGATATTTAAACAATGGGAACAGATGGGTTCATCTTGGCAGAGAATATGGACAAAAGAGGGTAGAGGACATGGGACCAATACAAGGGATTACAATATTTAAAACAGAGAGTGAGGAGGAACAAAGAGGTAAAAGGAAACCAAGAGAGGGTGCTTCCCCAAGAGTAGAGAATTTTCAAGAGGGAAAAGTAGAGAACTGGGCCTAATGCTACTCAGAAGTTTGGTAAAGTGAGACCTGAAAAGTGACCATTGCAAGTGGCAATATGGAAGTCATCAGTGACCATAACAAAAGCCATTTTTCACCTTTTAAGTACGTCTTTAATGGCATGCTAGGAAATCAGCTTCATTGTAAAGAGGAATAAGTGGGAGATGAGAAAGCAAAGGCAACACACAAATACAATTCTTTTATCTCTTTTTAATTTTTGAATAGGAACTATATTAATATAACACAAAAGTAAAGGTTACAAAAGAGTATGCAAGGAAAACCTCCTTCCCACATGTGAGGCTAAGCCCCACTCTTCTTTCTGAGATATTCTACACATATGTAAGCAGCATGCTTGTCTTTTTTGTTTCCTTTCTACACAGATGACACTATATACACAGTTCTGAGTCTTCCTTTTCTCACTTAAAAATCTCTTAGGGAGATGCATATAAAGGAAAATATTTCAAAGGACATTTTAGACTCTCGATTCTCATTCATCAAACCAGCCACTCCAAATGTGAAATTATCATCTACCAGGATGCAATCAAAGTCTCGTGGCAGCCTACAATGCAGACATGTAAAGAAGTCATGACCTGTGATTGACATCATCCTGACCACACTAATGAAAAAACAGCCATGTTTAATTGTCCAGTGTTCTATTAATGGTTCTCAAGCACACCTTCAACAAAATTAGTGTTCATAATTTTGATCCTAAAGTATCCTAAGCTGTCTCATGCATCTTCAGAGCAAAATTAAATATGCTATTTGATATAGCTTAATGTTTTATTTAAATGCTTTGAACATCTACAAGTCAAAGAGGTTAATATACAACTTATCCAATAATATCATGTCATGGACATTATATATGAGAACTGTCTGTTAAATAGCATATTTGATTAAGCAGAGTATCTCTTTTCATAACTAGAAAAGAAAAAATAAAAATACAATTTTATGTATGAAAACTGTGACAATATTAAAATATAGCCCCAATTTTTTGGTACTGCTCCCCTCAAAAGGAAAGGATATATGTTTACTCTCCCCGTATCTGCATGGGTTTCTGCTTGCCCTGACCAATAAAGTATGGTGACTCATCGATAAGTTTTTAATGTCTATATTTACTTCTTTGTTTGAAAGCAAACACAACGTTTCTGGATTAGAGGCAGTCTATCATTACCTACAGCAATAACCACACCCCGTGCTCCCCCTTTAGAGCAATGTGATTCACACCAGATGGTTACACCTACCTTCACCATCTGAGGAGGACGGCCTCCTCACAACTGTGATTTCTGAGCTGGGTTGTGAAAATCCAAGCCAGAATGCTCGAATTTTGATCCCTGAGCCACCACCATATATGAGTCCAACTACCCTCCTTGTGCCATGCTGTGAAGAAGCCAGGCCACATAGAAATGCCTTGTGTAGGCACACCTGCTGTGGTCCTCGTCTTGAGTCACTCCAGCCTAGGCACCAGGCAGATGAGGGAACAAGCCTTCAGAGAAGCCCAACCACCATCTGTCCAGCCACTTTCAGCCTTTTAGACTTTCCATCTGAGGCCCAAAGCATAGAGGACCAGAGACAATCTAACTCCACTAAGCCCTGTCAGAATTCCTGACTACAGAATCCAAGAGCAAAATAAAAATGGTTGTTTTAAGCTGCTCAGTTTTGGAGGAATTTTTAAATGCAGAAATAGCAACTGAAATAGCAGTGTTTTAAACAAGCAAGTCAGTGATACACATATAGCAGTAAGATACCTTTACATCACTACACCACTATCAGTAAAATTGTGGTGGGATTTTTAAAACAAGTAAAGACACAGAATCTTTACTCTTAGACTCTAGAAAAGATGGTTTATAGGGACAACTATTCAGAACAAGTGGACATGGCAATGTTATTAATGACAGCACAATTGTAGGCACCCTTCCCAAAAGACAGTGTTTTTTGGTTGGAATTTGTGAGAAATAAAAAAAAGTTGTGAAAATTAGAAAATGTAAAGCTGCTTTCTTCATTGGGAAAATAGTGATGACATGCGCTTTCTGATCTCTAATCAAACATTCTTCCCTTCTTTGTGAGGGTAGCAGTAAGAAGACAAACACTCTATAAATTATTGGGCAACTGATGAGATGTTTTTATGACCATTTAAAATAAAAATGTGTAGTATATTAGCAAGTGCATGTTACAGAAAAATTGAGTAGGAATATATTAGCGAAAATCAATTCAAAGCACGATTATAACATACATATCAATAATTACCTTAAATGTAAAGGGATTAAATGCTCCAACCAAAAGACATAGACTGGCTGAATGAATACAAAAACAAGACCCATATATATGCTGTCTACAAGAGACCCACTTCAGACCCTGGGACACATACAGACTGAAAGTGAGGGGATGGAAAAATATACTCCATACAAATGGAAATCAAAAGAAAGCTGGAGTAGCAATACTCATATCAGACAAAATAGACTTTAAAATAAAGACTAGTACAAGAGACAAAGAAAGACACTACATAATGATCAAGGGATTAATACAAGAAGAAGATATAACCATTGTAAATATTTATGCATCCAACATAGTAGCCTCTCAATACATAAGGCAAAGGCAAACAGCCATAAAAAAGGGAAATTGACAGTAACACAATAATAGTAGGGGACTTTAACGCCCCACTTTCACCAATGGACAGATCATATAAAATGAAAATAAATAAGGAAACACAAGCTTTAAAAGGCACATTAGGGGGCTTCCCTGGTGGTTCAGTGGTTAATAATCCACCTGCCAATGCAGAGAACACGGGTTCGAGCCCTGGGACAGGAAGATCCCACATGCTGTGGAGCAACTAAACCCGTGTGCCACAACTACTGAGCCTGCACTCTAGAGACCACAAGCCACAACTACTGAGCCTTCATGCCTCAACTACTGAAGCCCACATGCCTAGAGCCCGTGCTCTGCAACAAGAGAAGCCACCACAATGAGAAGCCTGCGCACCGCAATGAAGAGTAACCCTTACTTGCTGCAACTAGAGAAAGCCTGTGCGCAGCAATGAAGACCCAACACAGCCAAAAAAACCAAAAAAAAAGACACATTAGACCAGACAGACTTAACTGATATTTATAAGACATTCCATCCAAAAACAACAAACTACACTATCTTCTCAAGTGCTCATGGAACATTCTCCAGGGTACATCATATCTTGGGTCACAAATCAAGCCTCGGTAAATTTAGGAAAATTGAAATCGTATCAAGTATCTTTTCTGACCACAAAGCTATGAGACTAGGTATCAATTAAAGGAAAAAAAAACTATAAAAAATACAAACACAGGGAGGCTAAACAATATGCTACTAAATAACCAAAAGATCACTGAGGAAATCAAAAAATACCGAGAAACAAATGACACTGAAAACACGACAACCTAAAATCTATGGGATGCAGCAAAATCAGTTCTAAGAGGGAAGTTTACAGCAATACAATCCTACCTCAAGAAACAAGAAAAATCTCCAATAAACAATCTAAGCTTACACCCAAAGGATCCAGAGAAAGAACAAACAAAACTCAAAGTTAGCAGAAGGAAAGAAATCATAAAGATCAGATCAGAAATAAATGAAAAAGAAATGAAGGAAACAATAGCAAAGATGAATAAAACTAAAAGCTGGTTCTTTGAAAAGATAAACAAAATTGACAAACCATTATCCAGACTCATCAAGAAAAAAAGTGAGAAGACTCAAATCAACAGAATTAGAAATGAAAAAGAAGAAGTTACAACAGACACTGCAGAAACACAAGGGATCATGAGAGACTAGTATAAGCAAGTATATGCCAATAAAAGGGACAACCTGGAAGAAATCGGCAAATTCTTAGAAAAGTACAAATTCCAAGACTGAACCAGGAAGAAACAGAAAATATGAACAGACCAGTCACAAGCACTGAAATTGAAACTGTGATTAAAAATCTTCCAATAACAAAAGCCCAGGACCAGATGGCTTTCCTTCACAGGTGAATTCTATCAAACATTTAGAGAAGAGCTAACACTTATTCTTCACAAACTCTTCCAAAACATAGCAGAGGGAGGAACACTCCCAAACTCATTCTATGAGGCTCAAAATCACCTGATACTAAAACCAGACAAAGATGTCACCAAAAAAGAAAACTACAGACAAATATCACTGATGAACATAGATGCAAAAATCCTCAACAAAATACTAGCAAACAGAATCCAACAGCACATTAAAAGGATCATACACCATGATCAAGTGGGGTTTATCCCAGAAAGGCAAGGATTCTTCAATATACACAAATCAATCAATGTGATAAACCGTGTTAACAAACTGAAGAGTAAAAACCATATGATAATCTCAACAGATGAAGAAAAAGCTTTCAACAAAATTCAACACCCATTTAAGATAAAAGCTCTCCAGAAAGTGGGCATAAACCTACTTCAACATAATAAAGGCCATATATGACAAACCCAAAGCCAACATCCTTCCCAATGGTGAAAAACTGAAACAATTTCCACTAAGATCAGGAACAAGACAAGGTTGCCCACTCTCACCACTTTATTCAACATTATTTTGGAAGTTTTAGCCACAGCAATCAGAGAAGAAAAAGAAATAAAAGGAATCCAAATCAGAAGAGAAGTAAAACTGTCACTGTTTGCAGATGACATGATACTATACATTGAGAATCCTAAAGATGCTACCAAACTACTAGAGCAAATCAGTGAATTTGGTAAAGTAGCAGGATACAAAATTAATGCACAGAAATCTCTTGCATTCCTATACACTAACGACAAATAATCTGAAAGAGAAATTAAGGAAACAACCCCATTTACCACTGCAACAAAAAGAATAAAATAACTAGGAATAAACCTTCCTAAGGAGACAAAAGACCTGTATGCAGAAAACTATAAGACACTGATGAAAGAAATTAAAGATGATACAAACAGATGGAGAGATATACCATGTTCCTGGATTGGAAGAATCAGCACTGAAAATGGCTATACTACCCAAAGCAATCTATAGATTCAATGCAATCCCTATCAAGCTACAAATGGCATTTTTCACAGACCTAGAACAAAAGAGTTTACAATTTGTATGGAAACACAAAAGACCCTGAATAGCCAAAGCAATCTTGAAAAAGAAAAACGGAGCAGGAGGAATCAGGCTCCCCAACTTCAAACTATATTACAAAGCTACAGTAATGAAGACAGTATGATACTGGCAAAGAAACAAAAATACAGATCAAAGGAATAGGATGGAAAGCCCAGAGATAAACCCATGCACCTATGGTCACCTTATCTTTGACAAAGGAGGCAAAATATACAATGGAGAGAAGACAGCCTCTTCAAACAGAAATATAGATCAATGGAAGAGGATAGAAGGACCAGAGATAAACCCATGCACATATGGTCACCCTATTTTTGATACAGGAGGCAAGAGTATACAAGGCAGAAAAGACAGCCTCTTCAATAAGTGGTGCTGAGAAAACTGGACAGCTACATGTAAAAGAATGAAATTAGAACACTCCCTAACACCATACACAAAAATAAACTCAAAATGGATTAAAGACCTAAATGTAAGGCCAGACACTATAAACTTCTTAGAGGAAAACATAGGCAGAACACTCAATGACATAAATCACAGCAAGATCGTTTTTGAACCATCTCCTGGAGAACTGGAGATAAAAACAAAAGTAAACAAATGGGACCTAATGAAACTTAAAAGCTCTTGCACAGCAAAGGAAACCATAAACAAGATGAAAAGACAACCCTCAGAACAGAAGAAAATATTTGCAAACGAAACAACTGACAAAGGAGTAACCTCCAAAATATACAAGAGGCTCATGCAGCTCAATATCAAAAGAACAAACAACCCAATCCAAAAATGGGCAAAAGACCTAAATAGCCATTTCTCCAAAGAAGATACACAGAATGCCAACAAACACGTAACAGGATGCTCAACATCACTAATCATTAGAGAAATACAAATCAAAACCACAATGAGGTATCACTTCACACCAGTCAGAATGGCCATCATCAAAAAAATCTACAAACAAAAAATGCTGGAGAGGGTGTGGAGAAAAGGGAACCTTCTTGCACTGTTGGTGGGAATGTAAATTGATACAGCCACTGTGAAGAACAAATGGAGGTTCCTTAAAAAACTAAAAGTAGAATTACCATATGACCCAGCAATCCCACTCCTGGGCATATACCCTGAGAAAACCATAATTCCAAAACAGTCATGTACCACAATGTTCATTGCAGCACTATTTACAATAGCCAAGACATGGAAGCAACCTAAGTGTCCATCAACAGATGAATGGATAAAGAAGACGTGGCACATATATACAATGGAATATTACTCGGCCATAAAAAGAAACAAAATTTTGTTATTTGTAGTGAGGTGGATGGATCTAGAGTCTGTCATACACAGTGAAGTAACTCAGAAAGAGAAACACAAATACCATATGCTAATACGTATATATGGAATCTAACAACAACAACAAAAAAAGGTTCTGAAGAGCCTAGGGGCTGGACAGGAATAAAGACGCAAAGGTAGAGAACAGACTTGATGACCTGGGGAGTAGGAAGGGTAAGCTGGGATGAAGTGAAAGAGTAGCACTGACATATATACACTACCAAATGTAAAATAGCTAGCTAGTTGGAAGCAGCTGCATAGCCCAGGGAGATCAGCTCGGTGCTTTGTGACCACCTAGAGGGGTGGGATAGGGAGGGTGGGAGAGAGACACAGAGGGAGGGGATATGGGTATATGTGTATACATATAACTGATTCACTTTGCTATACAGCAGAAATTAACACAACATTGTAAAGCAATTATACCCCAATAAAAATTTTTTTAGAACCCCATGATTATAAATCTCCTAAATTATCAGTTGATAATATTTTGTTGATATATTGCCAAGGGACAAAAGCAGAGGTTTTCAAAATACATACATACTTAAACATACACATAATATATATATATAATATTTAATAACATAAAACTACATAATAAATCTTATATGCTTATATAAAATATATATATAAATATGAATATATATATGCATGCATATACATAAAAATATGGCCGGGAAGAAATAGACCAAAATATTATTGATACTCTCTTGGTTCTGGTATTACCAGTGATTATTTTATTCTACTTTTGTAAGAAGGAAAAAGAAACATTTTTTTAATTTATTTTATTTTTATTTTCTAAATTTTTATTGAAATATATTTGATTTATAAAGTTGTGTTATTTCAGGTATACAGCAATGTGATGCATTTATACATATATATATTTTTTCACATTCTCTTCCATTATAGGTTATTACAAGATATTGAGTATACTTCCCTGTGCTATACAGTAGGCCCTTGTTGGTTATCTATTTTATCTGTGAGTCTATTTCTGTTTTGTAAATAAGTTCATTTGTATCATTTTTTTTAGATTCCACACATAAGCGATATCATATATTTGTCTTTCTCTGACTTACTTCACTTAGTATGATAACCTCTAGGCCCATCCATGTTGCTGCAAATGGCGTTATTTCATTCTGTTTTATGGCTGAGCAATATTCCATTGGATATATATATATACCACACCTTTATCCATTCATCTGTCAATGGACACTTACACTGCTTCCATATCTTGGCTGTTGTAAATAGTGATGCTATGAACATTGCGGTGCATGTATCTTTTTGAACTATGATTTCCTCCAGATATATGCCCAGGAGTGGGATTGCAGGATCATATGGTAGCTCTATTTTAAGTTTTCTGAGGAATCTCCATACTGTTTTCCATACTGGTTGCACCAACTTACATTCCCACCAACAGTGTAAGAGGGTTTCCTTTTCTCCACACCCTCTGCAGCATTTATTATTTGTAGATTTTTTGATGTTGGCCATTCTACCCGGTGTGAGGTGATACTTCATTGTATTTTTGATTTGCATTTCTCTTATAAGCAGTGACGTTGAGCATCTTTTCATGTGCTTTTTGGTCATCTGTATGTCTTTTTTGGAGAAATGTCTTTTTAGATATTCTGCCTATTTTTTGATTGGGTTGCTTTTTTCTTTGATATTGAGCTGTATGAGCTATTTGTATATTTTGGAGTTTAATCTCTTGTTAGTCACATCATTTGCAAATATTTTCTCCCATTCTGCAGGTTGTCTTTTCATTTTGTTTACAGTTTCCTTTGCTGTGCAAAAGCTTTTAAGTTTAATTAGGTCCCATTTGTTTTTTGTTGTTGCTGTTGTTTTGTTTTTATTTCCATTACTCTAAGAGACGGATCTAAAAACATACTGCTGCGATTTATGTCAAAGAGTGTTCTGCCTATGTTTTCCTCTAATAGTTTTATAGTATCTGGTCTTACATTTAGGTCTTTAATCTATTTTGAGTTTATTTTTGTGTATGGTGTTAGAGAATATTCTAATTTCATTCTTTTACATGTAGCTGTCCAGTTTTCCCAGCACCACTTATTGAAGAGACCGTCTTTTCTCCATTGTACATTCTTGCCTCCTTTGTCGTATATTAACTGACCATATGTGTGGGGGTTTATTTCTAGGCTCTCTATCCTGTTCCACTGATCTATATTTCTGGTTTTGTCCATAATGTTTGTCCAACAGTACCATACTGTTTTGATGACTACAGCTTTGTAGTGTAGTCTGAAGTCAGGTAGCCTGATTCCTCCAGCTCCATTTTTCTTTCTCACAATTGCTTTGGCTATTCGGGGTTGTCTGTGTTTCCATAAAAATTTAAAAATTTTTTGTTCTAGTTCTGTGAAAAATTCCATTGGTAATTTGATAGGAATTGCACTGAATCTGTAGATTGCTTTGGGTAGTATACTCAGTTTGACAATATTGATTCTTCCAATCAACAACGCAATATTCTTTCCATTTCTTTGTGTCATCTTCAATTTCCTTCATCAGTGTCTTACAGTTTTCAGAGTACAACTCTTTTGCCTCCTTAGGTAGGTTTATTCCTAGGTATTTTATTTTATTTTTTTTTTGATGTCATGGTAAATGGGATTGTTTCCTTAATTTCTCTTTCTGACCCTTCATTCTTAGTGTATAGAAGTGCAACAGTTTTCTGTATTAACTTTGTATCCTGCAACTTTACCGAATTCATTGATGAGCTATAGTAGTTTTCTGGTAGCGTATTTAGGACTTTCTATGTATATTATCATGTCATCTGCAAACAGTGACACTTTTATTTCTTCTTTTCCAATTTGGATTCCTTTCATTTTTTTTTTCCTTCTCTGATTGCCATGGCTAGGACTTCCAAAACTATGTTGAATACAAGTGGTGAGAGTGGACATCCTTGTCTTGTTCCTGATCTGAGAGGAAATGCGTTCAGTTTTTCACCATTGAGTTTGATATTAGCTGTGGGATTTTTATACATGGCCTTTATTATGTTCAGCTAAGTTCCCTCTAGGCCCACTTTCTGGAGAGTTTTTATCATAAATAGATGTTGAATTTTATCAAAAGTTTTTTCTGCATCTATTGAGATAATCATATGGTTTTCATTCTTCTATTCATTAATGTGGTGTACCACACTGATTGATTTGCAGATATTGAAAACATTCAATAAGAAAACAAAGAAACATTCAAAATCATAAAGAATAAATAATTTCAAGAGTGAAGTGTTAGAAAGAGAAACGATGGAATGCATTATTATTTATCTTTGTCTTTATTTATATATGTAAGTTTTTCCTTTCCAAAAGCAGAGAAATTTTAGATGAATTGTTTTAGAATATACAGGTGTATGCATACACTCACACACACACACACACACACACACACACACACACATATATATATATGAACATTGCTACTCAGCATATAGTGCTTCCAGCTGTCTCTAAAACATATTAATAAAGGATTTTAAACTAGAACTGTATGCTATGATTGCTATTGGAGATAAGATACTAAGCATAGATGTTTTTCATCTAATAACATTTCTGATTTCAAGTCCAGAAGAAATTAACTGGAGCGGTTTTATTAAGAATAAGCTAGTAAATTAATTCTGGTTTACATACTTTGGTTTTGAGATTCAGAGAGCCTACTACTTGAGGAATTGGCTAAGCTGAAAATTAAGGTACATACTTATTGGTTGACTGGGGCAAATACCATCAAAATCTCAGACACAGAAGAGTTTCTGGTTTGGAGTTAGGGAAGGCAGCCCAGGGTTTTTCCAGATCTCTCTATCAAACTATGGTGACAAAGCCTCTTCATTCTTGCCTGCAACTCACAAAATTAAGTGGCACAGGTACCACCTTTAAAAACATTCCAAAATTATACCATTGTTAAAAATATTCCAAATCAGTTTTTAATAGAGAAATTGGTGTCTGTATGGGCAAAATTTTTGTTTTCAATACTCTGTGAACATCATGAAAACATCAAAGCAGAAATTTCTGATAAAGTTATTCATAAAATTAGACTGATTAAACTAAGTTCCAAGTCACAGATTTATATCCAATGAGTTTCAGGGCATTTTTCCTCCTGTGTTCCACCAGTTTATTCTGTGAATATAGAGACTGTCCATACATGATATGGTTAACATCAAAGGGGATAAGAAGTTGAAAAAAACTTTAGCTCTCTTTTTGTTTTGTTTTGGATTTTTGTTTCTTTTGTTTTTCTGTTTTGTAATTTATTTTTTCCAGTTTTATTGAGATAGAATTGACACATAACATTGTATAAGGTTAAGGTGTACAACATTAATGATTTGCTACATGTATATATGATCATATTAGCTTTCTTTTACTGATATGTTAATATTCATTTTATTTTCAGACACATGCTTGTGTGGCAGCAGACTCTACGGTGCCCCCATGATCCCTATCTCTTGGTATCTAAGCCCTTATATAATCCCCCCTTGAATGTGGGCAGGACGTATTTCTTGCTTTTAGCCAACAGTGATGGAGTGTCACTTGCATGATTATGTTACATAAAAGATTCTCTCCCTTGCAGGGTCTGAAGAAGCAAGTGGCCATGTGGGGAGGACCCTGTGGCAAAGAACTGAAGACAGCCTCCAGGGACTGAGGGTGGCCTCCAGCCAACAGCCAGCAAGAAATTGGAGCCCTCTGCCCTACAACCCCAAGGAACTGAATTCTGCCAAAAACCATGTGAGCTTAGAAGCAGATACTTTCCCACTGGAGTCTTTAGATGAGAACCCAGACCTGTCTGATGCCCTCATTGCATCCTTGTTGAAAATCAGCTGTGACCAGATTCCTGATCCATAGAAACTGTGAGATAATGAGTACTCTTTTAAGCCACTAAGTTTGCAGTAATATTGTTAAGCAGCAAATCAAATTAATACAGCTTGATTTTCAAAAGTGAGCAAGATTTAACTCTGCCATATTTCATAAATCTGAGTAACTTTTAGCCCAACTGTAACCAAAAAAAGGTTGAACATTTTTTAGTCCAAATAATAAAGTGGTTTCCCTCTAAATAAGCTTAACTTTTATATACAAAACACCAACTGTGTTAATTTTATGATGAAAGTCATTTTACATAATTTATTTTTCCTTTTCAAAATACACAAGTTTAGATCTTAAGTAGAGACTAATTACAGGGGTATGCACCTTTTTCTGACTTTTTTACTTAACTCTCTCTTGACTGTGACTTTCAAACCTGTAGAAATTTTACTCCTCTGATTCAGATCAAAGAATACTAGAAGAAGAGGAAAAAAAAGAACCTAGCATTTACTCTGTGCCTGCTATATTCTAAACCCTGGACTAGATGCTTTACATATATTCTTTCCTTTAATTTTCACAACCACCCGGCAAGGTAGGCATTAACTCCACCATTTTACTGATGAAGAAACTGAGACTCAGAGAGCTGAAATTACATACTTAAGGTATCACAAGTAGTAAATGACTGAGCCACGGTTTATATTCAAAGGTAGTATGTCTCCCAGTTTCATGTTTTTCCCACACTACCACTTTTAGAGACTAGAGTGTTATTTTTAAATGTCTCTAAGAGTATTGCTAAATTCTCTGCAAGTAATTCCAAGTTGCACTAAGGAAAACCTATATTTTTAAACAATTTCTGGAGCCACAATCAGTTGGTGCTCATTGAACATCACTGAGTGGCAAGAGGTGTACAAGACAAACCTGGGTATGCAGAGAAAATTTTAAAGCATCCTTTCCGTAAATAGCTTCTATTCTTACAGACTTGGGTCATTTGGGAGGGAGCGGGAGAGGTGGTGGACCCAGGGAAAACAAGTACAGTGGAGCACTGACCTACATTGTCAGAAATGCAGGGTCGGTTTTCTGATGATGGCCATTCTGACTGGTGTGAGGTGATATCTCAATGTAGTTTTGATTTGCATTTCTCTAATGATTAGTGATGTTGAGCATTCTTTCATGTGTTTGTTGGCAATCTGTATATCTTCTTTGGAGAAATGTCTGTTTAGGTCTTGTGCCCATTTTTGGATTGGGTTGTTTGTTTTTTTGTTATTGAGCTGCATGAGCTGCTTGTAAATCTTGGAGATTAATCCTTTGTCCGTTGCTTCATTTGCAAATATTTTCTCCCATTCTGAGGGTTGTCTTTTGGTCTTGCTTATGGTTTCCTTTGCTGTGCAAACGCTTTTAAATGCTGGAGAGGGTGTGGAGAAAATGGAACACTCTTGCACTGTTGGTGGGAATGTAAATTGATACAGCCACTATGGAGAACAGTATGGAGGTTCCTTAAAAAACTAAAAATAGAACTACCATACGACCCAGCAATCCCACTACTGGGCATATACCCTGAGAAAACCATAATTCAAAAAGAGTCATGTACCACAATGTTCACTGCAGCTCTATTTACAATAGCCAGGACATGGAAGCAACCTAAGTGTCCATCGACAGATGAATGGATAAAGAAGATGTGGCACATATATATATAATGGAATATTATTCAGCCATAAAAAGAAACGAAATGGAGTTATTTGTAGTGAGGTGGATAGAGTTAGAGTCTGTCATACAGAGTGAAGTAAGTCAGAAAGACAAAAACAAATACAGTATGCTAACACATATATATGGAATCTAAGGGAAAAAAAAAAGGTCATGAAGAACCTAGTGATACAGGGAGATCAGCTCGGTGCTTTGTGACCACCTAGAGGGGTGGGATGGGGAGGGTGGGAGGGAGGGAGATGCAAGAGGGAAGAGATATGGGAACATATGCATATGTATAACTGATTCACTTTGTTATAAAGCAGAAACTGGCACACCATTGTAAGGCAATTATACTTCAATAAAGATGTTTAAAAAAAATAATTGATAGATTAAAAAAAAAAAAGAACCTAGTGATAAGACGGGAATAAAGACACAGACCTACTAGAGAATGGACTTGACGATATGGGGAGGGGGGAGGGTAAGCTGTGACAAAGTGAGAGAGTGGCATGGACATATATACGGTACCAAACGTAAAATAGATAGCTAGTGGGAAGCAGCCGCATAGCACAGGGAGATCAGCTCGGTACTTTGTGACCACCTAGAGGGGTAGGATAGGGAGGGTGGGAGGGAGGGAGATGCAAGAGGGAAGAGATATGGGAACACATGTATATTTATAACTAATCCACTTTGTTATAAAGCAGAAACTAACACACCATTGTAAGGCAGTTAAACTCCAATAAAGATGTTAAAAAAAAATGCAGGGTCAGGCCTTGAATCAGAATCTGCATTAGCAAGATTCCCAGGTGGTGCATACTAAAGATGAAGGAGCACTGAGGTTGAGAGATTAAGAAATTCTTTCTCTCCATGGGACTGACTATCTTAAAAAGAAAGGTGTTTTTTTTTTTAATCAGTCATCAATTTTACACACATCAGTGTATATACATGTCAATCCCAATTGCCCAATTCAGCACACCACCATCTCCACCCCACCACGGTTTTCCCTCCTTGGTGTCCATACGTTTGTTCTCTACATCTGTGTCTCAACTTCTGCCCTGCAAACCGGTTCATCTGTACCATTTTTCTAGGTTCCACATACATGCGTTAATATACGATATTTGTTTTTCTCTTTCTGACTTACTTCACTCTGTATAACAGTCTCTAGATCCATCCACATCTCAACAAATGACTCAATTTCATTCCTTTTTATGGCTGAGTACTATTCCATTGTATATATGTACCACAACTTCTTTATCCATTCATCTGTCGATGGGTATTTAGGTTGCTTCCATGACCTGGCTATTGTAAATAGTGCTGCAATGAACATTGGGGTGCATGTGTCTTTTTGAATTACGGTTTTCTCTGGGTATATGCCCAGTAGCGGGATTGCTGGGTCATATGGTAATTCTATTTTTCGTTTTTTAAGGAACCTCCATACTGTTCTCCAAAGTGGCTGTATCAATTTACATTCCCACCAACAGTGAAAGAGGGTTCCCTTTTCTCCACACCCTCTCCAGCATTTGTTGTTTGTAGATTTTCTGATGATGCCCATTCTAACTGGTGTGAGGTGATACCTCATTGTAGTTTGGATTTGCATTTCTCTAATAATTAGTGATGTTGAGCATCTTTTCATATGCTTCTTGGCCATCTGTATGTCTTCTTTGGAGAAATGTCTATTTAGGTCTTCTGCCCATTTTTGGATTGGGTTGTTTGTTTCTATAATATTGAGTGAATGAGTTGTTTATATATTTTGGAGATTAATCCTTTGTCTGATGATTTATTTGCAAATATTTTCTCCCATTCTGAGGGTTGTCTTTTCGTCATGTTTATGGTTTCCTTTGCTGTGCAAAAGCTTTGAAGTTTCATTAGGTCCCATTTGTTTATTTTTGTTTTTATTTCCATTACTCTAGGAGGTGGATCAAAAAAGATCTTGCTGTGATTTATGTCAAAGACTGTTCTTCCTATGTTTTCCTCTAAGAGTTTATAGTGCCCGGTCTTACATTTAGGTCTCGAATCCATTTTGAGTTTATTTTTGTGTATAGTGTTACGGAGTATTCTAATTTCATTCTTTTACATGTAGCTGTCCAGTTTTCCCAGCACCACTTACTGAAGAGACTGTCTTTCCTCCATTGTATATCTTTGCCTCCTTTGTCATAGATTAGTTGACCATAGGTGTGTGGGTTTATCTCTGGGCTTTCTATCTTGTTCCATTGATCTATGCTTCTGTTTCTGTGCCAGTACCATATTGTCTTGATTACTGTAGCTTTGTAGTATAGTCTGAAATCAGGGAGTCTGATTCCTCCAGCTCCGTTTTTTTCCCTCAAGACTGCTTTGGCTATTCGGGATCTTTTGTGTCTCCATACAAATTTTAAGATGATTTGTTCTAGTTCCGTAAAAAATGCCATTGGTAATTTAATAGGGATTGAATTGAATCTGTAGATTGCTTTGGGTAGTATAGTCATTTTCACAATATTGATTCTTCCAATCCAAGAACATGGTATATCTCTCCATCTGTTGGTATCATCTTTAATTTCTTTCATCAGTGTCTTATAGTTTTCTGCATACAGGTCTTTTGTCACCCTAGGTAGGTTTATTCCTAGGTATTTTATTCTTTTTGTTGCAATGGTAAATGGGAGTGTTTCCATAATTTCTCTTTCAGAGTTTTCATCATTAGTGTACAGGAATGCAAGAGATTTCTGTGCATTAATTTTGTATCCTGCAACTCTACCAAATTCACTGATTAGCTCTTGTAGTTTTCTGGTGGCATTTTTAGCATTCTCTATGTATAGTATCATGTCATCTGCAAACAGTGACAGTTTTACTTCTTCTTTTCCAATTTGTATTCCTTTTCTTTCTTTTTCTTCTCTGATTGCCATGGCTAGGAATTCCAAAACTATGTTGAATAATAGTGGTGAGAGTGGACATCCTTGTCTCATTCCTGATCTTAGAGGAAATGCTTTCAGTTTTTCACCATTGAGAATCATGTTTGCTGTGGGTTTGTCATATATGGCCTTTATTATGTTGAGGTAGGTTCCCTCTATGCCCACTTTCTGGAGAGTTTTCATCATAAATGGGTGCTGAATTTTGTCAAAAGCTTTTTCTGCATCTATTGAGATGATCATGTGGTTTTTATTCTTCAATTTGTTAATATGGTGTATCACATTGATTGATTTGCATATATTGAAGAATCCTTGCATCCCTGGGATAAATCCCACTTGATCGTGGTGTATGAGCCTTTTAATGTGTTGTTGGATTCTGTTTGCTAGTATTTTGTTGAGGATTTTTGCATCTATATTCATCAGTGATATTGGTCTGTAATTTTCTTTTTTTGTAGTATCTTTGTCTGGTTTTGGTATCAGGGTGATGGTGGCCTCATAGAATGAGTTTGGGAGTGTTCCTTCCTCTGCAATTTTTTGGAAGAGTTTGAGAAGGATGGGTGTTAGCTCTTCTCTAAATGTTTGATAGAATTCACCTGTGAAGCCATCTGGTCCTGGACTTTTGTTTGTTGGAAGATTTTTAATCACAGTTTCAATTTCATTACTTGTGATGGTCTGTTCATATTTTCTGTTTCTTCCTGGTTCAGTCTTGGAAGGTTATACCTTTCTAAGAATTTGTCCATTTCTTCCAGGTTGTGAAAGGTGCTATTTTGAATTTGAATCTTAAATGGAAAAAATATGTGAATGTTGATTTTTGCAGAATGGTAGGATTTTCACATTCAACTCTTTAAAGTGATCCTTAGAAATAGAAAGGTTCATGAATTTTATTTCATACTGGTTATCTCAAAATCAAATCCCTTTCCTTGCACATCAATATCAAATTATATCCCACTACCCATAGCTCATGTGTTCTGTGTTTCATTCCTCTCATGGACAGTAACAACTAAGGATGGAAACTTCTATATGCCTCCTAAAGTTCTTCTTAGCTCATGGATTACTAAAAGAACCTAACAAAATATTTTTGTTATACCAAAGAGATCTAAAAAGATTATTGCTGAAAACGCAAGAAATACAATTTTGTTTGCCTGTCATCCAACCAAAACAGATTAAAGTTTCCCAACTTTGCAGTGAATGCACTTGTAAGAACAACTGCCAAGTTAATAACTACAGTCGATGGTCAAACTTTATCCTTTTAGGCGTGGAAAAAAGGAAACCCTCCTACATTGTTGGTGGGAATGTAAATTGGCACAGCCATTATGGAGAACAGTATGGAGGTTCCTTAAAAACTAAAATTAGAACTACCATATGATCCAGCAATACTACTCCTGGAAGTATATCCAGAAAAGATGAAAACTCTAATTCAAAAAGATACATGCACCACAATGTTCATAGCAGCACTACTTACAATAGCCAAAACATGGAAGCAACCTAAATGTCCATCAACAGATGAATGAATAAAGAAGTAGTGATGTATATATGTGTATGTATGTATGTATGTGTGTATACACACACACACACAAACACGCGCGCGTGCGCAATGGAATATTACTCAGCCATAAAAAAGGATGAAACAATGCCATTTGCAGCAACATGTATGGACCTAGAAATTATCATACTAAATGAAGTAAGTCACACAGAGAAAGACAAATATCATATGATAGCACTTATATGTGCAATCTAAAAAATAATACAAATTAACTTATTTACAAAACATAAATAGACTCACAGACATAGAAAACAAACTTATAGTTACCAATAGGGAAAGGGGGGAAGGGAGGGATAAATTAGGAGTTTGGGATTAAACTACACACACTACTATATATAAAATAAACAACAAGGACCTACTGTATAGCAGAATACACATTATATTCAATTGCACATGGAACATTCTCCAGGATAGATCACAGCTTAGGCCACATAACAAATCTCAATAAATTTAAGAAGACTGGAATCATATCAAGCAACTTTTCAGACCACAACAGTATAAAACTAGAAATCAACTACAAGAAGAAAACTGGAAAAAATACAAACACATGGAGTCTAAAATATGCTGCTAAACAAGTGATGAGTCATGGAAGAAGTCAAAGAGGAAGTCAAAAATACCTTGAGAAAAATGAATTTGAAAACACAATGTGGTCCCGAACGCCGCCGCCGCCCGCGCCCGCGACCCCCTCGGCCGCTCGCCCGCTGGGTGAGGCGGGGATTCCGGTGCCAGGAGCCCAGTTAGAAGAAGTGATACACTTCCTCACCGACCTCCTGTTCTCTTTGTGAACAACATGCGTTTTCCAAGAAGTTAACTGAAACTAAGGATCCAGTTCGTGGCCACTGAAAAGAGCAAAGCCGTGTGGACGAAAGGCTCTTGGTGCTCCAGCCAGGCATCAGGGCCGTGCCTCTGAGGTGGGAGAGCCAACTTCAGGACACTGGTCCACAAGAGACCTCCCAGCTCCACGTAATACCAAACGGCAAAAATCTCTCAGAGATCTCCATCTCAACATCAAGACCCAGCTTCACTCAACGACCAGCAAGCTACAGTGCTGGACACCCTATGCCAAACAACTAGCAAGACAGGAACACAGCCCCATCCATTAGCAGAGAGGCTGCCTAAAATCATAATAAGGCCACAGACCCCCCAAAATACACCACCAGACGTGGACGTGCCCACCAGAAAGACAAGATTCAGCCTCATCCACCAGAGCTCAGGCACTAGTTCCCTCCACCAGGAAGCCTACACAACCCACTGAACCAACCTTAGCCACTGGGGACAGATACCAAAAACAACGGGAACTACAAACCTGCAGCCTGTGAAAAGGAGACCCCAAACACAGTAAGATAAGCAAAATGAGACGACAGAAAAACACACAGCAGATGAAGGAGCAGGGTCAAAACACACCAGACTTAACAAATGAAGAGGAAATAGGTAGTCTACCTGAAAAAGAATTCAGAATAATGATAGTAAGGATGATCCAAAATCTTGGAAATAGAATAGACAAAATGCAAGAAACATTTAACAAGGACGTAGAAGAACTAAAGAGGAACCAAGCAATGATGAAAAACACAATAAATGAAATTAAAAATACTCTAGATGGGATCAATAGCAGAATAACTGAGGCAGAAGAAAGGATAAGTGACCTGGAAGATAAAATGGTGGAAATAACTACTACAGAGCAGGATAAAGAAAAAAGAATGAAAAGAACTGAGGACAGTCTCAGAGATCACTGGGACAACATTAAACGCACCAACATTCGAATTATAGGGGTCCCAGAAGAAGAAGAGAAAAAGAAAGGGACTGAGAAAATATTTGAAGAGATTATAGTTGAAAACTTCCCTAATATGGGAAAGGAAATAGTTAATCAAGTCCTGGAAGCACAGAGAGTCCCATACAGGATAAACCCAAGGAGAAACACGCCAAGACACATATTAATCAAACTGTCAAAAATTAAATATAAGGAAAACATATTAAAGGCAGCAAGGGAAAAATGACAAATAACACACAAGGGAATCCCCATAAGGTTAACATCTGATCTTTCAGCAGAAACTCTGCAAGCCAGAAGGGAGTGGCAGGATATACTTAAAGTGATGAAGGAGAAAAACCTACAACCAAGATTACTCTACCCAGCAAGGATCTCATTCAGATTCGATGGAGAAATTAAAACCTTTACAGACAAGCAAAAGCTGAGAGAGTTCAGCACCACCAAACCAGCTTTACAACAAATGCTAAAGGAACTTCTCTAGGCAAGAAACACAAGAGAAGGAAAACACCTACAATAACAAACCCAAAACATTTAAGAAAATGGGAATAGGAACATACATATCGATAATTACCTTGAATGTAAATGGATTAAATGCTCCCAGCAAAAGACACAGGCTGGCTGAATGGATACAAAAACAAGACCCATATATATGCTGTCTACAAGAGACCCACTTCAGACCTAGAGACACATACAGACTGAAAGTGAGGGGATGGAAAAAGATATTCCACGCAAATGGAAATCAAAAGAAAGCTGGAGTAGCAATTCTCATATCAGACAAAATAGACTTTAAAATAAAGACTATTACAAGAGACAAAGAAGGACACTATATAATGATCAAGGGATCGATCCAACAGGAAGGTATAACAATTGTAAATATTTATGCACCCAACATAGGAGCACCTCAATACATAAGGCAAATACTAACAGCCATAAAAGGGGAAATCGACAGCAACACAATCATAGTAGGGGACTTTAACACCCCACTTTCACCAATGGACAGATCATCCAAAATGAAAATAAATAAGGAAACACAAGCTTTAAATGATACATTAAACAATATGGACTTAATTGATATTTGTGGGACATTCCACCCAAAAACAACAGAATACACATTTTTCTCAAGTGCTCATGGAACATTCTCCAGGATAGATCATATCTTGGGTCACAAATCAAGCCTTGGTAAATTTAAGAAAATTGAAATCGTATCAAGTATCTTTTCCGACCACAACGCTATGAGACTAGATATCAATTACAGGAAAAGATCTGTAAAAAATACAAACACATGGAGGCTACACAATACATTACTTAATAACGAAGTGATTACTGAAGAAATCAAAGGGGAAATCAAAAAATACCTAGAAACAAATGACAATGGAGATACGACGACCCAAAACCTATGGGACGCAGCAAAAGCAGTGCTAAGAGGGAAGTTTATAGCAATACAAGCCTACCTCAAGAAACAGGAAACATCTCGAATAAACAACCTAACCTTGCACCTAAAGCAATTAGAGAAAGAAGAACAAAAAAACCCCAAAGCCAGCAGAAGGAAAGAAATTATAAAGATCAGGTCAGAAATAAATGAAAAAGAAATGAAGGAAACAATAGCAAAAATCAATGAAACTAAAAGCTGGTTCTTTGAGAAGATAAACAAAATTGATAAACCATTAGCCAGACTCATCAAGAGAAAAAGGGAGAAGACAGATCAATAGAATTAGAAATGAAAAAGGAGAAGTAACCACTGACACTGCAGAAATACAAAAGATCATGAGAGATTACTACAAACAACTCTATGCCAATAAAATGGACAACCTGGAAGAAATGGACAGATTCTTAGAAATGCACAAACTGCCGAGACTGAACCAGGAAGAAATAGAAAATATGAACAGACCAATCACAAGCACTGAAATTGAAACTGTGATTAAAAACCTTCCAACAAACAAAAGCCCAGGACCAGATGGCTTCACAGGTGAATTCTATCAAACATTTAGAGAAGAGCTAACACCTATCCTTCTCAAACTCTTCCAAAATATTGCAGAGGGAGGAACACTCCCAAACTCATTCTACGAGGCCACCATCACCCTGATACCAAAACCAGACAAAGATGTCACAAAGAAAGAAAACTACAGGCCAATATCACTGATGAACATAGATGCAAAAATCCTCAACAAAATACTAGCAAACAGAATCCAACAGCACATTAAAAGGATCATACACCATGATCAAGTGGGGTTTATCCCAGAAATGCAAGGATTCTTCAATATAGGCAAATCAATCAACGTGATACACCATATTAACAAATTGAAGGAGAAAAACCATATGATCATCTCAATAGATGCAGAGAAAGCTTTCGACAAAATTCAGCACCCATTTATGATAAAAGCCCTGCAGAAAGTAGGCATAGAGGGAACTTTCCTCAACATAATAAAGGCCATATATGACAAACCCACAGCCAACATTGTCCTCAATGGTGAAAAACTGAAACCATTTCCACTAAGATCAGGAACAAGACAAGGTTGCCCACTCTCACCACTATTATTCAACATAGTTTTGGAAGTGTTACCCACAGCAATCAGAGAAGACAAAGAAATAAAAGGAATCCAAATCGGAAAAGAAGAAGTAAAGCTGTCACTATTTGCAGATGACATGATACTATACATAGAGAATCCTAAAGATGCTACCAGAAAACTACTAGAGCTAATCAATGAATTTGGTAAAGTAGCAGGATACAAAATTAATGCACAGAAATCTCTTGCATTTCTATACACTAATGACGAAAAATCTGAAAGTGAAATTAAGGAAACACTCCCATTTACCATTGCAACAAAAAGAATAAAATATCTAGGAATAAACCTACCTAAGGAGACAAAAGACCTGTATGCAGAAAATTATAAGACACTGATGAAAGAAATTAAAGATGATACAAATAGATGGAGAGATATACCATGTTCCTGGATTGGAAGAATCAACATTGTGAAAATGACTCTACTACCCAAAGCAATCTACAGATTCAATGCAATCCCTATCAAACTACCACTGGCATTTTTCACAGAACTAGAACAAAAAATTTCACAATTTGTATGGAGACACAAAAGACCCCGAATAGCCAAAGCAATCTTGAGAACGAAAAATGGAGCTGGGGGAATCAGGCTCCCTGACTTCAGACTATATTACAAAGCTTCAGTAATCAAGACAGTTTGGTACTGGCACAAAAACAGAAATATAGATCAATGGAACAGGATAGAAAGCCCAGAGATAAACCCACACACATATGGTCACCTTATCTTTGATAAAGGAGGCAAGCATATACAGTGGAGAAAAGACAGCCTCTTCAATAAGTGGTGCTGGGAAAATTGGACAGGTACATGTAAAAGTATGAAATTAGAACACTCCCTGACACCATGCACAAAAATAAACTCAAAATGGATTAAAGACCTAAGTGTAAGGGCAGACACTATCAAACCCTTAGAGGAAAACATAGGCAGAACACTCTATGACATACATCACAGCAAGATTCTTTTTGACCCAGCTCCCAGAGAAATGGAAATAAGAATACAAATAAACAAATGGGACCTAATGAAACTCAAAAGCTTTTGCACAGCAAAGGAAACCATAAACAAGACCAAAAGACAACCATCAGAATGGGAGAAAATATTTGCAAATGAAGCAACTGACAAAGGATTAATCTCCAAGATTTACAAGCAGCTCATGCAGCTCAATAACAAAAAAACGAACAACCCAATCCAAAAATGGGCAGAAGACCTAAATAGACATTTCTCCAAAGAAGATATACAGATGGCCTACAGACACATGAAAGAATGCTCAACATCATTAATCATTAGAGAAATGCAAATCAAAACTACAATGAGATATCATCTCACACCGGTCAGAATGGCCATCATCAAAAAATGTAGAAACAATAAATGCTGGAGAGGGTGTGGAGGAAAGGGAAACTCTTGCACTGTTGGTGGGAATGTAAATTGATACAGCCACTATGGAGAACAGTATGGAGGTTCCTTAAAAAACTACAAATAGAACTACCATACAACCCAGCAATCCCAATACTGGGCATATACCCTGAGGAAACCATAATTCAAAAAGAGTCATGTACCACAATGTTCATTGCAGCTCTATTTACAATAGCCAGGACATGGAAGCAACCTAAATGTCCATCGACAGATGAATGGATAAAGAAGATGTGGCACATATATACAATGGAATATTACTCAGCCATAAAAAGAAATGAAATGGAGGTATTTGTAATGAGGTGGATGGAGTTAGAGTCTGTCATACAGAGTGAAGTAAGTCAGAAAGAGAAAAACAAATACAGTATGCTAACACATATATACGGAATCTAAGGGAAAAAAAAAAAAAAAGGCCATGAAGAACCTAGTGGCAAGACAGGAATAAAGACACAGACCTACTAGAGAATGGACTTGAGGATATGGGGAGGGGGTGGGGTGAGATGTGACAGGGTGAGAGAGTGTCATGGACATATATACACTACCAAATGTAAAACAGATAACTAGTGGGAAGCAGCCGCATAGCACAGGGAGATCAGCTCGGTGCTTTGTGACCACCTAGAGGGGTGGGATGGGGAGGGTGGGAGGGAGGGAGATGCAAGAGGGAAGAGAAATGGGAACATATTGTATATGTATAACTGATTCACTTTGTTATAAAGCAGAAGCTAACACACCATTGTAAGGCAATTATACTTCAATAAAGATGTTTAAAAAAAAAAAAAAAACACAATGTTCCAAAATCTATGGAATGCAGAAAAGGTAGTTTTAAGAGGGACATTTATAGCAATACAGGTCTACCTCAGGAAACAAGAAAAATCTAAAATAATACATCTAAAGGAACTAGAAAAAAAAAAAGCAAAGGCCAAAGTTAGTTGAAGAAAGGAAATAATAAAGACCAGAGCAAAAATAAGTAAAATAGAGACTTAAAAAAATATAGAAAAGATCAGTGAAACTAAGAGCTGGTTCTTTGAAAAAGTAAACAAGATCAATAAACCTTCAGCCAGATTCATCAATAAAAAAAGAAATGGCTCGGGCTTCCCTGGTGGCGCAGTGGTTGAGAATCTGCCTGCCAATGCAGGGGACACGGGTTCGAGCCCTGGTCTGGGAAGATCCCACATGCCGCGGAGCAACAAGGCCCGTGAGCCACAATTACTGAGCCTGCGCGTCTGGAGCCTGTGCTCCGCAACTAGAGAGGCCGCGATAGTGAGAGGCCCACGCACCGCAATGAAGAGTGGCCCCCGCTCGCCGCAACTGGAGAAAGCCCTCGCACAGAAACGAAGACCCAACACAGCCAAAAATAAATAAAGTAAAATAAATTAATAAAAAAAAAAAAAAAAAGAGATGGCTCAAATAAATAAAATCAGAAATGAAAGAGGAGAAGTTTCAACCAACACCACAGAAATGCAAAATATAATAAGAGATTCCTGTGAAAATCATACACCAACAAACTGGACACCTAGAAAAAATGGATAAATTTCTAGAAACATACAATCTTCCAAGACTATATCAGAAAGAAATAGAAATCTGAACAGACCAATTACTAGTGATGAAATTGAATCATTAAAAAAAAAAAAAAAAAAACTCCAAACAATCAAAATTCTAGTACCAGACAGCATCACTGGGGAATTCTACCAAACATTATAGAAGAGTTAATACCTATCCTTCTCAAACTAGTCCAAAAAGTTGAAGAATGCTTACAAATTCATTCTACAAAGCCAGCATTACCTTGAAACCAAAACCAAACAGAAACTATTGTAAAAAACTAAAACATGGACTAATATCCCTCTTGGACATATATGTAAAATTCCTCAACAAAACATTAGCAAACTGAATTTAACAATATATTAAAAGGGTCATATACCATAATCAAGTGGGATTTATCCCAGAAATGCAAGGATGGTTCAATATCTGCAAATCAATCAACGTGATACACCATATTAACAAAATAAAAGACTAAAATCATACAACTATCTTCTCAATAGATGCAGAAAAAGCTTTTGACTAAATTCAATACCCATTTATGATAAAACTTCTCAACAAAGTGGGTATAAGAAGGAATGTACCTCAACATAATAAAGACCAGGTATGACAAACCCACGGCCAACATCATACTCAACAATGAAAAGCTGAAAGCATTTCCTCTAAGGTCAGGAACAAGACAAGTATGCCCACTCTCGCCACTTTTATTCAACATAGTATTGGAAGTCCTAGCCACAGCAATCACACAACAAAAAGAAATAAAAAGAACCCAACATAGAAAGGAAGAAGTAAACTATTTGTCAATGACATCATACTATAGAAAATCCTAGTGATGCCACTAAAAAATTACTAGAACTTAATACGTAAAGTCAATAAAGTCACAGGATACAAAATTAATATACAGAATTATACTACATATCTATACATTAACAATGAACTATAAGAAAGAAAAACTAATGAAACAATTCCATTTACAATTAAATGAAAAAGAATAAAATATGTAGGAATAAATTTAACCAAGGAGGTGAAAGACCTATACTCTGAAAACTATAAGACACTGATGAAATAAATTGAAGACAACACAAATGGAATTATATACTATGCTAATAGATTAAAAGAATTAATATTGTTAAAATGTCTGCAATACCCAAGGCAATCTACAAATGCAATCCCTACTGAAATACCAATGCATTTTTCACAGAACTGGAACAAATAAGTCTAAAATTTGTATGGAGCCACAAAAGACCCCAGTAGCCAAATTAATCTTAGAAAGAACAAAACTGGAGGTTTCATACTTCCTGATTTTAAACTATGCTATAAAGCTATAGTAATCAAAGCAACATGGTACTCACATAAAAACAGACTATACACAGATAAATGGAACAGAATAGAAAGCCCAGAAATAAACTACAGTTAATTAATTTATGACAAAAGAGCTAAGAATATACAATGAGGAAAAGACATCCCCTTTAATAAATGGTGTTGGGAAGACTGGACTGCTACATGCAAAAGAATCAAACTGGATCATATTCTTACATGATACAGAAAAGTAAACTCAAAATGGATTAGACTTAAATGTAAGACCTGAAACCATAAAACACCTAGAAGAAAACATAGGCAGTACACTTTTTGACATGGTTCTTAGGAATATTTTTTATAAATGTCTCCTCAGGCAAGGGCAACAAAAGCAAAAATAAAGAAATGAGACATCAAATTTAAAGGTTTTTGCACAGTGAAGAAAACCATCAACAAAACAAAAAGGCAACCTACTGAATGAGGGAAAATATTTGCAAATGATATATTTGATAAGGGGTTAATCCCAAATTATATATAGAAATAATATAACTCTATATCAAAAAGAAACAAACGATCTAATATAAAAATGTGCAGAGGACCTGAATAGACATTTTTTCCAAAGAAGACATACAGATGGCCAACAGACACATGAAAAGATGCTCAACATCACCCATCATCAGGGAAATGCAAATCAAAACCACAATGAGATATCACCTCACACCTTTCAGAATGGCTATCATCAAAAAGACAACAAACAACAATTGTTGGCGAGAATGTGGAGAAAGGAACTCCCAGGCATTTTTGGTGGGAATGTAAACTATGGCAGCCATTATGGAAAACAGTATGGAGATTCCTCAAAAAATTAAAAATAGGACTACCATATGATTCAGCAATTCCACTTTCGGGATTTACCTTAAAAAAAAAAAAACCAAAAACATTAACTGGAAAAGATATATTCACCCCTATGGTCATTGCAGCATTGTTTATAATAGCGAAGATATGCAACCTACATATCAATCAATAGAAGAATGGATAAAGAAAATGTGATATATGTGTGTGTATAAATATATATATATTTATACACACACACACGTACACCACACACACAATGGAATACTACCCAGCCATAAAGAAGAATGAAATCTCACCATTTGTGACAACATGGATTGACCTAGAGAGTAGTATGCTAAGGAAAATGTCAGACAGAGAAAGATAAATGCCTTATGATCTCATTTATATGTGGAATCTAAAAACAAAAACAAACAAAACGTATGGTCAGACCACTCAAAATGGCTGTTCTCTTGCTCTCTGTACATCCCCTGCTTGATCAGTGCCTGCTTCACCTACACCCTACTCACATGACTGACCTTCCTACATACTTGTCCCAGGCCCCAGCCAATGATTGTTCTAGCTTTAGATCAGAACATCTCCACTATGCTTATCAAAGGGGTCGTGAGGGGCATGCCCCTCTGCTGGCTTCCCTGGTAACCCAATGAGCCAACCTGATGTCAATTCCCCCTATAACTGACAACCTCCCTCTGCCCCCAACAGCGAGGACTGCCACCATGTACTGCTCCGCCAGCCACTGCACATGGTGGGGTGTTGCTCCAGGATCTTGTTTCAGACATGTAAGCTCCCCCATCCATTAAATCACTGATGTCTCTGTCGCTGACTCTGGGCTCTTTTTTCAGTCTTGAAGCTGGGCAAGCACAGGCCTTGTAAGCCTGTGGGGTGCAGCCCAACACAAAGCAAAACAGAAACAGACTTACAGATACAGAGAACAAACTGGTGGTTGCCAGAGAGGAGGTGGGTAGGGTGTCGGGCAAAACAGGTGTAGAGGATTAAGCAATACAAACTTCCAGTTATAAAATAAGTCATGGGAATGTAATGTACAGCATAAGGAATACAGTCAATTATACTGTAATAATTTTGCATAGTGACAGATGATTACTAGACTCATGATCATTTTGTAATGTACTGGATCGTCAAACCACTATGTCGTACACCTGAAACTAACAATATTGTACATCAACTATACTTCAATCAGTTAATCAGTAAGCAAATCATACAGCATGTTAGATGGTATTCATTGTTACAAGGAAAATAAAACAGGAAAAAGAAGCCTGCAGTTTACATTTTTCATGTTTTGAATCCTGACTTTTTTCCATATTTAATTCTATAATATAATCATATCTATACTATCAATATAATTTAAAGTCAAATTTTAACATGTAGATATATCACAATTTACTCAACTATTCACCCATTATTAAACATTACATTGTTTCTAACTTTTCACTGTTTTAAATAATTTGTAATTGTTTTTCATCATTCCATATATGAATATGTGGTCTTCTAGACAGTTTTTCATCAACTCAAATACAAGAATAATGTCATCTTCAATTTTTATGTCCTGAGAATAACCCGCCTATACAAAATTCTCTACGCATCTGCACTCAGTGAATGCTTTCTGAATAGTAAACACACCCCCAATAATAAATTAGAAATTAATTATAGAATGAATGGATTAAGTCCCCAGGGGGCACTGAAGTAACACTGAAAGCAGCCAGCAGACTGCCCCAGGCTAAACAAGGCTCGCTACAACGGTAGAATGGGAGCACTCCATGCTTTGATAAAACTCTACAGAGATAGAAAGCTTCTTGCCTTCTAGTCATTATGTCATCACTAGGGAAAGAGAGAATTCTGTTTCTAACTATGAAGCACAATTCCAGTGACTTATGAAAGCTCTTGAATAGTAAATATGTATACTCCCTGCAAAAAAGTCCTATGTTAAGTTCGTAGAAAAGCCTGAATGGGAGAGGGAGTGGTGAGAGTAGAGATCAAAGGATCTACATACCTTCCCATATAAAAATGTTCTAAAGTCTGCTTGAGTCTCCTGTGTCAGAGATGACGTACCTGTATTGCTACCTGAAAGCAACAAAAGGCACCAGACCTCCATGGAGTAGCTACTGTGTACCAGACACTCTAGTAGGACAGACAATAGTTCTTCCTGTAGTTGAGAAACTGGAAATGAAATGGAAGTGGGCAATGGGGAAGGAAGACAGACAACCACAATGTAAGCAAACAAATAAATGATTGAAAGTAGTGGGAAGTGCTACCACAGAAACAAACAAGGTTCTGAGAGTTATTTGGTGGAGACGGTGACTACTTAAAGTAAGAGCATTTCTGAGAAGTTAGACCTGAGACCTTAAGGATAAAATAAAGTCATCCATACAAAGAAAGAGGGAAGGGAGGGGAGTAGCAGGAGGAAGAAAAATGTTCCAAGTAAAGACCACAGCATGTGCTTGGTTGTGAAGAAGCCAATTTAACCTCAGAGTGTCCCCCACTATCCTTTTTCATTTTCACAGCCCAGGTGCTCCCATCCTGGCTTCCTGCCTCAGCCTACTTTTCACAACCTGTTTCCCAATTAAATTTTAACTTCTGTTTCAGTGCCTAAGCACCCCGTTCCCTAACAAGGCAATTCATTTTGATGTACTCCGACTAGAGGTAAGTCCCATGTGATACACTTTTTCTGCATGTTTTAATTTTTGTCTATAACACCTGTGTGTATGTGCATGTATAAACTTACATGTAAAAATTAAATTCTAAGCAATATTTCAAAAGTCCAGCTGAGAGTAATATTTACGGTCAGTGAAAGAATACTCAAATATTCAATGATCACAGGAAAACCTTACTTTAATTTATATATGTTGATAGTTTCTCAGAAAATCAAGGTTCTACATATTTATTTAAGTTACATTGTTATTTATTTACTTGTGAAATTAGTTTTAAATATAGGGGGGCTTCTGATATTTTTGTTGTTGTTGTAGAGAAAAATCCTCACAGCCTTTTTAAATTGTTGAACTCCTTCAAATTTATTAAATAAGCTCAATGAGTTAATTATCATAAAGTTGATGCATAAAATCAACCTGCTATGACAAACATAACTTACAAGTTAAAATAAACAAACACAATTTTCCGGCCACAAACAGTCTAGCAAATGAATTTTCCCATAACATTTGACTTTGCCCTACCAGTCAGCCCTTGAATTATTACAATAATATTGTCAACTTCATAGGAAATCTCAAGATTTTAGGAAACAGGGCTTCCCTGGTGGCGCAGTGGTTAAGAATCCACCTGCCAGTGCAGGGGACAGAGGTTCGAGCCCTGGTCCGGGAAGATCCCTCATGCCGCGGAGCAACTAAGCCCATGAGCCACAACTACTGAGCCTGCGCACCTAGAGCCCGTGCTCCACAACAAGAGAAGACACCGCAATAAGAACCCCGTGCACCACAACGAAGAGTAGCCCCCGCTCGCTGCAACTAGAGAAAGCCCATGCGCAGCAACGAAGACCCAACGCAGCCAAAAATAAATAAATTAAGTAAATAAATAAATAAAAAGATTTTAGGAAACAGACACAAATTCAACAAAATAAATTTGATATAACTTTAGTATCATGGTAAATACTATGCAAATATTCACTTTTGTGTGTGGTCAATGGAAACAAAGTATAATGCTTAACTGTGGCCTTTAAGTTCTCAAAAGCTCTAGGGTCCATAGTTCTCTCCAGGTTTCTATTATTGAAGATAATAATCTCTAAATTTCAATTTTTTTATTATTTATTATTAAATATTGAACAGATATAAAGGAATAATTATAAAATGTGTAAGGCATAAAGAATAACAATAGAGGAACCCACACATACCCATAAACTCATGCTTCAGCTTAAGAAACAGAACACTTCTGATTAACCTCCAAACGTGTCACCAATTCTGCCATTAAAAAACTACATATGAAATTGGTGCAGTCACTATGGAGACAGTACGGAGGTTCCTTTAAAAACTAAAAATTGAGTTACCATACGATGAAGCAATTTGACTCCTGGGATCCAGAGAAAACTCTAATTTTAAAAGATACATGCACCCCAATGTTCACAGCAGCACTATTCACAATAGCCAAGACATGGAAGCAACCTAAATGTACATCAACAGAGGAATGGATAAAGAAGATGTGGTATATTTATACACTGGAACATTAGTCAGCCATAAAAAAGGACAAAATAATGCCACTTGCAGCAACATGGATGGACCTAGAGATTATCATACTAAGTGAAGTAAGTCAGACAGAGAAAGACAAATATCATATGATAGCACTTGTACGTGGAATCTAAAAAAAAAAATGATAAAAATGAACTTATTTAAAAAACAGAAACAGATTCACAAATATAGAAAACAAACTTATGGTTACCAAAAGCGAAAGGGGGGAGGGATAAATTAGGAGTTTGGGATTAACAGATACACACTACTATATATAAAATAAGCAATAAGGACCTACTTTGTACCACAGGTAACCATATTTAGTATTTTGTAATAACCTATAATGGAAAAAATCTGAAAAGAATAGATATATATATGTGTGTGTGTATAACTGAATCACTTTGCTGTACACCTTAAACTATCACAACATAAATCAACTATACTTCTTTAAAGAAAATAGTACATATGAAAGACATGAGTAGGGACTTCCCTGGTGGCGCAGTGGTTAAGAATCCACCTGTCAATGCAGGGGACACGGGTTCAAGCCCTGGTCCTGGAAGATCCCACATGCCACGGAGCAACAAAGCCTGTGTGCCACAACTACTGAGCTTGCACTCTAGAGCCCGTGAGCCACAACTATTGAGCCCACGTGACACAACTACTGAAGCCTGCGCACCTAGAGCCTGTGTTCTGCAACAAGTGAAGCCACCACAATGAGAAGCCCACGCACTGCAACGAAAACTAGCCCCCACTCGCCGCAACTAAAGAAAGCCGGCGTGCAACAACAAAGACCTAACGCAGCCAAAAATAAATTAATTAATTTTTTTAAAAATTGGCTATTATAAAAAAAGAAAAGAAAAAAAGAAAGACATGAGCAGATGTGACTTTTTCTGAGCATTAGTTTACTTAACCAAATAACTTGTGTTGTTTCTGGAAGTTAAATTATGTAATCAATATTCAACACTTAAAGAAATGTACAAATGGGTGAGTTGAAAAATTAAGAAAGCGTATACAGAGTAAACAGAGATCACTTAACAGCCCTCTATGACAACCAAGATGAACAAATGATGAAACAGTAAATCAAAACGGGATTCATAAAACAAAGTACCAAATGCAAATAGTCAACACTGTTCACTGTGCAAGAGCAAGAGCTTGAACTCTGAGCCCTAAGATGGAAAATATTTGGGTCAAGAATTCAAAACTTAAACATAACAAATGTTGTTTTGGTGAAAGTGATTCATCTCACTAATTTTCTGAGACATCAACATTTTAATGAGTTTCTTACAAGGAATACACCTGAAGATAAAAACTACAAGGGGCATGTGTGTAGGATAACAACCAAGCCAGAGGATGTCCACCAGATGGGCACCAAGGGTCATTCACTGCCTGTATTAGTCACGAATAACTATTTGTTGGTTTTGCTTCAGAATTTTATCTTAAATCAAACATATAAATAAGGAAATAAAATGCATTAACATTTTATTTAGTACTGAGACCCTAGAATAACTTATGTTAACACTATTTGCAGCTAGTTATTTCTTCAATGTTTCCCTTTTCTTCCATAAGTTTGATAAGGGCAATGACCATGACTTTTTTATTACTGTATCCACAAAATGTCCAGCCCAGTATCCAGCACATGAAGATCTTCATTAAATATTTGCTGACTGACTACAAATAAGTTTATTGGTTCAAGGTCTATCCTCCAAGAGGTAATACACTTGATTTTTAATAATAGCCTCCAAACTTTCCAACTTTCAAAACAGTCTTTTCATTATTCCAAGTCCACAACAATCCAATATTTTGAGAGACTTACTCTATCATATTATAATAATTTATCTCATTTTTAAACAAAGGTATATAAATCTCAATCAGTACTTCCAATTGGTCCGATAACCAGTGTTATCTCCTTAAATTCTATAATACCAGCCAACGTTAAGAAGCCATGATGTTATATACACTCCCAAATGTAAAATAGATAGCTAGTGGGAAGCAGCCACATAGCACAGGGAGATCAGCTCGGTGCTCTGTGACCACCTAGAGGGGTGGGATAGGGAGGGTGGGATAGGGAGGGTGGGAGGGAGACTAAAGAGGGAGGAGATATGGGGATATATGTATATGTATAGCTGATTCACTTTGTTATACAGCAGAAACTAACACACCATTGTAAAGCAATTATACTCCAATAAAGATATTAAAAAACAAAAAAAGGAAGCCATGATGTTATAACAAGCCTCTGTTGTCTAATCACCAAAGAATTTCCTTTAGGCTGTTTTTAAATACTGAAAATATTTCAAGACTGCCCAGCAAGTTCCTTCTTTCTGCTCAACTTAATTCCTTTTGCTTACATCTGCTCCAGCCGCCAAAACTGCCCTCTATCCCATTCATGTAAAAATATTTATCCTCACATTTCACAAAACACAATAAAATAATTACTCTTTACTGATTACTCTTCCTCCTCTCCAAGGCTTCATAGTGATAATGCTGCCCAAAAGGCAAAGGAAATACCACTGTCCCACGGGCCCAGTTACAAGGAGAAAATGACTGATTTTAGGAGTTATGGCCTTTCCCAATGTTAAAACTATTTCAAAACTTTGATTTTGTAAATTCTCATGAAGCATTAAACTTCATTAATTTTGTTATGTACCTACTGGCACTGAATTTTTCTTCTCATAGTTGGCAGAAGGACTCCAGGGTATTCAACTTTTCAGAAGTCTCAATTCTTCTGAACAGCCCTGAAGTTAGTTTTATTCACAGACTGATAAAATGAATTGTTTCTCCTAAGAAGCCAGCTTGAAATAGAGGGAGAAAAATAAAACTCTATTTTTCTCTTAAAAAACAGAACCCACTATTTAAAAATGTATTAAGGCTTCTATTTACCAAGGATGGTTCTACACTTGAATAGCAAGAGTCATTTATTACTGAAGCTTGTGTATTGTGTTTGACTTCTGGAAAGAACTTACACCTTAAGTAGCAATATCTTCTTTCTATGGATTCTTCACTGCCATCATTTGTGTTCTTCCTGGAGCTTCCCCATCACCAGAGCTTCAATTCACTATTCTGTAAGAATTTATTCCTCACCCAGGATTCCGGAAGAGTTATACAAGTTTTCCCTAACCTGTCCCCAGACTAACAGAACAGTGAGTATCTAGTGCTTAAAGTAATCGCATGCACATCAACTCTGATGAAGTTTTTTTCCTTCTAATTGTCAATGAATTTTGTGAGGCATTCAATTGGTTATGACTACAATTTAGGCTATAATCTTTCAGAAGGCTACAGGGATATTGGTGCAATAAATATAACTTACACCTCTGATATCCTAACCCCTTGCTCCTCAAAGAGTGGTGCAGGACCAAACAGCACAAGCATCCCTCGAGCGCTTGTTACAAATGCAGAATTTCAGACCAAATCCCAGTTCTAGCGAATCATCGGCTGCATTTAATTAAGCCAGGTTCCAGGTGACGCCTATTCACGTTATATTTTGAAAAGCATTGTTTTAACTGACATAATCCATCAGTGCCAACAGCATTCAGAACCATTTAATGAATCTGCCAACAACCATTTATACAAAACATGTGTCCTGTTTCTCCACCAGTGTTACTAGTACAAATAACTGCACGTTCTTAAAACCTGGCTTTTCAAACTGATGTGGAATGTTCACAACAAACTTATTCTTGGGTTGACAGAATATTGTAAATATACTTCAGAAACTGGTTTTTATAAGCTAATGTTTCTTACACCTAAAATGGAATTCTAACCTGAACAGTAATATGTAAGCATATTGCTTAATTTCTCTGGAGTTTACTTCTCTCATCAGCAAAGTGGGGATAGCAATGGATACCCTAATGGAATACTGTGAGGATTAAATGGGATCACACAAACGGAGCACCTTGCATCTCAGTGCTTCTCTTGACACACTGGTCCCTTTCTCTCCTACTGGAGATGACTCTCCGCCCTCCGTCAAGGGAGATGGCAGCAGATTTACAGCTCCAGCAATTCACAACTCCTGATGCCTCCAGCCAAAAACTATCAGACAGGATGCTTGTTAGTCCTGATGGAGCATTCTGAGAAACAAACCCAGGTCACATTCCCAACCACAATGTGATAGCTGGGATAGGGGAAGAAGAATGGGGTCCTCTCAATTCAAATTATGATTGAAAGATGGGATGGGATTGCTTTGCAGGGGAATAACCAACGAGTAACGGGTACCTAGCCACTTCCAACGTCCGTTGCACGGAATGGTGTACTTGGAAAGGGAGGAAGCTGAAACCAGAAGCAAGGCAGAGTAAGGGAGATGAAGGGATGGGGATGCATCAGAAGAATCAGCAGATGCAGGGGTGCCTAGAGCATGATCAGCATAGGGTGGAGATAGTAATATGAGTGCCTGGGGTCCACTGGAGGACACTGAGAGGTTTTAAGCAGACTGATTAAGGTATTAAGGATTTGGCTCTGCATGCTGCACGTGGAATGGAGCGGTGAGTCTCAACTCTGATTACTCATTATAATCACTCGGGTAAATTATTTAACTCACTTATACCTAGGCCACACCCCAGACCAATTAAATCAGAATTCTGCAGGTGAGACCCAACTACCCGTAGTTTGTGTGTTTTCCGGTGAATCCAATATACAATCAATTTAAGACCCACTTACCACTGGATGGGGGAGGCAAGAAAAAGGAAGGGAGTCCACAAGGAGACTGTTGTATTAGTCCACACGAGAGACCATCGAAGCTTGGACGATGCTACTGGCAGTGGAAACAGAGAGCTTCCAGGTATCTTTAAAAAGCATCTTCAGGAGGCTGCTTCCTCAAATCTCTCACTTTTAAGCTGTTGAAGGTGGTCTTACAGTATAGGCGTTACGATTTCCCTTTTCTCTCTAAGGTTCAAATTTTACAATGCTTCCCTTTGTAGCCGTGAGACAGGCTGGGACCTGCGACCCTTTGCTGCAGTGCTGCTGGGCTTGCACCTGGATACACGTCTCCTCCAGCAACAAAATACAAACAAACTGTATGGGACTAAAAGTAACTGCCTGCACGTTCAGTTGGGGCAAATTATGGACAAAAGATACAAAGAAACCAAAAAACCCAACTGCCACTTTTTAAGAGCCTGGAGCAAAAGCAGAGGGTCGGCAGCAAAGGCAGGGTACTGCGCATGCCCCCTGCGCACACCACCACAAAGGGATGGGCAAACCACCTAAGCCACCCCTCCAGCCTGACCCCCCCTGGACACACCCTTACCCTCACCCCCATATAAGGAACAAGCTCGTCCTCCCACGCCCAGGGAGGGAGCAAGCAACGGAAACTGTTACTTGTTCTCACTCCCCTCTGCTGCAGCGTGGGCCCCTATAAAGCTTTGCCTGAATTTCTTGTCTGGCCTCTGATCAATTCCTGTTGGTTAAAGAGGCCAAGAACCCTGGTCGGTAACAGCCCTATGAAATTCGAGTTGTTTTTGTTTCCCACTACGCTAAGGATACACTGACTCTAGGAAACAGCCTTTCTGTTAACCCTCTAGCCTCCTCTCTCCCGTCCTAAGCGGCCCTGCAGAGTCCCTGCTTCCTGTGACCGAGTTCTCCGGGAGCTCTGAGCCCACCGCTGGGCACCTGGAGGGAAAAAGAAGGAAGCTGACCTCGCGCCTCCCTCTGCCCTGCTCTCAGGTCTTCTGTCACTGTGCGGCGGGTTTAGAGGTCAGAGGTCAGGCAGGCGCGCCTGCGCCTTTGGTCTCGGGCGGGGCGGGGCGGCCGGAACCGCGGGGGTTTCTGGGAAGCGCCTGAGGCAAACGCCACCCGGCGGCTGGGCTCGGCATGCATCCCGGAAGCCGAGTCCTCCGAGCTCTCCGAGCCCTCCGGGATCCGGTGGTCCTGCGACTGCTGTCCCCGGCAAGCCAACAGTTCCACAAACAATTTTTCCCCAGTGTCTTCTCCCCAAGCTGCCCAGCCCACATAGCCACCCAAATGGCTGGAAAGGGCTTTCTCAACCAGGGCTTTCTCGACCTGCCTGCCTGGAACTTTCACTCGAACTGAGAGAAGCAGAGCGAACAGATGGATACCAGATCTGCCATTTGTCTGGATTCGTGTTCTGAAACCCTTTAGATAAGACCTTCCTATCACCCATCTCAGAAGCATAAAAGTGTGATGGGATTTTCAGCGGACCGACCAAAGAACCCAGAAGGGTAGAGGAAAAAGTCTTCTTCCCCTCCAATATGAAGAAATGTCAGGGAAAGATCACCGTCTTCACCCCAAGGAGAGAGGCCTGAAACAAATCCTTCCCTCCCAGCCTCAGAAGGAACCAACCCTGGCAACACCTTGACCTCGGACTTCTAGCCTCCAGAACTATTTCTATTTACAGTTCTCTCATATGAGAGTTCAGACAGATCCACAACTTCCAAAATTAAGTCCCCAGCTTCAGAACTACAGCTCTTGGGGCTTCTCGGCCTCCATGATCATGTGAGTTAATAACCCATATAAATCTGTTTATCTAACGTATACGAGTTCTGTTTCTCTGAAGGACCCTGACCAATACAAGTAGTAACTTTCTAAAAAGTCTAAGAAACCTTGGAGTACTTATCAATAGATTACATTGCTTCTTCATTTAATGATTTTGTGCTTGAGCAAAACTTCCTCCTTTCATAGCATTGCCCTTATGCGGCTCCAATCTGTGCTCAAATGTGTTCCTAGGATGCTTAGAGCTTTGACTTGGATGAGCCCAGCTAGAAGGCATCTTGGGCATTCAGTGAATGATAGGAAGCTGGGACTGAGGGAACTCGGGGCAGGGGCAGAGAGGAAGGGAGTAGCCAGAAGTGCAGTGTGCACTCTTCTAGGGTGTTCCGTGGAATAGTCAACATGAGGCTACAATCAGTGTGACAATTCTAGATGATCCAACTATTTGTAATAGACTCCCAGGGAGCCATGAGCTGGATATATGGGGTACAAAGGAGGAAGGGTTGCAGGAACTTGGCAAATATCAATCAAGTGGGCTGACTCTTTGGACAAGATTCTAGTCCCAGCAGAGGACCTGGAGGGCTAAGTAGGAACCATCAAAGATGCACTAGATATATAGCATGGGAGTGAAGAGAATAGGCAGCTCATTAGAAATGGGGGTACCCAGGGCTCAGCCCAGTGATCCCAGGTATGATTGTACACCCTGTCTACCCAGTGGTAGTATCTGTTCTGTTTCAGCTCTTTTAATGCAGGCCAATGAAAGAGTTCCCAGAATCTAACAATCAGATGAATTATTTGAACCATCCTTTTGTAACCGTTACAGATTTATAGCCTTCTGAAGGGTACTACAACATGATTGGGTCAAGAATTACATGGGCTTGAACCTGAATGAGAGGAGATGGAGATGATTCATTATGAAATAAATATCAGAAATTAGAATCAGAGACCATGCCTTTTCATAATAGTAACAAAAGAAACATTGGGTGGCCAGGCCAGGACTGGCGTGAGGCAAGCAAGGTGTCTAGAATTTGTGCACAAGGTGCCTTTCTTGCCTCAAGTAAGTGGCCCAAGGTTGGCAATAGCGACCTAGTAGTGACCCTGCTGGTTAACAATATTGACCCAAAGATATCTGATAAAAAACCTAAGAAATGTGGGGAAAACACAGCCTTCAAAAGAGATAAGAAAAAAAGGTGAGAATGGGGGATGGGGGAAAGGGAGAATAGAATATAGTAGACAGTAAGCTCTGCGCTGTGGTGCTGGAGGGCCCAGTGGCGACAGCGGAGGGGAAAGGCAAAAACGTGGAAGGAGAGCAGTATACGTTCTCACAGAAGAGTGGGAGCAACAGTGAGTAGCTCAGTGCCAGTGGGGAGTCTGACTTGTGAAGACAGCCGCATGCCAACAAAAATGCACATCAGTGACAGGACAGGTGAACTCGTGTGTGTGTGTGTGTGTGTGTGTGTGTGAGAGAGAGAGAGAGAGAGAGAGGGAGATTGACAAAGGAATAGCCAGTATCCTTATCCTTTTCAAACAGAGATTTCTGGACTGTGTCTTGAAATTATACTTTATCGCCATGTATTTGCCATTTGCCCTTATACCTATTTTTTAAAAAATTTTTTTAATTTATGTATTTATTTTTGGCTGCATTGGGTCTTCGTTGCCGTGCTCAGGCTTTCTGTAGTTGCAGCGAGCGGGGGCTACTCTTCCTTGCGGCGTGCAGGCTTGTCATTGCGGTGGCTTCTCTTGTCGCGGAGCACGGGCTCTTGGCGTGCAGGCTTCAGTGTTTGTGGCGCGCGGGCTCAGTTGCTCCGCGGCATGTAGGATCTTCCTGGACCAGGGCTCAAACCCATGTCCCCTGCACTTGCAGGCGGATTCTTAACCACTGCACCACCAGGGAAGCCCCTTATACCTATATTTAAATCAGGAGCTCTCCCATTGTAATCTTGGGCATGTTGCTTAACATTTCTGTGTTTTAGTTTCCTCATCTGTAAAGTGGGGCTTACTCTACATATGGTTGCTGTGAAAACTAAATAAATTAATAAATGTAAAGTGCTTAGAATAGCATCTGGCATATCATATGACATTCAACAAACGTTATTGCCACCACTATTGTTGTTATTAGTAGTAGCAGTGGTGTATGAATCTATTACAGCAATATCAAAGTATGTTATACATAATAATGACCGTAGCTCTTAGTAAATCATTAAATATGTTAACTTAAGAGTGCCTGAAAACATACAGTGGATGTTGGAATGATTTCTGTCAAACTGTAGTTAAATAGTGAAGGTTGGGGTTTAAAGGGTTTCATATTTGCTCATGTGGAAACTTAAGCTCCTTGATTATATCATTTCTAGATAGTGTTGGATAATTGAGATGTTACCATGAACAGTTATGAAATATTAAAAAAAAAGAATCTACAGGAATTGGTAATGGATTGGTGTAGAGCTAGGGTGGGGTGTGGAAGAGAGAAGAATCAAGGGTGCTTCCTACATATCTGCATAGATGGTGGCTATTCCCTGATAAGGAAAAGATGGAGAAAAAACAGGTTGGGTGGAGTGGACAATCATGAGTTCAGGACATGTTAAATTTGAGACATAAGTGAATCATACTGGACTAGAGATGTAAATCTTTGGATCATCAGAATAGAGGTAATGTTTTGAGCCATGGGAATAGATTAAATATCTCAGCAAAACATAAAGAGAGAAAGAAGAAGGAAAGTATTGCATGCCAACCCAAGAAAAAGCATAAAGTATTGATGGTTGCAGATAATGTAAATTGGTGTATTTTGAGTCTCCCAGGTGATTCTGATAATGAACCAGGCTGGAAACCACAGCTTTATAGTATTTTTCCTAATAAACTTTCTGGCAAAGGTACTTCTCCCATGGTTCAAATAATCCCAAGAATGCTGAGAAGGGGAATATGCTGCTCAAAATACTCAGCAAAAATAATTACTGGGAGAACTCATGAAAAATATCATTAAGACAATAGAGAAATAGAGTAATATGATGTGTACAATAAAATATAATAGATGTGTATAATAAAATATGATGTGTATGTAACTAGGTTTCTTAAAGAAAGAAAGTTGACTAATCGGATAGATATCAACATAACAAATATCCTGGTTTCTTGTGCCAACCATTTGAGACCAGGTAATTAAACGTTCTCAAGAAGTATATGTATTTTTCCCAGAAGCTTGCACCAAACTTCTTAGATCCTGTTAGTGTCAGAAGGAATCATGAAGGGACAGATGGAAGCTCTAAAATGGAACAGTAATTACAGTAAAAGAGCATAACTGTTATTTATAATTACATGCCTCTGAAGAGTTCTTTCCTTCCAGTTCTAGAGGTTTGACCCCTTCTGAGGTAGAGTACTTGTAAATACTAGGGAAGTAAGACAGATTTAAAGGTTATCTGTCAGGAGGTGGGGGCATATACTTCACAAACTTCTGTAGCTTCATGAAAGGAGACTAAAAAACACAGTAAATGTCATCTTAAGAAATAGGTGCTTAAAGTCAGAATGAATATAAATAATTTATTTAAATATTAAATTTCAGGGCAATACCTATAACTTCTAATAGATAATAAAGATGCATAAGAAGTAGTTTCATTTCATAAAAAAGAATGAAATTTTGCCATTTGCAGCAACACGGACTTGGAGGGCGTTATGCTAAGTGAAATAAGTCAGAGAAAGACAAATACTATATGATATCACTTATATGTGGAATCTAAAAAATACAACAAACTAGTGAATATTAAAAAAAAAAAAGCAGACTCACAGGTATAGAGAACAAACTAGTGGTTACCAGTGGGGAGAGGGAAGGGGGGAGGGGAAATATAGGGATGGGGGAGTAAGAAATACAAGCTATTATGTATAAAATAAGCTATAAGGATATATTGTAAAACACAGGAAATATAGCCAATATTTTATAATAACTATAAATGGAGAATAACTTTTAAAAAAAAGTGATTCAGGGAATCTTTCCCAAACTCTGATACTGACCTCAATGCTGTTATGTGTGGCCCTCCTCTATATTCTTAATTAGTTACCCCACTGGATATCACCCATTATTTAAAATAAATTCATAGAATGAGGAATCTAAAAAAAGTAGATTCATTCCAAATAATCTACTAAAAAAATGGCAGTCAGAAAGCAAATAAGAATATCCAGATAGCATATGAGTTCTACAGGCAGAATTTTTCCATTTCAACCTCTGCCAAATAAGGAGGCAGCTCCATCCAAAGACTTCTGATCTCTCTGCATCCTCTCTCTGGATAATCTCATTCTCTCACAACACTCATGTTGATGTCGGTGACCCCTAAATTCAGACTTCTTTCCCAATCTCTTTTTTCACGTTTTCAATGGCCAGCTGAATATTTTCACCTAGATAACCTTAAACTCACTCCGTTCAAAATTGAGTGCATTCTCTTCCTTGGAAAACCTGCACCTCCTTTTGTGTTATCTTTTTCTGTTTATGTCATCACCACCTTTTTTAGCCCTTATAAACTGTAAATCTCAGCTCTATCTTTGTCTCCTCCTCTTCTTTGTCTCCAGCAGATGCTGTAAATCTGTCTATTTTTAGCTTCGCAGTTGCCAAGCCCTACACTTTTACCTCAAAAGAGTCTGATGTTTGTCCCATCTTCCCAATTCCCTCTGCCATTTACATGTCCAGTTCTTGTTATTTCTTACCAAGACTAGTGTTGTAGCCACCCCATTTAATATCACCTGCACAGGTGGATGTTCTAGGAGGCTAGTGAAACTTAGATTTCAGGACGCAACACTCACATGAGCCCCTTCCAAGGTCCTCTACCTAATGTCAAATTCATTCTTGAAGAGCACTCCCCTAATTATTTAGGCTTCAGGCCCTCAGAGCACCAGACTTCCTAAGGCAAGATTGACCATGCCAATCTCTGACTCAGTGGCCCACCATCAACCCACCCAAGGTGACTACATAATAAACACATTCTCCTCTACCTGACTGAACCTTTCTTGGTCTTGCCCAAACATTCCTTCCCACCTATGTCCCTTTTAGTCCACTTAATATATACTATTCTTAAACCAGTGAGTTGCTACTACACACCCTCTTGTTAACCAACTCCACTGTGCTTTTGCTGACATATTTTCCTCCAACAAGAGCTTCCCTCCTGCCTCACCCTCCCTTTCTCCCTACCATACCCCCAAGCTTTCACCCAGTGCTAAGGTTCCATATTAGGTATCATCATCCTCATGAAGTCCTCTTAGATGTTTGCTAGCTAAATGCAAGTTCTCCCTCCTCTAAACTCCCACTAACTAGAATTTCCCAAATGAAATTATTACTTTATATCTTTGGGGTATAAGCAAACAATGGCCCATGTGTTAAATCCATACATTTATGGATTTGTTAAATCCATAAATAAATCCTGTTCATAAATAAAGTTTTATTGGCATACAGCCACACCCATTTGTTTACATATTGTCCTGTGGCTGCTTTGGTTATACATGGCAACAGCAGAGTTGAATCTTATAACTTTTATCCAGAATATATATTTTTTCATCTTTTAAACTTTCTAAAATTGAGAGGTCTTCTTTTTAGTCATTAGTTAGACTACCTTAATTAGGTAGACTACCTTATAATATCAATTTTTATTTGCATTGTTATTTCTTGCATCCCAGGTGAAAGATACCTGGAATGCAAGGAACAAGGAGTAGAGACATTAAGATGGCAGCTGGGTACAATGGGAAGACACTGATTTATACATTAAGAAAATCATTCCTAATGTAAGGGCTTGTGGATATAAAAATCCTCCATCAAAGTTGTCTTACCATAGTAGACAATGAAATGTGATTCTCAGATACCCTTTCAAGAAAGGACTCACTTTGGGACTTCCCTGGTGGTCCAGTGGTTGGGACGTCACCTTCCAATTCAGGGGTTGCAGGTTCGATCCCTGGTTGGGGAGCTAGGGTCCCACATGCCTCGCGGCCAAAAGACCAAAACAAAAAAAAGAGGCAATATTCTAGCAAGTTCAGTAAAGACTTTGGAAATGGTCCACATCAAATAAACAAGCAAAAATATCTTAGAAAGAAAGAGAGAGAGAGAGAGAAGGGAGGGAGGGAGGTAGGAAGGAAGAGAAAGAAAGGGAGAAAGAAAGAGAGAAAGAAAGAAAGAAAGGACTCACTCACCAGCTGTGAGGAGAGTGGTTGGCTGATAGCCTTGCCAACACAATGTGTACTCAAACTTTCTGATCTTTGCCAACGATAGGTGAGAAATGGCATTTCAGTAGTTTCAATAAGCATTTCCTTATCATGAACAAGATGGAATACTTTTTCGTATTCTTATTTTCTTATGTTTAAGAATTTTTTCATTTCTGTAAGGTGTCTCTTCATATCCTTTGACTATTTTTCAATTGGGCTGATAGTCTTTTCAATATTGATTTGTAGAAATTCTTTATATATTAGGGAAATTGACCTTTTTTTCTACAATGTAAACTGCACTTCATTTTCCTAGTTTGTCGCTTGTCTTTTGACTTTGTTTATGGTGGCTGTGTTGCAAGGATTACTTCCTGTAGGTCTGGAATTAGCCTGAACTGTTTGGCTGAAACACATGCACAGCATTGGTCAAGGAATGAAATGAACTGATTAATAGTGTTGCTTTGAAACCATGGGTTTTAGGTGAGTTTTGGCATAGTAGTTTATACCAGCTTGTTAGCATTGTTGATTGATAACAGTGAGACTGATGATTTGTACCCAGCCTCACTAAGACTCCTAGAGGAGCTCTGACTTAAGCTCTTACATGGAAGGAATATGTCTAAGGGACCAGCAAGGTAAGAATAAGCCCCATCTGAGACTCCTTTGGGGGCTCCCTGGTTCTGAGATATTTTGTGCATACATCAGTGGTTCCTGATCTGAGAGATAAAGTACATCCTGGTACAGCCCTCCAGACAGAGTACGGTTGAAGTTTGCACCTAGCCTCTCCAGGATGCCCTTGGCTGTGATGCATATCCTTATTTTAATGTTGTTGCTATATTACATCATTTTCCTAAAATAAACTGTAGATTTGAAAGCCATTGTCATTTGGGATCCTGTGAGTCTTCTTTAGCAATCAAATCCTGTCGCCATCAATCAATGCAATGACTTTTGCAATACAAATTTCTTTTTATCTTTATATAGTCAAAATTGTCAATCTGCTTTATAGCTTTGGGATTTGTTGTGTTATTATTTTTATCTAAACTAATTTTTTCATCTGATTGTTGATTTATTTTACCTTCGTTCTTGGCTTAAAGTTGCTTCGTTTGTTGTAGAATTTGAGTCTCAGATTTGTTGAATGGGAGCTTTTGCCTTCTCTCTCTTTCTCTCTCTCTCTCTCCTGTCCATCCCAGGTGGACTTATATTGATGATTCAAAGTCCTTATCCCAGAGTGATTTGGGGAAATATAACAAATCCAGTTCAGTCACTGAGCCAGTGGGAGACTTGCTCGGTTGATATTGGTGAGGCTGAATCCCAACTCCTCAGGCTCACAAATTAGTCATAAGCCCACAGTAGCCTCTTTATGCCTCATTTCCAGAGCAGGGGACATTAAACAGTGAGCCCTATACAGTCCCTATATACATGTTACACGAAGCCCAGAAAACCTATACTTTGAACCTCAATCACACCTTTGATTTTCTGCCCAGAGAGATGTTCCTCTAGATTTTGAGCCCACATAGGGTCTTTTATATTTTATATATCATTCCAACATGTTTGGAGAAGAATTTACGACTCCTTCTTGATCAGAAATATATGGTGATATGCAAATATTTTTCCTATATTTATCTATATGCTAAAAGAAATAAAATGTTATATTATTAAATAAAATATGTATTTCACATACATATTTTACTGTCTGTAACTATGCTCCCAAGAAGAGCTCTCTTCTAAAACCATGATGAGGAGAACAAAGAATAGCTTTCAGAAGAGTTTGATAAATAACCTCTAATCACTCTTAATCAGGACTCCAGCCAGAATTTCTGACACTGCTGTATATTTTAATAATCCCAGCTACTCACTAGGCAATCTTTCCATGTAACAATAGATCACTGACCCACCATTCCAACTAAAGTTCTGAGTGTGATGTTTTGATTAAAAACTAAATTGCTAAGCATTGTACATTAAAAATCAGACTTCTATAATTATGGTTTTAAGTAGCTGAAAGTGCCTGAAAGAACAGCCTCTGATCTCTTCTTTCATTGATACAGGCAAGAGGATTAAAGCTGAAAGACCATCCAGAGATCTGAGGTCGGAAAGAATGCATGGACGAAGTGGTCCATGAAGAGACTTTGGGATCCAACTGAGATCCAGCTTAAGAGTCTTAGAAAGCAAAGTCATTAGCACCTAGCAAAGGCTCTGAGCCTCAGCTAAATCTCTACAGAACTATTGTTCTCCCATAGTAATGAAATGGGGAAAATTATGTTCACTAGAATTCTTTTTCAGGGACAGTACTACCTTTGTTTGGAAGTCATTCCTCAATAAGCCTGCCTTGGGTAGATACTGAGACCTGCAGGGAACCTCAGAGTGTGTGGAAGTGACCTGGAGGAAATTCTCAGTGAAGCCAGATGGGGGGGGGGGGGGAAAGGAAGAAGAAGAAAAAGGTGCGATAGCAAGAAAAGTGACAAGATGTGCAATATGCCTGTGATCCCTTCCTATGTCCCTTCCCCAAAATTCAGTGAAGATCCTCAAAATATATGTAAAAATTTGATGGGAATTTTTTTTTCCAGTGGAAACAGTGAACAGATGGTCCTATACATCCAAGGGGTCGTGGAACAACTTAGAAACAGCCTACACAGACAAGGGAATACAGGAGCAGAGAGAAACAGAGTCAGCAAGTATTTTCTATAAAGAGCAAACAAGTAAATATCTTAGACCTTGTGAGGTCCATAGTCTCTGTCACAACTGCTCAATTCTGACATTGTAGCATGAAAGTGACTGTGGACAATATGTAAAAAATATATATTTTGAAATTGGAATTTCACCTAAGTTTTCATGTGTCACAAAATATTATTCTTCTTTTAGTTTTTTCGTCAACCATTTAAAAATGTAAAAGCCATTCTTAATTTGTAAACCATATAAAAACATAAAATTTGGGCTTCCTTGGTGGCACAGTGGTTAAGAATACACCTGCCAATGCAGGGGACATGGGTTCGAGCCCTGGTCCGGGAAGATCCCACATGCCGCAGAGCAACTAAGCCCGTGTGCCACAACTACTGAGCCTGTGCTCTAGCGCCTGCGAGCCACAACTACTGAGCCCACGAGCCACAACTACTGAAGCCCGCGCACCTAGGGCCTGTGCTCTGCAACAAGAGAATCCACCACAATGAGAAGCCCGCACACCGCAATGAAGAGTAACCCCTGCTCACCACAACTAGAGAAAGCCTGCGCGCAGCAACGAAGACCCAACACAGCCAAAAATAAATAAATAAAATAAATAAATTTATTTAAAAAAATAAAAAATTAAAAAAGCAAGAGTTACAATGTTAATATAAAATCAGAATTAAACATTGAAAGCATTAAACAGAAGTGTCATTTAAAAAAAAAACAAAACAAAATTTGGCCCATGAGCTATAGTTTACTCTCCCCTGGCCTGAGATATAATGTATAGGAAGGTAGTTAAGTCACAGGAAGACCTTCAGGCTGTCCCAGGCAGTAGAAGACATGCTAGTCTATAAAGGTAGGGTTGTACCTGCAGCCATGCAGGTAACTTCTATCAAAGCTACGGCAGCTCTATAATAAAGACATGGGAAACTCTAAGGAGCTTCTTAGTTACCTTAGAGGACCCTCCCTCCTGACCTGTGCACTCCTCTTTCTGCCCAGTGAAACACGCTTGTGTAATATTTAAGCAAAACAAGTGTTTTTTCAGACTAGGAGGGACAAGGAGAAAAGTTTCATGGTGAATAGAATGAAAGAATGATCAGATGACACAAATTTGGTTTTTGGGAACTCAGGATGCAGTTAGATTCCAGGCATAGACTTTCAAAGACTTGAATTCATCATATAATTACATTATTATCTTGGAACTTTGAAGATGAAGGCCCTTCTTTCTCTGGCTCCTCTGAGCCACACATGTCCTAAACTAGGAGGTAAATGAAGAATCAAGCAGTGCAAGCTTCCATGGGGCTTACAGGCAATGGTGTGGAAGTTTCTGGAGTAGGGAGAGAAAGCTCATGTGTTCCTGAGTCACTCCAAAAAAAGTATTAAAAACTGAAAGCTGCATGTTAGAGTTAGAGTAATAGAAAAGGGAACATGTGAGGAGAGAAAATAGGAGATGTGGATAAGTAGATGGGTATAAGAAGAAGAAATAAAGATTAGAGAATTGACTTCAGTTCAGTTTCTAATTCACTAGTTTTTTTCTTCCCCTCAGCATTTAGAAAGTCAATTGTATTTCCAGTTTAAAATTGCCTTACAGTTTTAAAAAACTGCCTTACAGTCTAAAAATCGCTGGTAAATGTTTTAGGCATTGTTGGAATTCAAAGCCTTCTGGAAAATATGTGGATCACATATTCCAAATTTGACTATATAATGTACTAACACACCCAGCAGGTCAGAGAATCTCAATGCCTTTCCTTAAACTGGTCCTAGTTAAGGACTTAACAGATTGCTCAGGGAGATTCCTCTCTAACTCTGATGGATTTTTAAAAAAACGAATGTTCTCCCCTCCTTCAGAAACATTAAGGGCATTGGTTCCCTTCCCTTCTGGTCCCAAGATGCTGCTAAGGGCAACCCCTTGAATCCAGCTGAGATAGGCTGGGACCTGGGATTCTCTACCAGAGTGCTTGCACCGGGACAAAGGTCTCCTCCAGTAACAAAATACAAAGAAACTATGAATGACTAAAAATAACTACACGCATGTGCGGTTGGGGTAATTATGAACAATAGGATACAAAAAGGCCACAAACCAACTGCCATTTCTGAGGTGCCAGGAGCAAAAGCAGGGTACTGTGGCATGATTCCTGCACACGGCACCACCACAGAGGTGAGCAGACCACCTAAGGTAGGCCTCCTGTGGACCCACGGACCTGCCCCTTCTATTACCCCATTTAAGGACCCACAGAGCTTCTCTCAGGGAACAGTAAGGACACCTGTTTCTTGTTTTTGCTCCTTGGAGCTACAGAAGTAGCCTCGATAAAGACTTACCTGAAATTCTCATCTGGCCTCTTATCAGTTTCTACTGATTAAAGGATCCAAGGGCCCTTGTCGGTAACACAGACTCATGGTGTTCTTTGGTTTTTATTTAGGTCTTTACATCTTTAAAAACACTTGGGATTGCTTATAATAAAACACAGGCAGAATAAGACTGAAGATGATGGGACCTCCCTGGTGGCACAGTGGTTGGGAATCTGCCTGCCAATGCAGGGGACACGGGTTCAAGCCCTGGTCCGGGAGAATCCCACATGCCGCGGAGCAACTAAGCCTGTGCGCCACAACTACTGAGCCTGCACTCTAGACCACGTGCACCACAACTACTGAAGCCTGCGCACCTAGAGCCCATGCTCCGCAACAAGAGAAGCCACTGCAATGAGAAGCCCATGCACCGCAACGATTAGTAGCCCCCGCTCGCCGCAACTAGAGAAAGCCCGCATGCAGCAATGAAGACCCAACACAGCCAAAAATAAATAAATAAATTTATTTTTTTAAAAAAAGATCAAAGATGATTAAAATAGGACCAAGCCCAGCTACAAGCAAACAAGGGAATACCAAGGAGCTATAGAAATGCTCACCAGAAATTTGCTCTGAGTTTCTGACAGAAAATGAGGTATGTATCCTTCATTATTATTAGAAGGAAATACACCAGTTTATTTGAAAGATTCAACCCTTTGCTTCACCCTAAGTTTTGAAATGAATTTCATTATTCAGTAAACATGGGTTTATTTATCAAGACCGACCTCTGTGCCTCTGGATGTTATAGGCAATAGAGAAACAGAGATAGAGTGCATTTCCTGTTCTCCAGGTGTTCATGGTGTAGGGAGAAAACAGGTATCTAGATAAACTACTAATATGGGTTAAGATCCCTAATGGAACCATATACAAGATGCTATAGAGGAGTCATCATGACTGCCACTGCCACCAGGCAGCCAGGGGGCATCCGCCCGCATCCCCGGCCACGGGGTCCCACTAGAGAAGCCCCCTGGTGGCTATGCTGAGTGTCTGAACCAATGATGGAGCGGGGCGGGGAGGGGGTGCCGGCAGGAAGGAGGAAGTAGGCCTTCCCGCAGACCCTACTGAATGATCCGATTGGGAAAATGAAACGGAGGAAGCAAGACGAAGGGCAGAGGCTCCTGCATGGCTGCGAATGATGCCCTGGATCGACTGATACCCTGGACGTGGAGCTTGAGAACAGCACCACCCTGGGGCGTGAGTGGAGCCCGCGGAGGCGGAGGTGGGCCACCACTCTCCTGGGAGGTGGTTTTCCAGGCTCTGGCTTCCTCACGTACCGCGGCCAAGAGAATCGGGACAGGGATGCTGACTTGGATGTGGATGTGGGTGACATTCTGGAGCTTGGGAAGCCACAGTACACGGAGGCTGACGCCATCCCCTGCACAGGTGAGGAGCCAGGTGAAGCCGAGGAGAGAGGCACACTCCTCTGGGGCGCAGTCCTACACAGCCCTCCCAGCACATGCACTATGCCCGAGTTCTCTAAACAGGCGAGGAACGAGATGCCTTCTACCAGCAGCGGTAAGAGTGGCACGCAGGAGGCCGTGCAGAAGACCGGCAAGGAATAGCGACCGAAGATGTAGCTGTGACCATGTCTGAGGCCCTGCCAGGTCAGGGGGCTTGGACGGCGGCTATCCTGTGGGGACCGTTACGAGTGACTCATCGGCATGGACTCGTACTCGATGCCCCTGAAGACCATCCAGGGTTAGCATGTGCACTGTGAGGGGTGCTGACTGCGGACCCTGGTTGCCGAGAATCTCCGCCCAGAGACCCACGGAGAATCCACTCGTGAGCCAGCCACCCCAGGCAGGCCTTGCCTCCAGCAGCCCCCCTCTCTGCACCCCGCCCCCCGTGACGTGACCTCCCCCTTGTACACACTTGCACACAGGTTCTCCACGTACATACACACACACACACACAGGACTCTGGAGCCAGAGTGGAGGCAGAGGCTCAGGCTGTGCCTGCCGGATCCCACCAAGATGTGGGACCATACCTGTTCCAGGTTCCATTCCCGGGGTGGGAAGGTGGGGGCAGTAGGAAGGGGACGTAGTCCAGCAAATCTCCTGAGATCCAGCCCCCAGCCTGACAGATGGACAGACAGACATGCAAACACCAAACTGAAGCACATGTAATAACAGGACCGTATATGTTTACAATGTTGTGTATAAATGGGACAACTCCTCCCCTTAGGTTGTAGGAGTTTCTTCTTTTGTTAAGAACACCTGGAAGCAGCGCCGTATTCAGGTCTGGCTGGGGGCCAGGCCCCCCCACCTCTTGGGATGCCTGCCTCTCCCCCTCCCTGGACCGTGGTGTCCCTTCCATCCCCCATGTGCTCCGTGTTCAGTGGTGTATATTTCTTCTCCCAAACATGAGATGCATGCCCTAAGGACATGATCTTCTTAGCCTTAGCTCCTGGGGCTCTTCATCAGGGGTTAAGGGAGTGGGGAGGCACGGGAAATGGGAACCCAGCTGAAGCAGGGGCTGAGATTGGGGCTGGAGGAGGGTGGTCCTGGCTGCACAGACTTCAGCTGAGAACCCTTCCTGGAATTAGAGCTGCTGTTCCCAGGGAAAAGTGTTGTCTGCCCTGCCCCTCTTATGGACCACATGGACTGATGCTTTGTCTGTATATTCTGTACAAAGGTACTTGTCCTTTCCCTTTATAAACTACATTTGACATGGATTAAACCAATATAGACAGATTTTTTAAAGATGCTATAGTGTACAGAGATAAAGGAAGATAACTTTGCCTATGGTTGGCTAGCTAAACTTCCTGTAGAAAGGGAAATTTGAAAGATGAGCAGAGGAGAGGCAGCTGCCCAGGCAAGGAGATGGTCAGCCCAGCTCTGCACTCAGGGATGGAGGAATGCCCAGGAGCCTCCTCTGTTGCTGCTCGGCTGTGTGGCCAAAAATAAAATCTGCCATATTTTTTAATACTGTGCTAAAAATAGGGGGTTTGTGTAAATCCGCCAGTTGGTGTTTTGATTTTTAAATTATGTACAGAGGATCATGCTTAAACCCTAGTGAGTACCGGAGTGGGGAGGGCCTATAATTCACTCAAAATAAACAGAAGAAAAACTGGAATCAGGGCTGTGTCTCTGAGATGGGAGAGGCAAGTTCAGGACATTGGTCCATCAGACACCTCCCAGCTCCATGTAATATCAAACAGCGAAAATCTCCCAGAGATCTCCATCTCAACACCAAGACACAGCTCCCCTCAATGACCAGCAAGCTACAGTGCTGGACACCCTATGCCGAACAACTAGGAAGACAGGAACAAAACCCCACCCATTAGCAGAGAGGCTGCCTAAAATCATAATAAGGTCACAGACACCCCAAAACACACCACAAGATGTGCACCTGCCAACCAGAAAGACAAGATCCACCCTCATCCACCAGAACACAGGCAGTAGTTCCCTCCACCAGGAAGCCTACACAACCCACTGAACCAACCTTAGCTACTGAGGGCAGACACCAAAAACAACAGGAACTATGAACCTGCAACCTGAGAAAAGGAGACCCCAAACACAGTAAGTTAAACAAAATGAGAAGACAGAGAAACACACAGCAGATGAAGGAGCAAGGTAAAACCCCACCAGACCTAACAAATGAAGAGGAAATAGGCAATCTACCTGAAAAAGAATTCAGAATAATGATAGTAAAGATGATCCATAATCTTGGAAATAGAATGGAGAAAATACAAGAAACGTTTAACAAGGACCTAGAAGAACAAAAGAGCAAACAAACACTGATGAACAACACAATAAATGAAATTTAAAATTCTCTAGAAGAGATCAATAGCAGAATAATTGAGGCAGAAGAACGGATAAGTGACCTGGAAGATAAAAGAGTGGAAATAACTATTGCAGAGCAGAATAAAGAAAAAAGAATGAAAAGAATTGAGGTCAGTCTCAGAGACGTCTGGGACAACATTAAACACACCAACATTCGAATTATAGGGGCCTCAGAAGAAGAAGAGAAAAAGAAAGGGACTGAGAAAATATTTGAACAGATTATAGTTGAAAACTTCCCTAATATGGGAAAGGAAATGGTCAATCAAGTCCAAGAAGCACAGAGAGTCCCATAAGGGATAAATCCAAGGAGAAACACACCAAGACACATGTTAATCAAACTGTCAAAAATTAAATACAAAGAAAAAATATTAAACGCAGCAAGGGAAAAAACAACAAATAACATACAAGGGGATCCCCATAAGGTTAACAGCTGATCTTTCAGCAGAAACTCTGCAAGCCAGAAGGGAGTGGCATGACATATTTAAAGTGATGAAAGGGAAAAACCTACAACCAAGATTACTCTACCCAGCAAGGATCTCATTCAGATTTGATGGAGAAATTAAAACCTTTACAGACAAGCAAAAGCTAAGAGAATTCAGCACCACCAAACCAGCTCTACAACAAATGCTAGAGGAACTTCTCTAAATGGGAAACACAAGAGAAGTAAAAGACCTACAATAACAAACCCAAAACAATTACGAAAATGATAATAGGAACATACATATCGATAATTACCTTAAATGTAAATGGATTAAATGCTCCCACCAAAAGACATAGACTGGCTGAATGGATACAAAAATGAGACCCATATATATGCTGTCTACAAGAGACCAACTTCAGACCTAGGGACACATACAGACTGAAAGTGAGGGGATGGAAAAAGATATTCCATGCAAATGGAAACCAAAAGAAAGCTGGAGTAGCAAATCTCATATCAGACAAAATAGACTTTAAAACAAAGACTATTACAAGAGACAAAGAAGGACACTACATAATGATCAAGGGATCAATCCAAGAAGATATAACAATTGTAAATATTTATGCACCCAACATAGGAGCACCTCAAAACATAACACAAATACTAACAGCCATAAAAGGAGAAATCAACAGTAACACAATCATAGTAGGGACTTAAACACCCCACTTTCACCAATGGACAGATCATCCAAAATGAAAATAAATAAGGAAACACAAGCTTTAAATGATACATTAAACAAGATGGACTTAATTGATATTTATAGAACATTCTATCCAAAAACAATACAATACACATTCTTCTCAAGCGCTCATGGAACATTCTCCAGGATAGACCATATCTTGGGTCACAAATCAAGCCTTGGTAAATTTAAGAAAATTGAAATCGTATCAAGTATCTCTTCTGACCACAATGCTATGAGGCTAGATATCAATTACTGGAAAAAATCTGTAAAAAATACAAACACATGGAGGCTAAACAATACAATACTTAATAACCAACCAAGAGATCACTGAAGAAATCAAAGAGGAAATCAAAAAATACCTAGAAACAAATGACAATGAAAACATGACTACCCAAACCTATGGGATGCAGCAAAAGCAGTTCTAAGAGGAAAGTTCACAGCAATAAAATCCTACCTTAAGAAACAAGAAACATCTCAAATAAACAACATAACCTTACACCTAAAACAATTAGAGAAAGAAGAACCAAAAAACCCCAAAATTAGCAGAAGGTAAGAAATCATAAAGGTCAGATCAGAAATAAATGAAACAGGGCTTCCCTGGTGGCGCAGTGGTTGAGAATCTGCCTGTTAATGCAGGGGACGTGGATTCGAACCCTGGTCTGGGAAGATCCCACATGCCATGGAGCAACTAGGCCTTTGAGCCACAATTACTGAACCTGCGCGTCTGGAGCCTGTGCTCCGCAACAAGAGAGGACACGATAGTGAGAGGCCCACGCACCGCGATGAAGAATGACCCCCGCTTGCCGCAACTAGAGAAAGCCCTCTCACAGAAACGAAGACCCAACACAGCCAAAAATTAATTAATTAATTAATTAATTAATTTAAAAAAGACTGGAGAAGGTTTGACATTGCTTTTAAAAAAAAAGAAATAAATGAAACAGAAATGAAGGAAACAATAGCAAAGATCAATAAAACTAAAAGCTGGTTCTTACAGAAGATAAACAAAATCGATAAACCATTAACCAGACTCATCAAGAAAAAAAGGGAGAAGACTCAAATCATCAGAATTAGAAACGAAAAAGGAAAAGTAACAGCTGACATTGCAGAAATACAAAGAATCATGAGAGATTACTACCAGCAACTATATGCCAATAAAATGGACAACCTGGAAGAACTGGACAAATTCTTAGAAAGGCACAACCTTCAGAGACTGAACCAGGAAGAAATAGAAAATATGAACAGACCAATCACAAGCACTGAAATTGAAACTGTGATGAAAAATCTTCCAACAGACAAAAGCCCAAGACCAGATGGCTTCACAGGCAAATTCTATCAAACATTTAGAGAAGAGTTGACACCTATCCTTATCAAACTCTTCCAAAATATAGCACAGGGGGGAACACTCCCAAACTCATTCTAAGAGGCCACCATTACCCTGATACCAAAACCAGACAAAGATGTCACAAAGAAAGAAAACTACAGGCCAATATCACTGATGAACATAATACTAGCAACAAAATACTAGCAAACAGAATCCAACAGCACATTAAAAGGATCATACACCATGATCATGTGGGGTTTATCCCAGAAATGCAAGGATTCTTCAATATACACAAATCAATCAATGTGATACACCATATTAACAAACTGAAGGAGAAAAACCATATGATCATCTCGATAGATGCAGAGAAAGCTTTCGACAAAATTCAACACTGATTTATGATAAAAACCCTCCAGAAAGTAGGCACAGAGGGAACTTACCTCAACATAATAAAGGCCACATATGACAAACCCACTGCCAACAACATCCTCAAAGGTGAAAAACTGAAACCATTTCCACTAAGATCAGGAACAAGACAAGGTTGCCCACTCTCACAACTATTATTCAAAATAGTTCTGGAAGTTTTAGCCACAGCAATCAGAGAAGAAAAACAAATAAAAGGAATCCAAATCAGAAAAGAAGAAATAAAGCTGTCACTGTTTGCAGATGACATGATACTATACATAGAGAATCCTAAAGATGCTACCAGAAAACTACTAGAGCTAATCAATGAATTTGGTAAAGTAGCAGGATACAAAATTAATGCACAGAAATCTCTAGCATTCTTATACACTAATGATGAAAAATCTGAAAGTGAAATTAAGAAAACACTCCCATTTACCATTGCAACAAAAGAATAAAATACCTAGGAATAAACCTACCTAAGGAGACAAAAGACCTGTATGAAGAAAATTATAAGACACTGATGAAAGAAATTAAAGATGATACAAACAGATGGAGAGATATACCATGTTCTTGGATTGGAAGAATCAATATTGTGAAAATGACTATACTACCAAAAGCAATCTACAGACTCAGTGCAATCCCTATCAAACTACCACTGGCATTTTTCACAGAACTAGAACAAAAAATTTCACAATTTGTATGGAAACACCAAAGACCCCGAATAGCCAAAGCAATCTTGAGAAAGAAAAATGGAAGTGGAGGAATCAGGCTCTCTGACTTCAGACTATACTATGAAGCTACAGTAATCAAGACAGTATGGTACTGGCACAAAAACAGAAATATAGATCAAGGGAACAGGATAGAAAGCCCAGAGATAAACCCACGCACATGTGGTCACCTTGTCTTTGATAAAGGAGGCAGGAATATACAATGGAGAAAAGACAGTCTCTTTAATAAGTGGTGTTGGGAAAACTGGACAACTACATGTAAAAGAATGAAATGAGAACACTCCCTAACACCATACACAAAAATAAACTCAAAATGGATTAGAGACCTAAATGTAAGACCAGACAGTATCACACTCTTAGAGGAAAACATAGGCAGAACACTCTATGACATAAATCACAGTAAGATCCTTTTTGACCCACCTCCTAGAGAAATGGAAATAAAAACAAAAATAAACAAATGGGACCTAATGAAACTTAAAAGCTTTTGCACAGCAAAGGAAACCATAAACAAGACGAAAAGACAGCTCTCAGAATGGGAGAAAATATTTGCAAATGAAGCAACTGACAAAGGATTAATCTCCAAGATTTACAAGCAGCTCATGCAGTTCAGTAGCAAAAAAAAAAACAACCCAATCCAAAAATGGGCAGAAGACCTAAACAGACATTTCTCCAACAAAGATACACAGATTGCCAACAAATACATGAAGGAATGCTCAACATCATTAATCATTAGAGAAATGCAAATCAAAACTACAATGAGATATCATCTCACACCGGTCAGAATGGCCATCATCAAAAAATCTACAAACAATAAATGCTGGAGAGGATGTGGAGAAAAGGGAATCCTCTTGCACTGTTGGTGGGAATGTAAATTGATACAGCCACTATGGAGAACAGTATGGAGGTTCCTTAACAACTAAAAATAGAACTACCATATGACCCAGCAATCCCACTACTGGGCATATACCCTGAGAAAACCATAATTCAAAAAGAGTCATGTACCACAATGTTCATTGCAGCTCTATTTACAATAGCCAGGACATGGAAGCAACCTAAGTGTCCATCAACAGATGAATGGATAAAGAAGATTTGGCACATGTATACAATGGAATATTACTCGGCCATAAAAGGAAACAAAATTTTGTTATTTGTAGTGAGGTGGATGTACCTAGAGTCTGTCATACAGAGTGAAGTAAGTCAGAAAGTGAAAAACAACTACTGTATGCTAACACAAATATATGGACTCAAAAAAAATGGTTCTGAAGAACCTAGGGGCAGGACAGGAATAAAGACAGATGTAGAGAATGGACTTGAGGACACAGGGAGGGGGAAGGGTAAGCTGGGATGAAGTGAGAGAGTGGCATGGACTTATATATACTACCAAATGTAAAATAGATAGCTAGATAGCTAGTGGGAAGCAACCACATAGCACAGGGAGATCAGCTGAGTACTTTGTGACCACCTAGAGGAGATGGGAGGGAGACGCAAGAGGGAGGAGATATGAGGATATATGTATATGTATAGCTGATTCACTTTGTTATAAAGCAGAAACTAACGCACCATTGTAAAGCAATTATATTCCAATAAAGATGTTAAAAGAATCCAGTGAGAGAGGTATCAAAGGAAAAAAAAAAAAAAAGAGCTAAATGGCCATACTAAAATATTCCTAAACAAGAAGGTCTGTTCCAGATAAACTAAAATCTCAATCTGCAGACATAAGAAACTCTGATATTTTAAAGACTTCATTTGAAAGGTTTCTCCATGTTGCTGCAAATGGCATTTTTCATTATTTATAATGGCTGAGTAGTATTCCATTGTATATGTTTACCACAACTTCTTTATCCATTCATCTTAATGGACACTTAGGTTGCTTCCATATCTTGGCTATTGTAAGTAATGCTGCTAGGAACATTAGGGTGCATGTATCTTTTCAAATTAGTGTTTTCAGTATTTTTAGATATATACCCAGGAGTGGAATTGCTGGGTCATAAGGTCGTTCTATTTTTAGTTTTTGAGAAATGGCCATACTATTTTCCACAGTGGCGGCACCAATTTACATTCCCACCAACAGTGTATGAGGGTTCCCTTTTCTTCACATCCTCACCAACATTTGTTATTTGTGTGTGTGTGTGTGTGTGTGTGTGTGGGTGTGTGGGTGTGTGTGTTTTGGTGATAGCCATTCTGACAGATGTGGGATGATATCTCATTGTGGTTTTGATTTGCATTTCCCTGATGATGGCAACATTGAGAATCTTCTCATGTATGTGTTGAACACATGTATGTCTTCTTTGGAAAAATATTCAGATTTTCTGTCCATATTTAATCAGATTGGTTTTTGATATTGAATTGCATGAGCTGTTTACACATTTTGGATATTAACCCCTCATTGGTCATATCATTTGCAAATATTTTCTCCCATTCAGCAGGTTGTCTTTTCATATTGTCAATGGTTTGCTTTGCTGCCCAAAACTTTTGAGTTTAATTAGGTCCCATTTGTTTATTTTTGCTCTTGTTTCCTTTGTCTTAGGAAACAGATTTTATATATATATATATATATATATATATATATATATATATATATATATATATATATATATATATATATATATATATATATATATATATATATATATATATATATGGCTACAATTTATGTCAAAGAATGTTCTGCCTATGTTTTCCTCTAGGAATTTTATGGTTTCCAGTCTCATATTTAGGTCATTACCTAATTCAACTTTATTTTTGTATATTGTGTGACAAAATGTTCTAATTTCATTCTTTTGCATGTAATGTGCAGTTTTCCCAGAACCACTTATTGAAGAGACTTTTTTTCTTCATGTATATTCTTGCCTCCTTTGCCCTAGATTAATTGACCATAAGTGTGTGGTTTTATTTCTTGGCTCTCGATTCTGTCCGATTGGTCTGTGTGTCTGCTGTTGTGCCAGTACCATACTGTTTTGATGACTGTAACTTTGTAGTGTAGTCTGAAGTCAGGGAGCATGAAACCTCCAGCTCGATTCTTTTTCTCAAGGTTTTTTTTTTTTTTTGACTATTCAAGGTCTATTTTGTTTCCATACAAATTTTTAAATTATTTGTGCTACCTCTGTGACAAATGCCATTGTTATTATGATAGGGATTCCATTGAATCTGTAGATTGCCTTGGGCATTATGGTCATTTTAACAATATTAATTCTTCCAATCCATGAACACAGTATATCTTTCCATCTGTTTGAGTCAGTTTCATCACTGTCTTATAGTTTTCCAAGTACAGGTCTTTTACCTCCTTAGGTAGGTTTATTCCTAGGTATTTTATTCTTTCTGATGGCATTGTAAATAGGATTCTTTGCTTAATTTCTCTTTCTGCTAGTTCATTGTTAATATATAGAGATGTAACATAATTCCATATGTTAATTTTTTATCCTGCTACTTTACCAAATTTATTTATTAGTTCTAATAATTTTTAGTGGCATCATAAGGATTTTCTGTGTATAGTATCATGTCACCTGCAAATGATGACAGTTTGACTTCTTCCTTTCCATTTTGAATTCCTTTTATTTCTTTTTCTTGTCTGATTGCTGAGGCTAGGACTTCTAATACTGTGTTGAATAAAAGTGGTGAGAATGGGCATCCTTGTCTTGTTCCTGAATTTGAGAAAATGCTTTCAGCTTTTTACTGTTGAGTATGATGTTAGCTGTGGGTTTATCATATATGGCCTTTATTGTGTTGAGGTATGTTCCCTCTATACCCACTTTATTAAGAGTCTTTATCATAAATGGATATTGAATTTTGTCAAAAGTTTTTTCTACATGTGTTGGGATGATCATATGATTTCATTTCTTCACTTTGTTAATGTGGTGTATCACACTGATTGATTTGTAGATATGAAACATCCTTGCACCCCTGGAATAAATTCCAGTTGATCATGGGGTAAAATGTTTTTAATGTATTGTTGGATTCCATCTGCAGTGTTTCCATCTGTATTCATCAGTGATATTGGCCTGTAATTTTCTTTTATTGTGATTTCTTTGTCTGGGTTGGTATCAGGGTGATGCTAGCCTCAAAGAGTGAGTTTGGAAGTGTTCCTTCCTCTTCAACTTTTTGGAATAATTTGAGAAGAATAGGTGTTAACTCATCTTTAAATGTTTGGTAGAATTCACCCGTGAAGCTGTCTGGACCTGGACTTTTGTTTTGGGGCAGTTTTATTTATTACCGATTCAATTTCATTACTGGTAATTGGAAGGTTCATATTTTCTATTTCTTCCTGGTTCAGTCTCGGGAAATTATACTTATCTAGGAATTTGTCCATTTCTTCTAAGTTGACCATTTTATTGGCATATAGTTATTCATAGAAATCTCTTATGATCCTTTGTATTTCTGTGGTGTCAGTTGTAACTTCTCCTTTTTCATTTCTGATTTTATTGATTTTGACCATCTCTTTTTCTTGATGAGTCTGGTTAAATGTTTATTTTGTTTATCTTCTCAAAGAATCAGCTCTTAGTTTTACTGAACTTTTCTACAGTTTTTTTAATCTATATTTCATTTATTTCCATTTCGAACTTTATGATTTCTTTCCTTCCACTAACTTTGGGTTTTGCTGTTCTTCTTTCTCTAGTTCCTTCAGGTATAAAGTTAGGTTGTTTATTTGATATTTTTCTTGTTTCCTGATATTGCTATAAACTTCCCTCTCAGAACTGCTTTTGCTATGACCTATAGGTTTTCGGTTATTTTGTTTTTGTTTTCTTTTGTCTCTAGTATTTTTTTATTTCCTCTTGATTTCTTCAGTGATCCATTGGTTGTTTAGTAGCATGTTGTTTAGCCTCTCTGTGTCTGTGGTTTTTGCAGAGCTTTGGGGTTTTTTTCTTGTAATTGATTTCTAGTCTTGCACTGTTATGGTCAGTTAAAATTTTTTGAGAAAACAAAAACCAGTGCACTAAAATAATCTAAATTCTTCTCAGCCAACAAAAGCCTAGAAATGCTACATAAAATATAACCACCTCTGAACTGGGTTTGGTTTTGTTTTGTTTTGTTTAAGTTTACAGGAAAGAAAAGGAAACCTCCAGATGCTATAAAGGAAAAGTAAGTTAAATATTAGAGTAGTAAGGGCTTGCTCTGATATTAGACTTCCCTGGAGGGTGTGGATCTTGGTAGTCTAATTAAAGTCCTATAAAGAGCTAGATAACTTCATTAGACATCTGATTTTCTAGTACAGTGCTTCCCAAGCTTAAATGTATGTAGAATCATTTGGAGATGTGGTTAGCACACAGATTCTGACTGAGCAAGTCTGAAGTAGAGTTTCAACTTTCAAGTTTCTAACAAGTTCCCAGATGATGCTGATCCTGCTGGTCCAGAGGCCACTCTTTAAGTAACAAGGCTGTAGTAGAGCCAGAACATTTTCAAAAACAAAAGCAAAAAAGCATTCATTCCCCTATTTATACCAAAATGTTCCAGGACCAACCATAAAATGGTTGAGTCTCTCTTATCAACACCATTATCAGCATGCACTCCAGACACTACAACCCACATCATGGCACAGAATGGGCTTGATTAAAAAACAAAGTTGCATCTGAAGCTGGTGTGGAAGGAAAAACAGGGGAAAGGGAAGGGAATGAGGAGAGATCAACAGAACAAAATCTTCTATTTTGAACAAAATCTTCTACACTGAATTGCCAGGTTAGCTAAGTAGTCAACTTTTTATATTTTCTATCTACAAGCTATTTTCAATAATGATAATTTGTCCAACTTAGGACAAAATATAAATACCACTTGAGATGCACCAGGGGCCCCCAAAGGGCTCTATTCTATCAAATCACATTTAAGAAGATTTAGCACAACACTTGAAGAACATAAAATGGCTGGGCAAGAATGTTTGATATCAGCCAGTGTCAAAAGGTTCATCTTCAATGAGCAACACTTGATAAATTTCTATTAAATGAACTCACACCCCAGCCTGAATGTCTCAGAAAGTCATTCATGTCTGCCATCATTTCAGCACTTAGCAAAGCAAAACTCCTTGTGTCTGTGCTTTGGGATCCACAACCAACTGACTGGACACCTGGGCAACAGGCAAGTCATACAGCTCTGAGTGATTCACAGAAAAAAAGAGATGGAGATTATATTGTGTCAGCTACCCCAAGTTGGAATAGGGATTTTTCAGGACAAGCTAAACTAACTCTTCTCAGGATTAAAATGCATGAAAGTTCTGAAAGTTGCTTAGCACATTGTCATTTATGGGTAACAGATACCAAAGATTTTCCAGAACCCATCCCAAAACTTCATTTTCTGTCCTGTCAATTCCAGGATTACAATTAGCAGTGGAGACTGCTAATTGCCTTACAAAATCCATTCTCCCGTTCTTCTACAATAGAGTTTAGGAAAGAGTTACCCAATTAACACTATATTGCCTGACCACCCTTGAAGCTAAGTGTAGCCACGTAACTGCTATCACTAATTTAACATGAGCAGAAGTAAAGTGTGCATCTTACACTTCAGTTACTTATGAGAAAAGATAACTTGCCCTAGACATGCCCTCCTTCCCAGTCTACTGTCCCTGCGATTCAGCTTGACCATGCAGATGAAGACAAAGCCCGAGGATGTGGAGGAACCCACAAGATGAAAGACACCTGTGTGGAGCTGAGCTGTCCTCACCTGGACACTCACCTCAAAAATCTTGTGTGAGACTTGAATAAACAAAATTCTTTTTTAAACCACCATAATTTAGCCCCCTATGTTATAACAGCTTTGCCTGTATGTTATCTACTGCTGTAGCCTTCTGAAGAAGCTGTCAAAAACTGAGTCTTACTAAATTAGTCTGATAAAGCAATTTCACACCTTCCTAGGGAAGCTATACCAACCATCCATTAGAATTTACTGTGTTTTTAATAATAAAAGAGATATATTTATGGGCAAAACTATTTAAAGGAGACTGAAGAATTTAGCCATTTTTCTATCTGTTAAATCATTGTACTTTAAATAACAAGAGAAATATATTTAAAAGCAAAACAACTTGGAGAAGCTAGCTATTTGTATCACTATCAGTCATTTTTATTTCCAGTTATTCAGTAAAAGCTGATGATATGTGGTGTAAAGGGGGAAATTATTTATATAAATTATCAAAGCCAACTCTCTTTCCAAAATCAAAGTGAACGCTGATTCATCCTATCCCTGCTGATATACAGCTCATGCATTGAAGAACATATCATTGTCATAGTTCATTAGGCAGATTCTCCCAGCATTTTCCCTCTTTCCATGGCTCCATGGGTTAAGGGAACAGCACGGCTTTTGTTATAAGATCCACCTCTATCTGAACATTGGATTTAGCAATTGCTATCTGTTCATTCGTTTAGCACTAGGGATACAAAGATGGATGTGTTTCTGTCACTATCCTCTAGGAACTCGTGGCCCAGAGTTGGAGACAGAAATCTAAAAAGATTATTACAGGGACTTCTCTGGTGGTCCAGTGGGTAAGACTCCATACTCCCAATGCAGGGGGCTTGGGTTCGATCCCTGGTCAGGGAACTAGATCCCATATGCATGCCGCAACTAAGAAGCCAGCAAGCCACAACTAAGGAGCCTGCCTGCTGCAACTAAGACCCAGTGCCACCAAATAAATAAATAAAGTTCTAGGAGGGTAAGCTTGCAAGAAAAGAATCTTTAAAAAAAAAAGGATAGAAAAATAAAGTAAAAAGATTACTACACACAAAATAGCAGAGGAGAGCAGGTACATCAAGAGAGGCCAAAAGGGTATGTCATCCATTTATGAAGGTCAGGGACTTTGTCTTCTTCCACCCTTGTATCCCAGTTTCCATTTAATATATACTGATCAAACCAAAATTAATTTACACATTCTTTGGCCTTAAGTGAGTTGCTTCTTTAAGTCATATTTTCCTCACCAGTAAAATGGAAAAACTAATCTTTGCCTCATAAGATTGTTTTGAGGAATAAACGAAATAAAATGTGTAAAGTACCTTCACATAGTAAGGACTTAATGTATTAAAGCTCCTTTTCCTTCTCTTCCCCTTCCAACAATGACTTGAAGCTAGAAATGTTCATGTGTATTACATTTATTATCAATTTCCCCACTTTCACTAATTTCTATACTAAATACTCTGTCATGTATTTCTATTTTCAGCCTATAGATCTCTTGTGGATAAAATGTTCTGATAGTTTATTACTTTTTATAAGGAACACTATTTCCATATAATGGCTCTAAATTTGCTTCTTCAAGTATCAATGGAGTTACTCTATTTTTTAACACATGATGATTTATTGCACAACTTTGTTCACATGAGCCAAACTGTAATTTCCTCAACTGAGTCCAGACTCAAGAAAAACAGTCTATCTTCAGTGAAAGAAGTTCAGAAAATCTCAACCCACCGGTCCAAAGTTGTAGCATAAATCAGTCACCCACCTCCAGCCATGCTGGAAACAGAGCCTGAGAGAAATTAGCTGTTATTCTATCCATGGGTGAATATCCAATATGCACCACTACACATACAGAAAATCCAGTCACAGAAACCAAGGTGAAAACTGATACAAAAATGGAGTTCTGGCAAAAAGGAAAATGAAACTTCCCTATAGAAAAGCCTCCACTACTAAAAACATATGCAAGCCCCCCCACACACAAAAAACAACATATATGCATACATAGAAGATAACTTCCTTTAAAGAAAAACTCATAGAAATTATAAAATACAGAAGATATTCAGGTAACTGTAAAATTCATGTACCAAAAAATACATGAGAGACTTCACCTTCTTGATAGAAAGGAGTAGCTTGTGGAAGAGCAATTCTTCCTCCAAGAACAACTAGAAAAAATTGCATACAATACCAAAAAATATCTATTTGAAGGCTCAGAGAGCTGCAAGGCAATTAGGACTTGAGAAGCCAAGAAAGGTTAAGCCAAGTAAAGCCACTTTTACCTTCAAAGCATTTGCAAATTCTTGTCGTGGTGTAAGAATCTGGGAAGAGAACTACAAACGTGGAGCTCCTGACAAAGTTAGAAAGATTAGAACTTGGGCCTTCTAAGGCAGCTAATAATTGAGTGCTCAAGTTCCTAAAGAGAAAAGAAATGGAGAGAAGTGTGACACATCATGGTATTCCACCCAAGGCTTGTGTTGGATGCATACACTGCATGGGGCAAAAATCTAAGAGGTTAAACAAAAAGATGCTGAAAGAAAAGAAGAATTTTGAACAGTCTCAAGTGCCAAGGAGGCAAAAATAGGAATTCAAGACCAGAAAGTATAAGGCTCTATTAAATATTTCATCTGGACTCTCAGCTGGGACCTCAAAATGGCTACATGCCAGGCACAGGGATAAACCAAATATCATATGATATCACTTATATGTGGAATCTAAAAAAATGATACAAATGAACTTATTTACAAAACAGAAATAGACTCACAGACATAGAGAACAGACTATGGTTACCAAAGGGGAAAGTGGGGAGAGGGATAAATTAGGAGCTTGGGACTAACAGATACACACTACTATATATAAAATAAACACAAGGTCCTACTGTATTGCACAGGTAACCATATTCAATATCCTATAATAAACCATAGTGGAAAAGAATATAATATATATATATATATATATATATATATATATATATATATACATATATATATATATATGTATATATATATATATATATATATATATATATATATATATATATATGAACTGAATCACTTTGCTGTACATCAGAAGCTAACACAACACTGCAAACCAGCTGTACTTAAATTTTTTAAAAAAGACATGGATGAAAGAAACTGAAGACAACACAGATGGAAAGATACACTGTGTTCTTGGACTGAAAAAATTAATGTTAAAATGACCATACTGCCCAAGACAATCTACAGATTCAGTGCAATCCTTATCAAAATACTAATGGCATTTTTCACAGAACTAGAACAAAAAATTTTTAAATTTGTATGGAAACACAAAAAAACCCAAATAGCCAAAACAATCTTGAGAAAGAACAACAGAGCTGAAGGAATAACACTCCCTGACTTCAGACTACAATACAAAGCTACAGTAATCAAAACAGTATGGTACTGGAACAAAAACAGACACATAGATCAATGGAACAGGATGGAGAGCCCAGAAATATACCTACACATTTATGGCCAATTAACCTACGACAAAGGAGATGAAAATATATAATGGAGAAAAGACAGTCTCTTCAATAATTGATGCTGGAAAAACTGGAGAGCTACATGTAAAAGAATGAAAGTGGAATATTTTCTCAGACCATATACAAAAATAAACTCAAAATGGATTAAAGAACCTAATGTAAGACTGGAAACCATAAAACTCCTAGAGGAAAACATAGGCAGAACACTCTTTAACATAAATCATAGCAAGTGTTTTTTTGATCTGTCTCCTAAGGCAAAGGAAACAAAAGCAAAAATAAACAAATGAGACCTAATTAAACTTAAAAGCTTTTGCACAGCAAAGGAAACCACTGACAGTACAAAAAGACAACCTACTGAATGGAAGAACATATTTGCAAATGATACGACTGATAAGGTGCTATATCCAAATCTATAAACAGCTCATACAACTCAATATCAAAAAAAAAAAAAAAACCAACCTGACTAAAAAATGGGCAGAAGACCTGCACAGACTTTTTTCCAAAGAGGAAATGCAGATGACCAACAGGCACATGAAAAGATGCTCAACATTGCTAATCATCAGGGAACTGCAAATCAAGTCCACAGTGAGATATCATCTCACACCTGTCAGAATAACTATCAATAAAAAGACCACAAATAACAAATATTGGTGAGGATGTGGCAAAAAGGAATCCTCATACACTGTTGGTGGAAACTTGTGCAGCCACTGTGGGAAATAATATGGAGGTTCCTCAAAAAACTAAAAATAGAACTGCCATATGATCCAGCAATTCCACTCCTGAGTATATATCTGAAGAAAATGAAAACACTAATTTGAAAAGATACATGCACCCCAATGTTCCTAGCATCATTATTTACAATTGCCAAGATATGGAAGCAACCTAAGTGTCCATCAACAGATGAAAGGATAAAGATGATGTGGTATATATATACTATGTAATACTACTCAGCCACAAAAGAAGAGCAAAATTTTACCATTTGCAACAACATAGATGGACCAAAGGGTATTAGGCTTAGTGAAATAAGTCAAAGAGAGACAAATACTGTATGATATCACTTATATGTGTAACCTAAAAAATGAAACAAGCAAATGAATATACAAAAAAGAAGCAAACTCACAGATATAGAGAACAAACTAGTGGTTACCGGTAAGGAGAGTGATGGGGCAGGGGCATGAAAGGAGTAGGTGATTAAGAGGTACAAAATACTATGTATAAAATACATAAGCTATAAGGATATATTGTACAGCACAGGGAATATAGCCAATATTTTATAATAATTTGAATAGAGTATACTCTATAAAAGTACTGGAGCACTATATAGTTTAAACTAATATAATATTATAAATCAACTATATTTCAATTTATAAAAAGAGAGAAAAGAGAGCGGTGCATTCAGGGTGGTATTGGAAGGGCAGGAATAGAAACAGAGATGTAGAGAAGAGACTTGTGGACACAGAGGGGGAAAGGGAGGGTGGGATGAACTGAGAGAGTAACATTGACATATATACACTACCATGTGTAAAATAGCTAGTGGGAAGCTGCTGTATAGCACAGGGAGATCAGCTCAGTGCTTTGTGATGACCTAGAGAGGTGGGATGGGGAGGGAAGGAGGGAGGCTCATGAGGGAGGGGATATAGGTATACATATAGCTGATTCACTTTGTTGTACAGCAGAAACTAACACAACAATGTAAAGCAATTATAATCCAATAAAGATATTAAAATAAATAAATAAAAATAAAAAAGAGAGAGAGAAAGGTGAAGTGGAGGTGAACCGAAGCCACCCAGCTGACAGGCAGCACCAAGGCTCCCAGTGTTATGAGTGAAGCCACCTTGGACATAGAGCCTTCCCAGCCCCGGTCAAGCACAGCTGCATGAGTGAGCTCAGCCAGCAGTGTGCAGAGCAGACATGAGCTGTCTCTGCTGAGTCCTGCTGGGACTTCTTGACCCACAGAATTTTACACAATAAATGGTGTTGTTTTAAGGCACTAGGTTTTGGGGAGGCTTGTGATGCAGCCATCTAATAAGCCATCTCTTTCCCCTACCTCCTCATCTCTATTACTCAACTGCATTCCAGATCTCATCTGTCTGGGTGTTTTTAGGAAGCCAGGAAACGATGCCCAGGTAGAAAATCCTCCCTGGAGCCAAAATGGGCCAGCAGGCTTGCTTCCTGCCCACATTTCCCAAGCCAGTCTTGTCCCATTTCCACTTTGCTTTGCCTCAGATAAACTTTTAGGAATTTTCCCCATTTCTGATTTATTCTGCAACACCTCTGTCTCGTAATAGCAAGGCCACTACCATATTCAGCTTGGATCTTCCCTCAGAGACCCTAAAATCACAATTTGCAGATGGTTATTTTTGAGCATAAGGAAGATCTGGAAATGTGCATATGTATATCTGTATGCACATACTTATTTTTATTTATATGCCCTAGGTCTCAACCAAGTCAAAATTACATTTAATTCTATATATATTTGAATAATTCAACCTAGATGTCTACCTCTTTATATCTCTCCCAGTGCCAACTAATAATGTACCAATTTCCGACAAAAAGCCCCTTTTAATTCTCTATAAAAGATTCTTTAACCCAATTTGATTTATTCAGTAGTCACAATATGAATATGAATTGACCTGGAGAGATTATTCAGTGTTTTTAAGAGATCTAAACTGTTTCCAATGGCAACCAGAGAATCAGCTTGACATCTCAGACTATGACAACCTTAGAGTTCATCCATATGATGAGCCCAGCAGAGAACTGGGCGGTTTATGCATTTTAATCATTGATAATTTGGGTGGTTGCTGATGAGAAGACTTTAATGTGAGGAACTTGGAGAGTGTCCCAAGGAGAGTTGCCAAGGTAATTAAAACAGCCTTGTAAATCAGTTTTAAGAATATGCCAGGCTGCCCAAGTGACCATCAGCCTGTCTGACCCTCCCCTGGCCACCCCCATCTATTCGTCAGACGTTCTCAGCCTTAATTGAAATTGACAACACAGTGATGACCAAAATGTGCCATGGTTTATACAGCACATACTACTTCATAATCTCATAGGGAATGTGATACTAAATGATGAGATAGGTCGTTTACACCCTGCCGACTTTCTGAAAGTGTGTTACATAGCCTACATTAAAAAAATGCAATGAGAATTAACACAAGGTAATAGCCAGGCTTGGGCGTTTTTAAATGTATATAGGAGAAGGTAAAGAAGTAGAAATTAAATCCCCAAACATGTTAAATGAAGAAACCTAGGATATGTGGATATAAATGTAGCCTTGACAATATAGCATGGAAGAGAGATGGGGGGAGGGGAAGGAGAAAGCACACTCAGAGTGGGATGAAGGAGTTGGAGGAAGAGATAGTGGAAGCAGAGTGCTGACATATGCTGGGTTCCAGTCTCCATATATTGAGCTGCTCTAGAGCTTTCACGTGTCTCATGTAATCCTCGTGGGATTTGATGAGAACATTGAGACTCAGAGCTGGAGTCTCACCCAAAGTCTCACAACCAGAAAGTGATGGAATATTATGCCTAACTAACCTAAAGCTGTATGACCCCAAAGCCAATACTCCTTCTGCCCCCAAATTCTCAGTCAAAAAGGAATTTATTTAAGGGCACTAAACAATAGAATAAATAGTCTTATGCAAAGCAGTTAATTCATGCATGCAAGGGTGGGTTTATTTTCAGAAGTCAAGTATGTTGTAGTGGTGAGGCATTTGTACACAGTGGTTAAGGGCACAAGATCCAGAATAGGCAAAAAAAAAAATTTGAATCTTAGTTGCATCACTTCCTAGCTGTGTGATCTTTGGCAATTTACTACACCTCTTGGACCTTCACTTTCCCCATCAGAGAAGTGAGAACAGTTATGCCTAGTTGATTGGATGTTGAAAGGATGACACAATGCAATACAGAATGCTTAATAAAGAGCTCTGAACACAGAACTTAATACATGTAAACTATAATAATCTATTTTATTCTCATTCCTATGTAGATGATTATTAAAATGGCCATGATTTCTTTTCTTTTGTTAAAACAGCTTTATTGAGGGGTAATTTACATACCACAAAATTCCCTCATTTTATACCTACAACTCAATACTTTTTATTAAATTACAGAATTATACAGCCATCACCACAATCTCATATGAAACATTTCCACCATTCCAAAAAGAAATATGCCATTTGTGTTCATCTCCATTCCCACCACCAACCCCAGGGAACCACAAATCTTCTTTTTCTCCCTACCCTTATTCTAGCTTGGAACAAAGGTCAACACTATTAAGAAAAATATTAATTAAATATTAATATTTTAAAATACAAGACATAAAAAAAATTTACAAAGAAAATAAGTTATATATTACTCTAAATAATCACTCAAAGTAGAAGGTATAATATTGATGTTAAACCAAACCGACAATAGTGATAAACCTTGCCAACGAAAGCTCATTATTCAGACAACATTTAGTAATAGGTCATAATGCAAATTCTCCTTTGAAAAAGATAAATATATATGTATGCATGTGTATATTCTTCTAAATTTGTGTAACTCTTTACATTTTATAAGTAAAAAAAATGTTTTTGTTTAAAAAAAAGAAAATCAGTTATAAACACAATTGTCAAATCATTTCAAAAATATGATATGGTGAAATATGTGCTTTATTCCTAATGAATTAAATAACAAGATCTAGTGCTGGCTCCAATAACGACTATAATTTTAAAGTAATGATGAGTATTAGTGATAATTTGAGTATCTGCAACAAGTATGATATGAAAGAAAGATGATTTCTTTTTTTTTACTAGTCTAAATGGAATAGTTTTTATTGAGTGAAAGATTCTTTAAATTCTATGATGCTTTACAATTTTCAAAAGTTTCACACACATAATTTAATATAATCCCATAATAATCCTTTTTATTTCCACTACCCTTATCTTGCCACTTCCCTCCTCCTTCTCCCCACTGATAGCCACTAGTTCATTCTCTATAAGACGGCCATGATTTTACTGAAGTATTTACAGGTAAAATAACATACTCTCTGGGATTTGCTTCAAAATACTTTAGCTTAAAAAGGGGACTGGAGAGTGGTGGGCTGGGATGGCCCCGCCAGGGAGAGTGCGGTGCTCGGGTACGAGATGTTCAAAGAACACTGTAGGAAGAACACACTCCACGGAAGATACCCTCCTCTACACAGCACTCTATATACGCTGATGAAGAATTCTCCAAACACTGCGGATCACCTATCCCCTCAACTCCTCAAGGAAAATAAGCAAAAAGAAGTTTGGACACTTCTGAAATTGAAGCAACTGAAAACGAGTCTGTAAAAAATAGTGCAAAAAAGCCAGGAAGAAAACTCAAGCCCATTAGTGATGAATCTGAAAGCACTGAAGAAAGTGATATAAGAAGAAAAATTAAACCATCAGACAACATAATACACGACAACATGAAGCTGTTTCAGCTACAGCATCTTCAGAACTTTCAGAGAAACCAGCTGAATCAGTCACGCCTAAAAAGATAGGACCCCTTAGTGCTGAGCTCTCTGTTGAAAAAGAGACCCTGGCAACAGAAAATCAACTGAAAACTCAGAAAAAGATGTTTCGTTGCAAAAGGAAGAAACCAAGAAGTGAAGTCACAGACTCGGATACTTCCTACTGTGTACCTATTTGGTGTTTAAAAGAAAACCAGTGACATCATGGAGTTAGATGTTGTTTTGTCTACATTTGAGAACATCCCCTTAGAGTATAAACAAAAACAGACTCAGAATTTGTAAGGAAGCCATCGACAAATTTCATTCTAATTTGAAAGAAGAACTCATCGAACTGCTTAAAGAAATCCAGATGTTGAAAACTCTGAAAAGGAAGAACACTAAGTGATCTCAGATATCGAAAAGAAAAGGCAACTTTTGTCTTTTTGTGTTTGTTTTTTTCTAATTTCTAACTTGCCTTTTAATTTTCTTTCTTTCTTTCTTTTTGGCTGCGTTGGGTCTTCATTGCTATGCACAGGCTTCAGTAGTTGTGGCTCGTGGGCTCTAGAGTGCAGGCTCAGTAGTTGTGGCGCACAGGCTTAGTTGCTCCACAGCATGTGGGATCTTCCCAGACCAGGGCTCGAACCCATGTCACCTGCACTGGCAGGCAGATTCTTAACCACTGGACCACCAGGGAAGCCCGGGAACCCATTTTTAAAAGGTAGAATTTAAGACATCTAGTTCCCTTTAGCATTTTCTAGCAAGCATGAGCAGTGATACGACCAGCATTTCTAGGATCTATGTAATGAGCTGCAGCCAATAAAATAGTCTCGTTTCTGTTTCATCCAAATTCTGCAGTTTACTCAGTTATTGCCTCTGGCTCCTTGCATAAATAGATCTGGGGATATTTGTCTCCAGTTAAATTACTTTATGAAACTTGAAATTACCTTCAGTATTAGTGTTATCTTTCTTTGAGAAATCAACTGCTAAATAACAAAGAAAATTTTAGCTAAACCTCATCTTACTTACAGATTTCAGCCAGAAAAGGATTTTCCACATTTAGTACCAACCCTACCCACCTGTTCTCTATCCCTTTTGTAGATAGAACCCATAAAAGGTAAAGTCCAAGTACTCTATGAAGAAATAATGTATTCTAAACAGAAATAGACTCACAGACATAGAAAACAAACTTATGGTTACCAAAGGGAAAAGGGTAGGGAGAGGGATAAATTAGTAGACGTTTGAGATTAACAGATACAAACTACTATATGAAAAATAGATAAATAACAAGGACCTACTTAAAGCACAGGGAACTATATTCAATATCTTGTAATAACCTATAATGGAAAAGAGTCTGAAATTTATATATATATATATATATATATATATATATATATATATATATATATATATATATATATATATATATATATAACTGAATCATTTTGCCGTATACTTGAAACTATCACAACAGTGTAAATCAACTAACTATATTACAATTTAAAAAAAGAAATAATGTATTCTTCCATGAAAATTCTACATACATAAATTCTTTGGTCCTTCCCTTTTTTTCCCTCACAGATATAGCGGAAGCCCGGAGATGTTTAGATCTTTTCCCTTCGTCTGCGGTTACCTTCATGGTTACTTGTGATTGAAAGCTTTCCAAAACCCACTTGGGCCTCTGAGCAACACTCCAGCAACTGCACGTTAACCTGAGTAACTAGAGACTGCAGCTAACGCACCTCACACCTGTGCTTTCCCCACTGCCAGCCTTTCACACCCACACCTTGTTACTAAAGCAATTTAAAGAACTGTATTCTGAAAAGAAAATATTTTACATGTTATTTTTCCTTTCTAGATGTCTCACTTCAATTAGCTAGGACATTGTTCTCCCCTTACCAGGCTGATTAACCCCTGGTGCTGCCCCATCTGTGTATCTGTGTGCTCCATTTTTCCATTTATCAGCCTTTGGTTGCACTTATCCACTGACCTGTCTATTGCTCCTTCTAGACAAAGAGTTTCTTCAAGGCAAGGGTCATCTCTCACATGCTTCTAAATCACTAAGCATCTGACACAATGCCTGGTGCATAGGAAACGTTCAGAAATTTGTGATGAACACATGGTCCATACTACATTCTGTCCAGTGGGTAAAACCACGTCTGTCATCTAAGTATTTCCACGTCAGCTTTGCTATTCTTAACTTCAATAACTGCTATGTGCCTAAATATGGATATAAAGTACATATTTATATTGCTCAGTTGGCCCTTTCCATCTGTCTTCTGTTCTAAGAAATTTCCTTTATTTCTCTGAGTATATCCTTCATTCCAGTTCTCATTCCAAGAGACTACCTTTTCTCCTAAAACTCCCATTAATTGAATGTAATTGAATGTTACACCTTCTAAATCTGTCCTCTCTCTCTCTCTCTCTCTCCTGACTTCATATTCATACTTTCCATTTCTTTATCTCTTTGTGCTGTGTTCTAAGAGAAATTTCTTCAGCTTGGGTTCTCAGTGGTATCCACTGGTTCATCTATTAAATTTTTTCCAATACTATATTTCTAACTTACATGCAGTGAAATGTGCAGATTTTAAGTATAGAGTTTGATGAGTTTTAACAAATGTATATATCCACCTTTACATCCAAGAACTCAATTTGTTACCCACAGATCCATGCTGAAAGAATGATGAGAAAACAAACTTCAGGAAAAAGAAAATGAAGCTCAGAGGAATAGATACATGCATGCACTATTAGAAAAAATTATTCTTAAGTCTAAATAATTGTTAAAATATTGAAAATAATCTGAAACTAAAATTCCAGTTGAAATCAAGATGGGAGATGGAGAGGGACTTCCCTGGTGGTCCAGTGGTTAAGACTCCACGCTTCCATTGCAGGGGGCATGGGTTCAATCCCTGGTCAGGGAAATAAGATCCCGCATGCCATGAGGCATGGCCAAAAAAAAATCTGTGAATAAAAATGTGTTTAAAAAAAAAGATGGGAGGTGGAGAAAGGAGAGGAAGCAGAAGACATAAAAGCATGCTACATTTTTTGTATTGTTTAATGGAAGGTTACAGAGATACTATTTAACTGCAGACATTAGAACAATACATTTAATATGGAGACACAAAAGACCCCGAATAGCCAAAGCAGTCTTGAGGGAAAAAAACGGAGCTGGAGGAATCAGATTCCCTGACTTCAGACTACACTACAAAGCTACAGTGATCAAAACAATATGGTACTGGCACAAAAACAGAAATATAGATCAAGGGAACAGGATAGAAAGCCCAGAGATAAACCCACGCACCTATGGTCAATTAATCTATGACAAAGGAGGCAAAGATATACAATGGAGAAAAGACAGTCTCTTCAATAAGTGGTGCTGGGAAAACTAGACAGCTACATGTAAAAGAATGAAATTAGAACATTCCCTAACACCATACACAAAAATAAACTCAAAATGGATTAGAGACCTAAACCTAAGACCGGACACTATAAAACTGTTAGAGGAAAACATAGGAAGAACACTCTTTGACATAAATCACAGCAAGTTCTTTTTTGATCCACCTCTTAGAGTAATGGAAATAAAACTAAAAATAAACAAATGAGACCTACTGAAACTTAAAAGCTTTTGCAAAACAAAAGAAACTACAAGCAAGATGAAAAATCATCCCTCAGAATGGGAGAAAATATTTGCAAACCAATCAACGGACAAAGGATTAATCTCCAAAATATATAAACAGCTCATGCAGCTCAATATTAGAAAAACAAACAACACAATCAAAAAATGGGCAGAAGACCTAAATAGATATTTCTCCAAAGAAGACATACAGATGGCCAAGAAGCACATGAAAAGCTGCTCAACATCACTAATTATTAGAGAAATGCAAATCCAAACTACAATGAGGTATTACCTCGCACCAGTTAGAATGGGCATCATCAGAAAATCTACAAACAACAAATGCTGGAGAGGAGGTGGAGGAAAGGGAACCCTCGCACTGTTGGTGGGAATGTAAATTGATACAGCCACTATGGAGAACAGTATGGAGCTTCCTTAAAAAACTAAAAATAGAATTACCATATGACCCAGCAATCCCAGTACTGGCCATATACCCAGAGAAAACAATAATTCAAAAAGACACATGCACCCCAATGTTCATTGCAGCACTATTTACAATAGCCAGGTCATGGAAGCAACCTAAATGCCCATCAACAGACAAATGGATAAAGAAGTAGTGGTACATATATACAATGGAATATTACTCAGCCATAAAAAGGAGTGAAATTGAGTCATTTGTAGAGACGTGGATGAATCTAGAGACTGTCATACAGAGTGAAGTTAGTCGGAAAGAGATAAACAAATATCGTATATTAACACATATATGTGGAACTTAGAAAAATGGTACAGATGAACCGGTTTGCAGGGCAGAAATTGAGACACGGATGTAGAGCACAACTGTATGGACACCAAGGGGGGAAAGCAGCGTGGGGGGGGGCGGGTGGGGGTGGTGTGATGAATTGAGAGATTGGGATTGACATGTATACACTAATATGTATAAAATGGATAACTAATAAGAACCTGCTGTATAAAAAAATAAATAAAATAAAATTCAAAAAAAAAGAACAATACATTTAAGTGTGCATGTTAAAATCTAAAAGTAATCATAGTAGATTAATGAAAAGATGGACACCACATCAGAGCAGTTTGGTAAGGCCACTGTGAGAAGGTACTACTTGAGCTAAGACCCAAAGGGTGAGAAGGATCCTGTGATGCAAAGATCTAGGGAAAGCATATTTTAGGCAGAGGAAATAGCATGTGCAAATGTCTGGAGGCAGCAGAAGGATTGGCGTGTTTGAGAACCAGAGAGGAGGCCAGTATAGCTGGAGTGCCAAACAAGAGTGAGAAAGAAACACTTAGATCTGGAAGGTAGGAAAGAGTCAGACCATGCAAGGCCTTTACACAATGTTAAAGGGTTTGGATTTTATTCTAATTTTTGAGGGGCGACTCTGAAGTGAGTTTTGTTTGTTTGTTTGTTTTATTGACATATAGTTGATTCACAATATTATATACATTTCAGGTGTACAACATAGTGATTCACAATTTTTAAAGTTTATGGTCCATTTAAAGTTATTATAAAATATTGGCTGTATTCTCTGTGTTGTACAATATATCCTTGTAGCTTATTTACTTCATACATGGTAGTTTGTACCTGTTAATTCCCTCCCCTTATCTTGTCCCCTCCCCCTTCCCTCTCCCCACTGGTAACCACTAGTTTGTTCTCTATATTTGTGAGTCTGTTTCTTTTTTGTTGTATTCACTAGTTTGTTTCATTTTTTTTAGATTCCACATATAAGTGATATCATAGAGTATTTGTCTTTCTCTTGCATTTCTCTGATGATTAGCATCTTTTCACATGCCTGTTAGCCATCTGCATGTCTTCTTTGGAAAAATGTCTATTCAGTTCTTCTGCCCATTTTTTAATTGGGTTGTTTGTTTTTTTTGATATTGAGTTGTATGAGCTGTTTATAGATTTTGGATATTAGCCCCTTATCAGTCATATCATTTGCAAATATTTTCTCCCATTCAGTGGGTTGACTTTTCATATTGTTGATGGTTTCCTTTGCTGTGAAAAAGCTTTTAAGTTTAATTAGGTCCCATTTGTTTATTCTTGTTTTTGTTTCTTTTGCCTTTGAAAACAAAAAAAAATATTGCTTCAGTATATGTCAAAGAGTGTTCTCCTTTGTTTCTTCTAGAAGTCGTATGGTTTCAGGTCTTACACTTAGGTCTTTAATCCATTTTGAGTTTATTTCTGTTTATAGTATTAGAGAATGTTCTAAATTCATTCTTTTACATGTAGCTGTCCAGTTTTCCCGGCATCATTTGTTGAGGAGACTGTCTTTTCTCCACTGTACATTCTTGCCTCCTTTGTCATAGTTTAGTTGACCATAAGTGAATGTGTTATAAAATCATTATGGAGAACAAGTTTCAGAGAAAGAAAAGTGGAATCCAAGAGGCTAAGTCAGAGATGATGGAGATTGGATTGGGAAATGGCAATGGAGATAGAAATGAATGGATCAGGGGAAACTTTTAGAGGGAACGTTGACAGTCCCTGGTGATGGGCTGGGCATGAGGGTGAGGGAAAGGAGAAAGTTAAAGATGATTCCCAGGCTTCTGGGTTTTACAATCAGGTGAATTGTTTTTACAGTTGGGTAAATGGTTTCTATAATTGAGTGAGTGGATTTTATAATTGGGTGACCCTTACTGAGTTGGGAAAGTAATTTGAGAAGAGAACAAGGAGTGAAGACCACAGGCCTCCTTTACATGCATCCAGATGCCCTTTTAGATGCCCATGAGCAGGTGTCTGTCCACAAACCTGGGGTTCTTTTTTTTTTTATTGAAGTATAGTTGATTTACTATGTTATGTGAGTTTCAGGTGTACAGCAAAGTGATTCAGTTACATGTATGTGTATATATTTTTTATACATATATAAATATATATATACATATATATTCTTTTTCAGATTCTTTTCCATTGTAGTTTTTTATAAGATATTGAATATAGTTCCCTGTGTTATACAGTTGGACCTTGTTGTTTATCTATTTCATACATATTAGTGTTTATCTGCTAATCCCAAACTCCTCCTTTATCCCTCCCTACCCACATTCCCCTTTGGTAACCATAAGTTTGTTTTCTATGTCTGTGACTTTATTTCTGTTTTGTAAATAAGTTCATTTGTATCATTTTTTAGCTTCGACGTATAAGCAATTCCCATGTGTTCCTCCGCCAACATGGAAACGTCAACTTTTATTTCCCTGAATACCAAACTACGTTCTTATGAGCTCTGAACACACAGAGTACAAGATACTCTGTTCATTTGGCAGAAATGGCATTCCTCCCCCAAAAGGCACTAGTATCTTTACTGGAGGTTGATGCACAAACTTGAATAGAAAAAATGATTTTCACAACATCCACCTGAAGTTTAGCATTTCCTTCAATTCTGAATGTAGGCAAAAAACTGCAGTATTATTTGCTATACCTGTGACTGTGTTACAAATACAATTACAAATATTTTCCTATCACATCAGAGGTGTTCCAAGTATCTCAAAATGTTATTTATGCTCATCATTACTTTGAAATATGCCAGTTATTTGACCTGACACTAGATCTTTTTATTTAATGTGCTATTAAATAATATAATATTTAATATCACAATATTTTAAAGATTTGATAATTTTTTTCAGTATAATTGGTTTACTTTGTAATCCCATGCATTTTATTTTATGCATTTAAAAACATTATTCTGAGAAGAAACCCACAAGGTTCACCAGACTCATAAAGTTTGTCAAGTGCTTAAAACATGCCCAGTTCCTATTAGCACTACATAAGTTTTAATTAAACAAATAAAAATAAATTTCATGGGTTACTGGTGGGAGGGGGTTACAGAGTCATGGACTGGAAAGGCTAGGAATGGAGAATAGCAAGTGAAAAAGGAAACAGGAAAAATATAATTTCACTAAATAAAATCCCAATATGTGTGATATGATCCCACTAATGCCTGTTTATATAATTTTATGCTTATTTATAAAGCAAAATTGTAAAACAATGAGCAAATTTTAAATCTCTTATAAGTGTTGGAAGTCACTTTCCTAACGCTGTCTTCAGAGTTCAAAGATAAAATACTCAATAAAAAGCCAGAGTTAAGGCATCTGCAGAAAGACCAAACATAGCAAATTCAACCACGGAGATGATACACCCTGCCTTTCTCTGAGTGTAGAACCAGTCCCAAGTTACTGAATTTCAGGAGATTTTCATTAAAAAATAAGATAGGTGAGAATTTAAGGAAAACATTATCATCTGTTCTGTGAAAATCTCTTTCAAAAAACTTACGGTTTCTTGGCAGTTCACTTGAGAACAACAACAAAAAAGAGGCAAGTAATGTGTTATAAGATATATTATGAGAAAGCCAGGCCACACCTTCAGAGTCCACCAGGGTCCTTCCCCAGGATCCCCGTCACCCACAGACCTCCTGGCATGGGTGACGCTCTCTGATCTCGCCATGTCTGAGGACTATTCCCTTTCAGTCCGTTAAGTCCAAAGTGAGCCTCAGTCTTTCCGGGTTATCCTTCTTGCAAAGAGGAGAGTCATAGGATACCAAGGGTCCCCAACCCCTGGGCTCTAATACCTGATGATCTGAGGTGGAGCTGATGTAATAATAATAGAAATAAAGTGCACAATAAATGTAATGCGCTTGAATCATCCCGAAACTATCCCCAACCTACAGTCCTTGGAAAAATTGTCTTCCACGAAAACGGTCCCTGGTGCCAAAAAGGTTGGGGACCGCTGGACCATTATACGGTAGGCACCATCCACTAAGCTTCCATCTACCCTCGATCCATTTTTCTTACTGCAGCCAAAATCATTGTTTCTAAACACAAATGTGATTCTCTCAAACTCTCCCTCCAAAAACCTTTTAGTCTCCCCCATTTCTCTTTGGATCTGGACAAAACTCCTTCATGTGGCTCCAACGCCCTGCGCTGTCTCAACTGAGCCCACCTCTCCAGCCTGACCCACCACCATGTTCCCTGCATCTGTGCTCTGCACACTCGGCCCTCCTGTCATCTGACCTCCCTGAGCCTCCCTCTCCTTGGGGCCCTTTGCATGTGCTCATGCCTCTGACTGGGATGTCCTCCCACCTCCTCACCAAGGTAGAGCCTGTGAATCTTTGAGACCCAACCTCCATCCCAGTTTCTTCATGCTTTAGCCTCTCTGAGATTAGAGTGTGTCCTACAAGTAAGTGGAGTCTTGTGAGCACTGTTGGCCCAGATGCAAGTCAATTCTTCCAACAAGAATTGCATTTGCCTCTGCCAGTCATCTCAGGGAACTGCCAATCTGAAATCACTTTAAATTCTCTCCTTGAGTTTTGGGACATATTATTAATGTGAATTCAGATGGAGAACACTTAAGCACTGACTTGACATTGAAATTCTCGGGAGAGTTTTCTTTTCCTCCTTCAGCTCAGTGCCGACATTGAGACAAGTAAATTTCCTTGCTGTCCCTTTCCATGAGAACATTTATTTCTCACTTGCCCTTTTATTGCAGGGGGCATCCCAGCTTCAGGTGGAGGTTCCCTTTTAGGAATTCCATTGTGGTTGATTTTTTTCTTAGTGGTACATAGAATAACCATGCATCATATAAAAACTGCATCTAAGTTTTGATGAAATACAGAGGTTCAAATTCCCCAGTTAGAGGGTTACTTGGTATTCTGTATGTCTCCAGTTTTCCCACTCGTCACAGCGTAACTTCAGCTTTGTTTCTGTGAGTGGTTAAATCTACCTCCCTTTCTAAACTATAAGCTCTGTGAGGACTAAGACATGAGACTTTATTTTTGTCATCATGGCAATTCTAGAGTCTTCTACATATTTTTCCAGCTCATACACCCTTTGAGCTACTTCATTCAGTTCTGGGATCCAAATTATCATCGTCATTCTAAAGAGTATAATCCCAATGCACAGGGTATCACAGAGCTTTCTGAACAATACCTGACATATCCTCCTCATATGCTCAAACGTGACGATATGAATTGACCAGGGGGTTAAATTATAACAGAACTGTGGCAGAGTCAAAGCCCAAACTGGGGCCATGATTTCCATGTTCTTGGTACATGGAGGCTTTCTACTTTCTGCAGATTAGAACCTCCCAAAGTTTCCCAGCTTGGCTAGAACTTACTGTTCACTCCTCAAACCCGAATCCCCTGAAAGCTAAGTTCTCTCCTTTGTCAATTAACACAGCATTATGCATTCTTCCAAAGAGGAAAAAATGAGACCATTTCTCCCTCCCTGCTTCCCCATTCCATTATAAAACTAATCATATTCAGATATTGCACCAGTTCCTCCTTCAGACATCATATAATAAGGTAATGCTTATGGGTATAAAAATCATTTAATACATTAATGCATTTTTTCAAGTTTAACATTATTTACTAAAATCTTTATTACCCAAAGCATGGAGTGAAAAGGAAGGATGGAGTCAGTTAATACTAATGAGGATTTATTTACTAGTTTTTCCTGTTAGGAAGTAAAGATGACTACCATTTCCTTTCAAATAAAGAAAAGTGAATGGGTTTCCTAAGACAGAGTTGATGATCCAGGAATCATCTTGGATAATAATAATAGTTATTTGCTTGGGGCTTACCACAAACGGTAAATGCTACTATTGTGCCTTTTAACAAATGGGGAAATCATGTAACTGTAATCAAGCATAGCTGGAAATAGGTGCTCAAATATTGTATTCAGGACTCTCTCTCTCCCTCTAACTCTTGGCTCTACTTGATTCCATGTTAGCTTTATTTCCTAAAAGGCAATTACCGTGTAATGAAAAAATCCCCAACAATCCGTATTTAATTTGTCTTCATACCTTACAATCTCAGAAGGTGAGAGATCTTTTATGACTTTAATTTCCCAAAAGAGACTATTTGCCCAGAGTTCCCAGACAGGGAGGAGGTTTCTTGCCACATCAGTGGGTCTGTGGAAAAGATCCCTTTAGTCCCTTTTCACTAAAGAACAGCTGTTCAAGTCGTTAACGCTGAATAACAAATCACTAAATTTTAAGTGACTTAAAATAACATAAATGATCATTTTCTTATCTCATGTGGGTGAGAAATTTGACACTGGCTCTATGGGCAGTTCTGGCTCAATATCTCTGAAGCATTTGCAGTGCTAGGTGACTGCAGCTGGAAGTGGGGTGGGGAGGTGGGGTGGAGGCCAGCAGGAGCAGATGGGTGCTGGCCAGGCATCGCTCTAAGTGTAGTTCCAGGGCTTCTCCAAGTGGTCTCTCCACATGCGATAATTTGGGCTTCTTCATGGCACGGTGGCCTCGGGGCAGTTGGACAGCTTTCATGGCAGCACAGGCCCCCAGCACGAGTGTTCCAACCAGCAACTGGAAGATGCACCACATTTTCTGACCGAGACCTGGAAATCATGGAACATCACTTCCACTGACCAATTCTATTGGTTAAAAGTGAGACGTAAGAGATTCAAGGGAAGGGGAATTAGATTCCACCTTTGATGAAGGAGGGACAAGTTTCTACAAAACCATGGGGACTAAGAAATATTCTTATGACCATCTCTGGAGAATGCAATCTGCCACAGCAGCCCTTACAGAGCCCTGGCTGGACGTAAGAGCTTCAGTTCTGACATGTATCCCACACAGGCCCAGGTTATCAGGATATCATGCTGCAAGCATGTTTCTCTAACTTCAAATTACCTTTGTTTTAAGTGAAGTACCCACAGATTTCCATCTCTTTTTTTAAAGGTATGATTTAGTTTTGCTGTTGTTCTTGTATTCTATCCATCAGGTCCATGTGTTAGTAATGGGAGGAAAAAAAGTATTAGTCCAGTCCCCGTGCCCAAAACTAGATTTCAGTTGTGTTCCTAATCTCTGAAACTTCAGTCTCGTTCAGCAAAAATCTCCACCAAATTTAAATCAGGTTATTCTTTATTTTTTAACTTGAGAGAATAAAGCATATGAAACTCTTGGGTTTTCTTTTTAGTTCTCTTGTCAAAAGTGAATCCAGATATAAGGAGTAGACGAGTTTTGAGCAAAATAGAGTCACACAAAAAATACGAGAAAGTCTTGAAAACAAGCAGAGAGAAAAGACATATGGCCTACAAATAAACAATAATTAGTCAGAAAGCAGTTATTTCTAAAGTAACCATGTAAACTAAAATACAGTGAATATTGCCAACATGCTGAGTGACAATAATTATCAAATTGTCAAGCAAACTTCCACATCCAACTAAAACATGTGATTGAAAATAAAAATGCGATTGAGGGTATGACCAAGATGGCAGAGTAGGAAGACCCTGAACTCACCTCCTCTGCAGGCACACCAAAATTACAACTTACAGAGCAACTATCTATGAGAACGACCAGAAAAGATTTTCCAAAACTGAAGATATAAAGAAGGAACCACAATGAGATGGGTAGTGGCAGCAGAGACACAGTTTAGTCAGGACCCACACCCATGAGTGGGTGACCCCAAAACAGGAGAAATATCACAATTGCAGAGGTTCTCCCCAAGAAACGAGCAGCCCCAGGCTCATACTGGGCTCCTTGGCCAGGGGTCCTGCACCAGGAACACAAACCCCCAAAACGTCTGGCTTTGAAAACTAGTAGGGCTTAAGTTTGGGAGCCAGAGTACTATAAGATACACATGCACATGCAAAACCTCACATGTTCTGAGTCCCGATGCAGAGGCAGTAATTGGAAAGAAGCCTGGGTCAGACCCACTTGCTGACCTTGGAGATCCTGCCAGAGGGACAGGAGGCAACTGGGACTCCCCCTGGGGATGAAGACACTGGTGGCAGCCATATCGGGGAGTTCATTGTACCGCAATGATGCCAGCACTGGCGTATGCCATTTTGGAATCTACCATCTAGCCTATTAACGTCAGAGGCATACTCGCCCACCAGCAAACCAGCACTAGCCTCGCACCCCTCTGGGGCATGCAGGCAGCCTCGTAGCAACATGGCTCCACCCGCCAGCAGGCCCTCAGTGGAGGGAGGGAGGTTGGAGCCTGGATTTTCATTGTTGGAGTGGGTGGTTATAGATAAGCAAGGAACGAGGTCTAGAATGATCCATGCGGTAATGGAGTCAGAGACATCCGCGTGCCACAGTGTTCATTGCAGCTCTATTTACAACAGCCAGGGCATGGAAGCAACCTAAGTGCCCATCGACAGATGAATGGATAAAGAAGATGTGGCACATATATACAATGGAATACTACTCAGCCATAAAAAGAAACGAAATGGAGTTATTTGTAGTGAGGTGGATGGACCTAGAGTCTGTCATACAAAGTGAAGTAAGTCAGAAAGAGAAAAACAAATACCGTATGCTAACACATATATATGGAATCTAAAAAAAAAAAATGGTCATGAAGAATCTAGGGGCAAGATGGGAATAAAGACACAGACCTACTAGAGAATGGACTTGAGGATATGGGGAGGGGGAAGGGTAAGCTGGGACAAAGTGAGAGAGTGGCATGGACATATATACACTACCAAACATAAAATAGATAGCTAGTGGGAAGCAGCCGCATAGCACAGGGAGATCAGCTCGGTGCTTTGTGACCACCTAGAGGGGTGGGATAAGGATGGTGGGAGGGAGGGAGATGCAAGAGGGAGGGGATATGGGGATATATGTATACGTATAGCTGATTCACTTTGTTATACAGCAGAAACTAACACACCATTGTAAAGCAATTATACTCCAATAAAGATGTTAAAAAAAAATGGAGTCGGAGACATCAATATAAACTCATGTTTAGCTTAATGTAGATACAAATATTTATACATAGAAATATTTGCAGATATGTGTATATACATGGATTAATATTCACACGTATATTTGCTTGCTCTATCAGTCAAGAGGGCACAGAAGCAAAGATACCCCTGTAGCAACTAACACACTTAGTGCCCAGAACTTGGTTTCCCCTAGCACTCTCTACTAAAAGGGCTGGTTAGGGCTCCTTAGAGAAATGGCTAATTCTATGACTGGGGCAGAAAATATACAAGATGAGCCTGGAGCATCTTATAGTGCCAGAAAATTCAAAAGTGCTAAAAACAAACAAACAAACAAAAAAACCACACTGGAATGTTTTGAGCAACAAAATTAAATAGCATGGGGTTATAACCCAAAGTATAGAATAAATATCTATGATATAAATAAATGATGAAATAGACATGTAAATGGGGGGTGATAGACAAATCTCCCATGCAGAAGAATTGCAAATAATTTATGTAGACACTCCACTCTCAGAGAGGTAGAACATAACCTCCCACTTAATTGTGGGCTGCACATGGTGACTGCCTGCCATAGAGAACAGTATGGAAAAGGGGAAAAAAGAGTAACTTGACAGTAGAGAAACTTGAAAACACTACCTTAGCCAGGTGATCAAGGCCAACATCAACAGTGATAAATAATGTTGAGAGTATATTCCTTAGATGTGATTTGATGAGGATAACACTTTACCTCTGTGGTCTTCCCCCCAGAACACATAACTGCAGTCTAACCATGAGGGAAAAAATCAGACAATTCTCAATTGAGGGATATTCTACAAAATACCTGACTGGCACTCCTCAAAACTGTCCAGGTCATCAGAAACAAGTAATGTCTGAGAAACTATTATCATAGCCAAGAGGAGCCTAAGGAGACATGACCACTAAATGGAATGTGGTGTCCTGTATGGAATCCTGGGGCAGAAAAAGGACATTAGGTAAAAACAAAGAGATCTGAATAAAGTGTGGATTTTAGTTAATGATACTGTATCAGTATTGGTTCATTCATTGTAATGGACCTTAGTTAATTATTAAGAAGTTAATAATAAGGGAATCAGTGCGGGGAACTATCTTCACAATTTTTCTGTAAACCTAATACGGTTCTAAAATTAAAATTTTATTTTTAAAAATAAAGTGAATGCTACCCAAAGAGAAGGAATGCATGCACGCCTGAGCAGAGAGCAGGCGTGTAAATAGTAAAAGAGTTATACCAACAGGGAGGGTGAATGGTGGAGAGCTAGTACACATAAAGCAAAGGCACAGAATTGCCAGAAAGCTTAACGCTTTGTCACTCCAAGTGTGACCTCTAACCAGCAACACTTTATCACGTGGAAACATTAGAAATGCAGAGTATCAGGCCCAACCCCAACTTACTGAATAAGAATTTGCATTTTAACAAGCTCTATAGGTGATTTATATGCACTTTAAAATATAAAAGGCACCAGCTTAATGACTATCAAATACAGATTGTCTGTTCATCCTCTGTCCTCCCCAAACCCCACCTCTCCCCAGCAAAATTCTTTCACCTATAAAGCTCAGTAATTCGGTTTTTCTTTTTCTTTTTATCTTTTTAAATTTGTTATACGATTTTTAAAGGTTACTTTTCATTTACAGTTATTATACATATTGGCTATTTCCCCCGTGTTGTACAATACATCCTTGAGCTTATCTTACACCCAACAGTTTGTACCCCAATTTTCAACCCCGACATTGCTCCTGCCTCTTCCCTCTCCCCATCGATAACCACTGGTTTGTTCTCTATATCTGTGAGTCTGCTTCTTTTTTGTTATATTCACTAGTTTGTTGTCTTTTTTAGATTCCACATATAAGTGACCTCATACAGTTCAATAATTCAGTTTTTCTGACAGACATCATTTACTACAAAAGTCGATGAACTTACCAAGGATTCTAATTGTGAAAATATTTCTAACAGAACAAATTACAGGCTGGATCTCTGGACAAAGACAACACTTTTAGTCTTAATTTAAATTCTGTACTAGTTAACTCTCCCTCAAACAACTTAGAGAGTTGGTATGGGGAGTTCTTTTGTTAAAAAATAATTGTTTATTGATCGGTTTGAAGTATTGATATATGTAAGCTTACTCCAGGAGAGAAAGAAGAAGGCTTTCCCTCTGCCCAGATGAAGGTGTGTTCACCTCTATCTACAGAGTGGAAAATCAGGCAAAGTAATTACAGGTGGAATAAGGGCTGTACGTTCCAGATTACTCTCAGGAAACATTTCTGAGTCTAAATGTACTTTTTAATTATCTCTTCCAATAGCACCATGCTAATTGGCTAATTTGGAAATGATATGAGACCCCGTGTGCTTTAAAGAAAATCTGTTTGTTTATATATTTATTTGCACCTGAGACTGTCTTATTGCTGGCAGGACAGATATTATTAAAACAGAATCACCTGCTTATTTTAACCAGATTTTTTTTTTAACGAACATACATGAATTGGATTATCCCTAGGGTTTCAGGAGGAAGTATTGGCATTTTGAGTGATGGGAAATTGCCACTTAGCCAGGAAATAAATGAGCTTTAAAAAGATCCCATTATTTTTTACAAGGTTATTATTGTAAATGTTTCATAATAGAAGAAATGCCCTTCAAGTTTACCCTCATTGTTGGTTAATGATTGGGGTGTTAACCTCTAAGGAGTCCAGCTCTTCACATCAAGCCACAGTGAGTTTTCATAAGTGGTTATTACATAAAATAAAATTACCTTTTATTGGTCCCCATAATATTTACAACAAGTTCCTCCATTTGTTAGCTATGTTGTGAGGAAAATTTATTGAGTTTATTTGTCTGGGCTAGGAAACAGTGGCTTTTTAAAGTTTTTATGAGTTGAACATATTTTACTATTAACAAGACCATCCTGAACTCTGTAGAAACATGATTTAGGTGAAAACGTGGTGATATATTTGGATATTTGTTTATATTTCACATGAATATTTCACATTGCTGTACCTGTTTCACTAAGAGATGGAACTTCATGATCCAAACAGACTTCCCCTCTAGCTTACTATTGAAAATGTTCCTTTCCAGTCTAATTACTGCCACTAAATAATAAAAGAGGAAACTGCTAGGATCACCCTGGATTTCGGAAAGTGCAGTGGTAGACAGTCTCCTCCCTCCAGCTTGACATTCTCCTTTATTCTGAAAGTATTATTGAACGGGCTGCTGCTCTTCTGCACTGTGAGCTGGACCTCATCGCGAAGTTTAGAAATGTTAGGGTGCCCCCTACCGTTGCAAATGGGGAAGCACGGTTCTTCGCTGTTGCATTCGGGGAACAGGATTCTTCCAAAAGGAGTTCTTAACCAAAGTTCACATAAGTGATGGTTAGTCACATGGAAGGAAGGTAAAGAGGGAGGAAGGGAGGAAGGGAAAGGGGAGGGAAGGAAGGAAGGAAGGAAGGAAGGAAGGAAGGAAGGAAGGAAGGAAGGAAGGGAAGAAGGAAGGGAGGGAGGGAGGGAGGGAGAAATAATAACCCTACCTAAGGATAAATTTAAAATTTTGGAGCAGAGCTACTTTAACTTTCAGCCTGGTCTAGAGATCCATCTAGAGATCCATCCATGAAGGGAGCAGGGGTTTGAATATTACACCACCAAAATTATATGTGTATGTGCACTTTTCTAAAATGATAGTGTGTAGCTTTCATCATATTTCAAAGGGATATGTAACCAGGGTCACTCTCTCTCTGCCACCTTCCCTGTCACCTTTTTTGGTAACGTCATCATCCCTGGAGGTGGTCCTCCTACTTAACACCAGACTTCCCATTTTTTGAACTCCTCTCCTTCAGTGATCTTGTTCTCCAACCGACTTCAGTCACTCACGCTCATTGTCACACCCCAAACATTATTACCAACAACCCTACCATCTCCAGGATCTCACGTGCAAGCGTTCCACTCTCTGATCACCATCTCCTATTTTTCTAGCTTCTTTTTTGTGATACTTCTCCACAATTCTTGACCCGCTGGAATGGTCCAATCCATTGACCCTGCCATTTTTCACTACCGTTTCACTTCTGAACTTCCTCTTTACCCATCTTAGTTTCCATGGTAATCACTAGAATCGTTTCCTAGCATGCACTCAGCTCCTATATCCCCCCACCATCTTATTCACCAGGAGAAATTCCTACCCTTGCTAAATCCAGAGCTCCACTTACTCCACGTCTGAAGTTCAGTGGTTGCATATGAAAGAACTAACTGAAGATAAACACAAAACCGAGTAATCAGTCTCACCTTGGATTTGTAATCTCCAAATTCAAGAAGGCTGGCGATTTCGGTATATTATTGATAAACTGAACTTAATCACAGTTTGAAACTTCTGTTCTTTTTTAAATTTAAAAATATCTTCAAAGCACAAAGCTGAGGGACTTCCCTGGTGGTCCAGTGGTTAAGAATCCACCTTCCAATGCAGGGGACGTGGGTTCGATCCCTGGTCAGGGAACTAAGATCCCACATGCCGTGGGGCAACTAAACCCGCACACCACAACTACTGAGCCCACGTGCCCCAATGAAGGGCCCACGCACTGCAAAGAAAGATCCCGCCTGCTACAACTAAGACCCGATGCAGCCAAAAATAAATAAATAAATTTTTTTTTTTTTTTAAAACACAAAGCTGATAAGAGAATTGCACCTGGAATACATGAAGAACTCTCAAAACTTAATAATAACAAGTCAATTCAAAAAAAGGCAACGTATTGGAACAGACACTTTACCAAAGAAGTTACTGGCATGGCCAATGAGCCCTTGAAGGATGCTCAATATCATTAGTTATCACAGAAATGCAAATTAAAACCACAGTGTGCTATTACTGTGCACCTGTTAGGATGACTAAAATTTAAAAAGAAAAAACTGACAATACCAGGATGCACTAAAACCATCATAAATTACTGGTGGTAACACAAAATGATACAGCCATTTTGGAAAACAGATTTTCAGTTTCTCATAAAGTTAAACATATACTTACCATATAGCCCAGCAATCTTACCCATAAGTATTTCCCCAAGGGAAATGAAAACTTATCTTTACACAAAACCTATACATGAGTATCCATAGCAGCTTTATTCAGAATTGTCACAAACTGGAAACAACTCAAATGTCTTTAATTGGTAAATGGATAAATTGTAGTCTATCCATACAGTGGAAAACCACTCAGCAATAAAAAGAATGTAGTACTGATTCACACAGTGATATGGATGGATCTTGAAAGCATTGGACTAAGTAAAAGAAGCCAGTCTCAAAAGGTGAGCTACATACTCCACAATTCCATTTATATGACAATTTGAAAAAGGCGAAACGATAGGGACAGAAAACAGATCAGTTGTTGTAGGGACTGGAGTGGGGAGTGGAAGATGTTCCCTACAAAGGGAAATGAGAGAATTCTGGCAAGTGGTAAAACAGTTCTCTATTTTGTTTGTGATGGTGGTTACACAACCTCCATGCATCTGTCAACACTCATAGACTTACACCCTTAAAAAGAGTGGATTTTAATGTATGTAAATGATATTTCAAGAAACCTATTTAAAAATTGATGTAATTTATCACAACATCAAAAACAATATATAGAAATAAATCTGACAGAAGATGTACAATATCTTAACGTGGAAAACTAAAGAGCGTTTACTGAGATAAAGAAAAGCTAAGTAAATGCATGGATGTACCGTATTTATTGTTTGGAAGTCAAAACATTATCAAAATGTCAGTTCCCCCAATTGATCTTTAGAGTCAATACGATCACAATAAAAATTCCAGCAGACTGTGTGTGTGTGTGTGTGTGTGTGTGTGCACATTTTTTAAAAAAATAGAATGAGGAGGTCTGCTCAAAGCATAGAAAAGTGAGAGACAGACAATGAGAGGTATTAGGAGGAATTGTCATATCTTCCAAAATCAACAATAGACACCTAATTAAGAAAAATAAGAATCACGGGGATGAGGGCAAAGCCAAGAGGTCAACATAAAGATTATATGAATAGGTGGAGAACAAAGGGGTACTTACAAGTGGATGAGATGAGCTATGACCTAAACTAGGCCTTTTGATAATATTTCCTGAGCTAAAACAGTACAAGATACTCCCCTGCCTAATATCTCCATAACCATCAAAACCAGCTTACAAGCTGATAAGGAAGCCCTTGTTATTTCCATTTTGTAAATAAGAACACCACAGCTTTGTAAGGTTAGGGGTCTTTCCCAAAGTCACAGATGCAGTGAATGACAGATTTATTATTCATATCTAATGCTCCCAATTTTCTCCTCAGAAGGGGTCTGATTGATGAACCGCTAAGCTTTATAACATTGTGCAGTCAGACTTAGTGAGGCATGAGGGCCTGAAGACCGTGTCATACTGGGGACCATGATTCCTGCAAATGGGAATCAAGAAACCAGCACTCCGTATCTGATGAAATACAATTTAGGAAAAGGCACTCATTGTAGGAAAAGGCAGAAAAAAACCTAATGATGAATTAGAAATCATGGAGGCATGAAACTTGATTGAGATTCTGGTTCTTCATACTTTATTATTAGAGCCAAAGGTAAGAAATTTAAATCACAAAATGCTCATATTCTGCATGTAAACAAAATTTCTAGCATCATGTACCTTACAGCTTCCCGAGCACCCTGAACAGCCCTACAACTCTTTGATTCTAGGAGTCTGTGTGGGACAACACAGCTGATTTCACAGTTGGGTTGCCTGCTTTCTACTGAGCCCTGATCAGAGAGGACTGCAGCTTGTGGCAGCTCTGTCCATAGGTTAAAGGCTGCTTCTTCAGTGACAGCACGACATATGCAAATAACATCAAGCAAACAGCAGAGATTCTGGCCTCAACTACAGGTAACCTAGAAAGTTTCCAATTGCTCACATGTTAGAAAAGAACAACGTTTTTAAAGCCACAAGGGGGCGTTGGTGACACCACAAGCCATGGAGGTGTCCTCAGCTAGGCTTCTAGCAAGCCCACAGCAGCCAGCAGGCCTGTAACAGGCAGAGGTGGCCTCAGGGTGCAGCGTGCTTCAACTTGACTGTGCATTTCAGTTACAACACAAGGTGTGCTTGTGAGTGGCAGTGACCTCAGCTGATAGCAGATTGCCAAGCCCCAGTAAGAAGGAGCTAAGGCAAGGAGATTCAATTCTAGAAAAGTGTTTTCCATGTACGTAAACCTTTTAGACATTAGGAGATAAAACTTTTAAATGGTAAGTTAATTCAGATGCCTTTTTGCTACAGAGCTTGATAGTAGCTTTTAAACAGGGCTTACCCAGATAGGCATCACTAGGTCCATGGGCCCAAAGACACCTGCATCAGGGCAGGGAGCAAACCATCAGTCAGCTTCACTTGGATTCATGTGGCTTAAGGATCACCCCCCTACACATATCCTATGACTCTAGATGTTCTAATTCATTGGAGGAAAAAACTTTCACAGGAGGTAGTTTCTGACTTGCAAGCAATTCCAAAGCAAGAAGCCATAGAACAGCTCCTGGGTGTAGGATTGAAGGAGCCCACTCACAAAGAAATATTTATAATAGGCTGTGATGTAACACCTACACTCAACTCAGTTCCTAGAGGCTTGAAGTTTAAAGATACAAAAAAATGTTTCAAGTTAATGCAAACTAAAGAGACATGACAATTAAATGCAGCATGTGTTTGTAGACTGGATCCAACCTAGATCAAGAAAAATTTTTTTCAGTATAAAAGATTATTGGAGAAATTTGAATACAGTCTGTGAATTAGATAATAATGCCCTGGTAATGACAATTTCCTGATTTTGAAATTTTCACTATGGTTGGGTAATAGCATGTCCTCATTTTCAGGAAACACATACCAAAGTATATAGAAGTAACATGTCCATGTGCACATGTATGGATGGGTGGGTAGGTGGATGGAAAGATGAAGGAAAGGATAGATGTGTCAACCTTTAAAACAAAAAGGTAAGTGATTTATCCAGCAAAATCGTGTTTAGCTGAGAAAAGCAGAGGAATTGCAATTCTGGTCATGCAAACTATGGCGAACCATAGGCAAATCTGGAGAACAAAAGAGAAGAGCATCTGTCTATAGAGGAAAGGAGAAAGTTGAAAGGGGCCGTTTTGAACAAAAGCTCATTGGAGGAGATTGAGAGTTAGGCACCATGGCAACTTCTCATTGAGTTGTGGTGGTTCCTCATTGGCGGGGCTGTTGCTGGGAAAGGGGAAAAATCTTCCTTCTTCCTGCTGGGGTATGTGAGGCAAGCTTTTTCCTGCAGGGGTAGGTGAAGTTAGCTGCAAAGAGTAGGATGTGCATGAGAGCTTCCCCTTCAGAGCTTCCTGACTCCTTTTGAATGAGGTTTTCCTGTATTCATTTTTACAGATGGGTGGATGGATGGAATTAAAGAAGACAGAGCTGGAAATTAGTTAAAGCAGCAAAAGACAGATTTTATCCAGGAACTATTGCAATAGGGGGAAAGGGACCTCAGTATAAAACTGGACTCAGTTTTGAATAAAACAAGGAAAAGAAGAGATTTATAACCAAGGGAGGTCAGTGGACAGAAAGATATTAAGAGGAGACATCAGGGTAGGGGGAATTCTTGCTAAGCTGACTTAACAGGAGTTTTTGCCAAAAGCAGGCCAAGGAGTAGAAGGACGTGTTCTCACTCCCTCTTGCGAGAACACCAGAATCACAACTAGCTGCTGGATAATCATCAACAGGAAGACACTGGAACTCACCAAAAAAGATACCCCACATTCCAAAGACAAAGGAGAAGCCACAATGAGATGGTAGGAGGGGCACAATCAGTGTAAAATCAAATCCCATAACTGCTAGGTGGGTGACTCACAGACTGGAGAACACTTATACCACAGAAGTCAACCCACTGGAGTGAAGGTTCTGAGCCCCATGTCAGGCTTCCCAACCTGGGGGTCTGGCAAAAGGAGGAGGACTTCCTAGAGAATCTGACTTTGAAGGCTAGTGGGATTGGATTGCAGGACTTCGACAGGACTGGGGGAAACAGAGACTCCACTCGTGGAGGGCACACAAAAAGCAGTGTGCACATCAAGACCCAGGGAGAGGAGCAGTGACCCCAGGGGAGACTGAACCAGACCTATCTGCTAGTGTTGGAGGGTCTTCTGCAGAGGTGAGGGTGGCTATGGCTCACCATGAGGAAAAGGACACTGGAGGCAGAAGTTCTGGGAAGTACTTCTTGGCGTGAGCCCTCCCAGAGTCTGTCATTAGCCCCACAAAAGACCCCAGGTAGTCTCCAGTGTTGGGTTGCCTCAGGTCAAACAACTAACAGAGAGGGAACCCAGCCCCACCCATCAACAGTCAAGTGGATTAAAGTTTTACTAAGCTCTGCCCACCAGAGCAACAGTCAGCTCTACCCACCACCAGTCCCTCCCGTCAGGAAACTTCCACAAGCCTCTTAGATAGCCTCATCCACCAGAGGGTAGAGAGCAGAAGCAAGAAGAACTACAATCCTGCAGCCTGTGGAACAAAAACCACATTCACAGAAAGATAGACAAGATGAAAAAGCAGAGGGCTATGTACCAGACGAAGGAACAAGATAAAACGCCAGAAAAACAACTAAATGAAGTGGAGATAGGCAACCTGCCAGAAAAAGAATTCAGAATAATGATAGTGAAGATGATCCAGGACCTCGGAAAAACAATGGAGGCAAAGATCAAGAAGATGCAAGAAATGTTTAACAAAGACCTAGAAGAATTAAAGAACAAACCAACAGAGATGAACAATACAATAACTGAAATGAAAACTACACTAGAAGGAATCAATAGCAGAATAACTGAGGCAGAAGAATGGAAAAGTGACCTGGAAAACAGAATGATGGACTTCACGGCTGCGGAACAGAATAAAGAAAAAAGAATGAAAAGAAATGAAGAGAGCCTAGGAAACCTCTAGGACAACATTAAATGCAACAACATTTGCATTATACGGGTCCCAGAAGGAGAAGAGAGAGAAAGGACCAGAGAAAATATTTGAAGAGATTATAGTCAAAAACTTCCCTAACATAGGAAAGGAAATAGCCACCCAAGACGAGGAAGCGCAGCGAGTCCCATACAGGATAAACGCACGGAGAAACACGCCGAGATGCATAGTAATCAAACTGGCAAAAATTAAAGACAAAGAAAAATTACTGAAAGGAGCAAGGGAAAAATGACAAATAACATACAAGGGAACTCCCATAAGGTTAACAGCTGATTTCTCAGCAGAAACTCTACAAGCCAGAAGGGAGTGCCATGATATACTTAAAGTGGTGAAAGGGAAGAACCTACAACTGAGATTACTCTACCCAGCAAGTATCTCATTGAGATTCAATGGAGAAATCAAAAGCTTTACAGACAAGCAAAAGCTAAGAGAATTCAGCACCACCAAACCAGCTCTACAACAAATGCTAAAGGATCTCCTCTAAGTGGGAAACACAAGAGAAGAAGAGAATCTATAAAAACAAACCCAAAACAATTAAGAAAATGGTCATAGGAACATACATAACGATAATTACCTTAAACGTAAATGGATTAAATTCTCCAACCAAAAGACATGGGCTTGCTAAATGGATACAAAAACAAGACCCATATATATGCTGTCTACAAGAGACCCACTTCAGAACTAGGGACACATACAGACTGAAAGTGAGGGGATGGAAAAAGATATTCCATGCCAATGGAAATCAAAAGAAAGCTGGAGTAGCAATACTCATATCAGAAAAAATAGACTTTAAAATAAAGAACGTTACAAGAGACAAGGAAGGACACTACATAATGATCAAGGGATCAATCCAAGAAGAAGATATAACAATTATAAATATATATGCACCCAACATAGGAGCACCTCAATACATAAGGCAACTGCTAACAACTAAAAAAGAGGAAATCAACAGTAACACAGTAATAGTGTTACTTTAACACTATTTTACACTAAAGGGGACTTTAACACCTCACTTACACCAATGCACAGATCATCCAAAATGAAAATAAATAAGGAAACAGAAGCTTTAAATGACACAATAGACCAGATAGATTTAATTGATATTTAAAGGACATTCCATCCAAAAACAGCAGATTACACTTTCTTCTCAAGTGCACACGGAACATTCTCCAGGATAGATCACATCTTGGGTCATAAATTAAGCCTCAGTAAATTTAAGAAAATTGAAATCATATCAGGCATCTTTTCTGACCACAACGCTATGAGATTAGAAATGAATTACAGGGGAAAAAACGTAAAAAGCACAAACACATGGAGGCTAAACAATACGTTACTAAATAACCGAGAGATCACTGAAGAAATCAGAGAGGAAATCAAAAAATACCTAGAGACAAATGACAAAGAAAACACGACAATCCAAAACCTATGGGATGCAGCAAAAGCAGTTCTAAGAGGAAAGTTTATAGGTATACAAGACTACCTCAAGAAACAAGAAAAATCTCAAATAAACAATCTAGCCTTACACCTAAAGGAACTAGATAAAGAGGAACAAACAAAACCCAAGTTAGCAGAAGGAAAGAAATCATAAAGATCAGAGCAGAAATAAATGAAATAGAAAGAAAGAAAACAATAGCAAATATCAATAAAACTAAAAGCTGGTTCTTTGAGAAGATAAAAAAAATTGATAAACCATTAGCCAGATTCACCAAGAAAAAGAGGGAGAGGACTCAAATCAATACAATTAGAAATGAAAAAGGAGAAGTTACAACAGACACCGCAGAAATACAAAACATCCTAAGAGACTACTACAAGCAACTCTATGACAACAAAATGGACAACCTGGAAGAAATGGACAAATTCTTAGAAAAGTATAACATTCCAAGACTGAACCAGGAAGAAATAGAAAATATGAACAGACCAATCACAAGTAATGAAATTGAAACTGTGATTAAAAATCTTCCAACAAACAAAAGTCCAGGACCAGATGGCTTCACAGGTGAATTCTATCAAACATTTAGACAAGAGCTAACACCCTTCCTTCTCAAACTCTTCCCAAAAATTGCCGAGGAAGGAACACTCCCAAACTCATTCTATGAGGCCAAAATCACCCTGATACCAAAACCAGACAAAGATACTACAAAAAAAGAAAATTACAAACCAATATCACTGATGAATGTAGATGCAAAAATCCTCAACAAAACATTAAAAAACAGTATCCAACAACACATTAAAAGGATCATACACCATGATCAAGTGGGATTTATCCCAGGGATGCAAGGATTCTTCAATATATGCAAATCAATCAGTGTGATACACCATATTAACAAATTGAAGTATAAAAACCATATGATCATCTCAACAGATGCAGAAAAAGCTTTTGACAAATTTCAACACCGATTTATGATGAAAACTCTCCAGAAAGTGGGCATAGAGGGAACCTACCTCAGCATAATAAAGGCCATATATGACAAACCCACAGCAAACATCATTCTCAATGGTGAAAAACTGAAAGCATTTCCTCTAAGATCAGGAACAACACAAGGATATCCACTCTCACCATTATAATTCAACATAGTTTTGGAAGTCCTAGCCACGGCAATCAGAGAAGAAAAAGAAATAAAAGGAATACAAATTGGAAAAGAAGAAGTAAATCTGTCACTGTTTGCAGATGACATGATACTATACATAGAGAATCCTAAAAATGCCACCAGAAAACTATTAGAGCTAATCAATGAATTTGGTAAAGTGGCATGATACAAAATTAATGCACAGAAATCTCTTGCATTCCTATACACTAATGATGAAAAATCTGAAATGGAAATTAAGGAAACACTCCCATTTCCCATTGCAACAAAAGAATAAAATACCTAGGAATAAACCTACCTAGGGAGGCAAAGGACCTGTAGGCAGAAAACTATAAGACACTGATGAAAGAAATTAAAGATGATACCAACAGATGGAGAGATATACCATGTTCTTGGATTGGAAGAATCAATATTGTGAAAATGACTATACTACCCAAAGCAATCTACAGATTCAATGCAATCCCTATCAAATTAACAATGGCATTTTTTACGGGACTAGAACAAAAAATCTTGAAATCTGTATGGAGACACAAAAGACCCCAAATAGCCAAAGCAGTCTTGAGGGAAAAAAACGGAGCTGGAGGAATCAGACTCCCTGACTTCAGACTATACTACAAAGCTACAGTAATCAAGACAATATGGTAGTGGCACAAAAACAGAAACATAAATCAATAGAACAAGATAGAAAGCCCAGAGTTAAACCCAGGCACCTATGGTCAACTAATCTATGACAAAGGAGGCAAGGATATACAATGGTGAAAAGACAGTCTCTTCAGTAAGTGGTGCTGGGAAAACTGGGCAACTACATGTAAAAGGATGAAATTAGAACACTCCCTAACACCATACACAAAAATAAACTCAAAATGGATTCGAGACCTAACTGTAAGACCGGACACTATAAAACTATTAGAGGAAAACATAGGAAGAACACTCTTTGACATAAATCACACCAAGATCTTTTTTGATCCACCTCCTAGAGTAATGGAAATAAAAACAAAAATAAACAAATGGGACCTAATGAAACTTAAAAGCTTTTGCACAGCAGAGGAAACCATAAACAAGACGAAAAGACAACCCTCAGAATGGGAGAAATATTTGCAACCGAATCAATGGACAAAGGATTAATCTCCAATATATATGAACAACTCATGGAGCTCAATATTAAAGAAACAAACAACCCAATCCAAAAATGGGCAGAAGACCTAAATAGACATGTCTCCAAAGAAGACATACAGATGGTCAAGAAGCAAGTGAAAAGCTGCTCAACATCACTAATTTTTAGAGAAATGCAAATCCAAACTACAATGAAGTATTACCTCACACCAGTTAGAATGGGCATCATCAGGAAATCTACAAACACCAAATGCTGGAGAGGAGGTGGAGGAAAGGGAACCCTCTTGCACTGTTGGTGGGAATGTAAATTGATACAGCCACTATGGAGAACAGTATGGAACTTCCTTAAAAAACTAAAAATAGAATTACCATGTGACCCAGCAATCCCACTACTAGGCATATACCCAGAGAAAACCATAATTCAAAAAGACATATGCACCCCAATGTTCATTGCAGCACTATTTACAATAGCTAGGTCATGGAAGCAACCTAAATGCCGATCGACAAATGGATAAAGAAGATGTGATACATATATACAATGGAATATTACTCAGCCATAAAAAGGAACGAAATTGAGTCATTTGTTGAGAAGTGGATGGATCTAGAGACTGTCATACAGAGTGAAGTAAGTCAGAAAGAGAAAAACGAATATCGAATATTAACGCATGTATGTGGAACCTAGAAAAATGGTACAGATGAACTGGTTTGCAGGGCAGAAGTTGAGACACAGATGTAGAGAGCAAATGTATGGACACCAAGGGGGGAAAGCCACGGGGGGTGGGGATGGTGTTGTGCTGAATTGGGCGATTGGGATTGACATGTATGCACTGTTGTGTATAAAATTGATGCCTAATAAGAACCTGCTGTATAAAAAAATAAAATTCAAAAGAAAAAATTCAGGAAGTAAATACAAATCAATAATAAACATTTTATAATAGCTATCCAAAAAAAAAAAAAAAAAGCAGGCCAACGTTAATACATCATAGTTGGGGGATGAAGAATTTCATCAGATATGGAGGGTAATCAGATATCGACGATGGGAGGATTCTCTGTAAACTGACTTAGCAAGATTCTTGCTAAAACTGTGCAATGCAGGCCCAGGAAGGACAGACACAGAAGCCCAAGGTCAAAACCTAATTGAGAAAAGGGTTCAAAGGAGCCTGACTAAAGTTTGGTCAAGGAGCCTGCCTCTGTCAATAGATGGGTGAATAGACAGATGATAGATCAGATAGATAGATAGATATATAGATAGAGACATAGATAGAGACATAGGTAGGTAGATGGATGGATAGATAAATAGATACGAAGATAGATGGATAGATAGAGACATATATAGGTATGTAGGTAGGTGGATGGATGGATGGATGGATAGATAGGAAGATAGATGATAGATCGAAAGGTAAATAGATAGATAGATAGACAGATAGGTAAATAGATAGATAGATAGACAGATAGGTAAATAGATAGATGATAGATAGATAGATAGATAGATAGATAGATAGATAGATAGATAGATAGATAGACAGGGAAATAGATAGATAGACAGGGAAATAGATAGATAGACAGGGAAATAGATAGACAGATAGATGTAGATGTGCTTGTAAATGTTCTTTGGGAAGGGCGGGGATTCCCCGATCTGTAGCATGTGTTGGTTTGCTTAGTGTAAATACTCTCACTGTAGCTGGTTTCAGGCTACCAACATGGGGTCACGGACACAGTGCTGGGAAGAAATGCCCACAGTTGACCGCAGTGGACAGTAGGCGCAGGCTCCAGCCCACCCCTGCATAATTCTTCGTGCTACTTGTGCAAATCTTCTGGAAGTCTAAAATCATTTCAAAATAAAAAGTTAAAATTTTTCACATAAATTACCTATAAAATAAATGGATTATACAAATTTTCCCTAGGGATTGGGTAAAGCAATCTTTTGAACCTTAGTTGTTTGTTTGTTTTTTTTAAGTAACAGTAGCCTACAGAATAACCACAACATCTAAGTTAAAGAGTAATTTTTTTAGACTAATAGACAAAAACCAAACAACAAAATGTGAAGGTCTATCACAGAGAAATACCGGTAGAATACATGCTATTGATCATTCAATTCATCAAGTGATATTGCTGAGAAAGCTTCGGTCATGGATTCAACCCACCCTGGGGCTTTCCTGATGCACAGAAAGAACACGCTGGACCGGGCTCCCACTTCCCCATCACCATCCGGATCTCATCCCGCCCAGGCATCACATTTGTATATCAAAGAGCCGAGGCAGGAGGGAGGGAATGATTCAGCACAATTTGCTACAATAACTCTCTAAAGCTACATCTAACGGTGTGGTCAGCTATGTCCTCTTCAGATACTCCAAGGACAATATGCTTTTCTGGCCATAAAAAGATGTGAAAAGCCACCAGACATCATGTCGTTGTTGGAACTCAAGCTTTTATTCCCAAAAGTCTGCTCCTTGTGATTAAGTCTGTTTTCCCCAGATGCTGACAGAGACTTAAAAGCCCATTAAGCTTCAGTTGTGTCACAGTGACACCTAAAGAGAAAAATAACAAAATGTTGAAGGCAGAATTTTGTGAACCTGGTATCACAAACCAGACTTTGAATATCAGGCCACCCACTCAAACATAGCATTCTTAAGCACACTAAACATGACAAACTTCCAGCATCATTCTGAGCTATGCCTTTGGTGAGCTTAAAGGTCAACTCCAAGTGCTTGGCAAATTCTTTGGTGCTTTATAGAAAACAAGAAAATAAAGTTTAAAGTCCAAGATCTCATTTATTAGCAACGCATCCAGGCATATAAGCCCTACGACAGTGATTGCTGAATTATAATATCTAAAACCAGAATGGACTGAACATTTTAGATGAACACGGATTTAACAATTCTTTGGTGTAAATGAATGAACTCCACAAAGATCACACGACTGTTTTGCACTTGGTCCAGTCTGCGTGTTGTAACTCATTCAGAACATTTCTGATATTCTCAACACAAACTTCTCCCCGGTGATGTTTTTCTGATGCAAGATTCCATACATTTTCAAATTCATCCTCCGAAAGCTTGACACCAATGTTACATAATATCTCTGCAATCTAGGGGAAAAAAAAAAAAACTTTGAAAGTCAGGCTAATATTTATGTGTTTTTCAGTTTGTATTTTCAAAAATATCTTTATAATATCTAAGACGATGGACATTTATCCCCAAAAAAGATGTGTGCATGTGTGTGTGTGGTGGGGGGAGGAGGGCTTATTACGTATAATAAGCCAATATTAAAATTCCAGTACTTTCAGCTCAGGAATCGTTTTGCTAATATGAATGAATATGAGCATGTTCAACTCTACTAGCCAGTATACAAAATTACTTTCAACTCTAAGTGTTTCTGTTTATTTTAAAGGGAGGTGGCCAAATTCAAGCAGAAAGGGTAAAAGAGTTAAAGCTAGAAGACTTGCTGGATTTGATTTCCATCCCAGTTACCTCTTATGTATGTTATCTAAACCCCTTGCATATTAGTTTCTCTTCTTTAAAATAAGAATATTTATGGGACTTCCCTGGCGGTCCAGTGTGCTTCCACTGCAGGGGGCACACGTTCGATCCCTGGTCGGGGAACTAAGATCCCACGAGCCACGTGGCCAAAAGATAAAGAACATTTATGGAATGTCTCTAACTGGCCTGTTGTAAACTTTAATTATAGCTGGGGGTGTGCAAATGTCGGAGAGATAGTGCATGCGCGAGCGAGTGAGCAGACTAAAATCTGAGCGTATTGAAAACCAGCAAACTTTGGTTATTAATCATCTCTCTTCAGTGCTAATTAGTAAAAGAGATAATGGGAGAGGGGAAACATGCTTTATATGTCCCAGGGAAAATATAAGAAAGGAAAGATAAGAACCGGTAGTGGGAAGAAATATTAGAATGAGTAGAGGGAAGAAAAGATTTGAAAAAAAAAAAAAAATGAAACTAAATTTAAAAGAGGAAAGACATTTACTATGAAGCATACAGGAGGGAAGCAAAGAGGGAAATGGAATGAAAGGTTAGACAGTGAATAAGAAAGCCAAAGAAATAGAAGAGCTGCAGAATACCTCTATTAAACTAAATCTTAACAATTAAAAGGTCCCCTAGATATGATGTGCCTTGTGGGAAATTAACAATATAATCAAATACACTTGAAATTCAGGAGATCCGTGCTGTCAGGGGCAGCAGCTACACAGCAGAAGCGCCTCAAGGCACCCGTGTATAGTTGCTATTTTCCTCCACCCAGTGACAGGTAAAGAAAGTCCCTGCAGGGACTTCCCTGGCGGTCCAGTGGTTAAGACTCCACGCTTCCACTGTAGGGGTCTCGGGTTCGATCCCTGGTCAGGGAACTAAGATCCCGCATGCCATGTGGTGCAGCCAAAACAAAACAAAAAAAATGTCCCTGCAGAGCGAAGCCCTGAGGTGGGTTCTTGGGCATCCCAGCCCTTCTCCCCTGCTTCCTTCCCAACTCTTTGGGAGGCATTCCTACCCTCGTTCAGCTTTCCATCGTCCTGTATTGATTAGCTAACACTTTTACAGAAACCCATCTATTCTCAAGGTGACGTTATTACTCCAACCAGGTCTCTGGGTTCTTTTTTTTTATTATTTTCTTAGTAGACTTTATTTTTTAGAGCAGTTTTAGGTTTCTAGAAAAATCGATCAGAAATTATAGAGAGTTCCTGTATGCTCTATCACTTGACCCCTCTTTTCCCCTGTTAGTAACATCTTGCATTAGTGCGGTATATTTGTTACAGTTGATGAGCCAATATTGATACATTATTATTAACCAAAGTCCATAGTTCACGTGAGGGTTCACTCTCTGTGTTGCATAATCTATGGGTTTTGACAAATGTATAATAACACGTATCCACCATTATGGTATCATACAAAATAGTTTCACTGCCCTAAAGATCCTCTGTGCTGCACCTATTCATCCTTCCCTTTTTCTCTCCAACTCTCTGGCAACCAACCGTCTTTCTACTTTCTCCATTGTTTTGCCTTTTCTAGAATGTCATTTAGTTGGAATACTATATGTGCAGGCCTCTGGATTCTTACTTCCTACCTAGAATTGTGAGATAAAGGATGACTTCCTAGTTAAAAGAATTTTAGGCATCAGGAAACAAGCAGGAGATTTTTGTTTCTTTTCGTGGCCCTGAAGCCCTATTTCATAGGCCCTTTAGAGTGACTGAGGGAAGAGAAAATACAGTCTGCGAATGTCTCTTCTCTGACCCTCTGTGGTGGATCCTGGGTTCCTTCTTTGGGACCAGCCAGCAGGCATCTTCCTCTTAGTTTCTCCCCTCCTCTCCCCCACCTCAGTGGAAATGAATCATTGGAATGAATCTGTTACTAACTTTGCAAGTTTGCAAGCCATCAACCCTGCATGTGAAGTCCCAGAAAGCATCACACGTCTGTTCACATCATTTCTAGCTCTGGATTTGAAAGTTCGAAGAAGCAATTGCTCCCTTGATCACAGCCTGCTTTCCACAATGGCAGATCTAGACAGGCTGCTCTGACCAAGACCTGCCATTACTCCTCGGCCCTCAGAACCCCAATGGCTATTCTGGCCTAGCCGGTTGCACCTGCTTTATAACCAACCTAGGAAGAAAATCACCTGGGGCATGAAGACCATGTTTACCGAGTGAAAAACAAGATACATGGGCTGACACGTGGCAACAAGACAGAACATTTTAAATCAGTGCTTGTTGCAGATAATCTGAGATAGCAGCTCATAAGGATGGCAGAGTGGCCCTCCTCACACTTATTCTTTGGTTTCGGAGACGCACGACCACAAGGGTACTTACACAAGGAACGGATTGAGCCTCTTTGCTTTTACTCAATGAAGAATAGTGTTGAATATCTTAGGAAAACAGTTTTCTTTTTATACATAGGTTATAGTGAATATATGACATGAGTGTAATGCTTCTTATTAGAGTAAATTCTACTTCAAGAATTGTACCAAATATCACAACCAAAATCAAATTGAACGTTATCCTCAAGAATCCTAATTCGGCAGGGGGTGGGGGCTGCTCCTGATGACTTTTGTAATATAAATGCTCAAGCAAGTAAACATTTCCACCTTTGTGTGTAGTTGGCCGTTCAACCCTTTTGAAATCACATGTTGTACCTCTTTTTTGGATCTGGTCTTGAAGAAGTCTCTTTCAAACAATCCTTTCTGGCCAAAGATGGTAGGATGCAGCAATGAATAGGCATTTCCCTCTTCACCATAATTGGTTCTGTCACTGATGCGGCGAATCTGGGGGGCGGGAATATCGGACCGAATGGTTGGAACACCGTAGATGGGATAACCTAGGACATGGATGGGGGAGGAAAACAGACATTCTAAATACAGCCGCCACCAACCATGTGGCTACTGAGCACTGGAAATGTGGCTAGTCCAAACTGAGCTCTGCTCTGAGTGTAAAATACACAATTCCAAAGATGTAGTACCCAAAAAAAGAATGTGAGACATTTAATTAATCATTTTATATTGATTCCTTGTTGAGATGATAGTACTTTGGAGATACATATTGTACATAAAATATATATATATATATATATATATATATATATATATATATTTATACACTATTAAAAAAATGTTTCTTTCTTTTGGCCACGCCATGCAGCATTCAGGAACTTAGTTCCCTGACCAGGGATTGAACCTGGGCCTCAGCAGTGAAAACACCAAGCCCTAACCACTGGACTGCCAGGGAATTCCCAATATACTATTAAAGTTAATTTCACCTGTTTCTTCTTCTTAATGTGGCTACTAAAAGTTTTTAAATACATATGACACCAGGACTTCCCTGGTGGCGCAGTGGTTAAGAATCCACCTGCCAATGCAGGAGACACAGGTTCGAGCCCTGGTCCGGGAAGATCCCACATGCAGCGAAGCAGCTAAGCCCGTGAGCCACAACTACTGAGCCTGCGCTCTAGAGCCTGCGAGGCACAACTACTGAAGCCCGCGCGCCTAGAGCCCATGCTCTGCAACAAGAGAAGCCACCTCAATGAGAAGTCCACGCACCGCAATGAAGAGTAGCCCCCACTTGCCGCAACTAGAGAAGGCCTGCACTCAGCAAGGAAGCCCCAACGCAGCCAAAAACAAATAATAAATTAAAAAAAAAAATACATGCAACACCAATTGTATTTCTATTGGGCAACACTATTCCAAAGCAAGTAGCAAGCTCTCATCACAAGAGAATGTAAAGCATGTCTATGAAATCCAGTTAAGAAAAATATGTAAATCCTTAATCATGGCCTTAATCCAAAAAAGGGATCTTGACCAATATAAAAGAGTCCTTCTAAATTCATCATGCTTGATATTGAGATCTGGGCAGTTATGGGTTGAACTGTATCCTCCCCAGAATTTTATGTTAAAGTCCTAACCCTTAGTACCTCAGGAGGTGACCTTATTTGGAAAGAGGGTCATTGCAGGAATAATTAATTAAGATGAGGTTATACAGGGGAAGGGTGGACCCTTAGTCCAATATGACTGGAGTCCTCATAAAAAGGGGACATTGGGACACAGCTGCTCACACAGGAGAACATCAGATGAAGATGAAGGCAGAGATCAGGCTGGTGCAGCAGAAGCTGAGTAGCACCAAAGACTGCCGGCAAACCCCCAGAATCCAGGATAGGGCCTGGAGCAGATTTTCCCTCACCGCGCTCAGAAGGAAGCCACCCTGCCAACACCTTGATCTCGGACTTCCAGCCATCATAAGATGATCAATTTCTGCTTTTTAGCCATTCAGTTTGTGGTATTTGTTATGACAGCCCTAACAGGCTAACAGACAGGGAATAAAGATGTAAGGAACAGTTCTGTAAGAGCTCTTCAAATGTTTGAAGGCAAATTTGTTTGTAGCTAAGAATCACGTGGTTCAAAAGTCTCCTAGCACTTGGTGAAGTCTGAATTCAGACGAGGTCTAACATTCCGGGTTCTGAACTATGATGGTTTCAGTTTCATTAACACAGAGAGAATTATTTTACTTGGGTCACCATGAACACTAGTTCAATTCAGCCTACATTTATTGAGCCTTTCTGGGTGCTTAGAATACAGAACTGAATGAAAGGTCCTGGACTTTGAGAAAGTTAGAGTCTAATAGAGGCTGGGGGACAATGCAAGGACAAAGGACACTCCCCTTCTGTGTTTGTTGATCCTTTTAACACTCAGCAAATAATGTGACATACTCACAAGTAGAAGGAACAGCGCCTACAACTGCACTGATCTCCGAAGAAGTTGTCTTGTAGTGATTAGAAACTTTATCGCTTGGCCTCAGAAGTGTCCGCAGAGTCTTTTCTGAGCTCCCTGGCTCTTTCAAGACAATGTCTTCAGGCTTTATCAGGAGAGCTGGTTCAGATTCTTCTACATTAGCCTCAGCAGGGTTTGCACAATCTGGTTTTCCACCTTCAAGCAAAGACGGAAAGGGGGGGGAAAAAAGTACAGGACAAACTTACTACCTGGTGCTCACCCTGTAACAAGATGAGTTTTCCCATTTAGTCTCTTCTTGCTGGTGGAAACGGAGGCTGAGCTGGTGTAGACCCTCCGCTGACACCAGTAGCCACTGTGGAAGTACAAGTTCAGGCCAAGGTCACACACCAGGAAATCTGAACAAGGTCTAATGTTTTTGCTCACCACTTCGCTCGTTTTATGCTAGAATAAAGCTTTTAAATCTGAAACACCAAATGAAAACGGAGAACTTTTTTTTTTCTTTCCTCTTTTTTAAAATTAGAGCCTATTTTCATATTTGACTCGAACTACAGGATTACCAGAGTTGTTCCTAAGACTGTGCCCTGGGGAGGGACAGGAGAAGAAATATTTGGAGCTGTAAATTCCACACATACCTGATCGCGGTAGGGAGGGAGCCCCCATGCGCTGTGACATTTGGAGAGGCGACGAGAGCTCGCTGTGAGCGCAGGAACCGATTCTATAAATAACTCCCTTCCAATCAGTGTATAAGAGAAAACCCTGAGGTACAACTACGATTGTAAGATTCTGTTCTCTTTTGCAGATTTGCTTTGCTGAGTCAGTTCTGAAGTTGAGGAGGAAATTCCTGACACAGCTTTTTCACGGAGCCGCTAAGTACACAGCCAGCACTAGGCGGCGCTGTGGTCTCTCGAGCGCTGGAGGAACTCAAGGTGCTGGGCAAAGCCCAGCCCCGGTGACACAGGCGAAGGGTGCCCCAGTGCCAGATTGGGGTGGCAAACCAGAAAAGACAGGCCCATCTAAAGTCTGCACCCCCCGACTCAGCCCCTGCCAATCGCTGCCGTGAAAGCGTCGGGCCCAGTGTTCCAGACCCTCTGGACCCACTCCCTGCACCCACTCCCTGCAAAAGGCAGAAATCTGGACCAAGTATGAAAAATAGTTTCTCAGAAAACTGCTCGAAAGCCCCTGCCTGAAAGGACGCACCCGCTTTTCTCCAGCCGTCAACAGTAAGATGGAACTTGATATAAGAAAATTCCTGGCAATGCATTCCCGAGTCCTTTCGGACTGACCCACCAGCCACTGTCTTAGAAGAAGAGGAAAACCTCAAGAACTCCATTGAAAATGGCTGCTCAAGTCAGGGCACCCCCAACCAGGAACAATTAGAAGAACCACCTGTTTTGAAAGCAGGCTTTTGTTTCCCCCACTGCTTCATGAGTTGTACCAAGAAGGAAAGTACTCTGTCACCCTCTGTTTATTGCTGAGAGAACTAGGGTAGACTTGTTTTCTATAAAAAGATTCATTAGGTAGAGAAGATCCTCCTGTTCTCCTAGCAGACAGCAGAGAAAAGCCATCCCAGAAACCGGTAAGGGCTCCCGTGATCAATAAAGCCCCAAGTGTGGTACTGGCTTTGCAGGAATAAAAGTGAAAACAGGAGTATCTTCACGTTTTAGAGGAGAGATATTCCACGAGGAGATAAAAATGTAGACAATCTTTCAAATGTTAATCGTCTGTAAGAATCAAGACTTGAAAATTAAAGCAAACGAGGTATCATTATATAACAACTAAATCACAAGAATGTTCGAAATAACACTCAGTGGTAGCAAGATTGGAGTAAAACCTTCTCACCACCGTGACTGATAAAATTGCAAATTGGTACAATCATTTAAAAAAGCATAATGAAAGAGCGAGTTACTTCTGGGACAAAAATAACATTCATAAGAAATGAGATATAATTAGAAACAGAAAGCTTTCTGAGAGATGATAATCATTATAGCCTCACCTATATTACTTTTAAAATATCTGGAAATAACCTAAGTTTTAAAAAGTGAGGAAATGGTTTAGTAATTCATAATACCTCAGCTTAAGGGAACTGAGAATGAAGTTTACAAAAACCATAAAAGTATCTCTTCATTCCATAGAAATTTGAGAACTAAGTTTTTTTTTTTAGCCAAATAAAAATGGTACAGTCACCGTGATTTTAGCTATTTTAAAATATTTCCATACACGGACTTCCCTGGTGGCACAGTGGTTAAGAATCCGCCTGCCAATTCAGGGGACACAGGTTCGAGCCCTGGTCTGGGAAGATTCCACATGCCATGGAGCAACTAAGCCCATGCGCCACAACTACTGAGCCTGTGCTCTAGAGCCCACAAGCCACAACTACTGAGCCCGCGTGACACAACTACTGAAGCCTGTGCGCCTAGAGTCCGTGCTCCACAACAAGAGAAGCCACCGCAATAAGAAGCCTGTGTACTGCTACGAAGAGTAGTCCTTGCTCACCGCAAGTAGAGAAAGCCCACATGCAGCAACAAAGACCCAACACAGCCAAAAATAAAATTAATTAATTAATTAATTTTAAAAACAAAGAAGAAGCTTATAAAAAAAAATTTCCATACGCACACACACATATGTATATATGTATATCTATATATGGTTAGTAATGCAGGAAGATAATGTGTAAACATGAAGATATTTGAATAAAAGTAAAGATTATGTTTTTCTTTTTCTTAAAAAATTTAACAGATCAAATTCTATTTTACAATTGACTTTTCCTGAGGGAAGGGAGCTAATTTCTCTAAGAAAATGGTTTTCAAACAGCTTTCTGAGGAACTCTCTTTCATATTTTGGGCTTCTGTGTAAATTGTTTTGTTTGTAATTGTTTTCTTTTGAATGAGTAATACACGGTTCCAAACTTAAAGATACAAAAACATAGATTGAAAAGTGAGTCTCGCTGCCACTTTGACCCTCAGCAACCAGTGTCCCCTCCCCAGAAATAATAAATGTTATCAAATTCTTTCCTAACCTTCCACAGATATTCTATGCATAAAAACGAAAACAAATATATGTATATGTGCATATCTTTAAATATATAATATTAAAGTTGACAAGAGTCAAACTCCTAAGAAAAAGAACACACTAAAGTCCATTTAAGAATTTAGCAAGCCTTCAGAAATTAAATACCTTTAATAATGACCCTCTCTTCATACTCTTTAAGGGGGGTTTTGTCTTTCCAGTTAAGAAAATTTGCAAATTCAAGGTAGTTAATCAGCCCGTCGTTATCCACATCACAGTATTCAAATAGCTGGTCCAGGAGCTTCTCATCTATGTGCACACTGGCCTGGTCACACGCTTCCCGAAGCTCAGCTTTATCTATGGCCCCATCTCCCTTCTGTTAGACACGAAGCAAAAAAAGATGACGTGAGCATTGTCTTCACGAGCAGAGTGGGCAACATCTGTTATTTCCTTTAAGAAAAAAAGAAAGAGCTCTATCACATAAATTCAAAGAATCGGTCCTATTTTTCACATAAGGAGAGTCAGATATTAAGCGAGATTTGTCCCCATCGTGTCCATCTGATATGTGCGCGGTAATTTCAACCCTGGTTGGAGTGGAGTGTGGCTCACAGCCTTTGTTCATTTTAATATCTTTCTCATTAAATCATGTTGTTTACACTCAGGTTGAGCAGGCCTAAGCGTGATTCGTGCTTGACATTTCATTTGACCAATGTTGTGTACTTTTGACAGCTTTCTGCAATTTTCAATGCTTTCAAAGTTGGTGTTCCAATTGGGCAGTCAGGGACTTCCCTGGTGGTCCAGTGGTTAGGACTCCACACTTTCACTCACGAGGGCCTGGGTTCAATCCCTGGTCAGGGAACTAAGATCCCACATGCTGCGCGGTATGGGAAAAAGTTAAAAAGTCAACTGGGCAGTGATTGTCCTACACTCCATTGGCTGGTATAAAGAAGAAATTAGGGAAGTGGCTGCAGGCCAAGCACAGAGAGTGGATTCAAAGGCAGCTGTCCCTGGATATTAACACTCCCATGGACAAGAGGATTCACTCAGATTCATCCTGGAAGCGGGAGGAGGGGAAGTTTCCACCCCTTTCAGACAACAGTTAAAGACAGAAGCACCTACGCTGAGCGTGAAAGGAGGGAAATTTAGAAAGGCTCTGGGCAGAACCCGGCTGATTCACTTGCGGGGTGAGGGGCCGGAGCACATAATGCTTGTTAAGGAAGAATGGCCAGAGCTGGGCGTCTTACCACTCAGCCCTACTGCAGCCCGTCAAGCCAAACTTAGATCCGTCCGAGATGACAGGGAAAGGTCCCAGTGTTTTCAAAGTGGGTGCCAGCTGCTATAAGGGAGCTTTGGCCTTCTCAGAGAGAGTTCCCCGAGATAGTTAAACTTCCAAGGGAAAACATAAATGACTCACTAACAATCAGCTCCTAGGCCCAGGGTTGGATTCACAATGCTGGTGAAGGCAATCCCCTTGAGAACAAGAAACTGACCCAGTGAATTCTAGATAAATTCCTGCAGCCAGACCCATAGGCCTGGAGAATGTTCCTAACCCTCATGTTGAAACAGAATGAGAATTTAAAATATATTATATGGGCAGGGAGCTGCAATGCCCTGGATTAAAGTAGACTGCTTTATGAAAGTCTCTGCTGCCAGCCCAAGTCAACCAAAACTACGAGCCCCACAGCCCTAACTGAAAAGCAAGGGGGAGGTGGTGGACTGTTGAATCGAGGGTCCCCAAACCTGAAAAAGATGGTGGCGATAATGAAAGAAAATGCTTCTTATTCACTGGGTACAGAGCCACTCCTGCCTCTGCAGCCCTGACGTTTCCCTCCCCCCATACCCCAACCTCAGCTGTTCTAAGGAGGACTAAGTATGGGACAAGATCTCCTTGTCCCCAAGGGGGATCACAGGCCACAAGTATCTGTCCCAGTATGTTGTGGAACTTCAGGGGGGTGGAGACTGAAACTACTACGGCTTCATTGGCTATGGGTGCCAAAGTCGTCACCCTACTGAGTGTGCAGCAAGAAGAGATGTCAGGAATCAGCTGGTGGGGTTTGGGCAGGGTTTGTTCAAAGTGGAGAAGGAAAGTTAACAATATATTATTTCTGTGGCTTCCACTGCTGGATGTGTCAATTGGTATTGATGCTTTCCATACCTGTCTTATGAATGTTCAGGCACTTATGATCAAGAGAAGCCACATGGAGAGAATGCTAGTACCTTTGGGGCCCCTCAACCCTCATGACCCCTTTGAGCTGCAAGTCTCTATGAATAATTATTTCACCACGTAGAGCCGCTGGGCCTGGTTCACTAACCTGAAACCCAATGGTCTTCACTGGTCTGCTGTAGCTTTCAACCTCAGTGAGAGCTAAGGACCAAAAAAGGGCATAGTCACTCTACTCAGTGGGCAGAACTCAAGGTTATTATCACAGCTCCGGCCAATACTGCCATTGATGAATCTGTTATATTTTTACTGACTCTTGGACTGTTGCCAATGGCCTGCCTGCTTGGTTGCCACTTAGAAAACTACAGACTGGGGACTTCCCTGGCAGTCCAGTGGTTAGGACTCCATGCTTCCAATGCAGGGGGCATGGGTTCGATCCCTGGTCAGGGAACTAAGACCCTACATGCCGCCCAGCATGGCCAAAAGTATAGAAAATTAAAAATTTTTAAATTCAAAAAATTTAAAAAAAGAACACTACAGATTGGAAGATTAAAGACACCTCTTTTTGAGACAGAAAACTATGGATCAACAGAAGAATGGATAAAGAAGATGTGGTACATATATACAATGGAATAAAAATGAACAAAATAATGCCATTTGCAGCAACATGGATGGACCTAGAGATTGTCATACTGAGTGACATAAATCAGACACAGAAAGACAAATATCATATGATATCACTTATATGTGGATCTAAAAAAGAAGGGGGTACAAATGAACTTATTTGCAAAACAGAAATAGCATCACGAATGTAGAAAACAAACTTATGGTTACCAGGGAACTGGGGGGAAAGGATAAATTGGGAGATTGGGATTGACATATACACACTACTATATATAAAATAGGTAACTAATAAGAACCTGCTGTATAGCACAGGGAACTCTACTCAATACTCTGTAATGACCTACATGGGGAAAGAATCTAAAACAAAAAGTGTGGATATATGTATATGTATAACCGACTCACTTTGCTGTACACCTGAAACTAACATATTATAAATCAACTGTACTCCAATAAAAAAAAGAAAACTATGGAAACAAATCACAGCTGCTGAGTGAACCACCCAGGTAATTCATATAGATGCCCAGGATAAGGGTCCATCCTCCAATGTGGATGACAGGAATCAAGCTTTGGATTGAGCCTGCACCACCCAGGTTGCACCATCGCTGCCTGGATCCATCTTTGTAGCAGACATGACAATCAATGCACCATTCGACCAGGTGCCACCAAAGCAGTCGACGTTTCTGAGGCAGACGCTACCACCACATGCCTAACTTGTGACTCCTGCAACAAGCTGACCCATTTGTCTCATGGTGAGGGAGGACACATCACACACAAGGCATTGCCCCATGCTCCTGGCATACTGACTACATGAACCTTAGTCCCCACTCAGAGCTATTGATGGTGCATCTCTCTGTGGACACATTTTCAAGTTATAGAATTGCTATTTCAATCCGATGAGCCAGCTCCAGACACAAAAGTATGGCCCGTGCAATTCATCTGAGTCACGTGCTTTGTTTTCTGGACCACTTTCGGTCTGACAGTGGCGTGACTTATAGCACAAAGGCTACTCAACAATGAGCTGTTAGTCAAGGTATTCAATGAACCTTTTCTGCTCCCAGCCATCCACAGCAGTCTGGTATTACTGAGCTTTGGAACAGCCTTCTCAAAAACCACCTCCCTTCCTCACCAGCTCTCAGCTCACACGTCTTAGTAAACCAGTTTTGTCAATGAATTCAACTGTCCCCCAGAAGGAATCATCCCATCTCAGCTACTTCCTGGATAATAAGCAGAATAAAAGGAGTTGGAATTATAGATACCTATTTTGAAAATCTGAGACTCTGCTGTGACCATTATTGGACATGATGAGTCTTTATTTTTCCCCCCGCTTTAGATTTTAAGTTCCCTGAGTTAAAAGCCTGCACATGATCTGGGATAATGTTTGATGTGCTGGGAGTGTTCAACAAATAACAGAATTAATCCTCTAAGCCAAGAAGAGTCATTTAGGAAATCACAGTTTATTTGTTCTGTTTTGTCTTGCTTTTCAATTGAATTAAATCTGGGCATTCAGTAGTATAAGATTCAAATCATCAAAAACAATCCTACAGCTGTACTAGGAAGACCCACGTCTTATTACCCACTCAGGAAAAAAAAAGCTCCTCAAGGACACTGAACACTACATTGTACATATTAAAAGTTAACTATTTAAAAGGTATATCAGCATTAACTAATTCTCAGTAATTTCCTCCTGCTTAATTTAATTTTATCATAAGGAACATGCCTGGTGGTTCACTGAGATCATCGACAGCTATTAAGATGATCGTCTTGACTATGATTACATTTAACATGAGGAATTTTTAGAAAGAGGAGCACTATACCTCCGCTCGTTTTCCTTATTCACTTTACTACCATGTAAATTTCCCCAATATCATCTTTGTAGACACTTGGAGTTGAGTAAGATTTAAAATATACTTGTTTTTGCTTACGTAATTTAATTCTGAAGAATAATTTTTAAATTACCTGTAAATAGCCATCAGTCTCTACTAAAAACCAGAGAAACAGTTGAATACTTACATTTTCTTTAAACACAACTTTGTGAGAAATGTCGTTG